>NC_086445.1:36653809-37253809 GCF_028390025.1 Pseudophryne corroboree | reverse complement strand
TGGCAACGAGCATGATACCAAAGCATAAAACACCTGCCAAAAAGCATGACACAGAGTGTGAAACCCCTGGCAACGCGCAGGTATAAAAACAAAAAAACAAAAAACCTGTCCTGGGAGGTGTGACCAAATGTAAAAAGGTCACCACTGCAGGGGTTAAAGCAAGGGGGCTGCCAATCATCGGGAATGTGAAGCTATACTGCTATGGGGGTGAGAGGACAAAGCTTTGAGCTTGGTGGCTGCGATGTGCCATGGACACTATTATAGATAATAGATACAGATGTAGCCATGCTCATCCTTGCTGCGATGCCGCATGCTGCAACGCGGCTAGATGCATGGCACACAGAACTGATACTATTTGCATCCGACGATCACGACAGCAGCCTAGCATGCAATGCAGCAAGCCGTGTTGCAGCATGTTGCATCACAGCAAAGTTGAGCATGGCTGCATCTATATTATTGATTGGGTTATATACAATCAATATTATAAATCAAGTGCACAAAATTACAAGAAATTACTTTTGACTGGATATGGGTTTGTAGGATGAACATCTACAGAGGATCTCACATCCAGAAGATAATGGCTGGCAGAGGTTTGGGGAAATGACCACCCTGATGTCGGGCATAAATCACTTGCTGAAGCCTGAGCCCTGCATGTAGAATGGTCCCTATTACCTCTGACACCTCATGTGATGGGCAGATGTGACTGCTACCAGCAGAACCCTAATTGTCAGACTCTGGAGAGAAACGTTTGCAAAGGCTCAAGCTAACCAAACGTTAGAGCATCTACAGAAGCGCCCTCATACACTGTGGCTTTCGTCGTGCCAAACAGCCTCTCTATGCGCCAGGTCACGAGCTACTGGGCCACGCAGTGTGTCTTTTTCAGTCAAAATGTGCACTATATTCGCACAAATAAAATAACTGCGAGCAACATTACTTTGCTAGATTGCACTGATCAATTTGACATACATTTGTACATCTGTGTGCAAGAGTCTGAAGCACTACGATGCAGTACCAAATTGTGAAATTGTTTTTCATTTGCAGCTTTGTACATATGTATAACAAATTCCTGTGCAGGTAAAAACTTGCAGCCCAGTGTCTCTAGAATATAAAAGCAGTTAGTTACAAACAAATTAACAAGAGAGCGCAGATACAGATTTAGCCATGATCATTATTGCTGTGCTATACCGGCATTCTAGTTGTGCCATACAAATAGCGCAGGAAGGTGAACAAAAGCGTGATAAGGCGCAAGTGGATCCACAGTATGAAATACACAGCTTCACCACTGGGTGGCGATTGTTCCACTAATAAAAACTACAGTACAGTGCTGAATAGCAGAAGATGGATATGGCACTACATAATACTGAACAAAGTGGCAAGCCCTGACAAGCGGGCCAGTGCATAGTAAATACAGTAGTTCTTATTTACTACAATAATACTGCAGGACGGATACAAAATCACCAGAATGGCAGGCACTAGTGACAACATGCCTTACAATGGAAAGCTTCCCTTGTGTGCTGTATAAAATGATCCCTACATTAAAGGTCCATACACACTTAACGATAAAATGAGCGACGTCGCTCATTTTCCCCCTCCTTGAGCGACGTCGCTCATTTTATCGTTAAGTGTGTATGCCGCCAGCGACGACCGATGCGCGGCCCCGCGGGTCGGCAACGATCGTCGCTGTCGGTAGGGCATGCATGAAGGATGTGGACTGTCGTCCACGACCTTCATGCAGGGCTGGCGGGGGCGTGACGTCACTGAGCGATATGAGCGGTCATATCGCTCAGTGCGTACAGGCGGCCGCCGACTGGCCGGCCCGGGAGGGGGAAACGTTAGACGATGTCGCTCACAGAGCGACATCGTCTAATGTGTATGGGCCTTAAGTAGAAATGTAAACACAGAAAAAGATCTGCCCAGTCTCTCCGGCGCACACAAAGAAAAGCACAGTTCAAAGTTCTAAACAGCTCTCAAAAAACACAGCGAAAATTACAATCAACGATAGAGTTGGGACACACAGCACTATAAAAAAATTACAATGAGCGATGTTACTATGTCACTGCAGGTGTCAATCACCTATCTCCGTGGCTTTCTTGGCATAGTGGTATCGCCAAGGGTTACAATGCCTGTGAGCTTGGGCTCGATTCCCACTAAGGACACACTTGTATTGTATATTTGTGTAAAAAGTAGCATCCACAGTTGTTTTTAAATTTTTCCAAAAATAGCTGTTGTATAGTACACCCAGTACATGAAATCACAAGTCTTACGTGGGTGGGATTGGAGATGGGGGGGCCTATTAAAGCAATGGTGAGGCTCAGGAAGAAGTACAGTAAATTGAGTCTCATAAAGATAATACTCGTAAATTGAAAAGTCACACTTGTATTGTATATCTGTGTAAAAAGTAGCATTCACTTTTTTTCGAATTTTGACTGAATATGTGCGGTCATGTCTGAATCTGTATACGAAGCCCGACAGAACTTGTTTTGAGAAAATTATAAAAAGCGGTCAATGCTATTTTTTACACAGATATACAAGGGGGCTTTTCAAATTAGTGTTATATTTATGAGATTAAGTTTACTGTACTTCTTCCCAGGCCAACCCATTGCGTTAATAGGCGGCTTCCCCATTGCTTTAATAGGCAGCTTCCCCAACCCCTAATCCTAATTTCCCCAAAACAAGGTCTGTCGCGCACTATAGACAGACTCAGATATGCACACAGATATACAGTCAAAATTAGAAATAACTGTGAATGCTACTTTTTAAACAGATAAACAATACAAGTGTGACTTTTCAAATTATGATAGTCTTAACTTTATGAGACCGAGTTTACTGTACTTCTTCCAGGGCCTCCCCATTGCTTTAATAGTCAGCCTCCCCCAACACCAGCCCCACCTCCATGAGACTAATTATTTCATGTACTGGGTGTAGTGCTTAGTAAATGACAAACACAACACGGCCGGTGCACTACTGTATGTAAATGAATGGCTCATGCTGTCAATTACTAAACAGTACATCCACTCCATGAAATCACAAGTCTCACTGGGATGGAATTGGGGGTGAAGTAGGCTGCCTATTAAAGCAATTGGGAAGCCCGGGAAGAAGTACAGTAAACTCAGTGTCCTAAAGATAATATTTCAGAATTTGAAAGGCCACAGTTGTATTTTATGTGTAAAAAGTAGCATACACTGCTTTTTCTAATTTTTACAATAAATCTGTGTGCATGTCTGAGTCTGTATACAAACCACAACAGAGCTTGTTTTGAAAAGAATAGAAAAAAGCAGTGGATGCTATGTTTTACAGAGAAATACAAGTGTGTCCTTTTGGGGGAATGGAACCCTAAGCTAACGGGCATGGTAACCATTGGTGATACCACTATGCCAAGAGAGACACGGAGACAGGTGACTGACACATGCAGTGACATCGCTCATTGTAAAAATTTTTATATTGCAGTATCCCAACGCTATAGCTGATTGTAATGATTTTTTTCTTTTAAAGTGCTTTGTGTAACTTTGAACTGTGCTTTTCTCTGTGTGCGCCTAAGATGCTGAGCAAATCTTTGTCTGTGTTCACATTCAAACTAATGTTGGGATCATCTAAAAAAAAAAGTAGTTCTTAAACTACAAGCATCGTTTGACTTTGTAATGGAGACTTCACGTATGCACAATGGTGGTTTTCAAAAGCGACACCTGGTGGACGAACTCTAGTATTGCAGCTGCCAAAAACTCAATTGCTTACGCTATTACTGAATACGCCACACTGCAACAATGCGCAGGCAAACGTAATGCAACCAGTTATTCGCACTACACACCACACAGAGTATAGATAAGCATGGCTACATTTGTATAGAGTTTTAATAATAAAAAAATCACAAAAGTGCAATTAAAAGAAAATAAAACTGCTTGATTTTCAAATACAGCAAGTAAAATATTAGAGCCATCGTTAGTTGGAATCAAAGATATAGCAGTCTTTAAGGAGACATATGGAAGCTCTGGATATTAAAGTTCTTGCACTTGTGCAATATCCAATACACTTCCAAACGAAGAGCCTCTTATGGTAAATTAGAAGCTGTCACCATCATGCCCAACCTCTCCTTATATAAATGGGCAATATGACTATGGGTATTCTGAATGAGCTGAACTTGGCGCTAAAAGCATATATAAATTATTGTCAGCACTATAAGAACATCATTGCCTTGGTTGTTTTAGAGGTGAGTCACTTAACCCAAACGGGGTCCGTTGTAATTGTGTGTTCATGTGTCTGTGCCCTGTAGGTAGAAGGAGAAAGCTGCAGCTTTATTCAATCTAAGCAAAGACGGTGATTCATATATATAGGTAAAGATATTATAGCGGCACAAATCGACTGCTGCAGGTGTCTGAACAGTCACTGATGCTGACCGTTCATACATTTCCACGCATATCAGCCCTCAACGCAGCCATCATACACGGGGAAGCAGTATACTGCTCATAATGTGCACTGATACCGCTTCTCCCCCATATCGCACCTTCATACATTTACCCCATAATGTGCAGACAGGTTCTGTAGTAATCGTGCAGTTTAGGCAGTTTGCTCCTTAACATGTTTCTCCGCTGACAGACAAAAGCAGTTTCCTCAGGAGGTGGAGAAAGAATGTACTGTCTCAGGTGAGATATTTAATTGTACTGGGTACCAATAAGGTAAAACCTTTCGGTATTGAACCCACTTAACACCTGTATGTACAATCAAGCATAAACCCTTCAAGAGCAATCTGTGAAAGCACCAAACAAAAAAATTTTGTAAAATGGAATGAAATAAAACTCCAAGTTTAAATTCATTATACTATATGAATATATGTTTAAGATACAACACATTTCAATATCATGAAACCCCCCCACAAATCACGTAGTGGTCTAAAGACACATGTTGGTAAACAGAGAGACTCAAGACCGAATCCCGAGGGGAGGGCAAAAAATGAACACGTCACATTTTTCTAAACGACACAAAAACTTCTGCTTAGTAAGTGTACTGTAGTCCATTGTGTTTCTCCCTTTGTATTCCATGAACCTACTGAGAACAATACTGTATAGCTGGAATTCCAGAAGACCACGCTGCACACTGTAACCACCGGTGGGTATCGGTGAAGTAAAGCCCAAGCCACCACTACCTACATTAAATGGTGAGCATAGTAAATATTAGATGCTGTTTCACCTGTAGAACACATGCTACACTATATATACTGCTTTTCTTCTCTATACCCATACAAAACCCTGTGAAATTAATGTTTTGGCAAAGCGCTATAACTAAAAACATAAAATAAAGAAATAAGCTTCTGTTCTGGGGTACAAATTATTCAAAAGTTAATATAAGTAGAACACTAAGGCGGTTCATAAGAGATAGGGGTTGCTATCACTAACAATAGTCATATTTACAAGCAAACTAAATAAATTGTCTTGTGTTTCGCAAATATTAAAATGTAATCTTTATTGGACACAATATAATAAACAAAAAAGCTGTGTCCCTCCAACAAGCCAGGACCAGATAATTATTATCCACTTTCCCCCCTCTCAGCAGCCATGATTCTATATGCCCTTATGAAAGGGTTAAAGCTCGTCTCTGCTTCAATGTCATAGAATTGCTTGTGTTATAGAACTTAATGTTCCAGCACATTCCTTGCTACTGTCCTTGTCTCTTATCTTTTTCTTATACCGTGTGAACAACCTCCCTATTTGAAATACAAACTTGCCCATATATGCATATCCTTCCACTGCGGCAGTTCCTAGCCAATCATGTTATGTTAGCCCCTTTTTGTGTTCTGTCCAATTAGTTATTGACTTGGGATATACACGCCCTAAATCCTTTCTTTTATATACTTTTGTTAAACGAACAATAAACAGTGTGAATCTTTACTGCTTGTGTTGTGCATGTTCCTTGTGGCTAAAGGTTTACACTCACAGACGTCTGAGAGGCCATCACATCGAGGGTTAAAGAATATAGGGACATATCCTTTCAAGTGGGGGCTACGTCCGCGATTCAGTGATCGTCCCTGGATGGTAAAGATAGAGAATTTATTGTCTGTCTTTGCCATACGGGATTGCGGTCATACACTGAAGCTGAATCCGTGTCAGTGTTCTGGGAACACGTGACCAAACATCTTTAATGTCTGGAACTTAAAGATACGTCTGAGAAGGGACCAGGGGTCCAAGCGCAATTCTCCAAAGACGTTAGTATCTGGGATACTTAAAATAGACCTGGGAGTCTATACATAACGTGACGTTAGTATCTGGGATACTTAAAATAGACCTGGGGTCTATACGTAACGTAGAGAATACCTCGATTTGATCGTCTATATATTCTTGTATGTTTGTAGTGAGATAAGTTCTTATATTTGGTCCAGACGGCTGGTAAGTTTTCGTCTGCCAGATATCTTTACTCAAACACTTTTCCTGCTTCCTGTTTAAAACGCTGTATTTTTCTGACATCTTGTACGAATGGTAAGTATCGTACACGTCAAAAGATTTCATGTTCTCACTATACAGATAATATTGTGATATTGTCAATGACTAATTAACTGGTTAGCTGATGCATATAGTAAGTAGAGTGTTGTAAATTTTAGATATTTTCTTTTAAAGTTGTACTGTTGATTTATATTACTGTCTGACAATGGGCTCTAGTCAGAGTAAAAAAAACTACATATCCCCCGCCCCTCCCTGGTGAGACATGCAAGATGTATGTCGCCCGCAACTCTACCTCAGAGTATTACTTAGTTAACCCATGGGTGGATAATTTAGCGGGATGGACAGAGAAAGCAGGACAGGACCCATTCCTACGGGAAGGCAGTAATTACCCTTTCTATATGGAGGATTACAAAAATGTCAGTTTCCAACAGCACAGAAGCGAAGAAGTGAGAAACTGTAAAATCTTTGAAAACCCTCTCCCTCCCCCTTACATTCCAAAGACCCCGCGCACTGACGGGGCCCGGAGGAGGGTATCCCAGCCTTTATTCAACTCACCCGTCATAGTAAAGATTCACCTCTGCTGCCACTTATTATAAATGGAAGTAAAATTCCCTTTTTAGTGGACAGCGGTGCAACAACCAGTGTTTTGTGTTCTGACCTATGCAGTATCCCCTCTCACCAGAAAAGATAGAAGGTCTCCGCCCCATGATACAGCAATTCTTACAACAGGGTATTCTCAGACATATTGTATCACCATACTGTACTCCTGTGAACCCTGTTGCCAAAGCTGATGGCAGTATAAGATTTGTACAGGATCTCAGAGCGATCAATCAGTTAATTGTCCCAATTGCACCAATTGTTCCAGATGTAAACTCACTCATTTCTGCAATCCCTGCAGATGCTGCGTTCTTCTCTGTAATTGATTTGAAGAATGCCTTTTTTCAGCATACCTGTAGATTCACAGACACAATTACTTTTTGCCTTTTCTTTTGAGGGTAAACAACTTACCTGGTGCAGATTACTGACGCACCTGTTGTCTCCAGGCCACATTGGGGCCCTGGCAACCTCACCATGGTTCAGTCCTGCTACAGTATGCAGATGATCTGCTGCTCTGTAGTCAAACTGAGGAGGCCTGCCGAGAGGATGGTGTTTCATTACTAAACTGGCTTTGTGAATGTGGACACAAGGTGTCCAAAATAAAAATGCAATGGTGTAAAAAGCATGTTGATTACTTAGGTTTTGTGCTCACTCAGGGAGAGAGGAAAATCAGTCCACAACGCATACAGTCTGTATTGGGCCTGGTCACCCCAACTACCCAGAGGGAACTACTGTCCTTCCTGGGTATGGTAAATTACTGCAGACAGTGGATTTCTGATTGCTCTTATTATGATAACATTTTGAGACAAGCCACACTGAAGGACAAACCTAAAACTGTACAATGGTCACAAGAAATGTTAACTGCATATGAAAGTTTAAAATGTATGTTGATGAAAAGTCCGGCACTTGGCCTCCCCAATTATGTACTACCTTTCCATCTATATGCAAGGGACAATTGTAAAACCATGGCGGGGGTGCTCATACAGTTTCATGGAGGGAAGTTGCGCCCCGTGGCATTTTTTTTCCAAAGTCATGCCAGTGTCTGTGCAAGGTATGCCTGCCTGCCTCAGGGCTTTGGCAGCCTGTGCAATGGTTGCAGAAATGGCCACTACCCTCACTTTAGGCCACATCACAGTACTCCACACCACACATGATGTCCTGGCAATACTTAAAGGCTTACACACACAGCACATGTCAGCACAACGCCTTAGTGGATATGAAGTACTCCTTTTGAGTAACCCTACCCTTACCATCAAGTACACTGCTAGTTCTTCTGGCCCTGCACCCATTCTCAATGCCCTTTTAGGCTTGAAAGGTCCCGAGGATGAACCACCCGACCTACATGGCTGTGCTGCTTCCATTGAAGCTGAAACTTCTCCCAGACTTGACATGTCTCCCGTTCCCATACCAGGCGCAGACATAGTTTTTGTTGACGGCTCCTGTAGTAGGCCCAATGACAATACATACCAGGCTGGCTATGCCATTGTCACCCTCCCTGACACTGTGTTGGAAACCCTACCAATACCTTATCAGTCCGCGCAAGCTGCAGAACTCATTGCACTCACTAGAGCATGTCCCTCCCTTGACAACGTCCATCTGCTCACTCAACTTCACGCTGCTGCGACTAATACTGATCTCTCCGACTGGACTTACCCAATTCTGCAGAAAAAATCCTAAATCAGGATTAATCTGCAAAGAGGGGAAACCCTGTATACCCCAGTCCAGTGCCCCTTTGCTCGTTGCCCAGTGCCGTGGTGTTGGTCACCGTGGTGAAGCCACAACACTCCTCCTACTAACCAATGATTTTTATGTTACTAATGCCAAATCACTTGTGGACCAGTATGTTAGCAGATGCATCACTTGCCTCAGGAACAACCCTAACAACCCTAATAAAGCTAAACACCAGCATCTTGAATACCCCACCACCCCTTTTACACACTTACAAATTGATTTTACCCATATCCCTGGTACAGGTAAACAAGAATATGCCCTGGTCATTGTAGATATGTTCTCTCGCTGGCCAGAAGTATTCCTAACTAAGTCAGAGGATGCCAAGACAGTAGCAAGAATCCTAACACAGAAAATCATCCCTAGATGGGGGTGCCCCCTGCAAATAAATAGTGATAAAGGCTCAGCCTTTACAGCCAAAATCACACAGGCCTTAGTAAAAGCTCTGCAGGTGGAGTGGAAGTTTCACATCCCGTACCACCTGCAGAGTTCAGGGGTCGTAGGAAGAATGAATAGGACCCTCAAAGACAAACTAAGGAAGGCCACAGGAGGTACCTTCCACAAGTGGAAGCAGGTCCTTCCCATTATCCTAGCAGAAATCAGAATGACCCCACAGAAA
This sequence comes from Pseudophryne corroboree, assembly GCF_028390025.1. Lineage (NCBI taxonomy): Eukaryota > Metazoa > Chordata > Amphibia > Anura > Myobatrachidae > Pseudophryne > Pseudophryne corroboree. Next base: position 37,244,437 of record NC_086445.1, on the reverse strand, counting down.
ACTCTAGGATACTCACCCTTTGAAATACTAATGGGTAGACCCTTCCCCACACCCTGGGCTAAGAAACCGTTGATGATACAGGAAGGAGATCTAGAATTTATAAGAGAAGAGTATGTCAGGTCCCTCATAACCAAACTGAATGAAATTGAACATGAGGTTGTTTGTAAAAACCCTTTGAATCCACAGGAACCTACACACCCCTTTAAAGTCGGAGACAGAGTCGTGGTGAAGGTGCTCCCCAGGAACAAGAGCCCAGGAGACTTCACCTATGGTCCAGAGACAGAGGTCGTAGCAGTTACCCGAACAGCAGTCCTGACAGAGGAAAGTCCTACCTGGATCCATGCATCCCGAGTAAAAAAGGTTCCTAGACCAGACCTAGAGAGGGAAGCAAGTGATTCCAGTGAGGTACGAACCGGGGCAGACAGCCCTGACCTCCCACCTAGCGAAGACAGAAGAACAGAAAACGATGAAGAACCTGCCCCCTATCTTTACCCTGGGGACTATCTTGATAGCCCTACTGGCCCATTTTCCCCTCTCAATGACTGAGGTTGATATAACTCAGAATAAGGGAAACTGACACTATGGTATAACTCTTCCACCACATACACCGCAACCTACATACTAGATTATTTCCAATTCCCCCAACTAGCTGCTGTCCAAAAGTCTGTTGACTACCAGATCCGCGCTGACACCACAGACAACCTAAGCCCCGAGGTACCCTATATTTGCGTTACAGGCCATAACTGGGGAAATGATTGCAGCTCATGGTCCGCGGCTGCCTGGAACACAGGTACCCCATGGGGCTATAAGCCCGCTGAAGCCTTAGATGAAAAGGGTAAACACGGAACATCATTAACTCAACGATTAACCCTTCTTAAAATGCCCAACAATTACTGCAACTCCCGCTCAGGCTAAAAATTGCGCCATTGGTGTGCAGAAAGACGTAAGCTTTGCAAGAATCATATAGTATAACAATAATGATTCTAAGAGGGGATTGAAAGGGTTAAAGCTCGTCTCTGCTTCAATGTCATAGAATTGCTTGTGTTATAGAACTTAATGTTCCAGCACATTCCTTGCTACTGTCCTTGTCTCTTATCTTTTTCTTATACCGTGTGAACAACCTCCCTATTTGAAATACAAACTTGCCCATATATGCATATCCTTCCACTGCGGCAGTTCCTAGCCAATCATGTTATGTTAGCCCCTTTTTGTGTTCTGTCCAATTAGTTATTGACTTGGGATATACACGCCCTAAATCCTTTCTTTTATATACTTTTGTTAAACGAACAATAAACAGTGTGAATCTTTACTGCTTGTGTTGTGCATGTTCCTTGTGGCTAAAGGTTTACACTCACAGACGTCTGAGAGGCCATCACATCGAGGGTTAAAGAATATAGGGACATATCCTTTCACCTTATATTAGGATTAAGATGGTTTATAAATCTGCCCAGAGGTTTTTAATAAAAGAGTGCCGACTGTTTCACCCTCTACTACAACTGCTGCAACTTAGGGGGGGAATTCAATTGCAGGTAAAGGGTGCAGATTTCCGTTAATGTGGCATTTAAATGCTGGCAACGGCACTGCATCTCACACCCCTCGCCCCTGCCCTAATCCCAAATTTGCGCAAAAGTGCTTGCTACCCTATGGGGCATCGAGCAGTTTCGTGAAAGATTGGGCTAATGTATAGTGCAGCTGTTTTTGCAGTTACATTTGTTTTAAAAGAATGTTCTGTAATCTTTCATAAATAGAAAATAAACCTTTTATTGGTAACACAGTTGCACTCAATAATTTGTATAGTTTCAAAATGATATATCCAACTCAAGCAGAGTACCCCAAAAATAAATAATACATTTTTTTGTCTTATTATGGTAGGTATTCATTGAATAAATATTCCCCAGCGAAACAGTAGTATTGAAGTAAATGTGGCAGTCAGAATTTAACGAAGAATCCATTCGCACAGCCCGATCGCAAGGAGATTGACAGAAAGAGGGCGTTTATGGGTGTCAACTAACCGTTTTCTGGGCGTGTTTGGAAAAATGCAGGCGTGTCCAAGCATTTGCAGGGCGGGTGTCTGACGTCAATTCCAGGACTAGACAGGCTGAAGTGATCGCAAGGGCTGAGTAAGTTCAGACCTACTCAGAAACTGGACAAAATGTTTTTGCAGAGCTCGGCTGCACAGGCACACTTGCAAAGCTAACATACACTCCCCTATAGGCGGCGACTATCTGATCGCAGCGCTGCAAAAAGTAGCTAGCGAGCGATCAGCTCGGAATGACCCCCATAGTTTATATATGAATGAAAAAGGCACTTTTAATTTTATTATGGGCCAACCACAGCACCATATATAATTAGCCACTGTGGTGTCCCTATATAGTAGGGTGGGTTGAAAAAAACACAATCGCGTGTTCAAAATTCCAATAGTGTGAAAATGTTGTGGGACCATAAACAGTAACTTGTGTGCAAAAGATCAGGTTGGTCAGATGATTTTAACAATCCCTAGCGTGCGCTTGAAGTTTTGAAAATTTGACACAAATTAGGGTATTATGTAATCGGATGAAGGTACGGTTTTGGGGCACATATTTTGGCAATGAAGTGGTGGTATCAGAAGACAGACAGCTGACTGGATAAGAAAGAGACCACTGTCAGCCAACCAGTAGACTGTTCCCATGGTAGCAGCTGACAGTGACTGAAGTACAGGAATACATGTGGGGCACCTGTCAGTTCTGGAGACGAGCGATATGTACAGTATGTAGCTATAGCACTTCTGTACTTCTGTGTCCGCTTGATTGGGAGCTTTGTTTTTTATTTTGCCAAGACTGCACGCCTGCCAACAAGAGAACCATCATGTGCAAGGGAGAATGGGAAAATGTAGTTTTAGTGTGTGTTTATTAAATGATTTAAACATTCAGGGGGTGTGTACTATTTTCTTTTTTTTCCATTTCCTTTACAGTGGGAGTACAGGTGCCAGTGGGCCCTTATTGTCGAGTATGCCAGCACCTGTGGTTCTGAAAGTGTTCTAAAGCAGGACAGGCTTGCTGAGAACTGTAGTCTCCCTGTAATACAGTGGTTCTCAAACTCGGTTCTCAAGTACCCCCAACGGTTCATGTTTTCCAGGTCACCTAGCAGTTGAACAGGTGTATTCATTACTCACTGGCACATTTGAAAAGACCCACAGGTGGAGCTAATTATTTCACTTGCAATCCTGTGAGGAGACCTGGAAAACATGAACTGTTGGGGGTACTTGAGGACCGCGGCTGAGAACCACTGCTGTAATAGATACTGGGGTCTATTTACTAAGACTTGGATGGAGATAAAGTGGACGGAGTTAAAGTACCAGCTAATCAGCTCCTGTCATTTTTCAAACACAGCCTATGACATAGCAATTAGGAGCAGATTTGTTGGTACTTTACCTCCATCCAAGGCTTAGTAAACAGACTCCAATATTACTTTAACATCTAACTTTCACACCTAACAACTTCACACCCACCACCAGGTCATTTTGTGTTTTATTCTTTGGTATAAGAAGTATTTGCGAGTTGGTTCTATGGTGGAATGACTTCTATTTTGGGCATGTCTTGCCGTTCAAACTGTATTTTGAGTCCAGTGTTTGAGGTTTGTAAATCTCCATGATACTAGCTAAACTTGCACAAGAATGTAAACTCACACCAACATGATTCTTACTAAATTTACACATAAGGGTTTAGATAATCCATAATCAGCCCACACGGAAAGAAGACACTAACATTACAGATAACGTACCAGCCAGTCAGCTCCTAGCTGTCATGTTGAAGGCTGTTTCATAAATGTCAGGAACTGGTTGGTTGGTACTTTATCTATCCACTTGATTTCTCTCCAAGGCTTAGTACATCTGCCCGACAGCGAGTACTGTTATAGGGAGATTACTGGGAAATCACTAATCACTATAACAATACATGCTCCAAATGTCTCCTCCTGCTGTGTGATCTCCTGGCCGCAGGGTACGGCACCATTGCTGGTGATATTACAGGTCCCACACAGCCATGCTGAGAAATAACCTGTCCTTATGTACTATCATTTATACCATGGTATAGAGAGGTGAGTGTGTGTAATGGGACAGACGTCCTCTGTGCCCCACAGTGAGTGGGTAACAGGAAACCTGTACAGCAGGCACCAGGACGGGCAGATGCCAGCCGCGGCTATGACAGACCACAACTCTCTGGCACGTCTACACATCAGGGTGTGATTACCTCGTAGTCGGGTGACTGATATAATAACAGAGATAGAGCTGTAGATGGAGCATACCTAGATATTAGTAAGGCCTGATCCCACACCGAAGACTCGGGAATCAGCTATTACGCTACGGTATGGATACAATGGTGGCTGAATAGATATAATGCTGGAAAGAGAATTGCCTACAGTTGTGTAACCTCCATACACATAATGGGAGTTATGGGAAAGTGGCAGAGTACATATATAGTATGTACTGTATAATATAAATGTACTGTTTTTTATTATTATAAGATGTATATTAAATGCATTATGGTGCAGTTATACATACTGTAGGAAATGTACACAAGCAGATAAAGTGCCAGGGACTTTTCTAAAACCCCCCCTGTGCGGTTAGAAATAACCGCCATGAGCCCTGAGCATAGATGGAGCAAGAGAGACAGGTCCCTGTATGTGGAGAGATAGGATCCTGGCAGCTTGAGGCAGTGGGAGGAGCAGCAGAATAGGTGGCAGCAATGACAGGGATCAGTGACAGCCATAACGGTGCTCAGAGGACATGGGTGTGGAGAGGCACCAGTGTCAGTCAGCGGTCAGGTGCCTATAGTTCCCTGCTAGAGGAGACTGCAGTAAATTGTAGGAGCAGCCATATGAGATAAATGGAGACAAGCAGCGCTGCATAAAGGAGAGGTCTGTACGAACTCACTGCGCCTCACACTTCTAGGGCCAGATAATAATGGGAGGGGGCCAATTCCTAGAAGATCTTAAGTGTGTTTTTGATCATACATCTCTTAAGGAGCCCAGTTAACAGCCTCCTGAACGCCTATCTTTACATAGCAGTGGATAATATGGACATGAATATTTACCTTTAATGAAAATATCTGTATGTTAGAAATGAAGACTATAAATTATCACTGACAGGATATTGCCAGTTTAAGTACTTCTTTCTGAATCAGACATTTCCATACGCATACAATTGTTTGCCTAATTATAAATAGAGTTATTAGTTCATACTATATATATGCAAACAAACAAGATAAGGTAAGAAATTGAAGCACAATTTGAAATATTTAAAAGTTGCTAGCTTCAATATTATTATACACTTTACTAAATCTAGTTTCACTGCTCTCCTGGACTGCCTGTTTATCCCTCAGATAGGGTGACATCACTTCCTGTCAGTCTATGTTCATTAATTACTCATATATGCTGTTTTTTCTTAATTAAATGGTAATAGTTCTTATGGAATTTATTCCTGTTATATTAGGGAGACTGGGGACAATATTGGTGGTCAGTAATAATTCTCCTAATACGGATTTAATAGTCCGTTTGCATTACAGGAGCTTCCTGGTTGTGCCCAAAGCCTCCTTCTGGCCGCATGATGTCATTGCGCAAGGGGTGCAGTCATGCCCAGCCGGGAGGATGACATCCCAGTGCCGTTTGGCGATGCCCTGTAGATGACGCAGTCACGTTCAGCGTGGTGACGCGAGCGGGTCTGAACTGTATACATGTGGTCATAGCAACCCCCCAATCTATGAGTTGTACTGATTCACAGCAATGTTTAGAAAGAGCATGAGATAAAAATGATATTCTCATAATAGAGGCATTTTATAGATACTTCTATTAAAGAAAATGAAATTAAATCTTTGGTATGCATTAAAATCAAATTGAGTATAAATGAATATTCATGGTGGGTTTTTTCTATACTGTAAAACAAAAAGGAAAGTGAGCTGCAATAATATTAATTACATATACCAATTCATATATTTAAGTAAGTGTAGCATATTGTCTTACGCATATATATATATATATATATATATATATATATATATACCAACAAATATAACCCCCATCATTTATTTATTGATGTTGTGAAGATAAGTGAGCTTGCTTTGGTGAGTGGTGAATTTTCTGTTTATATATATATATATATATATATATATACACACACATACATATATATACATACATGCGCATAGGTGATATAGTTTAAGGTGACAGTGATTCTAGTGAAAAAGAGACCGCAGTTGAAGTGATTTTTTATATAATTATGCAGTAACTAATTAGTGTGTCGACACTATGAATACTTATGTCATCTGATCTTGACAAGCGACAATAATTTAGATCAAACTTGAAAGGTTTGAATTTCTATTTCAATTTAAGCTAATATAAAAGTATAAGTTTAGTGCATAAGCTAAAGAATCTATTACTTACTAAAGTGTCACAGTTTTCGATTGACTAGCATTTTACATTAATTCACATCAGTTTATATAAAATGCATACCAGATGTACATTTTACCCGAATTCTAAAAAACAACAATCCATTTCATCAATGTTACCCTTATTTATACATGTAAGTATGAGGTAACATCACATATAGTTATACATAAAGATGTGCTTCTTTATAGAAAGGACACAATGTCTATCCCTTCACTGATACCGTTAGGGGAGAGTGGGTGGAGTGTATATATCCAGTAGGACTCTCTTTTGGATAACTCAAGTTCTCTATTCCACCCTTTTTCACTCTCCTTAATGTGTTCTAATATGGTGAATTTAAAACCATTAGTATTATAGTTGTGGAACTCAGAAAAATGTCTTGGCAAACTAGTCAAACTCTTTTTCGCATATCAGATCATCAGATTTGGCTGAATTTAATAGCTGAAATAGTTCTGTCTGAGCCTTTAACAACAGCAGAACTGAATTGTTGAACGCGAAAACTTAAATTCATAAGAGAATCCCATAAAGGAAGACCCTTTATAACTCAATTCAACAAGGAGATTAAACAGATTACAAAATAATTAGACAGAAATTGGGATATTCTCCTTAAAAACCCCATTCTGAGACGACATCTCCCACGAAAACCTACCATTACATACGGTAAAGCTTCATATTTTAAAAACATTTTAGCTCCCAGTATATTAATACCTTTAGAGAACCCGACTGCAATACATTCAGGCTGTTAACCATGCATAAAGTGCATTTGTTGTAAGTTCATGGAGAAATTTCCAATCATTCAGGATAAAGATAATAAAAAGTATTGTAAATTAATAGGGAAACATTCATGTAATTCAACTTTTATTACATACAGAATTACCTGTGAGTGACGGGTCTAATACATACTGTAGGAAAAAACAAATGCAATATTAAACTCTGTATACAAAAACATCTAAGGAACATTAAAAACAAAATAAAAACCCATAGCTTGCCAAGACATTTTGCTGAGTTCCACAACTCTAATACTAATGGTTTTAAGTTCACCATATTAGAACACATTAAGGAGAATGAAAAAGGGAGGAATACAGGACTTGAGTTTTCCAAAAAAGAATCCTATTGGATATATAAACTCAACACACTGACCCCTAATGGTATCAATGAAGGTATAGACATTGTGTCCTTTCTATAAATAAGCACATCTTTATGTATAACTATATGTGATGTTACCTCATACTTACATGTATAAATAAGGGTAGCTTTGATGGAATGGATTGTTGTTTTTTAGAATTCGTATAAAATGTTCATCTGTTATGTATCTAATATAAACTGATGTAAATTAATGTAAAATGCTAGTCAATCGAAAGACTGTGACACTTTAGTAACTGAGATTCTTTAGCTTATGAACTAAACTTATACTTTTATATTAACTTAAATTGAAATTGTCACCTGTCAAGTTTGATCGAAATTATTGTCACTTGTCAAGAGCAGATGACATAAGTATTCATAGTGTCACCGACACACTAATTAGTTACTGCATAATTATACATAAAAAAAAAAAAAATCAACTGCGGTCACTTTTTCACTGGAATCATTATCACCTCAAACTACTAAAACGTAGTCACATTCATTGTAAAGTGCACCTATATATATATATATATATATATATATATACACACACACACACACACACACACACACACACACACACACACACACACACACACACACACACAGTACCAGTCAAAAGTTTGGACACACCTTCTCATTCAATGGTTTTTATTTATTTTAATTATTTTCTACATTGTAGATTAGTACTGAAGACATCAAAACTATGAAAGAACACATATGGAGTTATGTTGTAGACAAAAAAAGTGTTAAACAAATCAAAATGTTTTATATTTTAGATTCCTCAAAGTAGCCCCCTTTTGCTTTGATGACAGCTCTTGGCATTCTCTCAATCAACTTCATGAGGTAGTCTCCTGGAATGGTCCAACAGTCTTGAATGAGTTCCCAGAGGTGCTGAGCACTTGTTGGCTGCTTTCCTTCACTCTGCGGTCCAACTCATTCCAAACCATCTCAATTGGGTTTAGGTCGGTGATTGCGGAGGCCAGGTCATCTGACGCAGCAGTCCATTACTTTCCTTCTTGGTCAAGTAACCCTTACATAGCCTGGAGGTGTGTTTGGGGTCAGTCTTGTTGAAAAACAAATGATGGTCCCAGTAAGCGCAAACCAGATGGGATGGCATGGCGCTGTAGAATGCTGTTGTAGCCATGCTGGTTAAGTGTGCCTTGAATTTTGAATAAATCACCAACAGTATCACCAGCAAAGCACACGCACACCTCCATGCTTCACAGTGGGAACCACACTTGCAGAAACCATCCACTCACCTTCTCTGCGTCTCACAAAGACAAGGCGGTTGGAAGCAAAAATCTCAAATTTGGACTCATCAGAACAAAGTACAGATGTCCACTGGTCTAATGTCTATTCCTTGTGTTTCTTGGCCCAAACAATTCTCTTCTTCTTGTTGTTCATCCTCAGTAGAGGTTTCTTTGCAGCAATTCCACCATGAAGACCTAATACACGCAGTCTCCTCTGAACAGTTGATGTTGAGATTTGTCTGCTACTTGAACTCTGTGAAGAATTTATGTGGGCTCTAATCTGAGGTGCTGTTAAGTAGCGGTTTCTGAGGCTGGTAACTCTAATGAACTTATCCTCTGCAGCAGAGGTTACTCTTGGTCTTCCTTTCCTGGGGCGGTACTCATGACAGCCAGTTTCATCATAGCGTTTGATGGTTTTTGCAACAGCACTTAAGGATACTTTCAAAGTTCATGAAATTTCCCGTTATCGACCGACCTTCAAGTCTTAAAGTAATGATGGACTGTCATTTCTCTTTGCTGAGTTGAGTGGTTCGTGCCATAATATGGATTACAACAGTAGTCAAATAGGGGTGTCCACTGTGTACTAACCCTACCTCTGCACAACACAACTGATGGTCTCAAACACATTAAGAAGGCAAGTAATTCTACAGATTGACTCTTGACAAGGCACACCTATTAATTCAAAACCATTCCAGGAGACTACCTCATGAAGCTGATTGAGAGAATGCCAAGAGTGTGCAAAGCTGTCATCAAAGCAAAAGGGGGCTACTTTGAGGAATCTAAAATATAAAAATAGTATTTTAATTACCTACCGATAATTCCTTTTCTCGTAGTCCATAAGGAATATTGAGGAATTTAGTCAACGTACTGAGGTGGGCGCCCAATATCCCTTATGGACTACGAGAAAAGGATTTACCGGTAGGTAATTAAAATCCTATTATCTCCAGCATCTATAAGGGATATTGGGGAATCTAGTACGATGGGAATGTCCCAAAGCTTCCAGAATGGACGGGAATGTGCGGAAACTGCTGCAGCACCGCCTGCCCAAACTGGGTATCCTCTCTGGCCAGGGTATCAAACTTGTAGAACTTCACAAAAGTGTTCTTCCCCGACCAGGCTCGGCACAGTTGCAAGGCCGAGACTCCACGGGCAGCCTCCCAGGAAGAGCCCACCAATCTAGTACAGTGGGCCTTCAGACACTTAGGAACAGGTAAGGCTGCCGACACATAGGCCTGTTGAATAGTAAGCCTAAGCCAACGAGCAATGGACTACTCCTAAACAGGACAACCCTTTTTCTGCACATCTTAGAGCACAAACAAAGAATCCGTCTTTCTGATCCGAGCTGTTCGCTTGATATAGATCTTCAAGGCTCACACAGCATCTAACGCCTCTGGAGGAGCCAGAATTTGACGGAACCACAATAGGTTGATTCAGGTGAAATGCAGAAACAACCTTCGGCAGGAACTGCTGTCTGGTGCGGAGCTCCGCTCCGTCCTCGTAAAAGACCAAGTAGGGACTCTTACACATTAAGGCCTCCAATTCTGAGACAGGTCTAGCAAAAGCCAGGGCCAGTAACATCACCGTCTTCCACGTGAGGTACTTGTCTTCAACTGTCATCAGAGGTTCAAACCAGGAGGACTGTAGAAATGCCAACACTACATTCAAATCCCAGGGTGCCGTAGGCGGCACAAAAGGAGGTTGGATGCGAAGTACTCCTTGCAAGAAGGTCTGAACTTAAGGCAACACTACCGATTTCTTCTGGAAGAAAATGGAGAGCTGAAATATGGACCATAATGGAACCCAGACGTAAGCCCTTATCCACACCAGCCTGCAGGAAACATAAGAAACGTCCCAAGTGGAACTCTGCAGGTGGATATGTGCGTTCCTCGCACCAAGAGACATACCTCTTCCAGATATGATGATAATGTTTTGACGTCACAGGTTTCCTGGCCTAAACCATGGTAGCAATAACCTTTTTGGAAAGGCCCTTGTGAGCTAGGATGTTCCGCTCAACCTCCATGCTGTCAAATGAAGACGCCGTAAGTCCGGATAGACGAACAGACCCTCTTGAAGATAGAGGCCAAGGGTCTTCGACGGACATGTCCAGAAGATCTGCGTACCACGCCCTCCGAGGCCAATCAGAATTGCCTGGTCTCCTTGACTCCAGATTCGCTTGAGCACCCTTGGGAGCAAGGGAATCGGGGAAACAGGTAGACCAGCTGGTACAACCAATGCGACGTCAGTGCATCCACTGCCATCGCCTGAGGGTCCCTGGTTCGTGAGCAATACCAGTGAAGCTTCTTGCTGATTCGAGAAGCCATCATGTCTATTTGCGGGCAGCCCCACTGGTTGATTACCTGCTGGGACACCTGCTGGTGGAGTCCCCACTCCCCCGGGTGGAGATCCGCTTCCCAGTTATCCACACCCGGAATGAAGACTGTCGACATTGTTCTTGCATTTCTTTCTGCCCAGAGGAGTATTTTTGACACCTCTCGCATGCAGGCTCTGCTTTTTGTCCCTCCTTGTCGATTGATGTACGCCACGGCTGTGGCGTTGTCCGACTGTACTTGGATTGCGTGATCCCTGAGTAGAGGAGAGGCCTGAAGCAGAGCATTGTAAATTGAGCGAAGATCCAGAATGTTGATCGGAAGGAGGCTTTCGTGGGCTGACCACCTGTCCTGGAACAGCCAAATCATCCGGAGCATCTGTAGATGTGATCTAACCACTTGCTTAGGAGATCCAACTAAAATGTTCTGGCATGGAACTTCCCAACAATCTTATGCAAAGATGGATGGACACTAGGTCGGAGCACCATGCGGACCATCTCCTGAGAGCAGTGAATCATTTTTCACTTGGACTCCTGACTGCACAGAGAAGTGACTATTCTCAACAGAATTCAGTAAGTAATCTGAAACTAGATTTAGTAAAGTGTATAATATTGAAGCTAGCAACTTTTAAATATTTCAAATTGTGCTTAAATGTCTTTCCTTATCTTGTTTATTCGCTTATATATAGTATGAACTAAAAACTATTTATAATTAGGCGAGCAAAAAATTGTATGCGTATGGAAATGTCTGATTCAGAAAGAAGTACTTAAACTGGCAATATGCTGTCAGTAAGTGATCATTTATATTCTCCATTTCTAACATATAGATATTTTCATTAAAGGTTAATATCAATGTCCATATTATCCACTGCTATGTAAATATAGGAGTTTAGGAGGCTGTTAACTGGGTTCCTTAAGAGGTGTATGATCAAAAACACTTAAAATAAATTGACTGTCACCTAAATGTGCAGTTCTAATTAGTAAGTGATTATCTAACTATTTTAAACCCATATATAGGATTGGGGTATATATGTCACCAAATGTTTATACCTTTAACATTATCTAATTGCAGGATTCCCGGTGATTATCGTCTATTTCTAAAAACGCCATGTTAAGTGTAATCTACAATAATGAACATCTAATCGCTCTTTAGTAAGTACCAAATACTAATAGATTATCTACTATCTACAGTACCAATTGGTCAGTTCTAGTTTCTTATATTATGTCATCTAACAGGTCAGTCTTATTACTAAACAACCGATAATAACCTTTTTGAAAAAAATTGGTTGTGTAGAAAAATAGTAAGTATCCCTATATGGGTTATCTTTAACTAAATCGTACCTATTCAATGTCTTTCTACTGTATATCATTACCTAACTAGTGCTAAGTTGTAAAATAATCATCACTGTAAAATAATCATCACTGTTATATTTACTCTAGAGTGCAATCCTTTGTAGAATGTGTAATTAACATGTATAACACTTACAGATAAATTGTAAGAGAATACTATCAAGGACAATGAAAAATTGTATAATAGTGTACCTTGTCTGTATAGACGCCCTATTTTCTTTTCCCAAACCAGCCCTGACGAAGTTGCCATAGACAAAACGCGTTGGTTGAACACTGTCATTGTTACACAAATGTATCATATTAGCTCATTATCTTGAGAAAAATTAATACTCAGAGTTTGTGAATTGTTTTAACTTTTGTTTTATGGCTATTAAATTGTTTTAAATGCATCTTTGAGTAAGAATTTTTGGGTGTTCTCAGAAAAACTGAAAAAGGGAATCAATAAGCAAAATCATGTCACTAATAGTGTATTCCCCACTTAATTTACTGGATGAGAATTCATTTTTCACACATCACCAATAGAGCCCCCCTTCCCGAAAAATAAACATAAAAAAAATATATATATATATGTGTATGTATATATATATATATATATATATATATATATATATATATATATATATACATACACAGGTTGAGTATCCCATATCCAAATATCCTGAAATACGGAATATTCCGAAATACGGACTTTTTTGTGTGAGAGTAAGATAGTGAAACCTTTGTTTTTTGATGGCTCAATGTACACAAACTTTGTTTAATACACAAAGTTATTGAAAATATTGTATTAAATGACCTTCAGCCTGTGTGTATAAGGTGTATATGGAACATAAATGAAGTGTGTGAATGTACACACACTTTGTTTAATGCACAAAGTTATAAAAAATATTAGCTACAATTACCTTCAGGCTGTGTGTATAAGGTGTATATGTAACATAAATGCATTCTGTGCTTAGATTTAGGTCCCATCACCATGATATCTCATTATGGTATGCAATTATTCCAAAATACGGAAAAATCCCATATCCAAAATACCTCTGGTCCCAAGCATTTTGGATAAGGGATACTCAACCTGTATATATATATAGTTGTTTTTGTTACCGACACTGCGCTTGTATCACTTTTAACCCCTTTTACTTTAAGAGGATAGTTTGAGCGGTAAAATCGGCTACTAAAACCCTGAAGATAGCCCTATGCTGGGATTGGGCCAAGGAGATAGAGATATATAGAAAATTATCTACAGGGGCGCCTAGTTGGAGTGTAACACTTATTTTTGACCAAATTCTTTTCTATATAGACAAAACCGTTTCTTAATACAACAAGAATAACCATTAATAGCATTTATTAAGAACATGCGTTTTACAACCATTAAAACTTAAAAAATTGTATTTCTTCAATCAAATACAGTATTTTAACAGCTGAAATTCTTTAATTAACAATGTGCTTTTCAGGCTAGGTGTTTCTGTTAATTTCAGATGTAACAACTTGCATGTCACTCAACGCATTTCGTCCAAATTGACTTTATCAGGGATGTCTTTTAAAAAAGGATATACAGATTCAAATAATATTACAACAATCACAATACTCCAACTCGTTAACGCATTCATTTTACATTAATATAAAATATTAACACAGATTATCTGATTTAAATTCTATTTAACTTATGTGCATATTTCACAGGTTATGACTGCTTCATTCAATCAATTTACACAGTAATTGTTTACAGGACTCTAGGACTGAACTTCCAATGTACATATATATATATATATATATATATATATATATATATATATGTATAGACATAATAGGCACTCCAAATAAATCAGGATAACCACGGTGCCTTCCTCAAATTGTATATACAAGCAGAGGTTCCCTGGGTGGGTATATGGCAATCCCCCCAATGGCAAACAGGAACCAGGCGGCACTCGTTGGATTTGATGAAAAAAATAGTGTATTAAAGATGAAAAAGCATGGTAATCAACACGTTTAAATGGAGATAAATAATAAGTAATATTGTGCACATTAAGAGTAAAGGAGTATGCATATTTGTACACAGATGTGTATACATATAGGTTTATAAAATCTTTTTTATTAAATATCAAAGCACTAATATTGGAAAACTATACACTAAATAGAACTTAATTATTGTTTGAATAGATTTACACTTTGATTGAATCTACAGTAAATACAGACAGGGCACAGCACATTGTATTTAAATAGTAAGTACATTAGAGTCTTAAATATTGTAATTGAGGTATAATTGAAATTTGATGAGGTAGTAAAACTACTTATTAATTAATTTTGTAGTTTCAAGTGGGCATTTTGGAAATCCATCCCAAAAAATTCCCCACACCAAAACTGTCAAAGGTGTTATAAGTGGTCTGAGTACTATTAATTCTCAATATTTAAAATATCAGTTAACAAAAGCGTGATTCATTTTTCATTAATATACATTGTTTAAAAATAGCAACAACTTATTTGGCCCAGAGGAATCAGTCCTATTTGGGAAAACCAGTAAGAACAATTTTACCTGAGAGAAGTAAAATAATCTGCAGATGGCCATCAAATTGTCAATATGTATTGATGTAATGTTCTTAAAAATATATGGGGTGATTTAAATACAAATTGAGCACCATCATGTGTGACCATTGACTTATATGGGTAATATTATGCTCAAGTAAGACATTTGAGACAGAAATTACACACAACAAATGCAAATATATGCTTTATTTTTCTTATTAATATTAAAGGTTAATCAAATTAAACAAATTTATTAGAAATGGAAACTATTGGTGAACTTTAACCATTATATATGCTAATGTACTCTTCTTTCTTCTACTTGTTCCTCCTCTTATCTTCAAGAATTATATACCGTATTTTTCGGACCATAAGACGCACCTAGTTTTTAGAGGAGGAAAACAGGAAAAAAAATATTCTGAACCAAATAGTGTAATATAATATTTAATAAACTATAACAGAATAGCATTTGAACTCAACAGTGGCATTAAGAACCATTATCACTGTCATTAACAAAGGTTTGAGTACGGTACTCTAGTTTTATGGAAACCCCAAGAACTCATCATCGCTAGAGTCAGAATTTATGAAGCTCATTTGCTCACAATCACTGACATCACTTTCTTCGCTGTCTTCATATAAGATACCGTCTTCACTTCCATCTAAGGCATTGGTAATGCCACATTTTTTGAATGAATATACAACAATCTCCTCCTTCACTGAGTCCCATGATCTTTTTACCCATTCACAAACTTGAGTGATGGTGGGCCTCTTCATTCGTCCAGTAGGTGTCAGATCATGATTACCAGCAGCTATCCATTTGTTCCACTCTTCTCTCATAAAGACCTTAAATGGCTTGTTGATGGAAACATCAAGAGGTTGCAACTGGCTGGTAAGACCTCCGGGAATTACAGCTAGATGAGTCTTCACTTCTCTGAAGCACTTTTTTGTTGGTTCGCTAATATTTGCTCTAAACTGGTCAAGCACTAATAAAGCAGGTTTTTTCAGAAGTCCTCCAGGACGTTTGGCCCACACCTTTTCAACCCATATTCTCATTCCATTTTCATCCATCCATCCTTTGTCATGTACATGTACAACAACTCCTCGCGGAATCACTTCTTTTGGAAATGTTTTCCTCTTGAAAATCAACATGGGTGGCAATTTGGTGCCATCGGCACAGCAGGACAACACAGTAGTGTAATGGGTCTTCTCATGCCCTGAAGTTTTCACAGTGATGGTTTTGGCACCCTTCAGATCTACAGTCCTATTAGATGGCACATCAAAGGTTAGCGGGACTTCATCCATATTCCCAATCTGGCCAATTTCAAAGCCATTTTTCTTCCTAGCATCAATAACAAATTTATGAAAGGACAGAATTTTAGATTCATACTCTTTTGGCATTTTTTGCGCAATTCTAGTTTTGGTCCGCATAGCAAGACCACATCGCTTCATAAATCTGTAGCACCATGTTGGTGATCCTGTAAAATCCTGAATGCCTTTCTCTATAGAAATGCGTTTCGCTTCAAATATGATCATTTTTGTTGAGACAGAGAAGCCATTATTCCGGTGACGTATGATCCATTCTTTCATGTCCACCTCCAACTGTGGCCACTTTGCAACATGCCCACGGAAAGTGTGCTTACTTTTATCTGCTTTTTGCAGCTGATCCTCCTGTTTCCTCCACTCTCTAATCATTTTTTCAGTTGGAGGAGGTCCAAAATGTCTCTCCGCTGCTCTGTTTCCATGCTCCTTAGCATATTTTACTACCTCTAGTTTAAAAGGATTTTTATATGCTAGCCTTTTCTGCTTTATCATCCTTGCAATGGTCGCGGATTGGCCTCCCTAGTTTTCACCGACTCCTACAATACAGAAGATAAGCCTGCCTCAGTGTCTAATGTGGCTGGGTTCAGCTCAACTAGAATATGATAGCACAAACAGAATCTACGGTATCTATCACAGCAACCGCTGCATCTCTGCCACCCTCCTTCATCCCTCATCGTATATAGCGCAGCAGATTCCGTTACAGTGTCTTATATAGCGCAGCAGATTCCGTTACAGTGTCTTATATAGCGCAGCAGATTCCGTTACAGTGTCTTATATAGCGCAGCAGGTTCCGTTACAGTGTCTTATATAGCGCAGCAGGTTCCGTTACAGTGTCTTATATAGCGCAGCAGATTCCGTTACAGTGTCTTATATAGCGCAGCAGATTCCGTTACAGTGTCTTATATAGCGCAGCAGATTCCGTTAGTGTCTTATATAGCGCAGCAGATTCCGTTACAGTGTCTTATATAGCGCAGCAGATTCCGTTACAGTGTCTTATATAGCGCAGCAGGTTCCGTTACAGTGTCTTATATAGCGCAGCAGATTCCGTTACAGTGTCTTATATAGCGCAGCAGATTCCGTTACAGTGTCTTATATAGCGCAGCAGATTCCGTTACAGTGTCTTATATAGCGCAGCAGATTCCGTTACAGTGTCTTATATAGCGCAGCAGATTCCGTTACAGTGTCTTATATAGCGCAGCAGATTCCGTTACAGTGTCTTATATAGCGCAGCAAATTCTTTTGCGCTTTACAATTGTAAATAGAGATAAAACAAATTGGGTAACAACAGACAGACTTGGAGGTAAGAGGGCCCTGCTGCAAGCTTACAATCTATACTGTAGACACAGACATCAGCTTTACAGGCCATTTACAGAGAATACGGTACACAGATTTTTCTGGGACAGTGTGTGACAGAGGCAGCCACACAAGCACAGCCATAGTCACAGTACAGAGCAGACGAGAACCTTTTTACCTCACAACATACAGTATTAGGAACTTTAAAAAAAATCCCCATTCATTATAAATTGAAGCAGCATCATGGCTCTTCACTTACTACCACTACTATACCAGTACTGTATGGTAGTATATGGGTACCTTAAGAAAGAGGTGAGGGGGGGGGGGGGGGGGGAGTCACTTTATTGTGGCAAATGTGTACAGATGGTTCCCCGCATCCAGCCCGAAGCACACTACTCTGAGGACTCGGAGGAGGCGAGGGGAGGGAGCGGAGGAGCCACGTGATGCCGCCTCTCAGATGACGGCGAGGCGGCAGCAGCAGCAGTACCGTACTTTGGAGGAGGCGAGGGGAGGGAGCGGGGGAACCACGTGATGCCGCCTCAGATGACGGCTAAGCAGCAGCAGCAGCAGACCCGCCGCTTCCCGCACTCGTAATTGCTGCCTCTCCCACGCAGTGCGCTCCCACCCAGCACATTGAGAGCGCATTGAGAGCTCTCCATAAGGTTTTTACTGTTACCTATATGTTTTTATGTTACTCGGACCATGTTATTCGGACCATAAGACGCATGTACTTTTCCCCCCATATTTTTTTGGAGAAAAAGTGCGTCTTATGGTCCGAAAAATACGGTATATATATATATATATATATATATATATATATACATTGGAAGTTCAGTCCTAGAGTCCTGTAAACAATTACTGTGTAAATTGATTGAATTAAGCAGTCATAGCCTGTGAAATATGCACATAAGTTAAATAGCATTTAAATCAGATAATCTGTATTAAGATTGTATATTCATGTAAAATAAATGAGTTAACGATGTGGATTATTGTGACTGTTGTAATATTATTTAAATCTGTATATCCTTTTGTAAAGACATCCCTGATGAAGTCAATTTGGACGAAACGTGTTGGGTGACATGCAAGTTGTTACATCTGAAATTAACAGAAACACCTAGCCTGAAAGGCACATTGTTAATTAAAGAATTTCAGCTGTTAAAATACTGTATTTGATTGAAGAAATACAATTTTTAAAGTTATAATGGTTTTAAAACTCATGTTCTTAATAAATGCTATTAAAGGTTATTCTTGTTGTATTAAGAAACGGTTTTGTCTATATAGAAGAGAATTTGGTCAAAAACAAGTGTTACACTCAAAGTAGGTGCCCCTGTAGATAATTGTATATATATATATATATATATATATATATATATAGAGAGAGAGAGAGAGAGAGAGAGAGAGAGAGAGAGAGAAGTATAATCTCTTAAAACAAGGGAGAGAAAGGCTCTCACCAGTTTTTCAGTCCAAAGCCACAGCCATAAAGAAAGTAGTGTTTTATTCTTATCCACAGTCAATATATAGCTCCAACGTTTCGGTCCCATTGCAGGACCTTTGTAAAGGATCAACATCACAGCCAACTGGACAAAAAAAAATAAAAAAACACATAGAGGGGACAAACTACACATCAGTGTGCAATGTGTTTGTTTGTCCCCTCCTCTCTATGGTTTTTTTGCATTTTTTTTTCCAGTTGGCTGTGATGTTGATCCTTGACATAGGTCCTGCAATGGAACCGAAACGTTGGAGCTGTGGCTTTGGACTGAAAATCTGGTGAATGCCTTTCCCTCACTTGTTTCAATGGATTATACTTTTTTTGTATATTGGGTTAGCCACACTACGTGGAGAAACCTTGTGAGACACCCCAGTGGTTATAGATGGTTGGGTGAGAGTGCTGGACCCGCAGATTGAATATATATATATATATATATATATATATGTACACATACACACACATATACATATACCGTATATATTTATGTACATTATGATTGTGTTGCCTATTATTGGGTGCTATGTACTATTGTAATTTCGTCTGTCAATTTGTTTTGACTGATGACAATAAACTAAACTTTGAATATATATAGATACTTACTGTTGTATCTACCTTTCACTTACTGATTGTTTCGTTTGGGTACGGTGAAGCGGTGGAGTCTTAACCACAGACCATGAAATACATCTATTCACAAAAGTGGTTATATATTTAAGGATATAGTAAATGTAATATACATAGTATCTTGGCATAAAAATAAACAATATTCATCGGTGGATTTTCCAAAGTAGGCCCCATGATATATAAATACTAATAAATACTTGGGTGGAGGCACTTCGTTTTAAAGGTAGCTCATTCGTTAAATTTGTAGCTCATGAGCCTGGTTATATAAAGAGTGGTCTACACTTGTATGACATAGATTACATGCAGAGGAAGGAGGGGCTGCCTGTGCCAGGTGACAGGTTACATGGTACCTCTGTGGCCAAACTCACTTTGGTATAAAAGGGAAATGATTCATCAGTTCAGAATATATAGTAATTTGGAAGTAGAATATAAAAACCATCAACATAATGTTATGTGTTATGTGTGGAGCCACACTAAATAGAACAGCACATTGCATACTATCTGATCAGGCAAACATACATAGTGATGGGTATATCTTAGGTGTATCCTTTTTAGTATGTTACTATGAAGCGTGTCTGTTCACAGGCCAACCCTCTACATGGGCAATAATAGCAATAAGGGTTTTCAACGCTTCCTCGTGAGTGATAAGCTACACTGTTGTGTCTATAGATTCAGACCATAATATAGGTGTCCTCCCCAGTTATGTCACTCATTCCTTGTGAGACAATAGGCTGCACTGTCATGGGTATTGCTCAAACCAACAAAATGGCTGCCACCGCTATGTGACGGAAGAGAACACAATTAAAGAAGAGAAGTATAAAATTATAATTCATTAGCTACAAACTTTGATTATATTTAATGTTCCACAACAGAATAAGCACAAATGCTGTTGTGCAACGTTACCAATTAATTTTTGCGCAAAAGTTCCAGTGTTACCAATCCGTCCTGGATTTATGTGGGAAACTGCTGCAAGATCTGACATGAGGTGGGTGGAAGGGGTACAGATTATTATCCTACAGGATGGGATTAAATGTATAATATGAGGGGTAGAGGATGGCAAGTTTAGAGAATCATTCCCTGGGTTGGGAGGGAGCGCGGCCTTTTCCGCTCAGCAAGTGGACATGACATTTCCAACTCCTCCAAAATGGTGGAAATCGGACCTCATCCTAAACTTCTGATGTGTGCGCACTTTCTACCTTCCAGTTGTTATTTTCTAGGAGGATAAAGAACCAAAGTAATCACTACATTCATATATAGAAGTAACATAGGCCCTCATTCCGAGTTGTTCGCTCGGTAAAAATCTTCGCATCGCAGCGATTTTCCGCTTAATGCGCATGCGCAATGTCCGCACTGCGACTGCGCCAAGTAAATTTGCTATGCACTTAGTAATTTTACTCACGGCTTTTTCATCGGTCTGGCGATCGTAATGTGATTGACAGGAAATGGGTGTTACTGGGCGGAAACAGGCCGTTTTATGGGCGTGTGGGAAAAAACGCTACCGTTTCCGGAAAAAACGCAGGAGTGGCCGGAGAAACGGAGGAGTGTCTGGGCGAACGCTGGGAGTGTTTGTGACGTCAAACCAGGAACGACAAGCACTGAACTGATCGCAGATGCCGAGTAAGTCTGAAGCTACTCAAACTGCTACGAGGTGTGTAATCGCAATATTGCGAATACTTCGTTCGCAATTTTAAGATGCTAAGATTCACTCCCAGTAGGCGGCGGCTTAGCGTGAGCAACTCTGCTAAAATCGCCTTGCGAGCGAACAACACGGAATGACCTCCATAGTTTTGATGTCTCTTTGCTCTCATGTCCAATACAACCAAGAAGTAATTCATGTGATTGTTTTATTGTATCCAGTATTCAAATTATAAGATGAATCTATAAATGAACACAACGTCTTCTACATGTGCAGGACTGAGGACCAAAAATGTAGTCCTGCACCTTATAATGCATTTGCCGGAAAAAGATAACCACTTTTCTTTCTAGTTCCTTAAAACAAGCCTTGTTATGCATGTGACGGGCAGTTTATTCACCTAGACCGGTGTGAACTTCCTGATGTCGACTAAGATGTGAGCTGGTAGAAAAGCAGCGGCTGCATTGGAAACACACATACGGCCTCTCCCTGGTGTGAGTGCGCTGATGCCTGACAAGGTCGCCTTTCCGTACAAAGCATTTGCCACATGCTATGCATGAAAACGGCCTCTCGCCAGAGTGAATCCGCTGGTGCATAGTTAGAGCAGACCTGAATTTAAAACAGCTGCCGCACTCCAGGCATAAAAATGGTCTCTCCCCGGAGTGAGTGCGCTGATGCTGGACAAGGTCGACTTTGTGGACAAAACATTTGCTGCATTCGTAGCACTTAAACAGCTTCTCACTAGAGTGCAGCCGCTGGTGCTTAGTAAGAGTAGATTGGTTGGTAAAACATCTCCCGCACTCCGAGCACGGAAATGGCCTCTCCTCGGTGTGAGTACTCTTATGTGACTGGAGACGTGACCTCTGATGAAAGGATTTCCCACTGTAACAATGAGACAGTTTGTACTCTTTGTGACATCGCTGGTGGGCAGCAAGAGCCAATTTGGAGGTGAAACGCACTCCGCAGACCGAGCATCTATAAAGATTACTGGCGCTATGCGTTTGCTGATGGGTGACGAGGGCTGAATGATTAGGGTAACATTGCTGACACTCCGAGCACTGATGCATCTTCTCAGGATAGTGTGCGGAGGCGTGCGGACCTGTTGGGGACAAAAGTACTAAGATAAACCCTCTATAATTCACCGGGTGGGTTGTGTCATCACCATGATGTGCGATAAATTATACATACTTATGTACAACTTATGCACAACTCAGATATCCACTTTATACACCTTATTCAGCATCACTGTCCTTTCCACATTACATTGGGGTTAGTTTAGCTAGTGCATATTACAAGTGTAAAAGTGGGTGACACGGCCATTCTATTTACACTGGCACAATGGAAGCAGCCATCTCTCATTATACACTACTAGAGCCTTCTCCCTGGTGTTAGAGCCATTGTAGCCAATGAGTGGTGAAGACACCAAGAAGAAGGGGACGGAAAGACAGAGGAATGTCCATGTTACATTGTTATATGGGATCCCAATCTGTCCTGGGGATATCTCTCATCATACACCACCGCGTCTCAGATAACTCTATGCATCTGGCAGTAACGGGGAGAATCCGCTCCTCCTCCTGCCCTATCCTATGGATGATCAGCCCCAGCACTGTGAGACGTAATAGCATTTGGCCTGTGACTCACAGTGATGGCGCTGGTATGACGCAGTGTTGGATTATGGCGGCCTGTGTGCTACTTAGAGGCCTGGGGGAAATGGGAGGCTTCATAGCCACAGATCTAGGACTCCAGGCGACACAGATTGCCCTGGAAAATTGGGGGAACGTATTCTACATAATGTCCGGTCAGAGAGGGTAGAGTTACTGTATGCGGATAAGTGAGCCAGTATGGTGAGTAGAAGTCACAAAGATCTATAAATAATAACACAGTACTCTGAAAGCTTGATGATGAGTGATATTTACTGGGGCATGAAGGATGGAGTGTAAGGCTCAGTACACATCAGTGGAAGAGAGAAAGGGGGTAGGAGTTGCACTGATTTTACCCTATCACATAGGGTGGAAAATATTTAGAATGACCGGAATTTACAGATTATTAATAACGTTTTCCAGTACTAATGTCTAGTTATGGAAAGAGAAGTTATGGTAGACTTACCGTCGATAACCCTCTTTCACAATATCCACAGGATATACCTTGCGATATCAAGTAGCGACAACGGAATGACACCAACGATCTAAGCTTTTCAGACTTCCAGAATCCAATGGGATTCCCCCGCTTCCTGGCCCAGGCAATTCAGTTGCCATTCCGCTGTTGCTACCTGAAATCCCAAGATATATCCTGTGGATACCTCCGTGGACTCTGAAGGAGAAATATTGATAACCCGGTGGTGCTCCCTGAGAGTTATGGTAAGCAATATCTCTCTCTGTTGGGGCACACTTATTAAATAATTAAGACTTAACTTTTAATATTACATAGGAATAAAAAATAAAAAAATGAGCTCACAAATAATGACAAAAATATGTATATCTCAGTTTCAAAGATGTGTATTTGAGGATATACTGTTCAAATCTGATCCAAGATACAAAAGTTTGAATGAAATCAAAGGCTCACAGTGATAATATAGGGCCCAATATAATTATAGCCCATTAGTACATTTCCTGTAGCAATAGAACATTCAGATCCCTTTTTTTGTGTGAAAAAAAACGCTTAAGGGATTATACAGTTATATATCACCGTAAAACTGCCAATACTGTTTCCACAACTAATTTCAATTTCTGTAGTATATAGTAGAAATTAGACGTTAAGTATGAAAGAAGCGTATACATGATGCAAAAAAGCTTCTGCTCTTCAATATACACCATAAGCGCTAATGAACTATGTATCACATATAAGATATCACCATTACGTCCCTTTTGATGAAATTAGGGGGTCTTTTGGCCCGATCCTTTCTTCAGTACGGAATGCCTTATAAGGAATCTCCAACATATGAAAACACAGAAAATGAGGAGACAAAAACAACCAATGTGTAGTAAATTCCATCTCTTTTGCACAGATATATGAATAATAATGACTTTAAGAGTCTATAGGTGGTTTTAGAGCGTAGCCCACTCACACCTTAAACAGATAGTCACGTGCATATCAAGGTTTCTTTTCTACAGTATGAATCCTTCTCCCACTTGTACTGCACCCAGAGTGATATTCAATGATCTCTCTCAGGCTATAAGGTGTACTCCTTGGTGTTTTGAAGGTAAAATAGTGAAGTGTACCCAGAAACTCACACTCAAAGGATAGGGGATAAACACATCAAGGTATCTTTTGGCCCAATCCTTTCTTCAATACGGAATGCCTTATATGGACTCTCCAGCATATGGAAACACAAAGAGTGAGGGGACAAAAACAACCAATGTGTAGTAAATTCCTTCTCTTTTGCACAGATATATAAATATTAGTGACTTCAAGAGTCTATAGGTGGTTCTAGAGCGTACCCCACTCACACCTTAAACAGATAATCATGTGCATATCGAGTATGAATACTTCTCCCACTTGTATTGCACCCAGCGTGATGTTCAATGATCTTTCCCAGGCTATAGAGTGTACTTCGTGATGTTTTTGAAGGTAAAATAGTGAAGCGTACCCAGAAATTCACGCTCAAAGGATGGGGAATAAACACATCAAGGTATCTTTTGGGAGAGAAAGGGAGGCAATTCAATAAAGCGTACCCCAACTCACTGCATAAGGTGTGGTGAAACGCCTATCATGGTATCTTTGTATTCAGCTCCTGGTAATGGGCTCCTTCATCATAGTTAAGGGAACTGTTTAGATCTCCAAAAAACTCAATCCCCACAAGGCCGAGAAAAAGGGGGGTACACTAGTTTATTAAAAATACATACAAAGCCTCAAAATACCAACAGTTGGTGTACAAAAAACACATAAAAAGGTAAAATAAAATAAAATGGCTAAGATCCACTCAGAAAAATGCAAAATATAAATAAAAAATGATTCAAACTATGTAGAAAAAAAGTCCATAAAATAAGGTGGCTACTCACACTCCTGCTGTCAACGCGTTTCAGCCCTTAACTAGCCCTTTATCAAGACATAATGGAGTGTGTCGGTAGCTTGATATTTAAAGGGCCTGTGGCCAATCAGGACCCCGCAGGAAGTGACATCAGAATTAATTATTCAAGTGAATATTTTATCCTCTTAGCCCTTTTAACAAAGAGATATTCAAAAGAAAACCTACAATACAATCTCTAATGTTACAGATACAGGGGCAGATGTATTAACCTGGAGTAGGCATAAGGAAGTGATAAACCAGTGATATGTGCAAGGTGATAAAGGCACCAGCCAATCCAATACTAACTGTTAATTTACATCTTGGAGCTGATTGGCTGGTGCCTTTATCACCTTGCACATATCACTGGTTTATCACTTCCTTATGCCTTCTCCAGGCTTAATACATCTGCCCCTATATTCCTAGAGCATGCAGTATAAAAGGGTTGCTAACTGAATAAATAAGTAAACATCGCCGCCGAGCGGAAACCCGCTATTAGGCTCATTGGAAATGTAGTCCTTAAGATTCCTATAGTTTTTGCTCAGGCGGAAGTTGTCAACAGGAAGTCCGATCTCGGGACTTATGGGAAATGTAGTCTTATATATATATATATATATATATACACATATACACAGGTTGAGTATCCCTGATCCAAAATGCTTGGGACCAGAGGTATTTTGGATATCGTATTTTTCCGTATTTTGGAATAATTGCATACCATAATAAGATATCATGGTGATGGGACCTAAATCTAAGCACAGAATGCATTTATGTTTCATATACACCTTATACACACAGCCTGAAGGTCATTTTAGACAATATTTTTTTATAACTTTGTGAATTAAACAAAGTGTGTGTACATTCACACAATTAATTTAGGTTTCATATAAACCTTATACACACAGCCTGAAGGTCATTTAATACAATATTTTGAATAACTTTGTGTATTAAACAAAGTTTGTGTACATTGAGCCATCAAAAAAATAAGAATTTACTTACCGATAATTCTATTTCTCGTAGTCCGTAGTGGATGCTGGGGACTCCGTAAGGACCATGGGGAATAGCGGCTCCGCAGGAGACTGGGCACAAAAGTAAAGCTTTAGAACTACCTGGTGTGCACTGGCTCCTCCCCCTATGACCCTCCTCCAAGCCTCAGTTAGGATACTGTGCCCGGACGAGCGTACACAATAAGGAAGGATTTTAAATCCCGGGTAAGACTCATACCAGCCACACCAATCACACCATATAACTTGTGATCGGAACCCAGTTAACAGCATGATAACAGAGGAGCCTCTAGAAAAGATGGCTCACTACAGCAATAACCCGATTTTTTTGGTAACAATAACTATGTACCAGTATTGCAGACAATCCGCACTTGGGATGGGCGCCCAGCATCCACTACGGACTACGAGAAATAGAATTATCGGTAAGTAAATTCTTATTTTCTCTGACGTCCTAGTGGATGCTGGGGACTCCGTAAGGACCATGGGGATTATACCAAAGCTCCCAAACGGGCGGGAGAGTGCGGATGACTCTGCAGCACCAAATGAGAGAACTCCAGGTCCTCCTCAGCCAGGGTATCAAATTTGTAGAATTTTACAAGCGTATTTGCTCCTGACCAAGTAGCTGCTCGGCAAAGTTGTAAAGCCGAGACCCCTCGGGCAGCCGCCCAAGATGAGCCCACCTTCCTTGTGGAATGGGCTTTTACAGATTTTGTCTGTGGCAGGCCTGCCACAGAATGTGCAAGCTGAATTGTACTACAAATCCAACGAGCAATAGTCTGCTTAGAAGCAGGAGCACCCAGCTTGTTGGGTGCATACAGAATAAACAACGAGTCAGATTTTCTGACTCCAGCCGTCCTGGAAACCTATATTTCCAGGGCCCTGACAACGTCTAGCAACTTGGAGTCCCCCAAGTCCCTAGTAGCCGCAGGCACCACAATAGGTTGATTCAGGTGAAACGCTGAAAACCACCTTAGGGAGAAACTGAGGACAAGTCCTCAATTCCGCCCTGTCCGAATGGAAAATCAGATGAGGGCTTTTACAGGATAAAGCCGCCAATTCTGACACGCACCTGGCCCAGGCCAGGGCCAACAGCATGACCACTTTCCATGTGAGATATTTTAACTCCACATATTTAAGTGGTTCAAACCAATGTGACTTTTGGAACCCAAAAACTACATTTAGATCCCAAGGTGCCACTGGAGGCACAAAAGGAGGCTGTATATACAGTACCCCTTTCACAAACGTCTGAACTTCAGGGACTGAAGCTAGTTCTTTTTGGAAGAAAATTGACAGGGCCGAAATTTGAACCTTAATGGACCCCCATTTCAGGCCCATAGACACTCCTGTTTGCAGGAAATGTAGGAATCGACCTAGTTGAAAATTCCTCCGTCGGGGCCTTACTGGCCTCGCACCACGCAACATATTTTCGCCAAATGCGGTGATAATGTTTTGCGGTTATATCTTTCCTTGCTTTGATCAGGATAGGAATGACTTCATCCGGAATGCCTTTCTCCTTCAGGATCCGGCGTTCAACCGCCATGCCGTCAAACGCAGTCGCGGTAAGTCTTGGAACAGACAGGGTCCTTGCTGGAGCAGGTCCCTTCTTAGAGGTAGAGGCCACGGATCCTCCGTGAGCATCTCTTGAAGTTCCGGTTACCAAGTCCTTCTTGGCCAATCCGGAGCCCGAATATAGTGCTTACTCCTCTCCATCTTATAATTCTCAGTACCTTGGGTATGAGAGGCAGAGGAGGGAACACATACACTGACTGGTACACCCACTGTGTTACCAGAGCGTCTACAGCTATTGCCGGAGGGTCCCTTGACCCGGCGCAATACTTGTCGAGTTTTATAAACATGTGGAAGACTTCTGGGTGAAGTCCCCACTTGCTGACAGTACTATCACATGATTTTCCGCCCAGCGAAGAATCCTTGCAGCTTCTGCCATTGCCCTCCTGCTTCTTGTGTCACCATGTCTGTTTACGTGGGTGACTGCCGTGATGTTGTCCGAATGGATCAACTCCGGGTGACCTTGAAGCAGAGGTCTTGCTGAGCTTAGAGCATTGTAAATGGCCCTTAGCTTCAGGATATTTATGTGAAGTGATGTCTCCAGGCTTGACCATAAGCTCTGGAAATTCCTTCCCTGTGTGACTGCTCCCCAGCCTCGCAGGCTGGCATCCGTGGTCACCAGGACCCAGTCCTGAATGTCGAATCTGCGGCCCTCTAGAAGATGAGCACTCTGCAACCACCACAGGAGAGACACCCTTGTGCTTGGTGACAGGGTTATCCGCTGATGCATCTGAAGATGCGACCCGGACCATTTGTCCAGCAGGTCCCACTGGAAAGTTCTTGCGTGGAATCTGCCGAATGGGATTGCTTCGTAGGAAGCCACCATTTTTCCCAGAACCCTTTCATTGATGTACTGAGACTTGGCTCGGTTATAGGAGGTTCCCGACTAGCTCGGATAACTCCCTGACTTTCTCCTCCGGGAGAAACACCTTTTTCTGGACTGTGTCCAGGATCATCCCTAGGAACAGACGACGAGTCGTCGGAATCAGCTGCGATTTTGGAATATTGAGAATCCAATCGTGCTGCCGCCACACTACCTGAGATAGTGCTACACCGACCTCCAACTGTTCCCTGGATCTTACCCTTATCAGGGAATCGTCCAAGTAAGGGATAACTAAAATTCCCTTCCTTCGAAGGAGTATCATCATTTCGGCCATTACCTTGGTAAAGACCCGGGGTGCCGTGGACCATCCATACGGCAGCGTCTGAAACTGATAGTGACAGTTCTGTACCATAAACCTGAGGTACCCTTGGTGAGAAGGGTAAATTGGGACATGAAGGTAAGCATCCTTGATGTCCCGAGACATCATGTAGTCCCCTTCTTCCAGGTTCGCAATCACTGCTCTGAGTGACTCAATCTTGAATTTGAACCTCCGTATGTAAGTGTTCAAGATTTTAGATTTAGAATCGGTCTCACCGAGCCGTCCGGCTTCGGTACCACAACAGTGTGGAATAATACCCCGTTCCCTGTTGCAGGAGGGGTACCTTGATTATCACCTGCTGGGAATACAGCTTGTGAATGGCTTCCAAAACTGCCTCCCTGTCAGAAGGAGACATCGGTAAAGCCGACTTTAGGAAACGGCGAGGGGGAGACGTCTCGAAATCCAATTTGTACCCCTGAGATATCACCTGAAGGATCCAGGGGTCTACTTGCGAGTGAGCCCACTGCGCGCTGAAATTCATTGAGACGGGCCCCCACCGTGCCTGAATTCTGCTTGTAAAGCCCCAGCGTCATACTGAGGGCTTGGCAGAGGCGGGAGAGGGCTTCTGTTCCTGGGAACTGGCTGATTTCTGCAGCCTTTTTCCTCTCCCTCTGTCACGGGGCAGAAATGAGGAACCTTTTGCCCGCTTGCCCACGAAAAGACTGCGCCTGATAATACGGCGTCTTCTTATGTTGAGAGGCGACCTGGGGTACAAACGTGGATTTCCCAGCTGTTGCCGTGGCCACCAGGTCTGAAAGACCGACCCCAAATAACTCCTCCCCTTAATAAGGCAGTACTTCCAAATGCCGTTTGGAATCCGCATCACCTGACCACTGTCGTGTCCATAACCCTCTACTGGCAGAAATGGACAACGCACTTAGACTTGATGCCAGTCGGCAAATATTCCGCTGTGCATCACGCATATATAGAAATGCATCTTTTAAATGCTCTATAGGCAATAATATACTGTCCCTATCTAGGGTATCAATATTTTCAGTCAGGGAATCCGACCACGCCAACCCAGCACTGCACATCCAGGCTGAGGCGATTGCTGGTCGCAGTATAACACCAGTATGTGTGTAAATACATTTTAGGATACCCTCCTGCTTTCTATCAGCAGGATCCTTAAGGGCGGCCATCTCAGGAGAGGGTAGAGCCCTTGTTCTTACAAGCGTGTGAGCGCTTTATCCACCCTAGGGGGTGTTTCCCAACGCACCCTAACCTCTGGCGGGAAAGGATATAATGCCAATAACATTTTAGAAATTATCAGTTGTTATCGGGGGAAACCCACGCATCATCACACATCTCATTTAATTTCTCAGATTCAGGAAAACTACAGGTAGTTTTTCCTCACCGAACATAATACCCCTTTTTGGTGGTACCCGTATTATCAGAAATGTGTAAAACATTTTTCATTGCCTCAATCATGTAACGTGTGGCCCTACTGGAAGTCACATTTGTCTCTTCACCGTCGACACTGGAGTCAGTATCCGTGTCGGCGTCTATATCTGCCATCTGAGGTAACGGGCGCTTTAGAGCCCCTGACGGCCTATGAGACGTCTGGACAGGCACAAGCTGAGTAGCCGGCTGTCTCATGTCAACCACTGTCTTTTATACAGAGCTGACACTGTCACGTAATTCCTTCCAACAGTTCATCCACTCAGGTGTCGACCCCCTAGGGGGTGACATCACTATTACAGGCAATCTGCTCCGTCTCCACATCATTTTTCTCCTCATACATGTCGACACAAACGTACCGACACAGCACACATACAGGGAATGCTCTGATAGAGGACAGGACCCCACTAGCCCTTTGGGGAGACAGAGGGAGAGTTTGCCAGCACACACCAGAGCGCTATATATATATATATATACAGGGATAACCTTATATAAGTGTTTTTCCCCTTATAGCTGCTGTATTTTTAATACTGCGCGTAATTAGTGCCCCCCTCTCTTTTTTAACCCTTGACTGCAGGGGAGAGCCAGGGAGCTTCCCTCCAACGGAGCTGTGAGGGAAAATGGCGCCAGTGTGCTGAGGAGATAGGCTCCGCCCCCTTCTCGGCGGCCTTATCTCCCGTTTTTCTGTGTATTCTGGCAGGGGTTAAATTCATCCATATAGCCCAGGAGCTATATGTGATGCATTTTTTGCCATCCAAGGTGTTTTTATTGCGTCTCAGGGCGCCACCCCCCCAGCGCCCTGCACCCTCAGTGACCGGAGTGTGAAGTGTGCTGAGAGCAATGGCGCACAGCTGCAGTGCTGTGCGCTACCTTGTTGAAGACAGGACGTCTTCTGCCGCCGATTTTCCGGACCTCTTCTGTCTTCTGGCTCTGTAAGGGGGCCGGCGGCGCGGCTCTGGGACCTATCCATGGCTGGGCCTGTGATCGGTCCCTCTGGAGCTAATGTCCAGTAGCCTAAGAAGCCCAATCCACTCTGCACGCAGGTGAGTTCGCTTCTTCTCCCCTTAGTCCCTCGATGCAGTGAGCCTGTTGCCAGCAGGTCTCACTGAACATAAAAAACCTAAAACTAAACTTTTCACTAAGCAGCTCAGGAGAGCCACCTAGTGTGCACCCTTCTCGCTCGGGCACAAAAATCTAACTGAGGCTTGGAGGAGGGTCATAGGGGGAGGAGCCAGTGCACACCAGGTAGTTCTAAAGCTTTACTTTTGTGCCCAGTCTCCTGCGGAGCCGCTATTCCCCATGGTCCTTACGGAGTCCCCAGCATCCACTAGGATGTCAGAGAAACAAAGGTTTCACTATCTCACTCTCACTCAAAAAAGCCCGTATTTCGGAATATTCCGTATTTCGGAATATTTGGATATGGGATACTCAACCTGTATATATTGTATATATATATATATATATATATATATATATATATATATATATATATATAAATTTTAAGATGTGAATCATTACATTTTATTCTGAATATATATTCAGAAAAAAATATATTAATAATGTCTATCACATATAGGACTTAATGATCCACTTCTTAAATAATTTTGTAGGTATCAATTTTAACCACAAA
Organism: Pseudophryne corroboree; assembly: GCF_028390025.1. Lineage (NCBI taxonomy): Eukaryota > Metazoa > Chordata > Amphibia > Anura > Myobatrachidae > Pseudophryne > Pseudophryne corroboree. The sequence goes on along the minus strand of NC_086445.1, from coordinate 37,212,296 downwards.
TAACATAATATTGTCAATTTATCTATTTGTGGTTAAAATTTACACCTAAAAATAGTATTTTGATAACCTACCGGTAAATCCTTTTCTCCTAGTCCGCAGAGGATGCTGGGGACGACATCAAGACCATGGGGTATAGATGGGATACGCAGGAGACATGGGCACTCTAAAGACTTTTCATTGGGTGTGAACTGGCTCCTCCCTCTATGCCCCTCCTCCAGACCTCAGTTGTAGGAACTGTGCCCAGGGAGACTGACATTTCGAGGAAAGGAATTACTTAACTAGTGGTGAGATATCTACCAACTCACACCCTCAACCATGCCGCACACATGGCATTCAACATAACACATGCCAACAGGCATGAACTAATTGCAGCAACATGCTGAAACCAAGATAACACAACTTGTGTAACTGTAATAACTAAACTGCAGGAAAAGTACGCACTGGGACGGGCGCCCAGCATCCTCTACGGACTAGGAGAAAAGGATTTACCGGTAGGTTATCAAAATCCTATTTTCTCATACGTCCTAGAGGATGCTGGGGATGACATCAAGACCATGGGGTCTATACCAAAGCTCCAGTATGGGCGGGAGAGTGCGGATGACCCTGCAGCACCTATTGACCAAACTTTAGGTCCTCATCGGCCAAGGTGTCAAACTTGTACTTAGCAAATGTGTTTGACCCTGACCAAGTAGCTGCTCGGCAAAGTTGTAATGCCGAGGCCCCCCGGGCAGCCGCCCAGGACGAGCCCACCTTCCTAGTGGAGTGGGCCTTTACCGACGTCGGTAATGGCAATCCAGCCGTAGTATGAGCTTGCTGAATCGTATTTCTAAACCAACGCGCAATAGTCTGCTTGGAAGCAGGACAGCCAATCCTGTTGAGATCATACAGGACAAACAGAGCCTCTGTTTTCCGTATACGAGCTGTTCTAGCAACATAGATTTTCAAAGCTCTAACCACATCTAGAGACTTTGAATCAGTGAATGTGTCAGTAACTACTGGCACCACAATAGGTTGGTTTATGGGAAAAGCAGAAACCACCTTTGGAAGAAAATGTTGGTGAGTTCGCAACTCTGCCCTATCTTCATGGAAAATTAGGTAAGGGCTCTTGTGAGACAAGGCCCCCAATTCCGACACCCGCCTTGCGGATGCCAATGCCAAAAGCATCACTACTTTCCAAGTGAGAACTTCAACTCTATCTTTTGTAGAGGCTCAAACCAATCCGATTGAAGGAACTGCAATACCACGTTAAGGTCCCATGGTGCCACTGGAGGCACGAATGGAGGCTGGATGTGCAGAACCCCTTTCACGAAGGTCTGAACCTCTGGAAGAGAGGCCAATTGTTTTTGGAAGAACACTGACAAGGCCAAAATCTGGACCTTGATTGATCCCAATCGTAGGCTCGTCTCCACACCATCCTGCAGAAAATGGAGAAAACATCCTAAGTGAAACTCTTCCGTAGGAGCTTTCTTGGATTCACACCAAGGCACATATTTTCTCCAAATACGGTGGTATGTTTTGACGTTACTCCCTTTCTGGCCTGAATAAGGGTGGGGATGACCTTCTTAGGAATACCCTTCCTGGCTAGGATACGGCGCTCAACAGCCATGCCGTCAAACGTAGCCGCGGTAAGTCTTGGTACACACACGGCCCATGCTGCAGCAGGTCCTCTCGAGGAGGAAGAGGCAGAGGATCTCCTATGAGTAACTGCTGAAGATCTGGGTACCAAGTCCTTCTTGGCCAGTCTGGGGCAATGAAGATTGCTCGAACCCTTGTCTTTCTTATGATCCTGAGTACTTTTGGGATCAGCGGAAGTGGAGGGAAAACATACACTGACGGAAACACCCACTGGGTCACCAGTGCATCCACTGCTACTGCTTGAGGGTCTCTCGACTTGGAACAGTATCTCTGAAGCTTCTTGTTGAAACGAGACGCCATCATGTCTATTTCAGGAACTCCCCAAAGACTTGTCACCTCTGCGAAGACTTCTTGGTGGAGGCCTCACTCTCCTGGATGGAGATCGTGTCTGCTGAGGAAGTCTGCTTCCCAGTTGTCTACTCCCGGAATGAATATTGCCGACAGAGCTTGTAGATGTTTTTCTGCCCATCGGAGGATTTTTGTCGCCGCTGTCATTGCCGCTCTGCTTTTCGTTCCGCCCTGCCTGTTTATGTATGCGACTGCTGTTACATTGTCCGCCTGGATCTGCACGGGACGGTCTTGAAGAAGATGTACCGCTTGTTGAAGGCCGTTGTAAATGGCTCTTAGCTCCAGAACGTTTATGTGAAGGCAGGTTTCCTGTTGCGACCAACGACCCTGGAAGTTTTCTCCCCGAGAGACTGCTCCCCAGCCTCGGAGACTTGCATCCGTGGTTACTAGGACCCAGTCCTGAATCCCGAACCTGCGTCCCTCTAGCAGGTGAGAGCTGTGCAACCACCACAGGAGCAGTAGGTGTGACCCTGACCACTTGTCCAACAGGTCCCACTGGAATACTCTGGCATGGAACCTGCCAAACTGTATGGCCTCGTAGGCCGCCACCATCTTCCCCAACAACTGAATGCACTGATGGATCGACACATTTAATGGTTTCAATATCTGTTTTACCATTTTCTGGATTTCCAGAGCCTTTTCCAGTGGAAGAAATACTCTCTGAACTTCTGTGTCCAGAATCGTCCCGAGGAAAGACAACCTTGTCGTCGGTTCCAACTGTGACTTTGGGTAATTTATGATCCACCCGTGTTGTTGGAGTATTGACAGGGAGAGGGATATGTTTTGTAATAACTGCTCCCTGGATCTCGCCTTTATCAGGAGGTCGTTCAGATAAGGGATTATATTGACTCCTTTCTGACTAAGGAGGACCCTCATCTCCGCCATCACCTTGGTGAATACCCTCAGCGCCATGGAGAGACCTAAAGGTAACGTCTGGAATTGGTAATGGCAATCCTGAATCGCGAATCTCAGATAAGCCTGGTGAGGAGGATAAATGGGAACATGCAGGTAAGCATCCTTTATGTCCACACACACCAAGTAGTCCCTCTCCTCCAGACTGGCAATCACCGCCCGAAGTGATTCCATCTTGAACTTGAACCTTTTCAGGAAGAAATTCAGATCTTTTAGATTTAGGATCGGTCTGACAGAGCCGTCCGGCTTCGGAACAACAAAGAGGCTTGAATAAAAACCCCGCCCTTGTTGTGACAACGGTACCAGGACTATAACCTGGTCTTGACATAATTTTTGGATTGCCGCTGTTACTGCTTCTCTCTCTGGCGGAGAAGCTGGCAAGGTCGATTTGAAAAATCGGCATGGGGGAACGTCTTGAAACTCTAGTTTGTTTCCCTGGGATACTATTTGCAACACCCACGGATCCAGGCCAGACAGAATCCAATCCTGGCTGAAGAGTTTGAGACGTGCCCCCACCCGAGCGGCCTCCCGCAAGGGAGTTCCAGCGTCATGCTGGGGATTTGGCAGAATTAGGGGTAGACTTCTGCTCTTGGGAACCTGGAGCCGGTGTGGGCTTCTTTCCCCTTCCCCTACCTGCAAAGAAGGGGGAACCTCTCGCCTTTTTGTATTTATTGAGCCGAAAGGACTGCATTTGCGGGTGATAGGTCCTTTTTTGCCGGTGCAGGCGCAGAGGGCAAAAATGTTGAATTACCTGCGGTAGCCGCCGAGACTAACGCATCCAGGCCATCGCCAAATAAGGCCTCACCTTTATATGGGAGAGCCTCCATGTTTCTTTTGGAATCTGCATCCGCGTTCCACTGGCGAATCCATAACACCCGCCTAGCCGATACTGCCATAGTAGCTGCTTGTGAACTCAAGAGTCCAATATCCTTCATTGCTTTCAGCATGTAGGCGGCAGCGTCCTTGATATTCCCTGACTTAAGGAGTATCTCATCTTTATCAATCGTGTCAATTTCTGATGACACGCTTTCTGACCATTTTTCAATAGCGCGACTCACCCATGTGCAGGCAATAGTGGGCCTGAGCAGTGTACCATTGGTAACATAAATGGATTTCAATGTCGTTTCCATTTTGCGGTCTGCCGGCTCTTTAAGAGAAGCCGTGCCAGGAGGAGGAAGAATTACCTTCTTTGTCAACCTGGAGAGTGCACTGTAACACAGGGGGTGACTCCCATTTTTTCCTGTCTTCAACCGGGAAAGAATAAGCTATGTGAATCCTTTTGGGAATACAATTTCTTTTTATCAGGATTCACCCACATCCCTTCAAACAGAGCATTTAGTTTGTGTGAAGGAGGGAACGTGACTTTGGATTTCTTTTCCTTACATAAATAAGCTTTCTCCTGAGGTACAGGAGTGCTTTCTGTAACCTCCAACACGTCCCTTATAGCCACAATCATATATTGTATACTTTTTGCCAATTTATGATCTATCTCTCTGGATTCACTATTGTCGACACAAGATTCAGAATCCATGTCGGTATCAGTGTTTACAACATTTGCAAATGGTCTCTTATGTGACCCAGAGGGGCCGCCCGCATAAGGAATAACAGCATCCTGAAAAATCACATCTTCCACAGATTTTCTCCAGCATGCAGCCTTAGCTTGCCTAATCTACGGTTAATCAGATGCATACTGTCACGTAGCTCTTTCACCCATGCAGGCTCTTGGTGTACCGGTAGCGCCACCACAATACAACTCTGTGTCCCTAAAATGGCTTCCTCCGGGGAGGAACTCCCTGCCTCAGACAAGCCTCACACGTGTACGCCACACTCACAGACACGCTGGGACTTATTTTGGGGACAGACCCACAGTAAAATCTGTCAGAGGGACACAGGATAGAAGCAGCCAGTTCACAAACCTAGCGCCAGTATAGCCTGTGAACACAGTATGTCCACAGCCCAAAAGCGCTTTTAAATAGTAATATACACTATCAAATTCACCACAATCGCTTTGTGCCCCCCCTTTATAGCACCCTGTACTTGTCAGAAGTGGAGGAGAGGACCAGCGTGTTCTCTGCAGCTCTGAGGAGAGAGAGAAAATGGTGCTGAGTAGTGTGCTGGCTGCCTGAGGAAGAAGCTCCGCCCCTCAGTATCCATGACAATATTTATACTGGCGGGGGTAGGGCTGTGCCAGCGGCATCTTATGACCCTTTTAGCCAGTATGAAGTATTTTTCTTGCTGCCCAGGGCGCCCCCCCCCCCGCGCCCTGCAGTGCCTGTGTGTGTGGGCAGCAATGGCGCGCTGCGCTCCCGCCAGCCGCGCCGCACCTCTGCCGTCACTTACTTGATTGAAGATCATTCTTCTCATACTCCCCTGTCTTCTGACATCTGGCTCTGTGAGGGGGGTGACGGCGTACTGTGGGAGTGAGCATCTAGACAGGGCTAACGTTCAGTTCCCTTCAGGAGCTAATGGTGTCCTGTCAGCCAGAAACCGAGCCATGAAACTCTGAGGAAGTTGGTTCTGCTTCTGCCCCCTCAGTCCCACGAAGCAGGGAGTCTGATGCCAGCAGTTCTCCCTGAAAATAAAAAACCTAACATAAGTCTTTTCAGAGAAACTCAGTAGAGCTCCTCAGAGAGCATCCAGTCGACCTGGGCACATTTCTAAAACTGAGGTCTGGAGGAGGGGCATAGAGGGAGGAGCCAGTTCACACCCAATGAAAAGTCTTTAGAGTGCCCATGTATCCTGCGGATCCCGTCTATACCCCATGGTCTTGATGTCGTCCCCAGCATCCTCTAGGACGTATGAGAAAAATGATTTAAGAGGTGGATCATTAAGTCTAGACTTTATTATATTTTTTTCTGAATATATTTTTTTTTTCTGAATACTCTTACCAAAACGTAATTAACACAGCACAGCAGGACTATTTTATCTTTATTTTTCCTTACTACTAAAACTCTTTCTGTACTCTCATTGACTAGCTTAAAATACGCACTACCTACGGTCATATCGCACTGAGTATACCCAAAATCATCTGATCTTGGAAGCAATACAGTGCTAGGCTAAGGGGAATTCTATTCAAGTCGGAACTGCCATCTTGTCGGAAAGACGTCAGTTTCCACCTTTATTAGGTCAGATACTGTTCCGACCTATTCAATTGGGCTGCCGTTTTTTCCGACAGGTCAGCAATTTCGATTTGTCGAAAAACACGTGGATCGGCGGATTAGCTGTGGATCCACGTGTTTTGATGTATTAGCGGCCAAATCCGACAGGTTTTAGCCCCATTTCCGACAACGTCAATCCGACTCTCAAAAAAGTCGTATTGATTTTGTCGAGAACGGCCAAATGTGAACTGAATACTGAACTGTCGGCTCCTTTACGTCTGAAAGAATCAGACATCAATTGAATATACACCTTAGTCAGTTGAATGGGAGACCTTCTAGGAATACGCCGTTCTGTAGGTGCGTTAAAAGTAAAAAAGGTCAAAAGCAGATGCAAACATTATAAGCACTCTCACTGGTCACGCAATGTCGAAAGAAAACGGCCAACAGCAGAAGCTTGTTTGCATCATGTATACGCTTCTTTCCTACTTAACGTCTAATTTCTACTATATACTACAGAAATTTTAATTAATTGTGGATACAGTATTGAAAATTTTACAGTGATATATAACTAAGTAATCACTTAAGCAATTTTTTCACGCATTAAAAAAAAGGATCAGAACGTCCTATTGCTACAGGAAATCTAATGGGCTATAATTATATCGGGCCCTATATTATCACTCTGAATCTTTGATTTAATTAGATCTTTTGTATCGTTGATCAGATTTGATCAGTATAAATACACATCTTTGAAACTGAGATATACATATTTGTGTCATAATTGTTGTTTGTGAGCAATTTTTTTTATTTTATTCCTATGTAATACTAAAAGTGAAGTCTTAATTATTTCCTAAGTGTGTCAGACACACACTTCAGAACGATGTGTCAACCAGCCAACAGATCGACCGATGGGATGATATATCGATTGCCCATACACACTGAACGATATAGCATTCAACCGCACATTCAGCTGTTCCCTGGATAACTAGGGGAATGACCTATGGGAGCGCACAATTGTCCATGCACATTAGACTATATGGATGATATATTATTTTCCGATCCACGTCAGAACAATATATTGGATAACATATTGTCTGATGGTTACCCGTAAAGAACACCTACTAATGTCTGGCGCTATTTTTTATTATTTATTATTATATACAATTGTGGATGGGTGCCTATATCCGCAATCACACCCACTCCGCACAAGAATCTAAGATAACTCTTATAACTCGTAAAATCTATAGAGCAGCAACCAAGGTATAGTGGCCTGTAGATATGGCCAACACAATCCCACCTGATTAAAACCAGATGTAAACAAAAACGAACTATATAACCCCTTGCGCTATTAAACTTAATTAGAGGCAACAGGACATGAATACACTCAATAGAGTAATTGTAAGATGGTTTTAATATCTATAAAATCAATCATGTAAAAACACAGAAAATTCATCGAAGAATTAATTAATATGCGCATATGAATAAAACTAAATCAATAATTAAATAATAAAACTACTAATTGAGCATAAGAGGTGGATCATATAGCTAATAGTGACCACAGTGGGCTATTCAATACTCATAAAGTTGATAATGTCCTTGTTTTTGTTCCCAAATAGGACAGTCCCATTAGATGTGCTCATAAATATTTCATGATTAAATAATACTTGTAAAGTAAAGAACCATCTGTTTATGTGAGCAATTGGTTAAGTCCATTCATTGGTACATACATAAACAAAGGCTCCATATATATCATACCATATGATATTTAATCATTAAATATTTATGAGCACATCTAATGGGACAGTCCTATTTGGGAACAAAAACAAGGACATTATCAACTTTATGAGTATTGAATAGCCCACTGTGGTCACTATTAGCTACATGATCCACCTCTTATGCTCAATTAGTAGTTTTATTATTTAATTATTGATTTAGTTTTATTCATATGCGCATATTAATTCATTCATTCATTCTTCAATGAATTTTCTGTGTGTTTTTGCATGATTGATTTTATAGATATTAAAACCATCTTACAATTACTCTATTGAGTGTATTCATGTCCTGTTGCCTCTAATTAAGTTTAATAGCGCAAGGGGTTATATAGTTCGTTTCTGATGGTTACCCGGCCTTATTCATCACCCATCACTGAAGAAATACAGATGATGTAGATAGAATCACATGAATAGGATACACCTGGGAATGACAAGATCCCACTAACTTCTAATCACACCACGTAGAGAGCATACATAAACCTTACACCCATAGAGACCGATGTAATTTCTCTAGACATATGCTGTATATACAGTGCATCCGGAAAGTATTCATAGCGCTTCACTTTTTCCAAATTTTGTTATGTTACACCCTTATTCCAAAATGGAATACATTAATTTTTTCCCTCAAAATTCTACACACAATATCCCATAATGACATCATGAAAAAAGTATTTTTGAGATTTTTGCTAATTTATTAAAAATAAAAAAACACTGTAACATACTATGGTCACCATCAAAGGGATAGTATTCTGAAAATAGGAATTTAATACCTACCGGTAATTCCTTTTCTCGTAGTCCGTAGTGGATACTGGGAATGTACTTAGTACCATGGGGTATAGATTGGGTCCATTGGAGCCTGGCACTTTAAGAAAACATTAGTGTGCTGGCTCCTCCCCTCTATGCCCCTCCTAGCAGACTCAGTCTAGGAAAACATTGCCCGAGGAGACGGACATACCATGAGAGAAGGAATATACAACAAGATAGCGGTGAGGTAACGAACCAACACACAACAGTAAAGGATAGCAGTGCTAACCAGAACAGAGGACAGCCACGCTTAACTATAACAAGGAAAGCAACGCTAACCAAGCATGGAACAGGGACAGCAACAGCAGACCCAACCAAGAACACTTACAACCACGTAAGCAGGAACACGAAACACAGGCGTGCGCCCAGTATCCACTACGGACTACAAGAAAATGGATTACCGGTAGGTATTAAATTCCTATTTTCTCTAACGTCCTAGTGGATACTGGGAATGTACTGTGGGGGTCATTCCGACCTGATCGCACGCTGCCGTTTTTTGCAGCGCAGCGATCAGGTCACTACTGCGCATGCACCGCAATGCGCAGGCGCGTCGTACGGGTACAAAGTGGATCGTTGCTGAGCGATGGATTTAACGAAGAATCCATTCGCACAGCCGATCGCAAGGAGATGTACAGGAAGAAGGCGTTTATGGGTGGCAACTGTCCGTTTTCTGGGAGTGTTTGGAAACTCGCAGGCGTGTCCAAGCGTTTGCAGGGCGGGTGTCTGATGTCAATTCCGGAACCAGACAGGCTGAAGTGATCGCAGCAGCTAAGTTCAGACCTACTCAGAAAATGCACAAAACTTTTTTGTAGTGCTCGGCTGCACATGCGATCGCACGCTTGCAAAGCAAAAATAGACTCCCCTATAGGCGGTGACTATCTGTACGCAGCACTGCAAAAAATAGATAGCGAGCGATCAACTCAGAATGACCCCCTTAGTAACATGGGGAAGATACCTCTGCAAAACCGCCTGACCAAACTGAAGGTCATCTCTGGCCAAGGTGTCGAACCTATAAAACTTAACATGTTCGACCCTGACCAAGTAGCTGCACGGCACAACTGTAGGGCCGAGACACCCCGGGCAGCCGTCCAGGAAGAACCCATCGATCTTGTAGAGTGGGCCTGGATAGAACTCGGTAGCGGCAATGCTGCCGAGTAATAGGTTTGATGAATAGTCAATCTAAGCCAAAGAGCAATGGACTGGTTAGAGGCAGGACATCCAATTCTAGTAACGTCATAAAGGCCAAATAGTGAGTCAGACTTTCTGTGACGAGCTGTCCATTTGACGTAAATCCTCAAAGCCCTTACAACATCCAAGGACTTTGGAGCAACCAACGTATCCGATAGTATCGGAACCACAATCGGTTGATTAATGTGAAAGGCCGAAACCACCTTCTGCAAAAACTGTGGGCGAGTCCTGAGCTCAGCCCTATCCTTGTGAAAAATCAAATACGTGCTCTTACAAGATAAGGCCCCCAATTCAGACACCAGTCTAGCAGAGGCTAGAGCCAACAACATGACAGTCTTCCAAGTAAGATACTTCAAGTCCACCCTGTGCAAGGGTTCAAACCAATCCGACTGGAGAAAGGTCAAGACCACATTAAGCTCCCACGGAACCGTGGGAGAGACAAAGGGTGGTTGGATGCGTAGAACACCATTCAGGAATGTCTGTACTTCCAGAAGTACCACCAGTTGTTTCTGGAAGAAGATGGAGAGAGCCGAAATCTGAACCTTGGTGGAGCCTAATCTTAGGCCCATATCCACGCCTGCTTGCAGGAAGAGCAGAAAATGCCCAAGTTGAAACTCCACAGGAGAGTATTTTCTACTCTCACACCAGGAAACATATTTCTTCCAGATACGGTGTAATGTTTTGATGTGACCCCCTTACGGGCCTGGTCCATAGTGGAAATAACCTTGGATAGGAGACCTTTTCTGGCTAGAATCTCCCTCTCAACTTCCAAGCCGTCAAACGTAGCCGTAGTAAGTCTGGATAGATGAACGGTCCTTGTTGAAGAAGTTCCTTAGAAGCGGCAGAGGCCAGGGTTCCTCCAGAGACAAGGTCAGGAGATCTGCATACCAGGCCCATCGAGGCTAATCTGGGGCAATTAGAATTGCCCGAACGCTTTCCCTTTTGAGTCTTTTTAGAACTCTGGGAATGAGAGGTATTGGAGGAAACAGATACAGCGTCCACTGCTACAGCCTGCGGATCCCTCGTTCTGGAACAGTAACGAATGAGCTTCTTGTTGAGATGAGAAGCCATCAGGTCTATCTGCGGACAGCCCCACCGGCGAACCAGTTGTTTAAACACGAGGATGAAGGCCCCATTCCACTGTATGGAGGTATGCCTGCTGGGGAAGTCCGCTTTCCATTTGTCCACGCCTGAAATAAATATGGCGGAGATGGCCCTTGCGTTGGTTTCCGCCCAGAGGAGAATCCTGGACACCTCTTACATTGCAGCCCTGCTTTTTGTTCCTTCTTGTCGGTTTATGTAAGCCACCACTGTGGTGTTGTGCGACTGCACCTGAATGGCTTGATTCCCAAGATAGGAGGCTTGCAGAAGAGCATTGTAAATTGCACGGAGTTCCAGGACATTTATCAGGAGTGCAGATTCCTGACTCGACCACTTACCATGGAACTGGGCCCCCTGGGTCACTGCACCCCAACCTCGGATGCTGGCATCCATTGTCAGTAGAGTCCGAGACTGCATACCGAAACTCCAACCCTCCAAAAGGTGAGATACTTGTAGCCACCATAACAGGGAAATCCGTACTTTTGGCGACAGAGCTATACTCTGGTGCATGTGCAGGTGAGACCCTGACCACTTGTCCAGCTGGAACGGACGGGGATGGAATCTGCCAAACTGAATTGTCTCGTATGAGGCTACCATCTTGCCCAGTAGGCGGATGCAAAAGATGAACTGAGACCTTGAGGGGTCCGAGCACCGAGCGGACCATAGCCTGGATAGTCAGGGCCTTGTCCAGTTGAAGGAACACCTTCTGCGACACCGTGTCCAGTATCATTCCCAGGAAATGAATTCTTTGTGACGGTTCCAGGTGAGACTTCTACAAATTTAAGATCCACCCGTGGTCTGTGAGAAGACGAGAAGTCAAGTCGATGTTGTGTAGCAGACGTTCCCTGGACACTGCCTTTGTCAGGAGACAGTACAAATAGGGGACTATCCTGCGCAATTGCAGTATCATCTCCGCCATGACTTTTGTGAATACCCTCGGAGGTGTGGAGAGAACAAAGGGCAAGGCCTGAAACTGGAAGTGGTGGTCCAGTATAGCGAACTGGAGGGAAGCCTGATGAGGAGGCCATATGGGGACATGTAGGTAAGCATCCTTGACATCTAGGGATACCAGGAACTTCCCCTCCTCCAGCACGGAGACCACCGCCCTCAGGGACTCCATCTTGAATTTGAACATACGGATTAAAAAATCTGAGATTCAAGATGGGCCGTACCGAACCGTCTGGTTTCGGTATCACAAAAAAAGGCTGGAGTAAAAACCCCTGTTGTGCAATGGAGGAGGTACCTGGACAAACCCCCCCGTTTGTAGCAGTTTTTGAATGGCGTCTTGTAAAGTAACCCTTGATATGGGTGAAGCTGGTAAGCTTTACTTGAAGAATCTGGGAGGAGGTTGCGCTTGAAATTCCAACCGGTACCCCTGGGATATGAGGTCCCTCACCCAAGGATCCTGGCAGGACTGTGCCCATACATGGGCGAAGTGTTGAAGGCGAGCACCTACCTGAAAGTCGCCTTCCTGCTGATGGAAACCGTCACGCAGAAGGCTTCTTGGATGAGGATCCGGAGGCCTGGTCCAGAGATCCAGCAGCCGCTGGTTTAGGGAACTTACCGCGAGTTCCTCTAGCAGCATTGGAGGTGCCTCTGGCTCTGAATCGGGCCATAAGAAAGGACTGCAGAGAGGGCCAAGGGTAGGGACGTCTAGCAGGAGGTGCAGTAGACGGCAAATATGTAGACTTACCCGCCATCGCCTGGGAGATCCACTTGTTCAGTTCTTCTCCAAACAAGGCATCCCATGTAAAAGGAAGCTTCTCCACACCTTTCTTGGAATCAGCATCCGCTGACCAGTTTCGCAGATACAGAGCCCTGCGAGCCGAGACCGCCATAGCTGTGGTACGGCCACTGATGAGACACAATTCTTTAATAGCCTCACTCAAAGTTTGCAGCATCTTGGATATGATGCAACAGTGTAATGATCTCCTCCTGAGGGAGGGAATCAAACCCATTTATTATATTATCAGACCATTTTACCATGGCCCTTGAAATCCAGCCGCATGCTATAGTGGGCCTTTGAGCTACTCCCACTGCAGTATAGATCGATTTGAGTGTAGTCTCAATCTTGTGGTCAGCTGGGTATTTGAGAGAGAAAGCCCCAGGTACAGGTAGTACAAGATTACGTGACAGCCTGGACACTGAAGTATCCACAGACAGGGGATTTTCCCATAATTTCCTAATAGAATAAATCAGGGCATCAACACCCGGGGGCAAAGAATTGTCATGCTCCATGTCAACCTCCCCCTCATCCAGCTCTGGTAATTCAGTATCAGAGTCAGACTGGAGTACCTGTGGGAGTGCACGTTTATGCAAGGCCAACAGAGGGGGCTGAGAAGCTTGCCTGCGGTCGCAGCCTTAACAAACATGTTATCAACAGATTGTTTAAGGGTCTGCCGTTCTTGTCTAGCAGTAGCCAACTCTGTATTAATATTATGAATCATCCTTTTGAATGATTCTAATCACTCAGGTTCCTGCACACTACTACCCTGAGAGGGTACAGAACATTGGTTACACAGGAGAGACTCTTCTGGAGAAGGAGTAAACTTAGTGTTACATGAAAGAAACACAGTCTTTTTACTAGAGATGAGCGCCTGAAATTTTTCGGGTTTTGTGTTTTGGTTTTGGGTTCGGTTCCGCGGCCGTGTTTTGGGTTCGACCGCGTTTTAACAAAACCTCACCGAATTTTTTTTGTCGGATTCGGGTGTGTTTTGGATTCGGGTGTTTTTTTCAAAAAACCCTAAAAAACAGCTTAAATCATAGAATTTGGGGGTCATTTTGATCCCATATTATTATTAACCTCAAAAACCATAATTTCCACTCATTTTCAGTCTATTCTGAATACCTCACACCTCACAATATTATTTTTAGTCCTAAAATTTGCACCGAGGTCGCTGGATGACTAAGCTAAGCGACCCTAGTGGCCGACACAAACACCTGGCCCATCTAGGAGTGGCACTGCAGTGTCACGCAGGATGTCCCTTCCAAAAAACCCTCCCAAACAGCACATGACGCAAAGAAAAAAAGAGGCGCAATGAGGTAGCTGACTGTGTGAGTAAGATAAGCGACCCTAGTGGCCGACACAAACACCGGGCCCATTTAGGAGTGGCACTGCAGTGTCACGCAGGATGTCCCTTCCAAAAAACCCTCCCCAAACAGCACATGACGCAAAGAAAAAAAGAGGCGCAATGAGGTAGCTGACTGTGTGAGTAAGATAAGCGACCCTAGTGGCCGACACAAACACCGGGCCCATTTAGGAGTGGCACTGCAGTGTCACGCAGGATGTCCCTTCCAAAAAACCCTCCCCAAACAGCACATGACGCAAAGAAAAAAAGAGGCGCAATGAGGTAGCTGACTGTGTGAGTAAGATAAGCGACCCTAGTGGCCGACACAAACACCGGGCCCATTTAGGAGTGGCACTGCAGTGTCACGCAGGATGTCCCTTCCAAAAAACCCTCCCCAAACAGCACATGACGCAAAGAAAAAAAGAGGCGCAATGAGGTAGCTGACTGTGTGAGTAAGATAAGCGACCCTAGTGGCCGACACAAACACCGGGCCCATTTAGGAGTGGCACTGCAGTGTCACGCAGGATGTCCCTTCCAAAAAACCCTCCCCAAACAGCACATGACGCAAAGAAAAAAAAGAGGCGCAATGAGGTAGCTGACTGTGTGAGTAAGATAAGCGACCCTAGTGGCCGACACAAACACCGGGCCCATTTAGGAGTGGCACTGCAGTGTCACGCAGGATGTCCCTTCCAAAAAACCCTCCCCAATCAGCACATGACGCAAAGAAAAAAAGAGGCGCAATGAGGTAGCTGTGTGAGTAAGATTAGCGACCCTAGTGGCCGACACAAACACCGGGCCCATTTAGGAGTGGCACTGCAGTGTCACGCAGGATGTCCCTTCCAAAAAACCCTCCCCAATCAGCACATGACGCAAAGAAAAAAAGAGGCGCAATGAGGTAGCTGTGTGAGTAAGATTAGCGACCCTAGTGGCCGACACAAACACCGGGCCCATTTAGGAGTGGCACTGCAGTGTCACGCAGGATGTCCCTTCCAAAAAACCCTCCCCAATCAGCACATGACGCAAAGAAAAAAAGAGGCGCAATGAGGTAGCTGTGTGAGTAAGATTAGCGACCCTAGTGGCCGACACAAACACCGGGCCCATTTAGGAGTGGCACTGCAGTGTCACGCAGGATGTCCCTTCCAAAAAACCCTCCCCAAACAGCACATGACGCAAAGAAAAATAAAAGAAAAAAGAGGTGCAAGATGGAATTGTCCTTGGGCCCTCCTACCCACCCTTATGTTGTATAAACAGGACATGCACACTTTAACCAACCCATCATTTCAGTGACAGGGTCTGCCACACGACTGTGACTGAAATGACGGGATGGTTTGGACCCCCACCAAAAAAGAAGCAATTAATCTCTCCTTGCACAAACTGGCTCTACAGAGGCAAGATGTCCACCTCATCATCATCCTCCGATATATCACCGTGTACATCCCCCTCCTCACAGATTATCAATTCGTCCCCACTGGAATCCACCATCTCAGCTCCCTGTGTACTTTGTGGAGGCTGGTCAATGTCTCCGCGGAGGAATTGATTATAATTCATTTTAATGAACATCATCTTCTCCACATTTTCTGGATGTAACCTCGTACGCCGATTGCTGACAAGGTGAGCGGCGGCACTAAACACTCTTTCGGAGTACACACTTGTGGGAGGGCAACTTAGGTAGAATAAAGCCAGTTTGTGCAAGGGCCTCCAAATTGCCTCTTTTTCCTGCCAGTATAAGTACGGACTGTGTGACGTGCCTACTTGGATGCGGTCACTCATATAATCCTCCACCATTCTTTCAATGGGGAGAGAATCATATGCAGTGCCAGTAGACGACATGTCCGTATCCGTAATCGTTGTCAGGTCCTTCAGTCCGGACCAGATGTCAGCATCAGCAGTCGCTCCAGACTGCCCTGCATCACCGCCAGCGGGTGGGCTCGGAATTCTGAGCCTTTTCCTCGCACCCCCAGTTGCGGGAGAATGTGAAGGAGGAGATGTTGACAGGTCGCGTTCCGCTTGACTTGACAATTTTCTCACCAGCAGGTCTTTCAACCCCAGCAGACTTGTGTCTGCCGTAAAGAGAGATCCAAGGTAGGCTTTAAATCTAGGATCGAGCACGGTGGCCAAAATGTAGTGCTCTGATTTCAACAGATTGACCACCCGTGAATCCTTGTTAAGCGAATTAAGGGCTCCATCCACAAGTCCCACATGCCTAGCGGAATCGCTCCGTGTTAGCTCCTCCTTCAATGTCTCCAGCTTCTTCTGCAAAAGCCTGATGAGGGGAATGACCTGACTCAGGCTGGCAGTGTCTGAACTGACTTCACGTGTGGCAAGTTCAAAGGGCATCAGAACCTTGCACAACGTTGAAATCATTCTCCACTGCGCTTGAGACAGGTGCATTCCACCTCCTATATCGTGCTCAATTGTATAGGCTTGAATGGCCTTTTGCTGCTCCTCCAACCTCTGAAGCATATAGAGGGTTGAATTCCACCTCGTTACCACTTCTTGCTTCAGATGATGGCAGGGCAGGTTCAGTAGTTTTTGGTGGTGCTCCAGTCTTCTGTACGTGGTGCCTGTACGCCGAAAGTGTCCCGCAATTCTTCTGGCCACCGACAGCATCTCTTGCACGCCCCTGTCGTTTTTTAAATAATTCTGCACCACCAAATTCAAGGTATGTGCAAAACATGGGACGTGCTGGAATTTGCCCATATTTAATGCACACACAATATTGCTGGCGTTGTCCGATGCCACAAATCCACAGGAGAGTCCAATTGGGGTAAGCCATTCCGCGATGATCTTCCTCAGTTGCCGTAAGAGGTTTTCAGCTGTGTGCGTATTCTGGAAACCGGTGATACAAAGCGTAGCCTGCCTAGGAAAGAGTTGGCGTTTGCGAGATGCTGCTACTGGTGCCGCCGCTGCTGTTCTTGCGGCGGGAGTCCATACATCTACCCAGTGGGCTGTCACAGTCATATAGTCCTGACCCTGCCCTGCTCCACTTGTCCACATGTCCGTGGTTAAGTGGACATTGGGTACAGCTGCATTTTTTAGGACACTGGTGACTCTTTTTCTGAGGTCTGTGTAAATTTTCGGTATCGCCTGCCTAGAGAAATGGAACCTAGATGGTATTTGGTACCGGGGACACAGTACCTCCAACAAGTCTCTAGTTGGCTCTGCAGTAATGATGGATACCGGAACCACGGTTCTCACCACCCAGGATGCCAAGGCCTCAGTTATCCGCTTTGCAGTAGGATGACTGCTGTGATATTTCATCTTCCTCGCAAAGGACTGTTGGACAGTCAATTGCTTGGTGGAAGTAGTAAAAGTGGTCTTACGACTTCCCCTCTGGGATGACCATCGACTCCCAGCAGCAACAACAGCAGCGCCAGCAGCAGTAGGTGTTACACGCAAGGATGCATCGGAGGAATCCCAGGCAGGAGAGGAATCGTCAGAATTGCCAGTGACATGGCCTGCAGGACTATTGGCATTCCTGGGGAAGGAGGAAATTGACACTGAGGGAGTTGGTGGGGTGGTTTGCGTGAGCTTGGTTACAAGAGGAAGGGATTTACTGGTCAGTGGACTGCTTCCGCTGTCACCCAAAGTTTTTGAACTTGTCACTGACTTATTATGAATGCGCTGCAGGTGACGTATAAGGGAGGATGTTCCGAGGTGGTTAACGTCCTTACCCCTACTTATTACAGCTTGACAAAGGGAACACACGGCTTGACACCTGTTGTCCGCATTTCTGGTGAAATACCTCCACACCGAAGAGCTGATTTTTTTGGTATTTTCACCAGGCATGTCAACGGCCCTATTCCTCCCACGGACAACAGGTGTCTCCCCGGGTGCCTGACTTAAACAAACCACCTCACCATCAGAATCCTCCTGGTCAATTTCCTACCCAGCGCCAGCAACACCCATATCCTCCTCATCCTGGTGTACTTCAACACTGACATCTTCAATCTGACTATCAGGAACTGGACTGCGGGTGCTCCTTCCAGCACTTGCAGGGGGCGTGCAAATGGTGGAAGGCGCATGCTCTTCACGTCCAGTGTTGGGAAGGTCAGGCATCGCAACCGACACAATTGGACTCTCCTTGTGGATTTGGGATTTCGAAGAATGCACAGTTCTTTGCTGTGCTTTTGCCAGCTTGAGTCTTTTCATTTTTCTAGCGAGAGGCTGATTGCTTCCATCCTCATGTGAAGCTGAACCACTAGCCATGAACATAGGCCAGGGCCTCAGCCGTTCCTTGCCACTCCGTGTGGTAAATGGCATATTGGCAAGTTTACGCTTCTCCTCCGACAATTTTATTTTAGGTTTTGGAGTCCTTTTTTTACTGATATTTGGTGTTTTGGATTTGACATGCTCTGTACTATGACATTGGGCATCGGCCTTGGCAGACGACGTTGCTGGCATTTCATCGTCTCGGCCATGACTAGTGGCAGCAGCTTCAGCACGAGGTGGAAGTGGATCTTGATCTTTCCCTAATTTTGGAACCTCAACATTTTTGTTCTCCATATTTTAATAGGCACAACTAAAAGGCACCTCAGGTAAACAATGGAGATGGATGGATACTAGTATACAATTATGGACGGACTGCCGAGTGCCGACACAGAGGTAGCCACAGCCGTGAACTACCGTACTGTACTGTGTCTGCTGCTAATATAGACTGGTTGATAAAGAGATGTCGTAGTATGTATGTATAAAGAAGAAAGAAAAAAAAACCACGGTTAGGTGGTATACAATTATGGACGGACTGCCGAGTGCCGACACAGAGGTAGCCACAGCCGTGAACTACCGTACTGTACTGTGTCTGCTGCTAATATAGACTGGTTGATAAAGAGATGTCGTAGTATGTATGTATAAAGAAGAAAGAAAAAAAAACCACGGGTAGGTGGTATACAATTATGGACGGACTGCCGAGTGCCGACACAGAGGTAGCCACAGCCGTGAACTACCGTACTGTACTGTGTCTGCTGCTAATATAGACTGGTTGATAAAGAGATGTCGTAGTATGTATGTATAAAGAAGAAAGAAAAAAAAAACCACGGTTAGGTGGTATACAATTATGGACGGACTGCCGAGTGCCGACACAGAGGTAGCCACAGCCGTGAACTACCGTACTGTACTGTGTCTGCTGCTAATATAGACTGGTTGATAAAGAGATGTCGTAGTATGTATGTATAAAGAAGAAAGAAAAAACACGGTTAGGTGGTATACAATTATGGACGGACTGCCGAGTGCCGACACAGAGGTAGCCACAGCCGTGAACTACCGTACTGTACTGTGTCTGCTGCTAATATAGACTGGTTGATAAAGAGATGTCGTAGTATGTACGTATAAAGAAGAAAGAAAAAAAAACCACGGTTAGGTGGTATACAATTATGGACGGACTGCCGAGTGCCGACACAGAGGTAGCCACAGCCGTGAACTACCGTACTGTACTGTGTCTGCTGCAAATATAGACTGGTTGATAAAGAGATGTCGTAGTATGTATGTATAAAGAAGAAAGAAAAAAAAACCACGGTTAGGTGGTATACAATTATGGACGGACTGCCGAGTGCCGACACAGAGGTAGCCACAGCCGTGAACTACCGTACTGTACTGTGTCTGCTGCTAATATAGACTGGTTGATAAAGAGATGTCGTAGTATGTATGTATAAAGAAGAAAGAAAAAAAAACCACGGTTAGGTGGTATACAATTATGGACGGACTGCCGAGTGCCGACACAGAGGTAGCTACAGCCGTGAACTACCGTACTGTGTCTGCTGCGACTGGATGATAAATAATGATATAAAAAACATATATATATCACTACTGCAGCCGGACAGGTATATATATTATATAATGACGGACCTGCTGGACACTGTCTGTCAGCAGAATGAGTTTTTTATAGAATAAAAAAAAAAACACCACACAAGTGAAGTCACACGACGAGTGTTTAACTTTTTCAGGCAATCACAATATAGTATACTACTAACTATACTGGTGGTCAGTGTGGTCAGGTCACTGGTCAGTCACACTGGCAGTGGCACTCCTGCAGCAAAAGTGTGCACTGTTTAATTTTAATATAATATGTACTCCTGGCTCCTGCTATAACCTATAACTGGCACTGCAGTGCTCCCCAGTCTCCCCCACAATTATAAGCTGTGTGAGCTGAGCACAGTCAGATATATAATATATACATAGACGATGCAGCACACTGGGCTGAGCAGTGCACACAGATATGGTATGTGACTGAGTCACTGTGTGTATCGTTTTTTTCAGGCAGAGAACGGATATATTAAATAAAACTGCACTGTCTGGTGGTCACTGTGGTCAGTCACTAGTAAACTCTGCACTCTCTTCTACAGTACTCCTAAGCTCCAGTAAATCAGGTCAATCTCTCTCTCTCTCTCCTAATCTAAATCACTGTACTCCCTAACAGCTGCTCCCCGTCCCCAATCCTCCCCACAATTATAACTAAGTCACTCAGTCTTTACTCTTTTCTACTATAACGGAGAGGACGCCAGCCACGTCCTCTCCCTATCAATCTCAATGCACGTGTGAAAATGGCGGCGACGCGCGGCTCCTTATATAGAATCCGAGTCTCGCGAGAATCCGACAGCGTCATGATGACGTTCGGGCGCGCTCGGGTTAACCGAGCAAGGCGGGAAGATCCGAGTCGCTCGGACCCGTGAAAAAAAACATGAAGTTCGTGCGGGTTCGGATTCAGAGAAACCGAACCCGCTCATCTCTACTTTTTACCAGACATTCTATTGCAGAAACACACAGTTATGTGAATAAACACAATGCAGTGACAACACAGACAGTGAAACAGCACAGCAACCCCAAACAGCCCGAATGGAGTGACACAGAGAGGATAGGGACCAGCACACGATACCCCGGCAAAGCAGCTCTCCGCTGGGTATATATTTAATATAAACCAATTTAGTATTGCAACAGTGCCACCACCGCTGAAATGCTCCCCCCTTTCGATAAAACCCCTGGTACCAGTACTATTGGTTGTTCAGTAGGGTCTGTGGAGGAGCAGCTCAAACATGTAGCCTTTCAGTAAGCAGCAGCAGGAAATGGCGCCTTGCAGCCTCTGGTCCCACTCTCCGGGAAGCCCCGCCCTTTCAATGGCGCGTGGTCCCTCACAAGATTATACTGGCTTCATGTATAGATAATGGAGTTTACTACCCCCTGTGTAAAAAGGAAGTTTAATAAACCCCTTATGTAGCGCCAGTTTGGGGCCACGGCGGGCACCACAGCTCGTAGCCCATGACTGCCGCGCCCTCAATGCCGCCACATGTCACCGGGACCCGCTAACCGGGACCCTGGTGTGATCACTCACTGCACCTGGGTCTACTTCAGTATCTGTTAGGGAGTGGCGGCATGCTGCCGGCGGGTGCACACACAGTGTGGTATGTGAAACAGCGCCTCAGGACCTTAATGTTCTGTCAGCTGGGATTACGAACCATTAACCCTAGGGGAATGCACCCGGCTCCTTGGGCACATTTTTCTAAACCGAGTCTGCTAGGAGGGAGGAACCAGCACACACCAATATTTTCTTAAAGTGCCAGGCTCCAATGGACCCGATTTATACCCCATAGTACTAAGTGCATTCCCAGTATCCACTAGGACGTTAGAGAAAATAAGAATTTACTCACCGGTAATTCTATTTCTCGTAGTCCGTAGTGGATGCTGGGGACTCCGTAAGGACCATGGGGAATAGACGGGCTACGCAGGAGACTGGGCACTCTAAAAGAAAGATTAGGTACTATCTGGTGTGCACTGGCTCCTCCCTCTATGCCCCTCCTCCAGACCTCAGTTAGGAAAACTGTGCCCGGAAGAGCTGACATTACAAGGAAAGGATTTGGAATCCAGGGTAAGACTCATACCAGCCACACCAATCACACCGTATAACTTGTGATAACCTTACCCAGTTAACAGTATGAACAACAACTGAGCCTCAATCAACGGATGGCTCATAACAATAACCCTTTAGTAAGCAATAACTATATACACGTATTGCAGAAGAAGTCCGCACTTGGGACGGGCGCCCAGCATCCACTACGGACTACGAGAAATAGAATTACCGGTGAGTAAATTCTTATTATCTCTGACGTCCTAGTGGATGCTGGGGACTCCGTAAGGACCATGGGGATTATACCAAAGCTCCCAAACGGGCGGGAGAGTGCGGACGACTCTGCAGCACCGAATGAGCAAACTCAAGGTCCTCCTCAGCCATGGTATCAAACTTGTAGAACTTAGCAAATGTGTTTGAACCCGACCAAGTAGCAGCTCGGCAAAGCTGTAAAGCCGAGACCCCTCGGGCAGCCGCCCAAGAAGAGCCCACCTTCCTTGTGGAATGGGCGTTTACTGATTTTGGATGCGGCAATCCAGCCGCAGAGTGAGCCAGCTGAATCGTGCTACAGATCCAGCGAGCAATAGTCTGCTTCGAAGCAGGAGCGCCAACCTTGTTGGCTGCATACAGAATAAACAGCGAGTCAGACTTTCTGACTCCCGCCGTTCTGGAAACATACATTTTCAAAGCCCGGACTACATCCAGCAACTTGGAATCCTCCAAGTCCCTAGTAGCCGCAGGCACCACAATAGGTTGGTTCAAATGAAACGATGATACCACCTTAGGGAGAAATTGGGGACGAGTCCTCAATTCTGCCCTGTCCATATGGAAGATCAGATAGGGGCTTTTACATGACAAAGCCGCCAATTCTGACACACGCCTAGCCGAAGCTAAGGCCAATAGCATGACCACTTTCCACGTGAGATATTTTAGCTCCACGGTCTTAAGTGGCTCAAACCAGTGGGCTTTCAGGAAATCCAACACAACGTTAAGATCCCAAGGTGCCACTGGTGGCACAAAAGGAGGCTGAATATGCAGCACTCCCTTTACAAACGTCTGAACCTCAGGCAGTGAAGCCAGTTCTTTTTGAAAGAAAATGGATAGGGCCGAGATCTGAACCTTTATGGACCCTAATTTGAGGCCCATAGTCACACCTGACTGTAGGAAGTGCAGAAAACGACCCAACTGGAAGTCCTCTGTAGGGGCCTTCCTGGCCTCACACCAAGCAACATATTTCCGCCATATGCGGTGATAATGCTTTGCTGTCACATCCTTCCTAGCTCTTATCAGCGTAGGAATTACTTCATCCGGTATACCCTTTTCCGCTAGGATCCGGCGTTCAAACGCCATGCCGTCAAACGCAGCCGCGGTAAGTCTTGGAACAGACAGGGCCCCTGCTGCAACAGGTCCTGTCTGAGAGGCAGAGACCATGGGTCCTCCGTGACCATCTCTTGAAGTTCTGGGTACCAAGTCCTTCTTGGCCAATCCGAAACAATGAGTATTGTTCTCACTCCTCTTTTTCTTACTATTCTCAGTACCTTGTGTATGAGAGGAAGAGGAGGAAACACATATACCGACTGGAACACCCACGGAGTTACCAGTGCGTCCACAGCTATCGCCTGAGGGTCCCTTGACCTGGCGCAATATTTTTTTAGCTTTTTGTTTAGGCGGGACGCCATCATGTCCACCTGTGGCCGTTCCCACCGATTTGCAATCTGCTCGAAGACTTCTTGATGAAGTCCCCACTCTCCCGGGTGGAGGTCGTGCCTGCTGAGGAAGTCTGCTTCCCAGTTGTCCACTCCCGGAATGAACACTGCTGACAGTGCTTGTACGTGATTCTCCGCCCAACGAAGAATCCTTGTGGCTTCCGCCATCGCCACCCTGCTTCTTGTGCCGCCCTGTCGGTTTACATGGGCGACTGCCGAGATGTTGTCTGACTGAATCAGCACTGGTTGGTCTCGAAGCAGGGGCTCCGCTTGACTCAGGGCGTTGTATATGGCCCTTAATTCCAGTATGTTTATGTGCAGACGAGTCTCCTGACTTGACCACAGCCCCTGGAAGTTTCTTCCCTGAGTGACTGCCCCACATCCGCGGAGGCTTGCATCCGTGGTCGCCAGGACCCAGTCCTGTATGCCGAACCTGCGGCCCTCGAGAAGATGAGCACTCTGCAGCCACCACAGAAGAGACACCCTGGCCCTCGGGGACAGGGCGATCAGCCGATGCATCTGAAGATGCGATCCGGACCACTTGTCCAACAGATCCCACTGAAAGATCCTGGCATGGAACCTGCCGAAAATAAGAATTTACTTACCGATAATTCTATTTCTCGTAGTCCGTAGTGGATGCTGGGGACTCCGTCAGGACCATGGGGAATAGCGGCTCCGCAGGAGACAGGGCACAAAAGTAAAAGCTTTAGGATCAGGTGGTGTGCACTGGCTCCTCCCCCTATGACCCTCCTCCAAGCCTCAGTTAGGATACTGTGCCCGGACGAGCGTACACAATAAGGAAGGATTTTGAATCCCGGGTAAGACTCATACCAGCCACACCAATCACACTGTACAACCTGTGATCTGAACCCAGTTAACAGCATGATAACAGCGGAGTCTCTGAAAAGATGGCTCACAACAATAATAACCCGATTTTTGTAACAATAACTATGTACAAGTATTGCAGACAATCCGCACTTGGGATGGGCGCCCAGCATCCACTACGGACTACGAGAAATAGAATTATCGGTAAGTAAATTCTTATTTTCTCTGACGTCCTAAGTGGATGCTGGGGACTCCGTCAGGACCATAGGGATTATACCAAAGCTCCCAAACGGGCGGGAGAGTGCGGATGACTCTGCAGCACCGAGTGAGAGAACTCCAGGTCCTCCTCAGCCAGGGTGTGCCCCTGACCAAGTAGCAGCTCGGCAAAGTTGTAAAGCCGAGACCCCTCGGGCAGCCGCCCAAGATGAGCCCACCTTCCTTGTGGAATGGGCATTTACATATTTTGGCTGTGGCAGGCCTGCCACAGAATGTGCAAGCTGAATTGTACTACACATCCAACTAGCAATCGTCTGCTTAGAAGCAAGAGCACCCAGTTTGTTGGGTGCATACAGGATAACAGCAAGTCAGTTTTCCTGACTCCAGCCGTCCTGGAAACCTATATTTTCAGGGCCCTGACAACATCTAGCAACTTGGAGTCCTCCAAGTCCCTAGTAGCCGCAGGTACCACAATAAGCTGGTTCAGGTGAAACGCTGACACCACCTTAGGGAGAAACTGGGGACGAGTCCGCAGCTCTGCCCTGTCCGAATGGACAATCAGATATGGGCTTTTGTGAGACAAAGCCGCCAATTCTGACACTCGCCTGGCCGAGGCCAGGGCCAACATCATGGTCACTTTCCATGTGAGATATTTCAAATCCACAGATTTGAGCGGTTTAAACCAATGTGATTTGAGGAATCCCAGAACTACGTTGAGATCCCACAGTGCCACTGGAGGCACAAAAGGGGGTTGTATATGCAGTACTCCCTTGACAAACTTCTGGACTTCAGGAACTGAAGCCAATTCTTTCTGGAAGAAAATCGACAGGGCCGAAATTTGAACCTTAATGGACCTCAATTTGAGGCCCATAGACACTCCTGTTTGCAGGAAATGCAGGAATCGACCGAGTTGAAATTTCTTCGTGGGGCCTTCCTGGCCTCACACCACGCAACATATTTTCGCCACATGTGGTGATAATGTTGTGCGGTCACCTCCTTCCTGGCTTTGACCAGGGTAGGAATGACCTCTTCCGGAATGCCTTTTTCCCTTAGGATCCGGCGTTCAACCGCCATGCCGTCAAACGCAGCCGCGGTAAGTCTTGGAACAGACATGGTACTTGCTGAAGCAAGTCCCTTCTTAGCGGCAGAGGCCATGAGTCCTCTGTGAGCATCTCTTGAAGTTCCGGGTACCAAGTCCTTCTTGGCCAATCCGGAGCCACGAGTATAGTTCTTACTCCTCTACGTCTTATAATTCTCAGTACCTTAGGTATGAGAAGCAGAGGAGGGAACACATACACCGACTGGTACACCCACGGTGTTACCAGAACGTCCACAGCTATTGCCTGAGGGTCTCTTGACCTGGCGCAATACCTGTCCAGTTTTTTGTTCAGGCGGGACGCCATCATGTCCACCTTTGGTCTTTCCCAATCATGTGGAAGACTTCCCGATGAAGTCCCCACTCTCCCGGGTGGAGGTCGTGCTGAGGAAGTCTGCTTCCCAGTTGTCCACTCCCGGAATGAACACTGCTGACAGTGCTATCACATGATTTTCCGCCCAGCGAAGAATCCTTGCAGTTTCTGCCATTGCCCTCCTGCTTCTTGTGCCGCCCTGTCTGTTTACGTGGGCGACTGCCGTGATGTTGTCCCACTGGATCAATACCGGCTGACCTTGAAGCAGAGGTCTTGCTAAGCTTAGAGCATTGTAAATTACTCTTAGCTCCAGTATATTTATGTGGAGAGAAGTCTCCAGACTTGATCACACTCCCTGAAAATTTTTTCCTTGTGTGACTGCTCCCCAGCCTTTCAGGCTGGCATCCGTGGTCACCAGGACCCAGTCCTGAATGCCGAATCTGTGGCCCTTTAGTAGATGAGCACTCTGCAGCCACCACAGAAGAGACACCCTTGTCCTTGGAGACAGGATTATCCGCTGATGCATCTGAATATGCGATCCGGACCATTTTTCCAGCAGATCCCACTGAAAAGTTCTTGCGTGAAATCTGCCGAATGGAATCGCTTCGTAAGAAGCCACCATTTTCCCCAGGACCCTTGTGCAATGATGCACTGACACTTTTCCTGGTTTTAGGAGGTTCCTGACTAGCTCGGATAACTCCCTGGCTTTCTCCTCCGGGAGAAACACCTTTTTCTGGACTGTGTCCAGAATCATCCCTAGGAACAGCAGACGTGTCGTCGGAGACAGCTGCGATTTTGGAATATTTAGAATCCACCCGTGCTGTCGTAGAACTACTTGAAATAGTGCTACTCCGACCTCCAACTGTTCTCTGGACCTTGCCCTTATCAGGAGATCGTCCAAGTAAGGGATAATTAAGACGCCTTTTCTTTGAAGAAGAATCATCATTTCGGCCATTACCTTGGTAAAGACCCGGGGTGCCGTGGACAATCCAAACGGCAGCGTCTGAAACTGATAGTGACAGTTTTGTACCACGAACCTGAGGTACCCTTGGTGAGAAGGGCAAATTGGGACATGGAGGTAAGCATCCTTGATGTCCAGGGACACCATATAGTCCCCTTCTTCCTGGTTCGCTATCACTGCTCCGAGTGACTCCATCTTGATTTGAACCTTTGTATGTAAATGTTCAAATATTTCAGATTTAGAATAGGTCTCACCGAGCCGTCTGGCTTCAGTACCACAATATAGTGTGGAATAATACCCCTTTCCTTGTTGTAGGAGGGGTACTTTGATTATCACCTGCTGGGAATACAGCTTGTGAATTGTTTCCAATACTGCCTCCCTGTCGGAGGGAGACGTTGGTAAAGCAGACTTCAGGAACCTGCGAGGGGGAGACGTCTCGAATTTCCAATCTGTACCCCTGGGATACTACTTGTAGGATCCAGGGGTCCACTTGCGAGTGAGCCCACTGCGCGTTGAAACTCTTGAGACGACCCCCCACCGCACCTGAGTCCGCTTGTACGGCCCCAGCGTCATGCTGAGGACTTGGCAAAAGCGGTGGAGGGCTTCTGTTCCTGGGAATGGGCTGCCTGCTGCAGTTTTCTTCCCTTTCCTCTATCCCTGGGCAGATATGACTGGCCTTTTGCCTGCTTGCCCTTATGGGGACGAAAGGACTGAGGCTGAAAAGACGGTGTCTTTTTCTGCCGAGATGTGACTTGGGGTAAAAAAGGTGGATTTTCCAGCTGTTGCCGTGGCCACCAGGTCCGATGGACCGACCCCAAATAACTCCTCCCCTTTATACGGCAATACTTCCATGTGCCGTTTGGAATCTGCATTACCTGACCACTGTCGTGTCCATAAACATCTTCTGGCAGATATGGACATCGCACTTACTCTTAATGCCAGAGTGCAAATATCCCTCTGTGCATCTCGCATATATAGAAATGCATCCTTTAAATGCTCTATAGTCAATAAAATACTGTCCCTGTCAAGGGTATCAATATTTTCAGTCAGGGAATCCGACCAAGCCACCCCAGCGCTGCACATCCAGGCTGAGGCGATCGCTGGTCGCAGTATAACACCAGTATGTGTGTATATACTTTTTAGGATATTTTCCAGCCTCCTATCAGCTGGCTCCTTGAGGGCGGCCGTATCTGGAGACGGTAACGCCACTTGTTTTGATAAGCGTGTGAGCGCCTTATCCACCCTAAGGGGTGTTTCCCAACGCGCCCTAACTTCTGGCGGGAAAGGGTATAACGCCAATAATTTTCTATCGGGGGAAACCCACGCATCATCACACACTTCATTTAATTTATCTGATTCAGGAAAAACTACAGGTAGTTTTTTCACACCCCACATAATACCCTCTTTTGTGGTACTTGTAGTATCAGAAATATGTAACACCTCCTTCATTGCCCTTAACATGTAACGTGTGGCCCAAATGGAAAATACGTTTGTTTCTTCACCGTCGACACTGGAGTCAGTGTCCGTGTCTGTGTCGACCGACTGAGGTAAATGGGCGTTTTAAAGCCCCTGACGGTGTTTGAGACGCCTGGACAGGTACTAATTGGTTTGCCGGCCGTCTCATGTCGTCAACCGACCTTGCAGCGTGTTGACATTATCACGTAATTCCCTAAATAAGCCATCCATTCCGGTGTCGACTCCCTAGAGAGTGACATCACCATTACAGGCAATTGCTCCGCCTCCTCACCAACATCGTCCTCATACATGTCGACACACACGTACCGACACACAGCACACACACAGGGAATGCTCTGATAGAGGACAGGACCCCACTAGCCCTTTGGGGAGACAGAGGGAGAGTTTGCCAGCACACACAAAAACGCTATATTATACAGGGACAACCTTATATAAGTGTTTTCCCTTATAGCATCTTAATATATAATAATATCGCCAAATAAGTGCCCCCCCTCTCTGTTTTAACCCTGTTTCTGTAGTGCAGTGCAGGGGAGAGCCTGGGAGCCTTCCTAGCAGCGGAGCTGTGTAGGAAAATGGCGCTGTGTGCTGAGGAGAATAGGCCCCGCCCCCTTTTCGGCGGGCTTCTTCTCCCGTTTTTCTGACAACCTGGCAGGGGTTAAATACATCCATATAGCCCCAGGGGCTATATGTGATGTATTTTTAGCCAGCATAGGTACTTTCATTGCTGCCCAGGGCGCCCCCCCAAGCGCCCTGCACCCTCAGTGACCGTTGGTGTGAAGTGTGCTGAGAGCAATGGCGCACAGCTGCAGTGCTGTGCGCTACCTCATGAAGACTGAGAAGTCTTCAGCCGCCGATTTCTGGACCTCTTCTCTCTTCAGCATCTGCAAGGGGGTCGGCGGCGCGGCTCCGGTGACCCATCCAGGCTGTACCTGTGATCGTCCCTCTGGAGCTAGTGTCCAGTAGCCTAAGAAGCCAATCCATCCTGCACGCAGGTGAGTTCACTTCTTCTCCCCTAAGTCCCTCGTTGCAGTGAGCCTGTTGCCAGCAGGACTCACTGAAAATAAAAAACCTAACAAACTTTTACTCTAAGCAGCTCTTTAGGAGAGCCACCTAGATTGCACCCTTCTCGGCCGGGCACAAAAACCTAACTGAGGCTTGGAGGAGGGTCATAGGGGGAGGAGCCAGTGCACACCACCTGATCCTAAAGCTTTTACTTTTGTGCCCTGTCTCCTGCGGAGCCGCTATTCCCCATGGTCCTGACGGAGTCCCCAGCATCCACTTAGGACGTCAGAGAAAGGAATGGCTTCGTATGACGCTACCATCTTTCCCAGGACTCGCGTGCAGTGATGCACCGACACCTGCTTTGGTTTCAGGAGATCCCTGACCATGGTCACTAACTCCTGAGCCTTCTCCTCCGGGAGAAATACCTTCTTCTGTTCTGTGTCCAGAATCATGCCCAGGAAGGGCAGACGCGTCGTAGGAATCAGCTGCGACTTTGGAATATTCAGAATCCAGCTGTGCCGTAGCAACACTTCCTGAAAGTGCGCTACGCTGACCAACAACTGCTCTCTGGACCTCGCCTTTATGAGGAGATCGTCCAAGTACGGGATAACTGTAACTCCTTGCTTCCGGAGAAGTGCCATCATCTCCGCCATTACCTTGGTAAAGACTCTCGGTGCCGTGGATAGACCAAACGGCAACGTCTGGAATTGGTAATGACAGTCCTGTACCACAAACCTGAGGTACTCCTGGTGAGGCGGATAAATGGGGACATGCAAGTACGCATCCTTGATGTCCAGAGATACCATAAAATCCCCCTCTTCCAGGCTGGCAATGACCGCTCTGAGCGATTCCATTTTGAACCTGAACTTTTTCATGTAAATGTTCAAGGATTTTAAATTAAGAATGGGTCTTACCGAACCGTCCAGTTTCGGTACCACAAACAGTGTGG
Source organism: Pseudophryne corroboree (assembly GCF_028390025.1). Taxonomy (NCBI): domain Eukaryota; kingdom Metazoa; phylum Chordata; class Amphibia; order Anura; family Myobatrachidae; genus Pseudophryne; species Pseudophryne corroboree. The sequence continues at coordinate 37,181,992 of NC_086445.1, read as the reverse complement.
AATAGTAACCCCTTCCCTGCTGAAGGGGGGGTACCATTATTATCACTTGCTGGAGGTACAGCTTGTGAATAGCCGTCAGGACTATCTCCCTCCCCGTGGGAGAAGCTGGCAAGGCGGATTTTAGGTAACGGTGAGGGGGCGTCACTTCAAATTCCAGCTTGTATCCCTGAGATACAATTTGTATAGCCCAAGGATCCACTTGTGAGCGAACCCACTGGTTGCAGAAATTTTGGAGACGCGCCCCCACCGCTCCTGGCTCCGCCTGTGGAGCCCCAGCGTCATGCGGTGGACTTAGTGGAAGCAGGGGAGGACTTTTGTTCCTGAGAACTGGCAGCATGGTGCAGCTTCTTTCCTCTACCCCTGCCTCTGGCAAGAAAGGATGCACCTCTGACTCTCTTGCTTTTTTAAAAACGAAAGGACTGCATTTGGTAATACGGTGCTTTCTTAGGCTGTGAGGAAACCTGTGGCAAGAAAGTCGACTTTCCAGCTGTCGCTGTGGATACGAGGTCCGAGAGACCGTCCCCAAACAATTCCTCACCCTTATAAGGCAAAACCTCCATGTGTTTTTTAGAGTCGGCATCCCCTGTCCATTGCCGAGTCCATAAGACCCTCCTGGCAGAAATGGACATTGCATTTATTCGAGAGCCCAGCAGGCAAATGTCCCTCTGGGCATCCCGCATATATAAGACGACGTCTTTAATATGGCTAAGTGTTAGCAATACGGTATCCCTGTCCAGGGTATCCAACCCCTCTGACAGAGTATCTGTCCATGCTGCAACAGCACTGCACATCCAAGCTGAAGCAATAGCCGGTCTCAGTAGAGTACCAGAGTGTGTATACACAGACTTCAAGATACCTTCCTGCTTCCTATCCGCAGGTTCCTTTAGGGCGGCCGTATCCTGAGACGGCAGGGCCACTCTTTTAGATAAGCGCGTCAGGGCCTTGTCAACCCTAGGGGAGGATTCCCAGCGTAACCTATCCGTTGGCGGGAAAGGGTACGCCATTAGTATTCTCTTGGGAATCACCACTTTCTTATCAGGGGAAGACCACGCTTCTTCACATAACTCATTTAATTCATGTGACGGGGAAAAGTCACTGGCTGCTTTTTCTCCCCCAACATATTTACCCTCTTGTCAGGGACAGGGTCAGCCTCTGAAATGTGTAATACATTTTTCATTGCAATAATTATGTATCGGATGGCCTTAGTCATTTTGGGCTGTAATAGTGCCTCATCCTCGTCGACGCTGGAGTCGGACTCCGTGTCGACATCTGTGTCAACCAACTGAGATAGTGGGCGTTTTTGAGACGCTGACGGCCTCTGAGGCGTCTGGGCAGGCCCGGGTTGAGAGCCCGGCTGTCCCCCGGCAGCAACATAATCAAATCTCTTATGTAATGAGTTTACATTGTCATTTAAGACCTTCCACATATCCATCCAATCAGGTATCGGCACCGACGGGGGCGACACCACATTTATCTGCACTTGCTCCGCCTCCACGTAACCCTCATCAAACATGTCGACACAGCCATACCGACACACAGCACACACACAGGGAATGCTCTGACTGAGGACAGGACCCCACAAGGTCTATGGGGAGACAGAGAAAGAGTATGCCAGCACACACCACAGCGCTATATACACAGGGATACACACTACCAGAAGTGAATTTTTCCCAATAGCTGCTGTAACAATACACCTTTTGCCTAAATTTATGTGGCCCCCCCCCTCTCTCTTTTTACCCTCTTAGTGCCAGGAGACTGCAGGGGAGAGCCTGGGGAGCGTCCTTCCAGCGGAGCTGTGAAGAGAAATGGCGCTGGTGTGCTGAGGAAGAAGGCCCCGCCCCCTCAGCGGCGGGCTTCTGTCCCGCTGTTTCTGACTAAAAAATGGCGGGGGTTTTACACTTATACAGTCACAGACTGTATTATGTGTCTTTTTTATGCCAAAGGTATTCTTATTGCTGCCCAGGGCGCCCCCCCCCCAGCGCCCTGCACCCTACAGTGACCGGAGTGTGTGGTGTGCAGTGGGAGCAATGGCGCACAGCTGCGGTGCTGTGCGCTACCTTAATGAAGACAGGAGTCTTCAGCCGCCGATTTCATCACCAACTTCTGATCTTCTGGCTCTGCGAGGGGGACGGCAGCGCGGCTCCGGGAACGGACGACCGAGGACCCTTGCCTGTGTTCGAACCCTCTGGAGCTAATGGTGTCCAGTAGCCTAAGAAGCGCAACCTAGCTGTGAACAGGTAGGTTTGCTTCTCTCCCCTCGGTCCCACGTAGCAGTGAGTCTGTTGCCAGCAGATCTCATTGAAAATAAAAAACCTAACATTACTTTCTTTACTAGCAGGCTCAGGAGAGCCCACTAGGTGCATCCAGCTCTGGCCGGGCACAGATTCTAACTGAGGTCTGGAGGAGGGGCATAGAGGGAGGAGCCAGTGCACACCAGATAGTACCTAATCTTTCTTTTAGAGTGCCCAGTCTCCTGCGGAGCCCGTCTATTCCCCATGGTCCTTACGGAGTCCCCAGCATCCACTAGGACGTCAGAGAAAGCCATTTATTACTATAACAAAACATGATCTAAGTGTTGTATAACCCCAGGGTACCCCCTATATACCATCATTATCTGGCCGCAGAGTACTAATCCGCAGCTGGTGATATTTCACTTTGCAGTGACATTATGATACACAGATAATGCAGAAGGGGAGTTACACATGACAAAAGAAAAACCATTATCATTGAGGTCTCTGCACCTAAGAGCTTACAATCTAAATGAAACAAATAGCGAGATGCAGTGTTGGTATACTGGCAGGCAGAGTCCATGGTGTCCTGCACTCACATATACACTGAGATGGCAAAGTCTCTGTTCTAACCACTATGCCCAACATCCGGCAGTAACTGTACACGGGCACCACCAGCCGGCACGCGGCAGCCAGCATGGTGGATCATGGCGCTCCTCATCTTGTGGATCACATTGGTGGAAATGTCAGAGCCAGGTGATGTTACCAATCCTCCAGTGTCGGGGTCCTTGGCCACTGCCAGCGCATGGTCTTGTTACTAGGAGACGGGTACAGCTCTGCCGGACCACATCCGTGACACAGCACCATGCTCTGTGTGACCTCTCTCTGTCAGCAGCTGCTGCACTCAGCTGTTGGTGCTCCCAGGTCCCCACTGCAGCACACTGGTTTCCAGAGCAAGATCAGTGGTGTGTGTGGAGGAGCAGATGTCACCCCGAGGAGCTGGGTGGGGTGAGGGTCTCCTTGCTATGTATGTATTAGGCTTCCCCATGCGTCTAGCTTGCTGAGCAGAGCAACAATGAGATTTCTATTTGTAGAGCAAGATAATGAGATTCCAGTGAGGAGCGCACGGTTATTATCACACCGCAAACACTGCGCTCCAGCTCGCGGAGATCTCTCTTATTCTATACCTTTAGTAACTCACTATAGCTATCAGCACATGGAACCTGTGGGAGGCAGCGACCTGTACACTTGTGTGATTGTGTCAGTGGGGACAGGGCTGCATGTGACAGGGGTAGTGACATGTGAGGAGGGGAATGGAGCCAGCAGGATGCCACAGACTGACACTTATAAAGTGTAAGTAGCAGTGTCACCCAGCAGCACAGAGTATATCAGGTGATGAGGGATGTGTCAGTGGGGACAGGGCTGCATATGACAGGGGCAGTAACATGATGTGAGGAGGGGAATGGAGTCCGCAGGAAGCCATAGACTGCGAGTTATATAGAGGATGGAGCAGGGTCCCCAAGCAGCACAGAGTATATCAGGAGATGAGTGATGTGTCAGTGATGACAGGGCTGCATGTGACAGGGGCAGTAACATGATGTGAGGAGGGGGTTGGCGACAGCAGGAAGTCACAGACAGATTTTTGAAAGGAGGAGGGTCCGTAGCAGCACAGAGTATATCAGGAGATAAGTGATGCGACAATGACAATAAGGGAATGGAGGCAGCAGGAACCCACAGACAGAAATTGATGTCAGTGTGGATCTTAGACAGTGAAAGGAGCAGGGTCCTCCTACATCACAGAGTAGTAAGGCTCCTGTCAAGTAACGGTTCAGCCTTTTTTTATGAAGATAATATAGTCGTCACAAGAGATCTGGCCACTAGAGGCAGTGTTCCACTGGAGCCTATACATGATCACTCACAGGTATATAACACACTTCCTAACATCAGATCTGGCCACTAGAGGCAGTGTTCTACCAGAGCCTATACAGGATCACTCACAGGTATATAACACACTTCCTAACATCTGATCTGGCCACTAGAGGCAGTGTTCTACCGCAACCTATACAGGATCACTCACAGGTGTATAACACTCTTCCTAACATCAGATCTGGCCACTAGAGGCAGTGTTCCACCAGAGCCTATACAGGATCACTCACAGGTATATAACACACTTCCTAACATCAGATCTGGCCACTAGAGGCAGTGTTCTACCGCAACCTATACAGGATCACTCACAGGTATATAAACACACTTCCTAACATCAGATATGACCACTAGAGGCAGTGTTCCACTGGAGCCTATACATGATCACTCACAGGTATATAACACACTTCCTAACATCAGATCTGGCCACTAGAGGCAGTGTTCCACCCGAGCCTATACAGGATCACTCACAGGTATATAACACACTTCCTAACATCAGATCTGACCACTAGAGGCAGTGTTCTACCGCAGCCTATACAGGATCACTCACAGGTATATAACACACTTCCTAACATCAGATCTGGCCACTAGAGGCAGTGTTCTACCAGAGCCTATACAGGATCACTCACAGGTATATAACACACTTCCTAACATCAGATCTGGCCACTAGAGGCAGTGTTCTACCGGAGCCTATACAGGATCACTCACAGGTATATAACACACTTCCTAACATCAGATCTGGCCACTAGAGGCAGTGTTCTACCAGAGCCTATACAGGATCACTCACAGGTATATAAACACACTTCCTAACATCAGATCTGGCCACTAGAGGCAGTGTTCCACCGGAGCCTATACAGGATCACTCACAGGCATATAACAGACTTCGTAACATCAGATCTGACCACTAGAGGCAGTGTTCCACCGGAGTCTATACAGGGTCACTCACAGGTATATAACACACTTCCTAACATCAGATCTGAACACTAGAGGCAGTGTTCTACCGGAGCCTATACAGGATCACTCACAGGTATATAAAACACTTCCTAACATCAGATATGACCACTAGAGGCAGTGTTCCACCGGAGCCTATACAGGATCACACACACAGGTCTATAACACACTTCCTAACGTCAGATCTGGCCACTAGAGGCAGTGTTCCACCAGAGCCTATACAGGATCACTCACAGGTATATAACACACTTCCTAACATCAGATCTGGCCACTAGAGGCAGTGTTCCACCAGAGCCTATACAGGATCACTCACAGGTATATAACACACTTCCTAACATTAGATCTGGCCACTAGAGGCAGTGTTCCACCAGAGCCTATACATGATCACTCACAGGTATATAACACACTTCCTAACATTAGATCTGGCCACTAGAGGCAGTGTTCCACCAGAGCCTATACAGGATTACTCACAGGTATATAACACACTTCCTAACATCAGATCTGGCCACTAGAGGCAGTGTTCCACCAGAGCCTATACAGGATCACTCACAGGTATATAACACACTTCCTAACGTCAGATCTGGCCACTAGAGGCAGTGTTCCACCGGAGCCTATACAGGATCACTCACAGGTATATAACACACTTCCTAACATCAGATCTGGCCACTAGAGGCAGTGTTCCACCGACGCCTATACATGATCACTCACAGGTATATAACACACTTCCTAACGTCAGATCTGGCCACTAGAGGCAGTGTTCCACCAGAGTCTATACAGGATCACTCACAGGTATATAACACACTTCCTAACGTCAGATCTGGCCACTAGAGGCAGTGTTCCACCGGAGCCTATACAGGATCACTCACAGGTATATAACACACTTCCTAACATTAGATCTGGCCACTAGAGGCAGTGTTCCACCAGAGCCTATACAGGATCACTCACAGGTATATAACACACTTCCTAACATCAGATCTGACCACTAGAGGCAGTGTTCCACCGGAGCCTATACAGGATCACTCACAGGTATATAACACACTTCCTAACATCAGATCTGGCCACTAGAGGCAGTGTTCCACCGGAGCCTTTACAGGAACACTCACAGGTATATAACACACTTCCTAACATCAGATCTGACCACTAGAGGCAGTGTTCCACCGGAGCCTATACAGGATCACTCACAGGTATATAACTCACTTCCTAACATCAGATCTGGCCACCAGAGGCAGTGTTCTACCAGAGCCTATACAGGATCATTCACAGGTATATAACACACTTCCTAACATCAGATCTGGCCACTAGAGGCAGTGTTCCACCGAAGCCTATACAGGATCACTCACAGGTATATAACACACTTCCTAACATCAGAACTGACCACTAGAGCCTATACAGGATCACTCACAGGTATATAACACACTTCCTAATGTCAGATCTGGCCACTAGAGGCAGTGTTCCACCAGAGCCTATACAGGGTCACTCACAGGTATATAACACACTTCCTAACATCAGATCTGGCCACTAGAGGCAGTGTTCCACCGGAGCCTATACAGGATCACTCACAGGTATATAACACACTTCCTAACATCTGATCTGGCCACTAGAGGCAGTGTTCCACCAGAGCCTATACAGGATTACTCACAGGTATATAACACACTTCCTAACATCTGATCTGGCCACTAGAGGCAGTGTTCCACCAGAGCCTATACAGGGTCATTTACAGGTGTATAACACACTTCCTAACGTCAGATCTGGCCACTAGAGGCAGTGTTCCACCGGAGCCTATACAGGATCACTCACAGGTATATAACACACTTCCTAACATCTGATCTGGCCACTAGAGGCAGTGTTCCACCAGAGCCTATACAGGATCACTCACAGGTGTATAACACACTTCCTAACATCAGATATGGCCACTAGAGGCAGTGTTCCACGTGATCCTATTCAGGATCACTCACAGGTATATAGCACACTTCCTAACATCAGACATGGCCACTAGAGGCAGTGTTCCAGGTGAGCCTATACAGGATCACTCACAGGTATACAACACACTTCCTAACATCAGATCTGGCCACTAGAGGCAGTGTTCCACCCGAGCCTATACAGGATCACTCACAGGTGTATAACTCTCTTCCTAACATCAGATCTGACCACTAGAGGCAGTGTTCTACCGCAGCCTATACAGGATCAGTCACAGGCATATAACAGACTTCCTAACATCAGATCTGACCACTAGAGGCAGTGTTCCACCGGAGCCTATACAGGATCACTCACAGGCATATAACAGACTTCCTAACATCAGATCTGACCACTAGAGGCAGTGTTCCACCGGAGTCTATACAGGATCACTCACAGGTATATAACACACTTCCTAACATCAGATCTGACCACTAGAGGCAGTGTTCTACCGGAGCCTATACAGGATCACTCACAGGTATATAAAACACTTCCTAACATCAGATATGACCACTAGAGGCAGTGTTCCACCGGAGCCTATACAGGATCACTCACAGGTATATAACACACTTCCTAACGTCAGATCTGGCCACTAGAGGCAGTGTTCCACCGGAGCCTATACAGGATCACTCACAGGTATATAACACACTTCCTAACATCAGATCTGACCACTAGAGGCAGTGTTCCACCAGAGCCTATACAGGATCACACACACAGGTCTATAACACACTTCCTAACGTCAGATCTGGCCACTAGAGGCAGTGTTCCACTGGAGAATATACAGGATCACTCACAGATATATAACACACTTCCTAACATCAGATCTGGCCACTAGAGGCAGTGTTCCACCAGAGCCTATACAGGATCACTCACAGGTATATAACACACTTCCTAACATTAGATCTGGCCACTAGAGGCAGTGTTCCACCAGAGCCTATACAGGATCACTCACAGGTATATAACACACTTCCTAACATCAGATCTGGCCACTAGAGGCAGTGTTCCACCAGAGCCTATACAGGATCACTCACAGGTATATAACACACTTCCTAACGTCAGATCTGGCCACTAGAGGCAGTGTTCCACCGGAGCCTATACAGGATCACTCACAGGTATATAACACACTTCCTAACATCAGATCTGGCCACTAGAGGCAGTGTTCCACCGACGCCTATACATGATCACTCACAGGTATATAACACACTTCCTAACGTCAGATCTGGCCACTAGAGGCAGTGTTCCACCGGAGTCTATACAGGATCACTCACAGGTATATAACACACTTCCTAACGTCAGATCTGGCCACTAGAGGCAGTGTTCCACCGGAGCCTATACAGGATCACTCACAGGTATATAACACACTTCCTAACATTAGATCTGGCCACTAGAGGCAGTGTTCCACCAGAGCCTATACAGGATCACTCACAGGTATATAACACACTTCCTAACATCAGATCTGACCACTAGAGGCAGTGTTCTACCGGAGCCTTTACAGGATCACTCACAGGTATATAACACACTTCCTAACATCAGATCTGGCCACTAGAGGCAGTGTTCCACCGGAGCCTTTACAGGAACACTCACAGGTATATAACACACTTCCTAACATCAGATCTGACCACTAGAGGCAGTGTTCCACCGGAGCCTATACAGGATCACTCACAGGTATATAACTCACTTCCTAACATCAGATCTGGCCACCAGAGGCAGTGTTCTACCAGAGCCTATACAGGATCACTCACAGGTATATAACTCACTTCCTAACATCAGATCTGGCCACTAGAGGCAGTGTTCCACCGAAGCCTATACAGGATCACTCACAGGTATATAACACACTTCCTAACATCAGAACTGACCACTAGAGGCAGTGTTCCACCAGAGCCTATACAGGATCACTCACAGGTATATAACACACTTCCTAATGTCAGATCTGGCCACTAGAGGCAGTGTTCCACCAGAGCCTATACAGGGTCACTCACAGGTATATAACACACTTCCTAACATCAGATCTGGCCACTAGAGGCAGTGTTCCACCGGAGCCTATACAGGATCACTCACAGGTATATAACACACTTCCTAACATCTGATCTGGCCACTAGAGGCAGTGTTCCACCAGAGCCTATACAGGATCACTCACAGGTATATAACACACTTCCTAACATCTGATTTGGCCACTAGAGGCAGTGTTCCACCAGAGCCTATACAGGGTCACTCACAGGTGTATAACACACTTCCTAACATCAGATCTGGCCACTAGAGGCAGTGTTCCACCGGAGCCTATACAGGATCACTCACAGGTATATAACACACTTCCTAACATCTGATCTGGCCACTAGAGGCAGTGTTCCACCAGAGCCTATACAGGATCACTCACAGGTGTATAACACACTTCCTAACATCAGATATGGCCACTAGAGGCAGTGTTCCACGTGAGCCTATACAGGATCACTCACAGGTGTATAACTCACTTCCTAACGTCAGATCTGGCCACTAGAGGCAGTGTTCCACCGGAGCCTATACAGGATCACTCACAGGTGTATAACTCACTTCCTAACGTCAGATCTGGCCACTAGAGGCAGTGTTCCACCAGAGCCTATACAGGATCACTTACAGGTATATAACACACTTCCGAACATCAGATCTGGCCACTAGAGGCAGTGTTCCACCGGAGCCTATACAGGATCACTCAAAGGTATATAACACACTTCCTAACATCAGATCTGGCCACTAGAGGCAGTGGGGGTAATTCCAAGTTGATCGCAGGAGGAAATTTTTTAGCAGTTGGGCAAAACCATGTGCACTGCAGGGGAGGCAGATGTCACATTTGCAGAGAGAGTTAGATTTGGGTGTGGTGAGTTCAATCTGCAATCTAAATTGCAGTGTAAAAATAAAGCAGCCAGTATTTACCCTGCACAGAAACAAAATAACCCACCCAAATCTAACTCTCTACAAATGTTATATCTGCCCCACCTGCAGTGCACATGGTTTTGCCCAACTGCTAAAAAATTTCCTGCTGCGATCAACTTGGAATTACCCCCAGTGTTCCACCGGAGCCTATACAGGATCACTCACAGGTATATAACACACTTCCTAACATCAGATCTGACCACTAGAGGCAGTGTTCCACGTGAGCCTATTCAGGATCACTCACAGGTGTATAACACACTTCCTAACATCAGATCTGACCACTAGAGGCAGTGTTCCACCGGAGCCTATACAGGATCACTCACAGGTATATAACACACTTCCTAACATCAGATCTGACCACTAGAGGCAGTGTTCTACCAGAGCCTATACAGGATCACTCACAGGTATATAACACACTTCCTAACATCAGATCTGACCACTAGAGGCAGTGTTCCACGTGAGCCTATTCAGGATCACTCACAGGTGTATAACACGCTTCCGAATGTCAGAGGAAATATAGAGGAAACGGAAGAGGAAGATGATACATTAATTGTGGTTTGTTGAATATGTAAAGAAAATAGAAGTGGAAAAAAAACAAAAAACTAAGCCTGTAATATCTGAAACATTTCCATTTTATGGTACAGTACAATAGGGGTTCCCATATCTGAAATGCTTGGGACAAGGAGTATTTTGGAGTTCAGTTTGTCCGTATGTTGAAATATTTGCATACTATAATGAGATATCCTGGGGATGAGAACCAAGTCTAAACACAAAATGCATTTATGTTTCATATACATCTTATACACATCATATACACCTTATACATATAGCCTGAAGGTAATTTAGGCTATATGTGGGATATGGCTCTGACAAACTTTTATTTTCTTTATTTGGATACTTATGTATTCTCTATGTATGTATTACGGACAAAGGTATTTGGACGCCTGACCATTACACCAACAGGGACTGTAATGACATTGCATTCAAATACATACACTGTAATACAGAGCAGGTCCGCCTTTTGCAGCTATAACAGCTTAATCCAAAAATATATCGGATTAACACAACCCAAAAATGTATTGGAAAGTGAATTGGCTCCAGACAATAATTAACCCTAGTGTGTAAGTGTGTGCATATACATGTGTTTATGGCAGACTAGATGGGCCACGTGGTTCTTATCTGGCCCGATTCTGGGTCAGGGTTCATGTGAATAGCTTACTAAATTCAAACCGAGGAAGAGGTTGAAGAAGAAGAGGTTAGATACCATAAAATAATAAGAATTTACTCACCGGTAATTCTATTTCTCGTAGTCCGTAGTGGATGCTGGGGACTCCGTAAGGACCATGGGGAATAGCGGCTCCGCAGGAGACTGGGCACAACTATAAAGAAAGCTTTAGGTCTAACTGGTGTGCACTGGCTCCTCCCACTATGACCCTCCTCCAGACTTCAGTTAGGATACTGTGCCCGGAAGAGCTGACACAATAAGGAAGGATTTTGAATCCCGGGTAAGACTCATACCAGCCACACCAATCACACCGTATAACTCGTGATACTATACCCAGTTAACAGTATGACAACAACTGAGCCTCTCAACAGATGGCTCAACAATAACCCTTTAGTTAAACAATAACTATATACAAGTATTGCAGACAATCCGCACTTGGGATGGGCGCCCAGCATCCACTACGGACTACGAGAAATATAATTACCGGTGAGTAAATTCTTATTTTCTCTGACGTCCTAAGTGGATGCTGGGACTCCGTAAGGACCATGGGGATTATACCAAAGCTCCCAAACGGGCAGGAGAGTGCGGATGACTCTGCAGCACCGAATGGACAAACTCTAGGTCCTCCTCAGCCAGGGTGTCAAACTTGTAGAATTTAGCAAATGTGTTTGACCCCGACCAAGTAGCTGCTCTGCAAAGTTGTAAAGCCGAGACCCCTCGGGCAGCCGCCCAAGAAGAGCCCACCTTCCTCGTGGAATGGGCTTTCACTGATTTAGGATGCGGCAGTCCAGCCGCAGAATGTGCAAGCTGAATCGTACTACAGATCCAGCGAGCAATAGTCTGCTTTGAAGCAGGTGCACCCAACTTGTTGAGCGCATACAGGATAAATAGCGAGTCAGTCTTTTTGACTCCAGCTGTCCTGGAAACATAGATTTTCAGGGCCCTGACTACATCCAACAACTTGGAAGCCTCCAAGTCTTAAGTAGCCGCAGGCACCACGATAGGTTGGTTCAGATGAAAAGCTGATACCACCTTAGGGAGAAACTGGGGACGAGTCCTCAATTCTGCCGTATCCATATGGAAAATCAGATAAGGGCTTTTACATGACAAAGCCGCCAATTCTGATACACGCCTGGCCGAAGCCAAGGCCAACAACATGACCACTTTCCACGTGAGATATATAAATTCCACGGTTTTAAGTGGCTCAACCAATGTGACTTTAGGAAATCCAACACCACGTTGAGATCCCAAGGTGCCACTGGAGGCACAAAAGGGGGCTGAATATGCAGCACTCCCTTAACAAAAGTCTGAACTTCAGGTAGTGAAGCCAGTTCTCTCTGGAAGAAAATCGATAGAGCCGAAATCTGGACCTTAATGGAACCCAATTTTAGGCCCATAGTCACCCCTGACTGTAGGAAGTGCAGAAAACGGCCCAGCTGAAATTCCTCCGTTGGGGCCTTCCTGGCCTCACACCACGCAACATATTTTCGCCAAATGCGGTGATAATGGTTTGCGGTAACTTCTTTCCTAGCTTTAATCAGCGTAGGAATGACTTCCTCCGGAATGCCCTTTCCCTTCAGGATCCGGTGTTCAACCGCCATGCCGTCAAACGCAGCCGCGGTAAGTCTTGGAACAGACAGGGCCCCTGCTGCAGCAGGTCCTGTCTGAGCGGCAGAGGCCATGGGTCCTCTGAGATCATTTCTTGAAGTTCCGGGTACCAAGCTCTTCTTGGCCAATCCGGAACAATGAGTATAGTTCTTACTCCTCTTCTCCTTATTATCCTCAGTACCTTTGGTATGAGAGGAAGAGGAGGGAACACATAAACCGACCGGTACACCCACGGTGTCACTAGAGCGTCCACAGCTATCACCTGAGGGTCTCTCGACCTGGCGCAATATCTTTCTAGCTTTTTGTTTAGGCGGGACGCCATCATGTCCACCTGTGGCTTTTCCCAACGGTTTACAATCAGTTGAAAGACTTCCGGATGAAGTCCCCACTCTCCCGGGTGGAGGTCGTGTCTGCTGAGGAAGTCTGCTTCCCAGTTGTCCACTCCCGGAATGAACACTGCTGACAGTGCTAACATGTGATTTTCCGCCCATCGGAGAAGCATTGTGGCTTCTGCCATCGCCGTCCTGCTTCTTGTGCCGCCCTGTCGGTTTACATGGGCGACTGCCGTTATGTTGTCTGACTGGATCAGTACCGGCTGGTTTTGAAGCAGGGGTTTTGCCTGACTTAGGGCATTGTAAATGGCCCTCAGTTCCAGAATATTTATGTGTAGGGAAGTCTCCTGACTTGACCATAGTCCTTGGAAGTTTCTTCCCTGTGTGACTGCCCCCCAGCCCCGAAGGCTGGCATCCGTGGTCACCAGGACCCAGTCCTGTATGCCGAATCTGCGGCCCTCTTGAAGATGAGCACTTTGCAGCCACCACAGCAGAGACACCCTGGTCCTCGGAGACAGGACTATCAGCCGATGAATCTGAAGATGCGATCCGGACCACTTGTCCAACAGGTCCCACTGAAAGGTTCTTGCATGGAACCTGCCGAATGGAATTGCTTCGTAGGAAGCTACCATCTTTCCCAGGATCCGCGTGCAGTGATGCACCGACACCTGTTTTGGTTTTAGGAGGCCTCTGACTAGAGATGACAGCTCCTTGGCCTTCTCCTCCGGGAGAAACACTTTTTTCTGTTCTGTGTCCAGAACCATCCCCAGGAACAGTAGACGTGTCGTAGGGACCAGCTGTGACTTTGGAATATTTAGAATCCAGCCGTGCTGTTGTAGAACCTCCCGAGATAGTGCTACCCCGACCAACAACTGCTCCCTGGACCTCGCCTTTATCAGGAGATCGTCCAAGTACGGGATAATTAAAACTCCCTTCTTTCGAAGGAGTATCATCATTTCGGCCATTACCTTGGTAAATACCCTCGGAGCCGTGGATAGACCAAACGGCAACGTCTGGAATTGGTAATGACAATCCTGTACCACAAATCTGAGGTACTCCTGGTAAAGATGGTAAATGGGGACATGCAGGTAAGCATCCTTGATGTCCAGTGATACCATGTAATCCCCCTCGTCCAGGCTTGCAATAACCGCCCTGAGCGATTCCATCTTGAACTTGAATTTTTTTATATATGTGTTCAAGGATTTCAAATTTAAAATGGGTCTCACCGAACCGTCCGGTTTCGGTACCACAAACATTGTGGAATAGTAACCCCGTCCTTGTTGAAGTAGGGGCACTTTGACTATCACCTGCTGGGAATACAGCTTGTGAATTGCCTCTAACACTGCCTCCCTGCCTGAGGGAGTTGTTGGTAAGGCAGATTTGAGGAAACGGCGGGGGGGAGACGTCTCGAATTCCAGCTTGTACCCCTGAGATACTACATGAAGGATCCAGGGATCCACCCGTGAGCGAGCCCACTGATTGCTGAAGTTTTTGAGACGGTGTACTTAGTGGAAGCGGGGGAGGACTTTTGCTCCTGGGAACTGGCTGTATGCTGCAGCTTTTTCCCTCTACCTCTGCCTCTGGGCAGAAAGGACGCGCCTTTAACCCGCTTGCCTTTATTGGGCCGAAAGGACTGTACCTGATAATACGGTGCTTTCTTTGGCTGTGAGGGAACATGGGGTAAAAATGTAGACTTCCCAGCTGTTGCTGTGGAAACGAGGTCTGAGAGACCATCCCCGAATAACTCCTCACCCTTATAAGGCAAAACTTCCATGTGCCTTTTAGAATCTGCATCACCTGTCCACTGCCGAGTCCATAACCCTCTCCTGGCAGAAATGGACATTGCACTTATTTTAGATGCCAGCCGGCAAATATCCCTCTGTGCATCTCTCATGTATAAGACTGCGTCTTTAATATGCTCTATGGTTAGCAATATAGTGTCCCTGTCTAGGGTATCAATATTTTCCGACAGGGAATCTGACCACGCAGCTGCAGCACTGCACATCCATGCTGAAGCAATAGCTGGTCTCAGTATAATACCTGTGTGCGTATATACAGACTTCAGGATAGCCTCCTGCTTTCTATCAGCAGGTTCCTTTAGGGCGGCCGTATCCGGAGACGGTAGTGCCACCTTCTTTGACAAGCGTGTGAGTGCTTTATCCACCCTAGGGGATGTTTCCCAACGTGACCTATCCTCTGGCGGGAAAGGGTACGCCATTAGTAACCTTTTAGAAATTACCAGTTTCTTATCGGGGGAAGCCCACGCTTCTTCACACACTTCATTTAATTCCTCAGATGGAGGAAAAACTACTGGTAGTTTTTTCTCTCCAAACATAATACCCTTTTTTGTGGTACCCGGGGTAACATCAGAAATATGCAACACATTTTTCATTGCCTCAATCATATAACGTGTGGCCCTATTGGAAGTTACATTTGTCTCATCGTCGTCGACACTGGAGTCAGTATCCGTGTCGACATCTGTGTCTGCCATCTGAGGTAGCGGGCGTTTTAGAGCCCCTGATGGCTTTTGAGACGCCTGGGCAGGTAAAGGCTGAGAAGCCGGCTGTCCCATATTTGGTATGTCGTCAAACCTTTTATGCAAGGAGTCGACACTGTCGCGTAATTCCTTCCACAGAACCATCCACTCAGGTGTCGACCCCGCAGGGGGTGACATCACATTTATCGGCATCTGCTCCGCCTCCACATAAGCCTCCTCATTAAACATGTCGACACAGCCGTACCGACACACCGCACACACACAGGGAATGCTCTGACAGAGGACAGGACCCCACAAAGCCCTTTGGGGAGACAGAGAGAGAGTATGCCAGCACACACCAGAGCGCTATATAACACAGGGATTTACACTATAATTGAGTGTTTTCCCTTATAGCTGCTTATATTCTATATTTGCTGCGCCTAAATTTAGTGCCACCCCTCTCTTTTTTACCCTTTTGTGCTTGAAACTGCAGGGGAGAGCCAGGGAGCAATCCTTCCAGCGGAGCTGTGAGGGAAAAATGGCGCCAGTGTGCTGAGGGAGATAGCCCCGCCCCTTTTTCGGCTGACTTTTCTCCCGCTTTTTTCATGGATTCTGGCAGGGGTATTTATCACATATATAGCCTCTGGGACTATATATTGTGATGTTTTGCCAGCCAAGGTGTTAATATTGCTGCTCAGGGCGCCCCCCCCCAGCGCCCTGCACCCATCAGTGACCGGAGTGTGAGGTGTGCATGAGGAGCAATGGCGCACAGCTGCAGTGCTGTGCGCTACCTTGTTGAAGACCGAAGTCTTCTGCCGCCGATTTCCAGGACCATCTTCATGCTTCTGGCTCTGTAAGGGGGACGGCGGCGCGGCTCCGGGACCGAACGATCGAGGTCGGGTCCTGTGTTCGATCCCTCTGGAGCTAATGGTGTCCAGTAGCCTAAGAAGCCCAAACTATCTCCAGTCAGGTAGGTTCGCTTCTTCTCCCCTTAGTCCCTCGTAGCAGTGAGTCTGTTGACAGCAGATCTCACTGAAAATAAAAAACCTAACATATACTTTCTTTTCTAGGAGCTCAGGAGAGCCCCTAGTGTGCATCCAGCTCAGCCCGGCACAAGATTCTAACTGAAGTCTGGAGGAGGGTCATAGTGGGAGGAGCCAGTGCACACCAGTTAGACCTAAAGCTTTCTTTATAATTGTGCCCAGTCTCCTGCGGAGCCGCTATTCCCCATGGTCCTTACGGAGTCCCAGCATCCACTTAGGACGTCAGAGAAATTAACTTATTAAGAGCTGGCTCCTCTATCCTCACTAAACCCCATAGTGTAATATGGTCCAGAGCTGCCCGACAGGGCTCACTAACTACTGCTAAGTAGCTCAAAGATGAGCTGTAGAGATTGGGACCAAACTTACTTCCAACCAACAGAATCCTCTTCTCCTAAATGGTGCAACCTCACATTCCTGGATCTACTGGTGGCACCTGTCCTTTTGTGTGACTGGTACATACATGTCTCCTGACTATCCTGCCCTGAGGTGCTTCAGTCCTTTCCAGATGGGAGGAAGTGATCTGTACTCTGATGTTGGCCTCTGGTTTACAGACAGTTGTAGACTTACCTGTCCTAAAGGTTCACCACCCACCCTATCCCCACACACATCTAGTAACGATGTTCTGAAGACACTAGAGCACACTCATTGCTCAGACTGACTTATTCCTTCCACCACCATAAAGCCCTCTTCAGCAATGTGATAGACTCACTTTTACCTCTTTTGTACTGCCATCAATATCCCAGGCTATTGGCACGTGAATGCGCAACAACCTAGGATAGCACCCAGGTGAAATAACCCAGGCCAAGAGACAGGGCATTTCAACACGGGTATCGAGCAAGGTTGAACACGGGTTCAACCCGGCTCTTGGTGCAATGAAAACGGGTAGAGTGGGTCGATGCGACCCAGCACCCGTTCACACCATAGGAAGAGCAGGTGCTTGGAGATCATCTCATTGTGGACCACGGAGAGGACTGTATTATCCCAAGACAAAGGTGACACTGCTTATTAGGAGGGAGCAATCATTACTGTCCCCTAAATGCTGGATATTGTGCCTTTCTCAGTCACTAGCGGTACGGAGCCATTTATTACTTGTGCATGTTGAAAGTATTTATTATTTGCATATTTAAATCCATTTTTTATGGATTAACTCTATTGCTTACTCTGAGGTGTTTCCGACAACGTGGGGACTAAGGTGATGAAAACAGTTACCCAAAGGAACCGGATGAAGGGACCATTCATGCAGTTCTGAATGCCACTGGTTTGTGAAAATAAGATTTTACTTACCGATAAATCTATTTCTCGGAGTCCGTAGTGGATGCTGGGGTTCCTGAAAGGACCATGGGGAATAGCGGCTCCGCAGGAGACAGGGCACAAAAAGTAAAGCTTTTTCAGATCAGGTGGTGTGCACTGGCTCCTCCCCCTATGACCCTCCTCCAGACTCCAGTTAGGTACTGTGCCCGGACGAGCGTACACAATAAGGGAGGATTTTGAATCCCGGGTAAGACTCATACCAGCCACACCAATCACACCGTACAACCTGTGATCTAAACCCAGTTAACAGTATGATAACAGCGGAGCCTCTGAAAGATGGCTTCCTTCAACAATAACCCGAATTAGTTAACAATAACTATGTACAATTTATGCAGATAATCCGCACTTGGGATGGGCGCCCAGCATCCACTACGGACTCCGAGAAATAGATTTATCGGTAAGTAAAATCTTATTTTCTCTATCGTCCTAGTGGATGCTGGGG
Organism: Pseudophryne corroboree; assembly: GCF_028390025.1. Taxonomy (NCBI): domain Eukaryota; kingdom Metazoa; phylum Chordata; class Amphibia; order Anura; family Myobatrachidae; genus Pseudophryne; species Pseudophryne corroboree. The sequence continues at coordinate 37,163,593 of NC_086445.1, read as the reverse complement.
TTCCTGAAAGGACCATGGGGATTATACCAAAGCTCCCAAACGGGCGGGAGAGTGCGGATGACTCTGCAGCACCGAATGAGAGAACTCCAGGTCCTCCTTAGCCAGAGTATCAAATTTGTAAAATTTTACAAACGTGTTCTCCCCTGACCACGTAGCTGCTCGGCAAAGTTGTAATGCCGAGACCCCTCGGGCAGCCGCCCAAGATGAGCCCACCTTCCTTGTGGAGTGGGCCTTTACAGATTTAGGCTGTGGCAGGCCTGCCACAGAATGTGCAAGTTGGATTGTGCTACAGATCCAACGAGCAATCGTCTGCTTAGACGTAGGAGCACCCATCTTGTTGGGTGCATACAATATAAACAACGAGTCAGATTTTCTGACTCCAGCTGTCCTTGCAATATATATTTTTAATGCTCTGACAACGTCCAGTAACTTGGAGTCCTCCAAGTCACTTGTAGCCGCAGGCACTACAATAGGCTGGTTCAGATGAAATGCTGACACCACCTTAGGGAGAAAATGCGGACGAGTCCGCAGTTCTGCCCTGTCCGAATGGAAAATCAGATATGGGCTTTTGTAAGATAAAGCTGCCAATTCTGATACTCTCCTGGCAGAAGCCAGGGCTAGAAGCATGGTCACTTTCCAAGTGAGATATTTCAAATCCACCTTATTTAGTGGTTCAAACCAATGAGATTTTAGAAAGTCCAAAACCACATTGAGATCCCACGGTGCCACTGGAGGCACCACAGGAGGCTGTATATGCAGCACTCCCTTAACAAAGGTCTGGACTTCAGGGACTGAAGCCAATTCTTTTTGAAAGAAAATCGACAGGGCCGAAATTTGAACCTTAATAGATCCCAATTTGAGACCCATAGACAATCCTGATTGCAGGAAATGTAGGAATCGACCCAGTTGAAATTCCTCCGTCGGAGCACTCCGATCTTCGCACCACGCAACATATTTTCGCCAAATTCGGTGATAATGTTGCACGGTTACTTCCTTCCTTGCTTTAATCAAAGTAGGAATGACTTCTTCCGGCATGCCTTTTTCCTTTAGGATCCGGCGTTCAACCGCCATGCCGTCAAACGCAGCCGCGGTAAGTCTTGAAACAGACAGGGACCCTGCTGAAGCAAGTCCCTCCTTAGAGGTAGAGGCCACGGATCTTCCGTGATCATCTCTTGAAGTTCCGGGTACCAAGTCCTTCTTGGCCAATCCGGAACCACTAGTATCGTTCTTACGCCTCTTTGCCGTATAATTCTCAATACTTTTGGTATGAGAGGCAGAGGAGGAAACACATACACCGACCGGTACACCCAAGGCGTTACCAGCGCGTCCACAGCTATTGCCTGCGGATCTCTTGACCTGGCGCAATACCTGTCCAGTTTTTTGTTGAGGCGAGACGCCATCATGTCCACCATTGGTCTTTCCCAACGGGTTACCAGCATGTGGAAGACTTCTGGATGAAGTCCCCACTCTCCCGGGTGAAGATCGTGTCTGCTGAGGAAGTCTGCTTCCCAGTTGTCCACTCCCGGGATGAACACTGCTGACAGTGCTATCACATGATTCTCTGCCCAGCGAAGAATCCTTGCAGCTTCTGCCATTGCACTCCTGCTTCTTGTGCCGCCCTGTCTGTTCACATGGGCGACTGCCGTGATGTTGTCCGACTGGATCAACACCGGTTTTCCCTGAAGCAGAGGTTCTGCCTGGCTTAGAGCATTGTATATTGCTCTTAGTTCCAGAATGTTTATGTGAAGAGACGTTTCCAGGCTCGTCCATACTCCCTGGAAGTTTCTTCCTTGTGTGACTGCTCCCCAGCCTCTCAGGCTGGCGTCCGTGGTCACCAGGATCCAATCCTGTATGCCGAATCTGCGGCCCTCCAATAGATGAGGACTCTGCAACCACCACAGAAGAGACACCCTTGTCCTTGGAGACAGGGTTATCCGTAGGTGCATCTGAAGATGCGACCCTGACCATTTGTCCAACAGATCCCTTTGGAAAATTCTTGCGTGGAATCTGCCGAATGGAATTGCTTCGTAAGAAGCCACCATTTTTCCCAGGACTCTTGTGCATTGATGTACAGACACCTTTCCTGGTTTTAGGAGGTTCCTGACAAGGTCGGATAACTCCTTGGCTTTTTCCTCCGGGAGAAAAACCTTTTTCTGAACCGTGTCCAGAATCATCCCTAGGAACAGCAGACGAGTTGTCGGCATTAACTGGGATTTTGGAATATTCAGAATCCACCCGTGCTGTTTTAGCACTTCTTGAGACAGTGCTAATCCCATCTCTAGCTGTTCTCTGGACCTCGCCCTTATTAGGAGATCGTCCAAGTATGGGATAATTAATATGCCTTTTCTTCGAAGAAGAATCATCATCTCGGCCATTACCTTTGTAAAGATCCGAGGTGCCGTGGACAATCCGAACGGCAGCGTCTGAAACTGATAGTGACAGTTTTGTACAACGAACCTGAGGTACCCCTGGTGTGAGGGGTAAATTGGAACGTGGAGATACGCATCCTTGATGTCCAAGGATACCATAAAGTCCCCCTCTTCCAGGTTCGCTATCACTGCTCTGAGTGACTCCATCTTGAACTTGAACTTCTTTATGTACAGGTTCAAGGACTTCAGATTTAGAATAGGCCTTACCGAGCCATCCGGCTTCGGTACCACAAAAAGAGTGGAATAATACCCCTTCCCTTGTTGTAGAAGAGGTACCTTGACTATCACCTGCTGAGAGTACAGCTTGTGAATGGCTTCCAAAACCGTCTCCCTTTCGGAGGGGGACGTTGGTAAAGCAGACTTCAGGAAACGGCGAGGTGGATCTGTCTCTAATTCCAACCTGTACCCTTGAGATATTATCTGCAGGATCCAGGGATCTACCTGCGAGTGAGCCCACTGCGCGCTGTAATTTTTGAGACGACCGCCCACCGTCCCCGAGTCCGCTTGAGAAGCCCCAGCGTCATGCTGAGGCTTTTGTAGAAGCCGGGGAGGGCTTCTGTTCCTGGGAAGGAGCTGCGTGTTGCTGTCTCTTCCCTCGACCTCTGCCTCGTGGCAGATATGAATAGCCCTTTGCTCTCTTATTTTTAAAGGAACGAAAGGGCTGCGGTTGAAAAGTCGGTGCCTTTTTCTGTTGGGGAGTGACTTGAGGTAGAAAGGTGGATTTCCCGGCTGTAGCCGTGGCCACCAAATCTGATAGACCGACTCCAAATAACTCCTCCCCTTTATACGGCAAAACTTCCATATGCCGTTTTGAATCCGCATCGCCTGTCCACTGTCGCGTCCATAAAGCTCTTCTGGCCGAAATGGACATAGCACTTACCCGTGATGCCAGTGTGCAGATATCCCTCTGTGCATCACGCATATAAAGAAATGCATCCTTTATTTGTTCTAACGACAGTAAAATATTGTCCCTGTCCAGGGTATCAATATTTTCAATCAGGGACTCTGACCAAACTACCCCAGCACTGCCCATCCAGGCAGTCGCTACAGCTGGTCGTAGTATAACACCTGCATGTGTGTATATACTTTTTTGGATATTTTCCATCCGCCTATCTGATGGATCTTTAAGTGCGGCCGTCTCAGGAGAGGGTAACGCCACTTGTTTAGATAAGCGTGTTAGCGCCTTGTCCACCCTAGGAGGTGTTTCCCAGCGCTCCCTAACCTCTGGCGGGAAAGGGTATAATGCCAATAATTTCTTTGAAATTATCAGCTTTTTATCAGGGGCAACCCACGCTTCATTACACACGTCATTTAATTCTTCTGATTCAGGAAAAACTATAGGTAGTTTTTTCATACCCCACATAATACCCTGTTTAGTGGTACCTGTAGTATCAGCTAAATGTAACGCCTCCTTCATTGCCAAAATCATATAACGTGTGGCCCTACTGGAAAATACGGTTGAATCGTCACCGTCACCACTGGAGTCAGTGCCTGCGTCTGGGTCTGTGTCGACCGACTGAGGCAAAGGGCGTTTCACAGCCCCTGACGGTGTTTGAGTCGCCTGGACAGGCACTAATTGATTGTCCGGCCGCCTCATGTCGTCAAACGACTGCTTTAGCGTGTTGACACTATCCCGTAGTTCCATAAATAAAGGCATCCATTCTGGTGTCGACTCCCTAGGGGGTGACATCCTCATATTTGCCAATTGCTCCGCCTCCACACCAATATCGTCCTCATACATGTCGACACACACGTACCGACACACAGCAGACACACAGGGAATGCTCCTAACGAAGACAGGACCCACTAGCCCTTTGGGGAGACAGAGGGAGAGTTTGCCAGCACACACCAAAAGCGCTATATATATATCAGGGATAGCCTTATAATAAGTGCTCCCTTATAGCTGCTTTGTTATATCAAAATATCGCCATAAATTTGCCCCCCCCTCTCTGTTTTACCCTGTTTCTGTAGTGCAGTGCAGGGGAGAGACTTGGGAGCCGTCCTGACCAGCGGAGCTGTGAGAGGAAATGGCGCCGTGTGCTGAGGAGATAGGCCCCGCCCCTTTTCTGGCGGGCTCGTCTCCCGCTATTTAGAAAAATCAGGCAGGGGTTAAATATCTCCATATAGCCCCCGGAGGCTATATGTGAGGTATTTTTAGCCTTTATAGGTATTCATTTGCCTCCCAGGGCGCCCCCCTCCCAGCGCCCTGCACCCTCAGTGACTGCCGTGTGAAGTGTGCTGAGAGGAAAATGGCGCACAGCTGCAGTGCTGTGCGCTACCTTTAGAAGACTGCAGGAGTCTTCAGCCGCCGATTCTGGACCTCTTCTGACTTCAGCATCTGCAAGGGGGCCGGCGGCGCGGCTCCGGTGACCATCCAGGCTGTACCTGTGATCGTCCCTCTGGAGCTTGATGTCCAGTAGCCAAGAAGCCAATCCATCCTGCACGCAGGTGAGTTGACTCCTTCTCCCCTCAGTCCCTCGCTGCAGTGATCCTGTTGCCAGCAGGAATCACTGTAAAATAAAAAACCTAGCTAAACTTTGTCTAAGCAGCTCTTTAGGAGAGCCACCTAGATTGCACCCTTCTCGGCCGGGCACAAAAATCTAACTGGAGTCTGGAGGAGGGTCATAGGGGGAGGAGCCAGTGCACACCACCTGATCTGAAAAAGCTTTACTTTTTGTGCCCTGTCTCCTGCGGAGCCGCTATTCCCCATGGTCCTTTCAGGAACCCCAGCATCCACTAGGACGATAGAGAAATACTTTATCACCATTGGATGGGGCTGTGTATGTTCGCTTGGAGGACTGAATTTAACCAGTAACTATATTATCACTCTTTATACACCCCCACTTCAATAGGGAGGTGCACTATAGAGAAAGAGCGCTTGATTTGTAATGTTTCTCTGACGTCCTAAGTGGATGCTGGGACTCCGTAAGGACCATGGGGAATAGCGGCTCCGCAGGAGACTGGGCACAACTAAAGAAAGCTTTAGGACTACCTGGTGTGCACTGGCTCCTCCCACTATGACCCTCCTCCAGACCTCAGTTAGATTCTTGTGCCCAGCTGAGCTGGATGCACACTAGGGGCTCTCCTGAGCTCCTAGAAAGAAAGTATATTTAGGTTTTTGATTTTACAGTGAGATCTGCTGGCAACAGACTCACTGCAGCGAGGGACTAAGGGGAGAAGAAGCGAACCTACCTAACAGGTGGTAGTTTGGGCTTCTTAGGCTACTGGACACCATTAGCTCCAGAGGGATCGACCGCAGGACCCGACCTTGGTGTTCGTTCCCGGAGCCGCGCCGCCGGCCCCCATACAGAGCCAGAAGCAAGAAGTGTTCCGGAAAATCGGCGGCAGAAGACTTCTGTCTTCAACAAGGTAGCGCACAGCACTGCAGCTGTGCGCCATTGCTCCTCATGCACACCTCACACTCCGGTCACTGATGGGTGCAGGGCGCTGGGGGGGGGGGGGCGCCCTGAGGGCAATATAAGACACCTTGGCTGACAAATCATCACAATATATAGTCCCAGGGCTATATATGTGATAAATTACCCCTGCCAGAATCCATAAAAAAGCGGGAGAAAAGTCCGCCGAAAAAGGGGCGGGGCTATCTCCCTCAGCACACTGGCGCCATTTTTTCTTCACAGTGCAGCTGGAAGACAGCTCCCCAGGCTCTCCCCTGTAGTTTTCAGGCTCAAAGGGTTAAAAAGAGAGGGGGGGGGGCACTAAATTTAGGCGCAATATATGTATACAAGCAGCTATTGGGGGAAAAATCACTCAGTTATAGTGTTAATCCCTGCATTATATAGCGCTCTGGTGTGTGCTGGCATACTCTCTCTCTGTCTCCCCAAAGGACTTTGTGGGGTTCTGTCCTCAGTCAGAGCATTCCCTGTGTGTGTGCGGTGTGTCGGTACGGCTGTGTCGACATGTTGGATGAGGAAGGTTACGTGGAGGCGGAGCAGAGGCCGATAAATGGGATGTCGCCCCCTGTGGGGCCGACACCAGAGTGGATGGATAGGTGGAAGGTATTAACTGACAATGTCAACTCCTTACATAAAAGGCTGAATGACGTAACAGCTGTGGGACAGCCGGCTTCTCAGCCCGCGCCTGCCCAGGCGTCTCAAAGGCCATCAGGGGCTCAAGAAAAAAAAAAAAAAAACGCCCGTTACCTCAGATGGCAGACACAGATGTCGACACGGAGTCTGACTCCAGTGTCGACGAGGTTGAGATATATACACAATCCACTAGGAACATCCGTTACATGATCTCGGCAATGAAAAATGTGTTACACATTTCTGACATGAACCCAAGTACCACATAAAAGGGTTTCTATTTTTGGGGAGAAAAAGCAGCCAGTGTTTTGTTCCCCCATCAGATGAGTGAATGAAGTGTGTAAAGAAGCGTGGGTTCCCACGATAAGAAACTGGTAATTTCTAAAAAGTTACTGATGGCGTACCCTTTCCCGCCAGAGGATAGGTCACGTTGGGAGATATCCCCTAGGGTGGATAAGGCGCTCACACGTTTGTCAAAAAAGGTGGCACTGCCGTCTTAGGATACGGCCACCTTGAAGGAGCCTGCTGATAAAAAGCAGGAGGCTATCCTGAAGTCTGTATATACACACTCAGGTTCTATACTGAGACCTGCAATTGCCTCAGCATAAATAGTGCTGCTGCAGCGTGGTCTGATACCCTGTCAGATAATATTAATACCCTAGACAGGGATAATATTTTGCTAACATAGAGCATATTAAAGACGTCGTCTTATATATGAAGGATGCACAGAGGGATATTTGCCGGCTGGCATCCAGAATTAATGCAATGTCCATTCTGCCAGGAGGGTATTAGAAACCCGGCAGTGGACAGGTGATGCTGCCTGTAAAAGGCACATGGAGATTCTGCCTTATAAGGGTGAGGAATTGTTTGGGGATGGTCTCTGGGACCTCGTATCCACAGCAACAGCTGGGAAGAAATTTTTTTACCTCAGGTTTCCTCACAGCCTAAGAAAGCACCGTATTTTCAGGTACAGTCCTTTCGGCTTCAGAAAAGCAAGCGGGTCAAAGACGCTTCCTTTCTGCACAGAGACAAGGGAAGAAGGAAAAAGCTGCACCAGCAGCCAGTTCCCAGGATCAAAAATCTTCCCCCGCTTCCTCTAAGTCCACCGCATGACGCTGGGGCTCCACAGGTGGAGACAGGTGCGGTAGGGGCGCGTCTCGGGAACTTCAGGGACCAGTGGGCTTGCCCACAGGTGGATCCCTAGGTTCTGCAAATAGTATCACAGGGATACAGGCTGGAGTTCGAGGCGACTCCCCCTCGCCGTTACCTCACATCAGCCTTGCCTGCTGCCCTCGGAGAAAAGTAGTACTGGCGGCAATTCACAAGCTGTACTTCCAGCAGGTGAAATCAAGGTACCCCTACTTCAACAAGGCCGGGGTTACTATTCCAAAATGTTGTGGTACCGAAACCAGACTGTTCGGTGAGACCCATTCTAAAATTGAAAGCCTTGAACACTTATATACGAAGGCTCAAGTTCAAAATGGAATCGCTCAGGGCGATTATTGCAAGCCTGGAGAATTTCATGGTATCACTGGACATCAAGGATGCTTGCCTGCATGTCCCTATTTACCCTCTTCACCAGGAGTACCTCAAAATTGTGGTACAGGATTGTCATTACCAATTCCAGACGTTGCCGTTGGTCTGTCCCCGGCACCGAGGTATTTACCAAGGTAATGGCCGAAATAATTATCCCGTACTTGGACGATCTCCTTATAAAAGCGAGGTCCAGGGAGCAGTTGTTCGTCGGAGCAGCACTATCTCGGGAAGTGCTACAACAGCACGGCTGGATTCTGAATATTCCAAAGTCGCAGCTGGTTCCTACGACGCGTCTACTGTTCCTGGGTATGGTTCTGGACACAGAACAGGATAAAAAGGGTTTCTCCCGGAGGAGAAGTCCAAGGAGTTGTCGTCTCTAGACAGAGACCTCCTAATACGAATACAGGTGTCGGTGCATCAATGCACGCGAGCCCTGGGAAAGATGGTAGCTTCTTACGAAGAAATTCCATTCGCCAGGTCCCATGCAAGGATTTTCCAGTGGGATCTGTTGGACAAGTGGTCCGGGTCGCATCTTCAGATGCATCGGCGGATAACCCTGTCTCCAAGGGCCAGGGTGTCGCTGTTGTGGTGGCTGCAGAGTGTTCATCTTCTAGGGGGCCGCAGATTCGGCATACAGGACTGGGTCCTGGTGACCACGGATGCCAGCCTTCGAGGCTGGGGGGCAGTCACACAGGGAAGAAACTTCCAAAGCTATGGAAAAGTCAGGAGACTTCCCTACACATAAATATTCTGGAACTAAGGGCCATTTACAATGCCCTAAGTCAGGCTAGACCCCTGCTTCAACACCGGCCGGTGCTGATCCAGTCAGACAACATCACGGCGGTCGCTCATGTAAACCGACAGGGCGGCACAAGAAGCAGGATGGCGATGGCAGAAGCCACAAGGATTCTCCGATGGGCGGAAAATCATGTGTTAGCACTGTCAGCAGTGTTCATTCCCGGAGTGAACAACTGAGAAGCAGACTTTCTCAGAAGACACGACCTCCACCCGGGAGAGTGGGGACTTCATCCAGAAGTCTTCCAAATGATTGTACACCGTTGGGAAAGGCCACAGGTGGACATGATGGCGTCCCGCCTCAACTAAAAGCTACAAAGATATTGCGCCAGGTCAAGGACCCTCAGGCGATAGCTGTGGACGCTCTGGTAAAACCGTGGGTGTACCAGTCGGTGTATGTGTTCCCTTCTCTGCCTCTCTTACCCAGGGTAATGAGAATAATAAGAAGGAGAGGAGTAAGAACTATACTCATTGTTCCGGGTTGGCCAAGAAGAGCTTGGTAACCAGAACTCCAAGAAATGATCTCAGAGGACCCATGGCCTCTGCCGCTCAGACAGGACCTGCTGCAGCAGGGGGCCTGTCTGTTCCAAGACGTACTGCGGCTGCGTTTGACGGCATGGCGGTTGAACGCCGGATCCTGAAGGAAAAGAAAATTACGGAGGAAGTTATCCCTACGCTATTTAAAGCTAGGAAAGAAGTGAATGCAAACCATTATCACCGCATATGGCGGAAATATGTTGCGTGCTGTGAGGCCAGGAAGGCCCCAAAGGAGACATTTCAGCTAGGTCGATTTCTGCACTTCCTACAGTCAGAGGTGATTATGGGCCTAAAATTGGGTACCATTAAGGTCCAGATTTCGGCTCTATCGATTTTCTTCCAAAATAGAACTGGCCTCACTGCCTGAAGTTCAGACTTTTGTTAAGGGAGTGCTGCATAGTCAGCCCCCGTTTGTGCCTCCAGTGGCACCGTGGGATCTCAACGTGGTGTTGGATTTCCTGAAGTCGCATTGGGTTGAGCCACTTAAATCCGTGGAGCTATAATACCTCACGTGGAAAGTGGTCATGCTGTGGGCCTTGGCGTCGGCCAGGCGTGTATCAGAATTGGCGGCTTTGTCATACAAAAGCCCTTATCTGTATTTTATATGGATAAGGCGGAATTGAGGACTCGTTCCCAATTCCTTCCTAAGGTGGTATCAGTTTTTCATGTGAACCAACCTATTGTGGTGCCTGCGGCTACTTGGAACTTGGAGGATTCCAAGTTACTGGACGTAATCAGGGCCCTGAAAAGTATATGTTTCCAGGACAGCTGGAGTCAGGAAAACTGACTCGCTATTTCTCCTGTGTGCACCCAACAAGCTGGGTGCTCCTGCTACTAAGCAGACTATTGCTCGCTGGATCTGTAGCACGATTCAACTTGCACATTCTGCGGCTGGACTGCCGCACCCCAAATCTGTAAAAGCCCGTTCCACGAGGAAGTGGGCTCTTCTTGGGCGGCTGCCCGAGGGGTCTCGGCTTTACAACTTTGCCGAGCTGTTACTTGGTCGGGTTAAAACATTTTTGTAAGAGTCTACAAGTTTGATACCCTGGCTGAGGAGGACCTAGAGTTTGCTCATTCGGTGCTGCAGAGTCATCCGCACTCTCCCGCCCGTTTGGGAGCTTTGGTATAATCCCCATGGTCCTTACGGAGTCCCAGCATCCACTTAGGACGTCAGAGAAAATAAGATTTTACTCACCGGTAAATCTATTTCTCGTTGTCCGTAGTGGATGCTGGGCGCCCATCCCAAGTGCGGATTGTCTGCAATACTTGTTTATAGTTATTGCCTAACTAAAGGGTTATTGTTGAGCCATCTGTTGAGAGGCTCAGTTATATTTCATACTGTTAACTGGGTATAGTATCACGAGTTATACGGTGTGATTGGTGTGGCTGGTATGAGTCTTACCCGGGATTCAAAATCCTTCCTTATTGTGTCAACTCTTCCGGGCACAGTATCCTAACTGAGGTCTGGAGGAGGGTCATAGTGGGAGGAGCCAGTGCACACCAGGTAGTCCTAAAGCTTTCTTTAGTTGTGCCCAGTCTCCTGCGGAGCCGCTATTCCCCATGGTCCTTACGGAGTCCCAGCATCCACTACGGACTACGAGAAATAGATTTACCGGTGAGTAAAATCTTATTTTTTTACTATATTCTTTTTGTGATTGGTGATCATCCCTATTTTAGTGAGCTGCATTTTCCTGTGTGGAGCGTGGGCGATACAACTTTCCATCACTTGCACAGCAGAGATTCAGGATTCCTGTAGCAGCATGGAAAGCACGGGTGAGCCACACAGGCGATTAGTCTGTTTGGAGAATCTGCAAAGACACAGTCTCTTGCAAACGTTGGAATACTGTAATAATCTATCAGCCCAGGAAATTACTGGAGACACTGGGGGTCATTCCGAGTTGATCGCTAGCTGCCGTTGTTCGCAGCGATCAGGCTAAAAAAAACGGCATTTCTGCGCATGCGTATGCCCCGCAATGCGCACGCGCCACGTACGGGTACAAAGCCCGCTGTGGTTGTGCACAGGTTCTAGCGAAGTTTTCAGTCACACTAACGGCCGCAAGAAGATTGACAGGAAGGGGGCATTTCTGGGTGTCAACTGACCGTTTTCAGGGAGGGTTTGCAAAAACGCAGGTGTGGCTGGGCGTTAGCTGGGCGGGTGTACGACGTCAAATCCGGACACGAATAGGCTGAACTGATCACAAGCGCTGAGTAGGTTCAGAGCTACTCAGAAACTGCACAAACTGTTTTTGCAGAGCTCGGCTGCACAAGCGTTCGCACTTCTGCTAAGATAAAATACACTCCCAGTGGGCGGCGGCATAGCGTTTGCACGGCTGCTAAAACTAGCTAGCGAGCGATCAACTCGGAATGACCCCCACTGAGCAGTAGCTAGTCTGTAGCTGGACACAGTGGGAACTATGCAGACATAGAAAATGCAGAAGCTTACAGACAGTCACACGCTGAGGTCTTCTGTGTTCTGGAGTCAGGAAAAGTAAAGACAACTGGAACAGCAACTTGAGTACTGGATGCGGGTATGGGTCGTTGGGTCGACTCAACTTAGGTTGACAGTCATTAGGTCGACCATGGAAGGTTGACATGGACAATAAGTCGACATGGTCATTAGGTCGACATGTACTAGGTCGACAGGTGAAGAGGTCGACATGGTTTTTGTTTTGTTTTCCCACTTTTTTTGGCGTAGTTTTCTTCGTAAAGTGACGGGGAACCCCAATTAGTGCCCCGTATCCCCTCGGATGGCTCGCTTCGCTCGCCATGCTTCGGGCAACGTGCCTCGCTCCGCTACCGCTCACTCGGCACAGGTTACCGTTCCAAATCGTAGTCCACGTGGATCGTTAAGTATGAAAAAATCCAAAAAGTAAAAAAAATAATTAAAAACTCATGTTGACCGTTTGACCTGTCGACCTTCAGTGGTCGACCTAACGACCGTATCCCCTGGATGCCACAGTGCAGCCAGATAGAATTCTGCACTGTAACAGGGAGAACACTAGTTTTGGAAAACTAGTTACAGGAGCTCTGTACAAGTAGGAACTGTTAGAAATTGTACTGGCGAGTGCTGTATGCAGGAAGGATCCCATTATACCCCCTGCTACCTTGTTATTCGCTGTGACTGCTTTGGGATGTATCCTGGCTTACGACTGGTGGTGCGGCGGTCAGCTGACAGGAACTCTACCCTGGAAGTCATAGTTCTCCACTGAATCTCCAGCTGCCATAATGACAGACAGAGCCATAATGACCTGGCTACACAAATAGAGCTGATAAAATGTTTGAAGAGTACAGATGCTGTCACTCCACTATTTACCAAGTATTCTATTCAAGTATCCTCAATGGTAAAATAAGAATTTACTTACCGATAATTCTATTTCTCGTAGTCCGTAGTGGATGCTGGGAACTCCGTAAGGACCATGGGGAATAGCGGCTCCGCAGGAGACAGGGCACATCTAAAGAAAGCTTTAGGATCACCTGGTGTGCACTGGCTCCTCCCCCTATGACCCTCCTCCAAGCCTCAGTTAGGATACTGTGCCCGGACGAGCGTACACAATAAGGAAGGATTTTGAATCCCGGGTAAGACTCATACCAGCCACACCAATCACACTGTACAACTTGTGATCTGAACCCAGTTAACAGCATGATAATAGAGAAGCCTCTCGAAAAGATGGCTCACTACAACAATAACCCGAATTTTTTGGTAACAATAATTATGTACCAGTATTGCAGACAATCCGCACTTGGGATGGGCGCCCAGCATCCACTACGGACTACGAGAAATAGAATTATCGGTAAGTAAATTCTTATTTTCTCTGACGTCCTAGTGGATGCTGGGAACTCCGTAAGGACCATGGGGATTATACCAAAGCTCCCAAACGGGCGGGAGAGTGCGGATGACTCTGCAGCCCCCAATGAGAGAACTCCCGGTCCTCCTCAGCCAGGGTATCAAATTTGTAGAATTTTACAAACGTATTTGCTCCTGACCAAGTAACTGCTCGGCCAAGTTGTAAAGCCGAGACCCCTCGGGCAGCTGCCCAAGATGAGCCCACCTTCCTTGTGGAGTGGGCATTTACAGATTTTTGGCTGTGGCAGGCCTGCCACAGAATGTGCAAGCTGAATTGTACTACAAATCCAACGAGCAATAGTCTGCTTAGAAGCAGGAGCACCCAGCTAGTTGGGTGCATAGAGGATAAACAGCGAGTCAGATTTCCTGACTCCAGCCGTCCTGGAAACATATATTTTCCGGGTCCTGACAACGTCTAGCAACTTGGAGTCCTCCAAGTCCCTAGTAGCCGCAGGCACCACAATAGGTTTGGTTCAGGTGAGACGCTGAAACCACCTTAGGGAGAAACTGAGGACGAGTCCTCAATTCCGCCCTGTCCGAATGGAAAATCAGATAAGGGCTTTTACAGGATAAAGCCACCAGTTCTGACACGCGCCTGGCCCAGGCCAGAGCCAACAGCATGACCACTTTTTCTGTGAGATATTTTAACTCCACAGATTTAAGTGTGTCAAACCAATGTGACTTTTGGAACCCAAAAACCACCTGGAGATCCCAAAAGTGCCACTAAAGGCACAAAAGGAGGCTGTATATGCAGTACCCCTTTAACAAATGTCTGAACTTCAGGGACTGAAGCTAGTTCTTTTTTGGAAGAAAATTGACAGAGCCGAAATTTGAACCTTAATGGACCCCAATTTCAGGCCCATAGATACTCCTGTTTGCAGGAAATGTAGGAATCGACCCAGTTGAATTTCCTCCGTCGAGCCTTACTGGCCTCGCACCACGCAACATATTTTCGCCAAATGCGGTGATAATGTTTTGCGGTTACATCCTTCCTGGCTTTGATCAGGATAGGGATGACTTCATCCGGAATGCCTTCTTCCTTCAGGATCCGGCGTTCAACCGCCATGCCGTCAACGCAGCCGCGGTAAGTCTTGGAACAGACAAGGTCCTTGCTGGAGCAGGTCCCTTCTTAGAGGTAGAGGCTACGGATCCTCCGTGAGTATCTCTTGAAGTTCCGGTTACCAATTCCTTCTTGGCCAATCCGGAGCCACTGATATAGTGCTTACTCCTCTCCATCTTATCAATCTCAGTACCTTGGGTATGAGAGGCAGAGGAGGGAACCCATACACTGATTGGTACACCCACGGTGTTACCAGAGCATCTACAGCTATTGCCTGAGGGTCCCTTGACGTGGCGCAATACCTGTCGAGTTTTTCCCAACGGTTTATAATCATGTGGAAGACTTCTGGGTGAAGTCCTTACTCTCCCGGGTGGAGGTCGTGCTGAGGAAAACTGCTTCCCAGTTGTCCACTCCCGGAATGAAAACTGCTGACAGTGCTATCACATGGTTTTTCGCCCCGCGAAGAATCCTTGCAGCTTCTGCCATTGCCCTCCTGCTTCTTGTGGCACCCTGTCTGTTTACGTGGGTGACTGCCGTAATGTTGTCCGACTGGATCAACACCGGCTGACCTTGAAGCAGAGGTCTTGCTAAGCTTAGAGCATTGTAAATGGCCCTTAGCTTCAGGACATTTATGTGAAGTGATGTCTCCAGGCTTGACCATAAGCCCTGGATATTCCTTCCCTGTGTGACTGCTCCCCAGCCTCGCAGGCTGGCATCCGTGGCCACCAGGACCCAGTCCTGCATGCCGAATCTGCGGCCCTCTAGAAGATGAGCACTCTGCAACCACCACAGGAGGGATACCCTTGTCCCTGGTGACAGGGTTATCCGCTGAAGCATCTGAAGATGCGACCCGGACCATTTGTCCAGTAGGTTCCACTGGAAAGTCTTGCGTGGAATCTGCCGAATGGGATTGCTTCGTAGGAAGCCACCCTTTTTACCCAGAACCCTTGTGCATTGATGCACTGAGACTTGGTTCGGTTTTAGGAGGTTCCTGACTAGCTCGGATAACTCCCTGGCTTTCTCCTCCGGGAGAAATACCTTCTTTCTGGACTGTGTCCAGGATCATCCCTAGGAACAGAAGACAAGTCGTCGGAACCAGCTGCGATTTTGGAATATTGAGAATCCAATCGTGCTGCCGCAACACTACCTGAGGTAGTGCTACACCGATCTCCAACTGTTCCCTGGATCTCACCCTTATCAGGGAATCGTCCAAGTAAAGGATAACTAAAATTCCCTTCCTTCGAAGGAATATCATCATTACGGTCATTACTTCAGTAAAGACCCGGGGTGCCGTGGACCATCCCTACGGCAGCGTCTGAACTGATAGTGACAGTTCTGTACCATAACCTGAGATACCCTTGGTGAGAAGGGTAAATTTTGACATGAAGGTAAGCATCCTTGATGTCCCGAGACATCATGTAGTCCCCTTCTTCCAGGTTTGCAATCACTGCTCTGAGTGACTCAATTTTGAATTTGAACCTCTGTATGTAAGTGTTCAAAGATTTTAGATTTTAAAATCGGTCTCACCGAGCCGTCTGGCTTCGGTACCACAATAGTGTGGAATAATACCCCGTTCCCTGTTGCAGGAGGGGTACCTTAATTATCACCTGCTGGGAATACAGCTTGTGAATGGCTTCCAAAACTGCCTCCCTGTCAGCGGGAGACGTCGGTAAAACAGACTTTTGGAAACGGCGAGGGGAATACGTCTCGAATTCCAATTTGTACCCCTGAAATATTACCTGAAGGATCCAGGGGTCTACTTGCGAGTGAGCCCACTGCGCACTGAAATTCATTGAGAACGGGCCCCCACCGTGCCTGAACTTGTAAAGCCCTAGCGTCATACTGAGAGCTTGGCAGAGGCGGAAAAGGGTTTCTGTTCCTGGGAACTGGCTGATCTCTGCAGCCATTTTCCTCTCCCTCTGTCACGAGCAGAAAAGAGGAACCCTTTTGTCCGCTTGCCAACCAGGACTGCGCCTGATAATACGGCGTCTTATTTTGAGAGGCTACCTTTTTTAAGGCAATACTTCCAAATGCCGTTTGGAATCCGCATCACCTGACCACTTTACTGGTATAATTGGACAACGCACTTATACTTGATGCCAGTCGGCAAATATTCCGCTGTGCATCATGCATATATAGAAATGCATCTTTTAATTGCTCTATAGGCAATAATATACTGTCCTTATCTAGGATATCAAATTTCCAGTCAGGGAATCCGACCACGCCAACCCAGCACTGCACATCCAGGCTGAGGCGATTGCTGGTCGCAGTATAACACCAGTATGTGTGTAAATACATTTTAGGATACACTCCTGCTTTCTATCAGCAGGATCCCTAAGGGCGGCCATCTCCAGAGAGGGTAGAGCCCTTGTTCTTACAAGCGTGTGAGCGCCTTATCCCCCCTAGGGGGTGTTTCCCAACGCACCCTAACCTCTGGCGGGAAAAGGTATACTGCCAATAACTTTTTAGAAATTATCAATTGTTATCGGGGAGAAACCCACGCATCATCACACACCTCATTTTATTTCTCAGATTCAGGAAAACTACAGGAAGTTTTTCCTCACCAAACATAATACCCCTTTTTTTTTTGGTGGTATTTATATTATCAGAAGAGTGTAAACATTTTCCATTGCCTCAATCATGCAATGTGTGGCCCTATTGGAAATCACGGTTGTCTCTTCACCGTCGACACAGGATTCAGTATCCGTGTCGGCGTCTGTATCTGAGGTAACGGGCGCTTTAGAGCCCCTGTATGAGACGTCTGGACATGCACAAGCTGAGTAGCCGGCTGTCTCATGTCAACCACTGTCTTTTATACAAAGCTGACACTGTCACGCAATTTCAACAGTACATCCACTCAGGTGTCGACCCCCCAGGGGGTGACAACACTATTACAGACACTCTACTCCGTCTCCTCATCATTTTTCTCCTCATACATGTCGACACAAACGTACCGACACACAGCATACACACAGGGAATGCTCTGATAGAGGACAGGACCCCACTAGCCCTTTGGGGAGACAGAGGGAGAGTTTGCCAGCACACACCAGAGCGCTATATATATACAGGGATAACCTTATATAAGTGTTTTTCCCTTTATAGCTGCTGTATTGTTTATACTGCGCCTAATTTGTGCCCCCCTCTCTTTTTTAACCCCTTTCTGTAGTGTAGTGACTGCAGGGGAGAGCCAGGGAGCTTCCCTCCAACTGAGCTGTGAGGGAAAATGGCGCCAGTGTGCTGAGGAGATAGGCTCCGCCCCTTTCTCGGCGTCCTTATCATCCGTTTTCTTGTATGTTTTGGCAGGGGTTAAATGCATCCATATAGCCCAGGAGTTATATGTGATGCATTTATTTTAGCCATAAAAGGTATTCTATCGATTTATTGCGTCTCAGGGCGCTGCCCCCCCAGCGCCCTGCACCCTCAGTGACCGGTGTGTGAAGTGTGCTGAGAGCAATGGCGCACAGCTGCGGTGCTGTGCGCCTACCTTTATCTGAAGACAGGAAAGTCTTCTGCCGCCGATTTTTCCGGACCTCATCGCTCTTCTGGCTCTGTAAGGGGGCCGGCGGCGCGGCTCCGGTGACCCATCCAGGCTGAACCTGTGATCGTCCCTCTGGAGCTAATGTCCAGTAGCCTAAGAAGCCCAATCCACTCTGCACGCAGGTGAGTTCGCTTCTTCTCCCCTTAGTCCCTCGATGCAGTGAGCCTGTTGCCAGCAGGTCTCACTGAAAATAATAAACCTAAACTAAAACTTTCACAAAGAGCTCAGGAGAGCCCCTAGTGTGCACCCTTCTCGTCGGGCACAGAAAATCTAACTGAGGCTTGGAGGAGGGTCATAGGGGGAGGAGCCAGTGCACACCAGGTGATCCTAAAGCTTTCTTTAGATGTGCCCTGTCTCCTGCGGAGCCGCTATTCCCCATGGTCCTTACGGAGTTCCCAGCATCCACTAGGACGTCAGAGAAATTACGTTTTTGGGTTTATTTTTGCATAAAAACTTTTGTCTGAGGAAGCATCTTACCAGGGGGCAGGAATTTAATGTTATCCAAGTATTACACTAGTTTGTGTAGCGTATGATGTGTGATCTTACCATATGCCTGCCCAGAAGGTAAGGAACGTAAATATACATTTTGCATTCACCAACCGTTATAGCCGCAGAGGTAGAAAGTGGACGGGTAGGAATGTTCTCAGATAAGATCAGCACATACACGCGTGCCATGCAGCCAAGCAAGTAAGTGCATATACACACGTTAAGACTTAGTACTTCATACTACAAATTCAGACTCAGTCGCATACTATACATATACACGAGTCTCATATCAAATTAGTCAGCACAGTCTCCTGGGGCGTCCTAGTCATGCAGCATTGCGACTAAGATGCATTTTTGGGTAGAAACATTTAAAAAAAAGTCGCTCGACACTGGCAGAGTCTCACGGGAACTGGTGAGACTCTGGTGTGCCAAGAAGTGCAGTTTAGCGCAACTTCCATAACAATATATGAGGACACGTGTATAATCATTTGTGTATCTGTCCTTGCTCCTCACATACTGCCCCTACAGCCGGAATCACGGCCTCTCACCATTACATGTGACCAGAGGAGCAGCCCGATCCCTCTCATATCAGACGGTCAGACATCTATTCTCCCCAACATATTACAGAACAGGGAGCTGCGATAGGAGCGTCTCACACCCAGAACAGCCGCCGTGCACAGTCTATGATCTCCCATTCTGTCCGGCAATGTGATAGATGTCACATTATAGAAGAGCGAGCATCACTGACCTGCACTGGACTCTGGGAGGAATTCCTGCAGCCCCCGATGATCACCAGCATCCAGCTCTACACCGGCCTCAGTTCCTGTGTATGACAATAAGCAGACAGTGTTACACACAGACACACATAGGCAGAGTCAGAAGGGGCAGTGTCTCTGTGTAGTAGTCATTATTCCCATATGTTACACGGACAGTGACAGGAGGAATATCCGGCCATACATGTTCCCATATGTTACACTGACAGTGACAGGAGGAATATCCGGCCATACGTGTTCCCATATGTTACACTGACAGTGACAGGAGGAATATCCGGCCACACGTGTTCCCATATGTTACACTGACAGTGACAGGAGGAATATCCGGCCACACGTGTTCCCATATGTTACACTGACAGTGACAGGAGGAATATCCGGCCACACGTGTCCCCATATATTACACTGACCGTGACAGGAGGAATATCCGGCCATACGTGTTCCCATATGTTACACGGACAGTGACAGGAGGAATATCCAGCCACACGTGTTCCCATATGTTACACTGACAGTGACAGGAGGAATATCCGGCCACACGTGTTCCCATATGTTACACTGACAGTGACAGGAGGAATATCCTGGCATACGTGTTCCCATATGTTACACTGACAGTGACAGGTGGAATGTCCGGCCACACATGTTCCCATATGTTACAGTGACAGGAGGAATATCCGGCCACACGTGTTCCCATATGTTACACTGACAGTGACAGGAGGAATATCCGGCCATACGTGTTCCCATATGTTACACTGACAGTGACAGGAGGAATATCCGGCCACACGTGTTCCCATATGTTACACTGACAGTGACAGGAGGAATATCCGGCCACACGTGTTCCCATATGTTACACTGACAGTGACAGGAGGAATATCCGACCTATACGTGTTCCCATATGTTACACTGACAGTGACAGGAGGAATATCCGGCCACACGTGTTCCCATATGTTACACTGACAGTGACAGGAGGAATGTCCGGCCATACGTGTTCCCATATGTTACACTGACAGTGACAGGAGGAATATCCGGCCACACGTGTTCCCATATGTTACACTGACAGTGACAGGAGGAATATCCGGCCATACGTGTTCCCATATGTTACACTGACAGTGACAGGAGGAATATCCGGCCACACGTGTTCCCATATGTTACACTGACAGTGACAGGAGGAATATCCAGCCATACGTGTTCCCATATGTTACACTGACAGTGACAGGAGGAATATCCGGCCATACGTGTTCCCATATGTTACACTGACAGTGACAGGAGGAATATCCGGCCATACGTGTTCCCATATGTTACACTGACAGTGACAGGAGGAATATCCGCCCATACGTGTTCCCATATGTTACACTGACAGGAGGAATATCCGCCCATACGTGTTCCCATATGTTACACTGACAGTGACAGGAGGAATAGCTAGCCATACGTGTTCCCATATGTTACACTGCCAGTGACAGGAGGAATATCTAGCCATACGTGTTCCCATATGTTACACTGACAGTGACAGGAGGAATATCCGGCCATACGTGTTCCCATATGTTACACTGACAGTGACAGGAGGAATATCTAGCCATACGTGTTCCCATATGTTACACTGACAGTGACAGGAGGAATATCCGGCCACACGTGTTCCCATATGTTACACTGACAGTGACAGGAGGAATATCCGGCCACACGTGTTCCCATATGTTACACTGACAGTGACAGGAGGAATATCCGGCCACACGTGTTCCCATATGTTACACTGACAGTGACAGGAGGAATATCCGGCCATACGTGTTCCCATATGTTACACTGACAGTGACAGGAGGAATATCCGGCCACACGTGTTCCCATATGTTACACTGACAGTGACAGGAGGAATATCCGGCCACACGTGTTCCCATATGTTACACTGACAGTGACAGGAGGAATATCCGGCCACACGTGTTCCCATATGTTACACTGACAGTGACAGGAGGAATATCCGGCCATACGTGTTGGCCATAGACCGTTTCCTCTTTCACATACTTATTCTTCCCTCCATCGCTGGCTTATATGGATGAACAGAGGAACTATTCAAATACAGTATTATTTTAGAATGTGGCTTGACAATTACCGCATAGCATATAAAGTTTCAGTTTAGATATATAGAGGAAGTGCATCAGCCCCAGCAGTATAGTTGTCCGTTCCACTTATAACCAGGGAAATTAGGCGTGCTTTTTTTTACGTTTCAGGGTTTAATTCATGGCCAGCCACAGAGCAATATTTTTATTATTGGCCAGTGCATGTATCATTATTATTATCCTCCTTTATTTATATGGCGCCACAAGGGTTCCGCAGCGCCCAATTACAGAGTACATAAATAATCACACAGGAAAACAGCAACTTACAGCTGATTACAGTATAGGACAAGTACAGGGTAAATACACATAGTTACATCAGCAGATGACACTGGAATAAGTATCAGGTGGCAGAGGACTGCTGGATTTGGTGCAGCTGAAGATTATTAAAGTAAAAAAGGATAAGCACATGAGGGAAGAGGGCCCTGCTCGTGAGAGCTTACATTCTAAAGGGGAGGGGTAGACAGACAGGGGTGACACAGACGGGGTACATAGAGAGCGTGGAACAGAGGGTTAGGATGAGATCCTGGCCGGATCCTGTGTGGAAAGGGGAGAGGGATATCTGTAGTGTGCTGCAATGGCGGACTATTCCATCTCAACTCCAAATGGGGGTAGAGGTTTGATATGGGTACTCCCAGGTCTTGCATGAAAAACCAAGAAGAGACCGCCCCCATCCTCAGTAAGTACGAAATGTTCTAGGGGGGCCATTTAGTAATCATTTCATTTGTAATGTGATCTTGGCGCAGTGTTAGCGCCTAAGATCATATTGCATAATGCGCATACATCAGTCAGGTGTATGAAGTAGTGCATGCAGAAACAGGGGCACCAAAAGGAACCAATCCCTGCGATAGGCTTGCTTCAGTGTCGGGATACCTGTGCAAGCGCAGCCGCCTGACCACACATGCATGGCGGCCATTGCTGGACTGGGTTCCGGTGATTTTTCTGATCTGTACCTGATAGTCTTTAAAATGGCAAAAATCCATCTTCAGATGGCGTTTCCCGCAAGGGCCAAACTGTGGAATGCTTTGCATTGGTAAATCTGGCATTCCTCCATAGAAACCCATTGGTGCAGCAGCTGCAGGCAGGGATTAAGGGATCACAGAAGGTATCAGAGATAACTGCTGCAGTCCCTCAGTTATACATTTATGGGAGACTACATTATTACAGTTACTGCCCAAAAATGGGGGTTTTCGAACATAAGCTGCAAATATTAATTTACAAATGGGACCCCTAGTCAGAGACAAGAAAGGGACAGGCACAATCTACACGGGAATAAATTCACAGTGCCCCCCCCCCCCACCTGCTATCAATGTGTTCAAGTTAAGGGCATCAAAACTCTGAGTCCTTAGATTGCATCACAGGCTCCAGCAATCATGGTCACATGATTCAGCAAGCCTATCTGTGCACAGGGTGCCCTACTTAAACCAGGAATTGTCAGTGCACATTGGGGGTCATTCCGACCCATTTGCACACTGCGGTTCATCACAGCGGTGCGAACGGGTCGGAACTGCGCATGCGCGATGGCCGGATTGAGCAGGCGCGCCGTTGCCCGGCGACAGCCAGTGACGCCGCGTATGTAGAAAGCGACCGCAACGGCGACCGCAAGAAGACTGACAGGAGGAAGGCATTACGGGGCGTCAACTCACCGTTTCCGGGCATGAAGATCTGAACGCAGGCGTGTCCAGACGATTGGAGGGCGGATGTCTGACGTCAATTCCGGGACCTTCATCGCTGGATCCATCGCACAGGGTAAGTAACTGCAGGGCTGGTCTTGTTTTACACAAAACATTTTTAGCATAGCAGGGCTGCACAAGCGATCGCAGCTCTGCTATGCTAAAATACACTCCCCCATAGGCGGCGTCTAGTTGATCGCATGAGCAGCAAAAAGATCATGGATCAGGAAGATCATGTAGATCGCCATGAGGGCCCACAGCCTACGTCACCTCCTTATAGTGAGTGGCCGGCACAGCTCTGCGCCCTCACAGAGAGCTGGCATCACTTCTACACTACACCAAGCAGATTATCACCAGTACAGGAGAAAGTGTCATGGTTCCTTACAGTCCCAGCACCCACACCTTCACACGAGCCCTTATGTCTCACCTATAGGCCCATCAGCCCTCCTAATAAGGCATTACTCTACCCCCCTGACCTCCCACCTACTCTCTGTCCCAGATCACCCCACATATTACCCCCCTCTCTATATACTGTACTGACAGGCAGGGCCCTCTTCCCAGACAGCAGAGACCTCTGTACATATCACCTGTATGACAGCACTGTCTGTATGTCCGTCTCTCTCACCTGATCTGATCTCAGCAGGAACGTCCTCTTCTTTACATTGCTGGTAACACATCCCGTCTCCTGGCACAGCCTGTCATACAAGAACATGTGTCACATACGTGTCCCACCCACACGTTACACGGGACATCTCTATAGGAGTCACACACAGGGCGGGGACATGGAAATAACACAAGATCCTGCAATGTGAGACATGTGAGGAGCTGGGAGAGGTCAGAGCAGGTTCCTCTACCTGATAATCCTGGCTGATCATCCTGTTCTCTTCTCCCATACACCCCGGAGTATAGAGAGGGGTGTCACATGGGTCTGCGGGGTGTGTAGGGTTACACCCACCTGTGGGGGATAGACACAGATGTATAAATGATAACGCAGAAGAAGACCTCAGCTGATACACACACATTATAGTGACGGATATGGCGGAGTAACATAGAACCAAAGTCCTGCAAATAAAACCTTATCCCGATCACTGCTAATGGCCCATTCTCCTGCAGCGCCGCAGTCAGCAGCGACGGGGAAATGTAGATTGTTATACTTACTGTGATGAGACCAGGGGAGGGGTATTGTACTACTACCCCTAACGCTACTTCCACAGGACTACATTACACTGAGACTATGGTTTGGGATTATGGATTGGGACAGGCAGGAAGTAACAGGTGACGTCCCTGCATGTCACACAGCGTGTCAGGGGGTAATGCTGGGAGTGACTGGGCCCTATCTGAGATCTGGAGGAAGAATAACTCCATCAGCACCTAATGTTCTCCCCTAGGACTGTGCTAGACTCTGTGGCAGGGGACCAGCAGGTGGTAACCTGCACAGAACCTGGCCTGACTCCTCCCATCTCCAATTAGCAGAGACCACCACTCCTTGGACAGCCCTGATAGGCAGGTCTACCACTGCGGGTATTGGGGAACATTGTAAATGGAGCAGCAAACGTTCAGCCAGATGGTATTTAGATCCGGTCTGGTGATGAGATATTGATCTCTGCCAGCACCTGGGATATACATGGAAGACATTCTGCTAGAAAAGCTGAGGACATGTTGAAGGTATCGCTCCATCCAGAGTAGCTCGCTGGATCTGTGCTATTTGGTGTGCCTGCTGGAGCTCTGAAATCTTCTGGAGTCCGCTCGTCCCAGATGCCTCCTCCTGAACGCCAAGCCAACAATCTCCTTCAGTGAATAACCAACTGGCTCCGGTGCATAAGCGCCGCCATTTTGGAAATGGTCAGCTGAAATTTCCTATATATATATTGCACTCACCTGACTCTGGCAGCCAATCAAGGATCAGGAATCCCTATTTAAACCCTTTCTGGACAACAGGCCAGTTGCCAGTATGTCATTTCAACAAACACTTTTCTGGTCCAGCAGAATCCTGTATATTCAAGTGTGGTGTCTATGTGAGCAAAACCGGTTCCAACCCGGTTACTCTGTACGCATCAGCGGTCTCAGTCCAGTTCCTGCTACACATGACCGATCTCAGCACGGTTACCTAATATGTATTACCGGTTCCTGCTAGGCATTACTCGTCCCAGCCTGGTTACCTGATATGGTTTCCCCGATAAGCATTACCGGTCCCAAACTACTTACCTTCTACCCCACACTGGTCGCACTACAATTACCTGTTACCCATTTCACTAGTTCAAACCAGTGTACAACTAATGGGCCCTACACATTAGGCGATATCACTGAAGGATATGAACGATCTTGTTCATTAATGAACGAGATACCGTTCATATCTTTCAGTGTGTAGGCACCAATGATGAACGATGCGCAGCCCCGCACTCGTTCATCGTTGGTACCGGGTCGCTCATGCATGCAGGCCAATATGGAAAAACAGAATTTTAATACCTACCGGTAAATCCTTTTCTCCTAGTCCGTAGAGGATGCTGGGGTCCACTTCAGTACCATGGGGTATAGACGGTTCCGCAGGAGCCA
This sequence comes from Pseudophryne corroboree, assembly GCF_028390025.1. Taxonomy (NCBI): domain Eukaryota; kingdom Metazoa; phylum Chordata; class Amphibia; order Anura; family Myobatrachidae; genus Pseudophryne; species Pseudophryne corroboree. The sequence continues at coordinate 37,138,227 of NC_086445.1, read as the reverse complement.
TGGGCACTTTAAGACTTTTCTAGAGTGTGAACTGGCTCCTCCCTCTATGCCCCTCCTCCAGACCTCAGTATAGGAACTGTGCCCAGGGAGATGGACATTTCGAGGAAAGGATTTACTTTAAAGTTAACGGTGAGATTTACACCAGCTCACACTTCAACCATGCCGCACAACATGGCATTCAACAAAACACATGCCAACGAGCACGTACATTACAGCAAATGTGCTGAAAACATTTTCAACAAAATAACAACTGCAGGTAAAGTACGCACTGGGTTGGGTACCCAGCATCCTCTACAGACTAGGAGAAAAGGATTTACCGGTAGGTATTAAAATCCTGTTTTCTCATACGTCCTAGAGGATGCTGGGGTCCACTTCAGTACCATGGGGTTATACCAAAGCTCCAGTATGGGCGGGAGAGTGCGGATGACCCTACAGCATCGATTGACCAGCCTGTAGGCCTTATCGGCCAAAGTGTCAAACTTGTAAAACTTAGCAAACGTGTTTGCCCTTGACCAAGTAGCTGCTTGGCAAAGCTGTAATGCCGAGACCCCCCCGGGCAGCCGCCCAGGACGAGCCCACCTTTCTAGTAGAATGGGCAGTCACCGAATTCGGTAACGGCAATCCTGCCGTAGAATAAGCATGCTGAATCGTACCTCTGATCCAGCGCGCAATAGTCTGCTTAGAAGCAGGACCCCCAATCTTGTTGGGAGCATACAGGACAAACAGAGCCTCTGTTTTCCTTATCCGAGCCGTTCTAGCGACATAGATTCTCAAAGCCCCAACCACATCTAGGGACTTTGAATCAGCGATGGTGTCAGTAGCCACTGGCACCACAATAGGCTGGTTTATATGGAAAGAAAAAAAAAACACCTTTGGAAGAAATTGTTGACGAGTTCGTAACTCAGCTCTATCTTCATGGAGAACCAAGTAAGGCTCTAGTGAGACAAGGCCCCTAACTCAAGACACCCTTCTTGCGGATGCCAAGGCCAACAGCGTGACCACTTTCCAAGTGAGAAATTTCAACTCAATCTCCTGGAGAGGTTCAAACCAATCCGATTGAAGGAATCGCAACACCACGTTAAGATCCCATGGTGCCACAGGAGGCACAAATGGAGGTTGGATGTGTAGCACCCCCTTCACGTATGTCTGAACTTCTGGAAGGGAGTCCAATTGTTTTTGAAAGAAAATGGACAAGGCCGAAATCTGGACCTTGACTGAACCCAATTGTAGGCCCGCATCCACACTCACCTGGAGAAAATGGAGAAAACGTCCTAAAAGAAACTGTTCCGTTGGAGTCTTCTTGGTTTCACACCAAGACACATATTTTCTCCAAATACGGTGTAATGTTTAGACGTTACTCCCTTCCTAGCCTGAATAAGAGTGGGAATTACTCTTTTTGGAATACCCTTTCGGGCTAGGTTTCGGCGCTCAACAGCCATGCCATCAAACGTAGCCACGGTAAGACTTGATACACGCACGGCCCCTGCTGCAGCAGGTCCTCACGGAGAAGAAAAGGCAGAGGATCTTCTATGAGCAACTCCTGAAGATCTGGATACCAAGCCCTCCTTGGCCAGTCTGGGACAATGAGGATCGCTCGAACTCCAGTTCTTCTTATGATTTTGAGAACTTTCGGAATGAGTGGAAGTGGAGGGAAGACATATACCGACCGAAACACCCACTAGGTCACTAGTGCATCCACTGCTATTGCTTGAGGGTCTCTTGACCTGGAAAAATATGTCTGAAGCTTCTTGTTGCGACGAGACACCATCATGTCTATTTGAGGAATTCCCCAAAGACCTGTCAACTCTGCGAAGACTTCTTGGTGGAGGCCCCACTCTCCTGGATGGAGATCATGTCTGCTGAGGAAGTCTGCTTCCTAGTTGTCCACTCTCAGAATGAAAATTGCCGACAGAGCTTTTGTCTTTCTACCCAGAGGAGGATCTTTGACACCTCTGCCATTGGCGCTCTGCTTTTCGTTCCGCCCTGACGGTTTATGTACGCAACAGCTGTTACATTGTCCGACTGGATCTGTACGGGTTGATCTTGAAGAAGATGTACCGCTTGTACAAGGCCGTTGTAAATGGCTCTCAACTTCAGAACGTTTATGTGAAGACAAGCTTCTTGACTTGGCCATCTTCCTTGGAAGCTCTCCCCCTGTGTGACTGCTCCCCAGCCTCGGAGACTTGCATCCGTGGTCACCAGGATCCAGTCTTGAATCCCGAACCTGCGTCCCTCTAGGAGGTGAGAACTGTGTAGCCACCACAGGAGCGAAATTCTGGCTTTGGATGACAGGATTATCCTCTGAAGCATGTGTAGATGGGATCCGGACCTCTTGTCAAATAGGTCCCACTGGAATACTCTGGCATGGAATCGGCCAAACTGTATGGCCTCGTAGGCCGCTACCATCTTCCCCAACAACCGAATGCATTGATGAATCGACACTCTTGTTGGTTTCAGAATTTGTTTGACCATTCTCTGGATTTCCAGAGCCTTTTCTACTGGAAGAAATACCCTCTGTACTTTTGTGTCCAGTATTATCCCCAGAAAGGACAATCTTGTCGTCGGTTCCAATTGTAACTTTGGAAAACTTACGATCCAACCGTGATGTTGAAGTACTGTCAGGGAGAGTGCCATGTTCTGCACCAACTTTTCCCTGGATCTCGCTTTTATAAGGAGATCTTCCAGGTCAGGAATTATATTGACTCCTTGTTGTCGAAGGAGGACCATCATCTCATGCCATCACCTTGGTGAAAACCCTCGGTGCCTTGGAAGGACCGAACGGCAACGCCTGAAATTGGTAATGACAATTCTGTATTGCGAATCTCAGATAAGCTTGATGTGGAGGATAAAATAGGATTTTAATACCTACCGGTAAATCCTTTTCTCTTAGTCCGTAGAGGATGCTTCAAGAACCATGGGGTATAGACGGGATCCGCAGGAGACATGGGCACTTTAAGACTTTAAAAGGGGTGTGAACTGGCTCCTCCCTCTATGCCCCTCCTCCAGACTTCAGTTATAGGAACTGTGCCCAGGGAGACGGACATTTTGAGGAAAAGGATTTATTTAATTTTCTTCAACTAAGGCGAGATACATACCAGCTCACACCTTCAACACGCCGTACAACATGGCATTCAACAACAATGCATGCAACGGCATGACTAACATCAGCCACAGACTGACTGAAGTCAACGCAACCTGTGTGTAATCATAACCAATAACTGCAGATACAGCCCGCACTGGGACGGTCGCCCAGCATCCTCTACGGACTAAGAGAAAAGGATTTACTGGTAGGTATTAAAAATAAGAATTTACTTACCGATAATTCTATTTCTCGTAGTCCGTAGTGGATGCTGGGGACTCCGTAAGGACCATGGGGAACAGCGGCTCCGCAGGAGACTGGGCACAAAAGTAAAGCTTTAGAACTACCTGGTGTGCACTGGCTCCTCCCCCCATGACCCTCCCCCAAGCCTCAGTTAGGATACTGTGCCCGGACGAGCGTACACAATAAGGAAGGATTTTGAATCCCGGGTAAGACTCATACCAGCCACACCAATCACACCATATAACTTGTGATCTAAACCCAGTTAACAGCATGATAACAGAGGAGCCTCTAGAAAAGATGGCTCACTACAGCAATAACCCGATTTTTTTGGTAACAATAACTATGTACCAGTATTGCAGACAATCCGCACTTGGGATGGGCGCCCAGCATCCACTACGGACTACGAGAAATAGAATTATCGGTAAGTAAATTCTTATTTTCTCTAACGTCCTAAGTGGATGCTGGGGACTCCGTAAGGACCATGGGGATTATACCAAAGCTCCCAAACGGGCGGGAGAGTGCGGATGACTCTGCAGCACCAAATGAGAGAACTCCAGGTCCTCCTCAGCCAGGGTATCAAATTTGTAGAATTTTACAAACGTATTTGCTCCTGACCAAGTAGCTGCTCGGCAAAGTTGTAAAGCCGAGACCCCTCGGGCAGCCGCCCAAGATGAGCCCACCTTCCTTGTGGAATGTGCTTTTACAGATTTTGGCTGTGGCAGGCCTGTCACAGAATGTGCAAGCTGAATAGTACTACAAATCCAACGAGCAATAGTCTGCTTAGAAGCAGGAGCACCCAGCTTGTTGGGTGCATACAGAATAAACAACGAGTCAGATTTTCTGACTCCAGCCGTCCTGGAAACCTATATTTCCAGGGCTCTGACAACGTCTAGCAACTTGGAGTCCTCCAAGTCCCTAGTAGCCGCAGGCACCACAATAGGTTGATTCAGGTGAAACGCTGAAAACCACCTTAGGGAGAAACTGAGGACAAGTCCTCAATTCCACCCTGTCCGAATGGAAAATCAGATGAGGGCTTTTACAGGATAAAGCCGCCAATTCTGACACGCACCTGGCCCAGGCCAGGGCCAACAGCATGACCACTTTCCATGTGAGATATTTTAACTCCACATATTTAAGTGGTTCAAACCAATGTGACTTTTGGAACCCAAAAACTACATTTAGATCCCAAGGTGCCACTGGAGGCACAAAAGGAGGCTGTATATACAGTACCCCTTTCACAAACATCTGAACTTCAGGGACTGAAGCTAGTTCTTTTTGGAAGAAAATTGACAGGGCCGAAATTTGAACCTTAATGGACCCCCATTTCAGGCCCATAGACACTCCTGTTTGCAGGAAATGTAGGAATCGACCTAGTTGAAAATTCCTCCGTCGGGGCCTTACTGGCCTCGCACCACGCAACATATTTTCGCCAAATGCGGTGATAATGTTTTGCGGTTATATCTTTCCTGGCTTTGATCAGGATAGGGATGACTTCATCCGGAATGCCTTTTTCCTTCAGGATCCGGCGTTCAACCGCCCTGCCGTTAAACGCAGCCGCGGTAAGTCTTGGAACAGACAGGGTCCTTGCTGGAGCAGGTCCCTTCTTAGAGGTAGAGGCCACGGATCCTCCGTGAGCATCTCTTGAAGTTCCGGTTACCAAGTCCTTCTTGGCCAATCCGGAGCCACGAATATAGTGCTTACTCCTCTCCATCTTATAATTCTCAGTACCTTGGTTATGAGAGGCAGAGGAGGGAACACATACACTGACTGGTACACCCACTGTGTTACCAGAGCGTCTACAGCTATTGCCGCCCAGCGAAGAATCCTTGCAGCTTCTGCCATTGCCCTTCTGCTTCTTGTGTCACCCTGTCTGTTTACGTGGGTGACTGCCGTGATGTTGTCCGAATGGATCAACTCCGGGTGACCTTGAAGCAGAGGTCTTGCTGAGCTTAGAGCATTGTAAATGGCCCTTAGCTTCAGTATATTTATGTGAAGTGATGTCTCCAGGCTTGACCATAAGCTCTGGAAATTCCTTCCCTGTGTGACTGCTCCCCAGCCTCGCAGGCTGGCATCCGTGGTCACCAGGACCCAGTCCTGAATGTGCGGCCCTCTAGAAGATGAGCACTCTGCAACCACCACAGAAGAGACACCCTTGTGCTTGGTGACAGGGTTATCCGCTGATGCATCTGAAGATGCGACCCAGACCATTTGTCCAGCAGGTCCCACTGGAAAGTTCTTGCGTGGAATCTGCCGCATGGGATTGCTTCATAGGAAGCCACCATTTTTCCCAGAACCATCTCATTGATGTACTGAGACTTGGCTCGGTTATAGGAGGTTCCCGACTAGCTCGGATAACTCCCTGACTTTCTCCTCCGGGAGAAACACCTTTTTCTGAACTGTGTCCAGGATCATCCCTAAGAACAGAAGACAAGTCGTCGGAATCAGCTGCGATTTTGGAATATTGAGAATCCAATCGTGCTGCCGCAACACTACCTGAGATAGTGCTACACCGACCTCCAACTGTTCCCTGGATCTTACCCTTATCAGGGAATCGTCCAAGTTAGGGATAACTAAAATTCCCTTCCTTCGAAGGAGTAACATCATTTCGGCCATTACCTTGGTAAAGACCCGGGGTGCCGTGGACCATCCATACGGCAGCGTCTGAAACTGATAGTGACAGTTCTGTACCATAAACCTGAGGTACCCTTGGTGAGAAGGGTAAATTGGGACATGAAGGTAAGCATCCTTGATGTCCCGAGACATCATGTAGTCCTCTTCTTCCAGGTTCGCAATCACTGCTCTGAGTGACTCAATCTTGAATTTGAACCTCTGTATGTAAGTGTTCAAAGATTTTAGATTTAGAATCGGTCTCACCGAGCCGTCCGGCTTCGGTACCACAACAGTGTGGAATAATACCCCGTTCCCTGTTGCAGGAGGGGTACCTTGATTATCACCTGCTGGGAATACAGCTTGTGAATGGCTTCCAAAACGGTCTCCCTGTCAGAAGGAGACATCGGTAAAGCCGACTTTAGGAAACGGCGAGGGGGAGCCGTCTCGAATTCTAATTTGTACCCCTGAGATATCACCTGAAGGATCCAGGGGTCTACTTGCGAGTGAGCCCACTGCGCGCTGAAATTCATTGAGATGGGCCCCCCACCGTGCCTGATTCTGCTTGTAAAGCCCCAGCGTCATACTGAGGGCTTGGCAGAGGCGGGAGAGGGTTTCTGTTCCTGGGAACTGGCTGATTTCTGCAGCCTTTTTCCTCTCCCTCTGTCACGGGGCAGAAATGAGGAACCTTTTGCCCGCTTGCCCACGAAAAGACTGCGCCTGATAATACGGCGTCTTCTCATGTTGAGAGGCGACCTGGGGTACAAACGTGGATTTCCCAGCTGTTGCCGTGGCCACCAGGTCTGAAAGACCGACCCCAAATAACTCCTCCCCTTAATAAGGCAATACTTCCAAATGCCGTTTGGAATCCGCATCACCTGACCACTGTCGTGTCCATAACCCTCTACTGGTAGAAATGGACAACGCACTTAGACTTGATGCCAGTCGGCAAATATTCCGCTGTGCATCACGCATATATAGAAATGCATCTTTTAAATGCTCTATAGGCAATAATATACTGTCCCTATCTAGGGTATCAATATTTTCAGTCAGGGAATCCGACCACGCCAACCCAGCACTGCACATCCAGGCTGAGGCGATTGCTGGTCGCAGTATAACACCAGTATGTGTGTAAATACCTTTTAGGATGCCCTCCTGCTTTCTATCAGCAGGATCCTTAAGGGCGGCCATCTCAGGAGAGGGTAGAGCCCTTGTTCTTACAAGCGTGTGAGCGCTTTATCCACCCTAGGGGGTGTTTCCCAACGCACCCTAACCTCTGGCGGGAAAGGATATAATGCCAATAACATTTTTGAAATTATCAGTTGTTATCGGGGGAAAACCACGCATCATCACACACCTCATTTAATTTCTCAGATTCAGGAAAACTACAGGTAGTTTTTCCTCACCGAACATAATACCCCTTTTTGGTGGTACTCGTATTATCAGAAATGTGTAAAACATTTTTCATTGCCTCAATCATGTAACGTGTGGCCCTACTGGAAGTCACATTTGTCTCTTCACCGTCGACACTGGAGTCAGTATCCGTGTCGGCGTCTATATCTGCCATCTGAGGTAACGGGCGCTTTAGAGCCCCTGACGGCCTATGAGACGTCTGGACAGACACAAGCTGAGTAGCCGGCTGTCTCATGTCAACCACTGTCTTTTATACAGAGCTGACTCTGTTACGTAATTCCTTCCAACAGTTCATCCACTCAGGTGTCGACCCCCTAGGGGGTGACATCACTATTACAGGCAATCTGCTCCGTCTCCACATCATTTTTCTCCTCATACATGTCGACACAAACGTACCGACATACAGCACACACACAGGGAATGCTCTGATAGAGGACAGGACCCCACTAGCCCTTTGGGGAGACAGAGGGAGAGTTTGCCAGCACACACCAGAGCGCTATATATATACAGGGATAACCTTATATAAGTGTTTTTCCCCTTATAGCTGCTGTATCTTTAATACTGCGCGTAATTAGTGCCCCCCCTCTTTTTTTTAACCCTTTCTGTAGTGTAGTGACTGCAGGGGAGAGCCAGGGAGCTTCCCTCCAACGGAGCTGTGAGGGAAAATGGCGCCAGTGTGCTGAGGAGATAGGCTCCGCCCCCTTATCGGCGGCCTTATCTCCCGTTTTTCTATGTATTCTGGCAGGGGTTAAATTCATCCATATAGCCCAGGAGCTATATGTGATGCATTTTTTGCCATCCAAGGTGTTTTTATTGCGTCTCAGGGCGACCCATCCCAGCGCCCTGCACCCTCAGTGACCGGAGTGTGAAGTGTGCTGAGAGCAATGGCGCACAGCTGCAGTGCTGTGCGCTACCTTGTTGAAGACAGGACGTCTTCTGCCGCCGATTTTCCGGACCTCTTCTGTCTTCTGGCTCTGTAAGGGGGCCGGCGGCGCGGCTCTGGGACCCATCCATGGCTGGGCCTGTGATCGTCCCTCTGGAGCTAATGTCCAGTAGCCTAAGAAGCCCAATCCACTCTGCACGCAGGTGAGTTCGCTTCTTCTCCCCTTAGTCCCTCGATGCAGTGAGCCTGTTGCCAGCAGGTCTCACTGAAAATAAAAAACCTAAAACTAAACTTTTCACTAAGCAGCTCAGGAGAGCCACCTAGTGTGCACCCTTCTCGTTCGGGCACAAAAATCTAACTGAGGCTTGGGGGAGGGTCATGGGGGGAGGAGCCAGTGCACACCAGGTAGTTCTAAAGCTTTACTTTTGTGCCCAGTCTCCTGCGGAGCCGCTGTTCCCCATGGTCCTTACGGAGTCCCCAGCATCCACTTAGGACGTTAGAGAAATCCTATTTTCTCATACATCCTAGAGGATGCTGGGGATGCTTCAAGAACCATGGGGTTTATACCAAAGCTCTAGAACGGGCGGGAGAGTGCGGATGACTCTGCAGCACCGATTGACAAAACAAGAGGTCTTCCTCAGCCAGGGTATCAAACTTGTAAAACTTCGCAAAGGTGTTTGATCCCGACCAAGTAGCAGCTCGGCAAAGCTGTAATGCCGAGACCCCTCGGGCAGCCGCCCAGGATGAGACCACCTTTCTGGTAGAATGGGCCTTCACTAATTTCGGTAACGGCAATCCTGCCGTAGAATGAGCCTGCTGAATCGTATTACAGATCCAGCGTGCAATAGTCTGCTTGGAAGCAGTAGCCTTAATCTTGTTGGGAGCCCACAGGACAAACAGAGCCTCTATTTTCCTAAACTGAGCCGTTCTGGCGACATAGATTTTCAAAGCTCTGACCACATCGAGAGACTTCGATTCCGCCACGGCGTCAGTAGCTACTGGCACCACAATAGGCTGGTTTACGTGAAACGATGACACCACTTTTGGCAGAAATTGCTGACGAGTTCTCAACTCCGCTCTATCTTCATGGAAGATCAAATAGGGGCTTTTGTGAGACAAAGCCGCTAATTCAGACACCCGCCTTGCGGATGCCAAGGCCAACAGCATGACTACTTTCCAAGTAAGGAATTTCAACTCAACCTTAAGCAAAGGTTCAAACCAATGAGATTGCAGGAACTGCAACACCACTTTAAGATCCCATGGTGCCACTGGGGGCACAAAGGCAGGTTGGATGTGCAGCTCGCCCTTCACGAAGGTCTGAACTTCTGGAAGGGAGGCCAATTCTTTCTGAAAGAAAACCGATAAGGCCGAAATTTGAACTTTAATGCAGCCTAACTTTAGGCCCGCATCTAGACCTGCTTGCAAAAAATGGAGCAAACGCCCTAGCTGAAATTCTTCCATAGGAGCCTTCTTGGATTTACACCAAGACACATATTTTCTCCAATTACGGTGGAAATGCTTTGCCGTTACTTCTTTTCTAGCCTGAAGTAGTGTGGGAATGACTTCACTGGGAATACCCTTTCGGGCTAGGATTTGGTGTTCAACCGCCATGCCGTCAAACGCAGCCGCGGTAAGTCTTGATACACGCACGGTCCTTGCTGTAACAGGTCCTCTCGTAGAGGAAGAGGCCAGGGATCTTCTATGAGTAATTCTTGAAGATCTGGATACCAAGCCCTCCTTGGCCAGTCCGGAACAATGAGGATCGCCTGAACCTTTGTTCTTCTTATGATCTTTAGCACCTTTGGAATGAGTGGAAGTGGAGGGAACACGTAGACCGACTGAAACACCCATGGTGTCACCAGGGCGTCCACCGCTATTGCTTGAGGGTCCCTCGACCTGGAACAATATCTCTGAAGCTTCTTGTTGAGGCGAGACGCCATCATGTCTATTTGAGGAATTCCCCAACGACTTGACACTTCTGCAAAGACCTCTTGATGAAGACCCCACTCCCCTGGATGGAGATCGTGTCTGCTGAGGAAGTCTGCTTCCCAGTTGTCCACTCCTGGAATGAATACTGCTGACAGAGCGCTGGCATGTTTTTCCGCCCAGCAAAGAACTTTTGTGGCCTCCGCCATCGCCGCTCTGCTCTTTGTTCCGCCCTGGCGGTTTATGTACGCCACTGCTGTTTTGTTGTCTGACTGAATCAAGACGGGCAGACCTCGAAGATGTTCCGCTTGCAGGAGGCCGTTGTAAATGGCCCTTAATTCCAGAATGTTTATGTACAGACAAGCTTCCTGGCTTGACCATTTTCCCTGGAAAAATTTTTTTCCCCTGTGTGACTGCTCCCCAGCCTCGGAGACTTACATCTGTGGTCACCAGGATCCAATCCTGAATCCCGAACCTGCGTCCCTCTAGGAGGTGAGAACTGTGCAGCCACCACAGGAGAGAGATTCTGGTCCTGGAAGATAGGATTATTCTCCGGTGCATGTGCAGGTGAGACCCGGACCACTTGTCCAACAGGTCCCACTGAAACACCCTGGCATGGAACCTGCCAAACTGAATGGCCTCGTAGGCTGCCACCATCTTCCCCAGTAACCAAGTGCATTGACGAATTGACACTCTTGCCGGTTTCAGAATCTGTTTTACCATGTTCTGAATTTCCAGAGCCTTTTCCACTGGGAGAAAAACTCTCTGTAATTCTGTATCCAGAATCATACCCAAGAACGACAGCCGAGTTGTCGGAACCAACTGTGACTTTGGCAAGTTTAGGAGCCAACCATGTTGTTGCAGAATTGTCATGGAGAGCGTAACGTTTTTCAGTAATTGCTCCTTGGATCTCGCCTTTATCAGGAGATAGTCCAAGTACGGGATAATTGTGATTCCCTGCTTGCGCAGGAGAACCATCATTTCCGCCATAACCTTGGTGAAAATCCTTGGAGCCGTGGACAGACCAAACGGCAACGTCTGAAATTGGTAATGACAATCCTGAACAACAAACCTCAGATAAGCCTGATGTGGAGGGTATATGGGGACGTGTAAGTAGGCATCCTTTATGTCGACCGACACCATAAAATCCTCCTCCTCCAGTCTGGAGATCACCGCTCGGAGAGATTCCATCTTGAATTTGAAATTTTTTAGATAGAAATTGAGGGATTTTAGGTTCAGAATCGGTCTGACCGAGCCATCCGGCTTCGGAACCACGAACAGGCTCAATTAAAAACCTTCACCGTTTTGACGGGGGTACCGCGACAATGACTTGATTTTGACACAGCTTTATTATTGCAGCGCATACTACCTCCCTTTCTGGAAGAGAAGCTGGCAAAGCCGATTTGAAAAATCGGGGAGGGGGCACGTCTTGAAACTCCAATTTGTACCCATGAGCTACTATTTCCAATACCCAAGGATCCAGAGCCGAGCGAACCCAGACCTGACTGAAGAGTTGGAGACGTGCCCCCACTGATGCGGACTCCCACAGAGGAGCCCCAGCGTCATGCAGTGGATTTGGTAGAAGCCGGGGAGGACTTCTGCTCTTGGGAACTTGCCACAGCCTGTGACCTTTTCCCCTTCCTCTTCCTCTCGTAGCAAGGAAGGAAGACCCTCGTCCTTTTTTGTATTTATTGGGCCGAAAGGACTGCATCTGATAGTGGGGCGTTATCTTTTGTTGTGCAGGGACATAAGGTAGAAACGATGACTTACCCGCGGTAGCTGTATATACCAGGTCAGCGAGGCCGTCACCAAATAAGACATAGAAACATAGAATTTGTCGGCAGATAAGAACCACTTGGCCCATCTAGTCTGCCCCTTTTTTTTTTTTTTTTTATATTATTTTTATCTGTAACCTTATTTGATCCTTATTTCTTTGTAAGGATATCCTTATGTCTAGCCCATGCATGTTTAAATTGCTCTACTGTCTTAGCCTCTACCACCTCTGATGGGAGGCTATTCCACTTGTCCACTACCCTTTCTGTGAAATAATTTTTCCGCAAATTTCCCCTGAACCTCCCCCCCTCCAGTCTGAGTGCATGTCCTCGTGTGCTATTTCTTCTCTTCATCTGGAGAATGTTTCCCTCCTGGACTTTGGTAAAACCCTTGATATATGTGACAGTCTCTATCATGTCCCCCCTTTCCCTTCTCTGCTCCAAACTATACATATTGAGATTTCTTAGTCTTTCTGGGTATGTTTTGTGATGTAGGCCATGCACCATTTTAGTTGCCCTCCTTTGTACAGTTTCTAATGTATTAATATCCTTTTGAAGATATGGCCTCCAGAACTGAATACAGTATTCTAGATGAGGCCGTACCAATGACCTATACAGGACATCACCTTTATACGGCAGAGACTCCATAGCCTTCTTAGAGTCAGCATCAGCATTCCATTGATGAATCCACAATGTCCTCCTAGCCGAGACTGCCATGGCATTGGCCCTTGATCCCAAAAGGCATATATCCCTCGCAGCTTCCTTCAGATAGGCTGCAGCGTGCCTGATATGACCCAGTGTCAAAAGAACGCTATCCCTGTTCAGGGAATCTATCTCAGATGACAAGTTATCTGCCCACTTTTCAACAGAGCTACTTACCCATGCTGAAGCAACGGCAGGCCTGAGTAGCGTACCTGTAGTGACATTGTGGCCGGAGAGACCCCCAGCCACGAGGCAAATGGCCGCCCTGGCACTGAAGGGGTTAACCCCTAGTGCCCGGCGCCATTTGCAGAGACAATGGGCGCTTGGCGCCAGATTTAAAAATTGTATTTTAAGTTGTGCCGTGGTCACGGACCTCTCCGGAGACCACGGCAGGGAGGACAGCCCCCGGCGCGCTCAGCAGAGTGTGCGCGCCGGGGGAGAGGAGGCAGCCGCTGACCGCCGGAGTCCGGAAGCTCCGCTCCCGGCAGCGGTCAGTGTAGCCCCGGGCGCACTGGAGTGTGCGCGCCGGGGAGAAGGGTGAGCGCTGCGGCTGGGAGCTCGGCTCCCGCTGCAGTGCTCTATGTGAGAGCCGCCGCTGGGGGCCGGGAGCTCTGCTCCCAGCGCCTCAGCCCAGCACGGGTGGCCAGCCGCAGCAGCCGGGACGGACGTCCCGGGCTGCTAGCCGGCGAGGGGGGTGCGCTGCAGCTCGGCTCCCCGCCGGACGCTGCAGCGAGGCTACCAGACAGGCGCCGCTCATGGGGGACCGGGCTAGCCGGCTCCCTAGCGGCGTGGGTGAAAGTAGGCTGCCCAGCAGGATGGTGAGCGCTGGGGTCCGGGAGCTACGCTCCCGGCGCCTCAGCGCTGAAACAAGCCAGGGTCACGGCGGCCGGGACAAGTGTCCCGGGCCGCCGGATTTCGGTACAGGGGGGTGCGCCGCTGCGTGCGGCGGGGCCACAAAAGTAGTGCCACACTGGGGGGACAGGGAGAGCCAGCTCCCTGGAACCCCAGAGGCAGGAAGGCAGGCTGGAGGATGGGGGAAGCCAGCCCCATACCTCCAGCACAGAGGGAGAGCCCTAGCAGCCAGGCTGCAGGGCTAGGGAAGGCACAGTAGTTAGGACATTGTGTAAAACATGCAGTGCCTAGGTATGTGGAGCCTGTGCAGGCTCAGAGTGTATTTAAATGTATAAACATGTACAGTGTGATTTAAATGTAATGTATGTAAAGGTAAAATGCACTTACTTGATTGTGTGTCCCAGGAGGGGGGAATCCATAGCTGTGCAGGCTGATGGATTCTCCCAGACCTTTTCCCTAAAAACGGAATGCTTTCCCATCCAGCCTCACAGTTCCAATGGGCACAGGGAGAAAGAGAAGCAGCTTAGCTATGAAACAAGCTGAGTGGTTTCTTGGAGCTCCATGGAGATCAGCCGTAGTGGCCAGGAAACCTGGACCGGGGAGCCAGGCTGCCCAGCTCTGGAGCCCAAATCCAGGCTGCAGGCAGTGAGAGGGGTCCCGGGCAGGTTTCTGGAAGTCAGATTTAGGAGGGAAAACTTCCCCCCAGCCAGACTGAACGGCACCGTGGGAGTATCCTGCTCTCCCAGATGGGAGAGTCACAGGAGACCGACCACTCCCCACTGTCCATAGGGAACAATGTTAGGTGTGCATGAGACCAGAGCATGCACAGCTCATGGGTAAACATTGATTGGTTGTACACCACAGGGCGGGCTTACCCCCTGTGGTAAGGGGTCTTGGAGAGGGATAAAAGAAGGGCAGTTGGCCCATAGGAGAGTGTATTATTGTAACATCTTCTTCTGCTGAAACATCTTGATTGTATGCTGTTGCCCCTAGCAATAGGGAGGAGCCTTTTTAAAGGTTATTTGAGCAATAAACACCTTTGCCTCAAGAAGACTGCTTCATCTTGTGACCAACAGGGTTAGGCCAAACCTAGCCCCGTTCTCCGGCTGTCCAGGGAAGCACCTGACGTCTCCAAGCTCCGCCTTCCGCCAGCTACCGGTAGAGGCCTAGCAAGTGGCTAGTGGGGATTCGTTGACACCACACAGGTGTGGTAAAGCAGTGCGTCGGCACATACAGAGCAGAACCGTGGTTCCAAACGCCACGGCAGGTTAGGAGTTTGGTGGTGGCAGCGAGAACCCGCCCACAGCGCAGTGGGTGGAGTCAGTAACAGGCGGTTACTGACGGTAAGCGGGAATCCCCTATGTGGTCAGGCCTCGTGCGGCTTGACTTTCCATTCTGTGCGCAGTCGACGGGACGCGGCAAGCGGCGAGTGCTTCCGTACGGTACCGTCCTGTCACAGAAATTGGTGGCATAGTGGTGGGATAATCCCAGGCGGCTTTTCATCACCCGATTGGAGAAGCCGAGTTACTCAGGAGAGGAGTAACTGCAGCGCAGGAGAACGCACAAGATGGCGGAATTCAGCGGAATGTCCAAGGAGGATCTGGAGATCGTATGCCAGGGGAAGGGTGTGGAAATCCCTTCCAACGCGTCCAGGAGCGTCATGCAGGCGGCGCTCAGGAGCTGGGAGGAGTCTCATCGGGCGGAGGTGGAAAGCACTGACGGCGTCAGCATCGCAGAGGACGGCCCACCAGTGGACCTTCGTGAGGAACCGGTGAGAACCACAAGCCCCACCCTCTCTCACAGCAGCAATGTTTCCCAGCAATCCCTAGCAGGGCCAGGATCCCAACGTCCCAGGGGGGGCGACCCGGATACCCTAGCAGATCGGCTAGCGGAATTGGGGGAAAGGGCAACGGAGCAAGAACGCATGCTTGTCATTCGGATGTGGCATGCGGAGCGGGCATCACAGGCCGTGGTACCCCGGGAGCCGTTGTCAGCTGTAGTACACAGATCAGGACGTATTCAGTTTGCCAAGTTTGCAGACAGTGATGGGGACATTGATGGACATTTGCAAGTCTTTGAGAGGACTTGTAAACTACATGATCTACCCAAGTCAGAGTGGGTGAGACACCTTGTGCCCACTCTGCATGGAGAGGCCTTGGAGGCCTATCGAGGAGTGGCGACGGAGGACTGTGGGAACTACGACGAAGTCGAGAAGGCCCTCCTCCAGCGATTCTTCATCACTCCCGAGTCTTACAGGAAGAAATTCAGAGACTTGCCCAAGAATCCTAGCAGCACCCATGAGCAGTTCGCCACCCAGCTGCGGCAGTACGTGGTGAAGTGGGTGAAGGATTCGGAAGCCACTACATGGGACGCACTGATCGACCTGATCTGCAGGGAGCAGTTCTACCGCCAGTGCGCCCAAGAAGTGAAGGAGTGGGTGCTAGATCGGGAGCCACCCAGCTTAAAGATGGCTGCCCAATTAGCCGACAAGTATGTGGCAATTCGGCCACGGGGGCAGAAGCGCCCCGCCAGCAGCCAGCTCCAACAGACTGTACCACCAAGGGGACCACCCTCTTCAGCTCATCACCCCCAAAGACAAGCATCTTCCAACCCGGGTGCTCTTGGCCAGCAACCGCACCGCAGCGTCCCTGCAACTGATCAGAGATCATCGGTGCCACGACTGGAGAAGAAGTGCTACGGCTGTGGGAAAATCGGACATCTGAGGATGAACTGTCCTGCATCCCAAGCACCCCAGACTCGTGCCCCAAATCCGAGTGCTGGAGCCCGGATCGCTTGTTTGACGAGAGGAGATGAGCCTACAGAGACTGTTCCCCCTCCAGTCAGTCCGATGGAGTGTGGCGAGAGACAGGTGTACTCTGCGGAGAGAGTCACCTGCATGGCCAAACAGCCCCTACACAACATGTGGAGGCACCTGCAGCCAGTCCACGTGGGACCCCTGCAGGGAGAAGGCCTAAGAGACTCTGGGGCCTCAATCACTGTGGTGAGCCCCCACCTTATAGATCCTGCTGCAGTATTGCAGGGTCGCACTGCCACGATCACCCTGGCAGAAGGAACAGAAAAAGCGGTTCCCATGGCAAGAGTCTACCTGGACTGGGGAGCTGGACCAGAGTTGCGAGAAGTTGCCGTCATGGATGGTCTCCCAACTGATGTGGTCCTAGGAAATGATCTGGGTGGTGGGATCGTCACTACGTTTGTTGGCGCCATTCCCCGGAGTCAAGTTCCAAAACCACCGTTGACATCAGCTACTCCAGCACAGCCCAGCCCAGAGGAAAAGACTACAGCTGCTAGACAACTGCCAGCACAGCCAACCACAGCATCAACCAGCCCAGAGGAAAAGATTACAGCGGCTAGATCAGTACATCGACCCCGCATGCCTTTTACCTCTGGTATGCCTACGTCCCCTAGCAACGCAGAGGATGTCGGTTCCAGCTCGTTTGATCCTGTGGGGGTGCCCAATGATGCTCCTGACCCAAGTGGTTTGCCAACTCCGGCGGTGAGTATGAGAAACCACACTGACTTTTCCATGACTGACCCCTACCAGACTGACCCTAGTAGTCCCCACCTAGATCCCCCTGTAGTGTGTCCCAATTTAGGAGAGATTGAGGGCCGCAGGCAGGAGTTTAGGGAGGCTCAACTCTCTGACCCATCCCTGAAAGGCATGAGGCGCCACTCTGGCAGCGGCCTTGACAGGGTTGGGGTGGGAAGTTTGACCTGGCGGGAAGGGTTAAGGTACAGGGTAGCCAGGAAAGTGGGAGGGGATAGACCAGATAGGGAATGTGTCCAACTGGTCCCCTCAGGGAACTTTCCTGCGCAACCGGTGTCGGTTGCCAGCGAAACCCCTTTGGACAGTAACCCGGAGACAGACCGTACCCTGAAGTGCCTGACACAGAGCTTACCCTGGTCTGGAATGTCGGATGACGCCCAGACCAACTGTAAGGCTGGTGCCATGCGTTGGCAGCCGGGGCACTCCAGCGGTTGTGTTGTCTCTGGGCCTCTGCCCATAGGAGAACCCTTGCAGCAAGTTGCTGTGGACATAGCAGGTCCCCTGCCTGTGCGCAGTAGATCGGGGAAGACACGCAGCCTCCCTGTAGTGGATGCCACACAGGATCCAGAGGCTGATGGTCTGGCCGCCATCCCTGTGGCACAGGTAGCGGACGAGGAGGAAGGAGTAGGCCTAGGTGACAGGGTAGGTTTCCCGAGTCATAGGTCGACGGAGGAGGATTGGAGGGCAGGTCTGACAGTTAGGGCAGACAGTTGCCAGATAGGTATGACGGAGGTGCAGTGCCTGGGGCACCATGTGGGAGGAGACAGGGGTAGGCCCAACCCAGAGGGGGTGGAGGCAACCAGAGGCTGTCCCCGACCCACATCACCCAGACCGGTACTGACCTTAGAACCTGTAAGGCCCTACGGACATGTTGTCATTGACTTTAGTCCTGTAGTGAACCCCTTGACAGAGATGGCTAGGAAGGGCATTCCCAAGTCAGTGGACTTTGCACCCGCTTGCGAGTTGGCATTCCAGTCATTGAAGGAGGTTCGGGTACCCGCTCCAGTGCAGACGGCGCACATTCTTGACCAGGACTGTGTGTTACGAACTATTGCGCCACTGCACGGACTGGGAGCTGTACCAAGCCAGAAAGAGCCATATGGGCAGGAGCACCCTGTGGCCTGTTTGAGCAGAAAACTGCTATGGTGGGAGGTGGGGTATGCCACAATTGGGACACCTTGGGTGGCACTTGTTTGTAACCAGCCCCCCACCGTGGTGACTTACCACCTACCTGTTAGGTGGCTGCAACCTACCTTGGGGGAATTGGACAGACTTTTGTGGTGGAGCCTTGAACTTGGACTTCAGGTGGACTATTTGAACATTGTGCACCCACGAAGAGAGGCCCACTGCACTATGGATGAACTGTCTAGGCCGGAGCCTACACACCCTAGGTAGCGTCCCCTTCACCCCAACGGACTGCGGGACCAGGACCCAAATCGTTGGGACATGGGTCCCTGGTTGACCCGCTTGAATGGGGGGGGAGGAGTGTGGCCGGAGAGACCCCCAGCCACGAGGCAAATGGCCGCCCTGGCACTGAAGGGGTTAACCCCTAGTGCCCGGCGCCATTTGCAGAGACAATGGGCGCTTGGCGCCAGATTTAAAAATTGTATTTTAAGTTGTGCCGTGGTCCCGGACCTCTCCGGAGACCACGGCAGGGAGGACAGCCCCCGGCGCGCTCAGCAGAGTGTGCGCGCCGGGGGAGAGGAGGCAGCCGCTGACCGCCGGAGTCCGGGAGCTCCGCTCCCGGCAGCGGTCAGTGTAGCCCCGGGCGCACTGGAGTGTGCGCGCCGGGGAGAAGGGTGAGCGCTGCGGCTGGGAGCTCGGCTCCCGCTGCAGTGCTCTATGTGAGAGCCGCCGCTGGGGGCCGGGAGCTCTGCTCCCAGCGCCTCAGCCCAGCACGGGTGGCCAGCCGCAGCAGCCGGGACGGACGTCCCGGGCTGCTAGCCGGCGAGGGGGGTGCGCTGCAGCTCGGCTCCCCGCCGGACGCTGCAGCGAGGCTACCAGACAGGCGCCGCTCATGGGGGACCGGGCTAGCCGGCTCCCTAGCGGCGTGGGTGAAAGTAGGCTGCCCAGCAGGATGGTGAGCGCTGGGGTCCGGGAGCTACGCTCCCGGCGCCTCAGCGCTGAAACAAGCCAGGGTCACGGCGGCCGGGACAAGTGTCCCGGGCCGCCGGATTTCGGTACAGGGGGGTGCGCCGCTGCGTGCGGCGGGGCCACAAAAGTAGTGCCACACTGGGGGGACAGGGAGAGCCAGCTCCCTGGAACCCCAGAGGCAGGAAGGAAGGCTGGAGGATGGGGGAAGCCAGCCCCATACCTCCAGCACAGAGGGAGAGCCCTAGCAGCCAGGCTGAAGGGCTAGGGAAGGCACAGTAGTTAGGACATTGTGTAAAACATGCAGTGCCTAGGTATGTGGAGCCTGTGCAGGCTCAGAGTGTATTTAAATGTATAAACATGTACAGTGTGATTTAAATGTAATGTATGTAAAGGTAAAATGCACTTACTTGATTGTGTGTCCCAGGAGGGGGGAATCCATAGCTGTGCAGGCTGATGGATTCTCTCAGACCTTTTCCCTAAAAACGGAATGCTTTCCCATCCAGCCTCACAGTTCCAATGGGCACAGGGAGAAAGAGAAGCAGCTTAGCTATGAAACAAGCTGAGTGGTTTCTTGGAGCTCCATGGAGATCAGCCGTAGTGGCCAGGAAACCTGGACCGGGGAGCCAGGCTGCCCAGCTCTGGAGCCCAAATCCAGGCTGCAGGCAGTGAGAGGGGTCCCGGGCAGGTTTCTGGAAGTCAGATTTAGGAGGGAAAACTTCCCCCCAGCCAGACTGAACGGCACCGTGGGAGTATCCTGCTCTCCCAGATGGGAGAGTCACAGGAGACCGACCACTCCCCACTGTCCATAGGGAACAATGTTAGGTGTGCATGAGACCAGAGCATGCACAGCTCATGGGTAAACATTGATTGGTTGTACACCACAGGGCGGGCTTACCCCCTGTGGTAAGGGGTCTTGGAGAGGGATAAAAGAAGGGCAGTTGGCCCATAGGAGAGTGTATTATTGTAACATCTTCTTCTGCTGAAACATCTTGATTGTATGCTGTTGCCCCTAGCAATAGGGAGGAGCCTTTTTAAAGGTTATTTGAGCAATAAACACCTTTGCCTCAAGAAGACTGCTTCATCTTGTGACCAACAGGGTTAGGCCAAACCTAGCCCCGTTCTCCGGCTGTCCAGGGAAGCACCTGACGTCTCCAAGCTCCGCCTTCCGCCAGCTACCGGTAGAGGCCTAGCAAGTGGCTAGTGGGGATTCGTCGACACCACACAGGTGTGGTAAAGCAGTGCGTCGGCACATACAGAGCAGAACCGTGTTTCCAAACGCCACGGCAGGTTAGGAGTTTGGTGGTGGCAGCGAGAACCCGCCCACAGCGCAGTGGGTGGAGTCAGTAACAGGCGGTTACTGACGGTAAGCGGGAATCCCCTATGTGGTCAGGCCTCGTGCGGCTTGACCTTCCATTCTGTGCGCAGTCAACGGGACGCGGAAGCTGCGAGTGCTTCCGTACGGTATCGTCCTGTCACAGACACAAATGGATTTTAGTGTATTTTCCTGCTTACGATCCGCAGGATCCTTTAGGGCAGCCGTGTCAGGAGACGGAAGCGCCACCGTTTTGGACAGACGCGATAGAGCTTTGTCCACCGTGGGGGTTGACTCCCACTTTTTCCTGTCCCCAGAGGGGAACGGATATGCCACCTGAATTCTCTTTGGAACATGTAACTTCTTGTCAGGATTTTCCCAAGCATTTTCAAAAAGAGCGTTTAGTTCATGAGAGGGAGGAAACGTCACCTCGGATTTCTTTCCTTTAAACATACAGACCCTAGTATCAGGAACAGCAGGGTCCTCCGTGATATGTAATACTTCTTTTATCGCCACAATCATGTACCGAATGCTCTTAGCCAGTTTAGGATTCAATCTGGCATCACTATAGTCGACACTGGAATCAGAGTCCGTGTCGGTATCTGTATCCGCTATCTGGGTAAATGAACGCTTCTGTGACCCAGAGGGGGTCTGAACTTGTGATAATGCATCCTCCATGGATTTTCTCCATGTCTGGTTCTGAGACTCAGATTTATCTAATCTCTTATTCAATCGAGCCACATTTGCATTTAAAACACTCAAAACATTTACCCAATCATCCGTCGGCGATGCCGACACGGTCACTCCCACAGTCTTTTCTGTGCCCACTGCAGCCTCCTCCTGGGAAGAGCACTCAGCCTCAGACATGTCGACACACGCGTACCGACACCCACAACCACGCTGGGGCTATAGGGGACAGACCCACAGCAAAGTCTGTTAGAGAAACACAGAGGGAGTTTTGCCAGCTCACAACCCAGCGCCTATCCCGGTACTGAAATGATTAAAATAATGCCTCAGACCTATTAGCGGGATGCGGTCAAGATGCCGCAGGCCGGAATCCCGGCGGTCGAAATACCGACGCCGGAATCCCGACCGCCACAAGCCCGACATATTCTCCCTCCGTGGGTGTCGACGACACCCATAGAGGGAGAATATAATAGTGTGCCGAGCGTAGCAAGGCACCGTGCCTGCATCGTGGCGAGCGAAGCGAGCCCGCAAGGGGCTGCGTTCCGCTCGCCACCCCTGTCAGGATTGTGTGGTCGGGATTCCGGCGTCGGTATTTCGACCGCCGGGATTCCGGCCGGCGGCATTTAGTACTAATCCCCTATTAGCGCTTTTATAATAATAAAACAGCGTCTCTGCAGCTCTGTGAAGAGAAAATGGCGCTGATTAGAGCTGTGAGGGCTAAGCCACGCCCCCTCAATGGCACGCTTCAGCCCTGCTATTTTTCCAATCTTTATACTGGCGGGGGTCTGGTTTTAGTGCCCAGGCACTGTAAGCCTCTTTTGCCAGTCTAATTATTGAGGTTTCATGCTGCCCAGGGCGCCCCCCCTGCGCCCTGCACCCTGTAGTGCCGCTGTGTGTTTGTGTGTGTGGGAGCATGGCGCGCAGCACGGCCGCTGCGCGGTACCTCGAAGCCGTCACTGAAGTCTTCTGGTCTTCTTCTACTCACCCGACTTCTGACTTCTGGCTCTACAAGGGAGGTGACGGCGCGGCTCCGGGAACGAGCATCTAGGCGTACCTAGCGATCAAACCCTCTGGAGCTAATGGTGTCCAGTAGCCTAAGAAGCAGAGCCTTGAAACTCACAGAAGTAGGTCTGCTTCTCTCCCCTCAGTCCCATGATGCAGGGAGCCTGTTGCCAGCAGGTATTCCCTGTAAATAAAAACCTAACATAAAGTCTTTTTCTGAGAAACTCTGGAGAGCTCCTCAGTGTGCATCCAGTCTCACTGGGCACAGAATCTAACTGGAGTCTAGAGGAGGGGCATAGAGGGAGGAGCCAATTCACACCCCTTTTAAAGTCTTAAAGTGCCCATGTCTCCTGCGGATCCCGTCTATACCCCATGGTTCTTGAAGCATTCCCAGCATCCTCTAGGACGTATGAGAAAATAAGATTTTACTCACCGGTAAATCTATTTCTCGTAGTCCGTAGTGGATGCTGGGTACTCCGTAAGAACCATGGGGAATAGACGGGCTCCGCAGGAGACTGGGCACTTCTTTAAAGAAAAGATTAGGTACTACATCTGGTGTGCACTGGCTCCTCCCTCTATGCCCCTCCTCCAGACCTCAGTTAGGGAAGCTGTGCCCGGAAGAGCTGACATTACAAGGAAAGGATTTGGAATCCAGGGTAAGACTCATACCAGCCACACCAATCACACCGTACAACTCGTGATAACTATACCCAGTTAACAGTATGAACAACAACTGAGCCTCATTAAACTGATGGCTCAGAACAAAAAACCCTATAGTTAAGCAATAACTATATACAAGTATTGCAGAATTCCGCACTTGGGACGGGCTCCCAGCATCCACTACGGACTACGAGAAATAGATTTACCGGTGAGTAAAATCTTATTTTCTCTGACGTCCTAGTGGATGCTGGGTACTCCGTAAGGACCATGGGGATTATACCAAAGCTCCCAAACGGGCGGGAGAGTGCTGATGACTCTGCAGCACCGAATGAGCAAACTCAAGGTCCTCCTCAGCCAGGGTATCAAACTTGTAGAATTTTGCAAACGTGTTTGATCCCGACCAGGTAGCAGCTCGGCAAAGTTGTAAAGCCGAGACCCCTCGGGCAGCCGCCCAAGAAGAGCCCACCTTCCTCGTGGAATGGGCTTTGACTGATTTAGGATGCGGCAGTCCAGCCACAGAATGTGCAAGTTGAATCGTGCAACAGATCCAGCGAGCAATAGTCTGCTTTGAAGCAGGAGCACCCAGCTTGTTGGGTGCATGCAGGATAAACAGCGAGTCAGTTTTTCTGACTCTAGCCGTCCTGGAAACATAGATTTTCAGGGCCCGGACTACATCCAGCAACTTGGAAGCCTCCAAGTCCCGAGTAGCCGCAGGCACCACAATAGGTTGGTTCAAATGAAACGCTGATACCACCTTAGGGAGAAATTGGGGACGAGTCCTCAATTCTGCCCTGTCCATATGGAAGATCAGATAGGGGCTTTTATGTGACAAAGCCGCCAATTCTGACACACGCCTAGCCGAAGCCAAGGCCAAAAGCATGACCACTTTCCACGTGAGATATTTCAACTCCACGGTCTGAAGTGGCTCAAACCAATGTGATTTTAGGAAATCCAACACAACGTTGAGATCCCAAGGTGCCACTGGAGGCACAAAAGGGCGCTGAATATGCAGCACTCCCTTAACAAACGTCTGAACTTCAGGCAGTGAAGCCAGTTCTTTTTGAAAGAAAATAGACAGGGCCGAAATCTGGACTTTAATGGATCCCAATTTTAGGCCCATAGTCACTCCTGACTGTAGGAAGTGCAGAAATCGACCCAGCTGAAATTCTTCTGTTGGGGCCTTCATAGCCTCACACCAAGCAACATATTTTCGCCATATGCGGTGATAATGTTTTGCTGTCACATCCTTCCTAGCTTTTATCAGCGTAGGAATGACTTCAACCGGAATGCCCTTTTCCATCAGGATCCGGCGTTCAACCGCCATGCCGTCAAACGCAGCCGCGGTAAGTCTTGGAACAGACAGGGCCCCTGCTGTAGCAGGTCCTGTCTGAGAGGCAGAGGCCAAGGGTCCTCTGAGATCATTTCTTGTAGTTCCGGGTACCAAGTCCTTCTTGGCCAATCCGGAACGATGAGTATAGTTCTTACTCCTCTCTTTCTTATTATCCTCAGTACCTTTGGTATGAGAGGAAGAGGAGGGAACACATAAACCGACTGGTACACCCACGGTGTCACTAGAGCGTCCACAGCTATCGCCTGAGGGTCTCTTGACCTGGCGCAATATCTTTTTAGCTTTTTGTTGAGGCGGGACGCCATCATGTCCACCTGTGGCCTTTCCCAACGATTTACAATCAGCTGGAAGACTTCTGGATGAAGTCCCCACTCTCCCGGGTGGAGGTCGTGCCTGCTGAGGAAGTCTGCTTCCCAGTTGTCCACTCCCGGAATGAACACTGCTGACAGTGCTATCACGTGATTTTCCGCCTATCAGAGAATCGTTGTGGCTTCTGCCATCGCCATCCTGCTTCTTGTGCCGCCCTGTCGGTTTACATGGGCGACCGCCGTGATGTTGTCTGACTGAATCAGCACCGGCTGGTTTTGAAGCAGGGGTTTTGCCTGACTTAGGGCATTGTAAATGGCCCTTAGTTCCAGAATATTTATGTGTAGGGAAGCCTCCTGACTCGACCATTGTCCGTGGAAGTTTCTTCCCTGAGTGACTGCCCCCCAACCTCGGAGGCTTGCATCCGTGGTCACCAGGACCCAGTCCTGTATGCCGAATCTGCGGCCCTCGAGAAGATGAGCACTCTGCAGCCACCACAGCAGAGACACCCTGGCCCTCGGGGACAGGGTGATCAGCCGATGCATCTGAAGATGCAATCCGGACCACTTGTCTAACAGATCCCACTGAAAGATCCTTGCATGGAACCTGCCGAATGGAATTGCCTCGTAAGAAGCTACCATCTTTCCCAGGACTCGCGTGCAGTGATGCACCGACACCTGTTTTGGTTTCAGGAGGTCTCTGACCAGAGATGACAACTCCTTGGCCTTCTCCTCCGGGAGAAACACCTTTCTCTGTTCTGTGTCCAGAATCATACCCAGGAACAGCAGACGCGTCGTAGGAACCAGCTGCGACTTTGGGATATTCAGAATCCAGCCGTGCTATTGTAGCACTTCCTGAGATAGTGCTACTCCGACCAACAACTGCTCCCTGGATCTCGCCTTTATAAGGAGATCGTCCAAGTATGGGATAATTATAACTCCCTTCTTTCGAAGGAGTATTATCATTTCGGCCATTACCTTGGTAAATACCCTCGGTGTCGTGGACAGACCAAACGGCAACGTCTGGAATTGGTAATGGCAGTCCTGTACCACAAATCGGAGGTACACCTGGTGAGGTGGGTAAATGGGGACATGTAGGTAAGCATCCTTGATGTCCAGTGATACCATGTAATCCCCCTCTTCCAGGCTTGCAATAACCGCCCTGAGCGATTCCATTTTGAACTTGAACTTTCTTATATAAGTGTTCAAGGATTTCAAATTTAGAATGGGTCTCACCGAACAGTCTGGTTTCGGTACCACAAACATTGTGGAATAGTAACCCCGTCCCTGTTGAAGGAGGGGAACTTTGATTATCACCTGCTGGAGGTACAGCTTGTGAATTGCCGCCAGTACTACCTCCCTGTCCTGGGGAGTAGCTGGCAAGGCTGATTTGAGGTAACGGCGAGGGGGAGACGTCTCGAACTCTAGCTTGTATCCCTGAGATACCACTTGTAGAACCCAGAGATCCACCTGTGAGCAAACCCACTGGTCGCTGAAGTTCCGGAGACTGGCCCCCACCGCACCTGGCTCCACATGTGGAGCCCCAGCGTCATGCGGTGGACTTAGTGGAAGCAGGGGAGGATTTTTGTTCTTGGGAACTGGCTGTATGGTGCAGCTTTTTCCCTCTACCCCTGCCTCTGGGCAGAAAGGACGCACCTCTAACCTGCTTGCCTTTCTGAGGCCGAAAGGACTGTACTTGATAATACGGTGCTTTCTTAGGCTGTGAGGGAACCTGAGGTAAAAAAGTCGACTTCCCAGCTGTTGCTGTGGATACGAGGTCCGAAAGACCGTCCCCAAACAATTCCTCACCCTTATAAGGCAAAATTTCCATGTGCCTTTTAGAATCAGCATCACCTGTCCACTGCCGAGTCCATAATACTCTCCGGGCAGAAATGGACATTGCATTAATTCTAGATGCCAGCCGGCAAATGTCCCTCTGTGCATCTCTCATATATAAGACTACGTCTTTAATATGCTCTATGGTTAGCAATATAGTGTCCCTGTCAAGGGAATCAATGTTATCAGATAGGGAATCAGACCACGCTGCTGCAGCACTACACATCCATGCTGAAGCAATAGCAGGTCTCAGTATAGTACCTGAGTGTGTATACACAGACTTCAGGATAGCCTCCTGCTTTCTATCTGCAGGCTCCTTTAAGGCGGCCGTTTCCTGAGAAGGCAGTGCCACCTTTTTTGATAAGCGTGTGAGCGCCTTGTCCACCTTAGGGGATGTCTCCCAGCGTAACCTATCCGTTGGTGGGAAAGGGTACGCCATTAGTAACCGCTTAGAAATTACTAGTTTCTTATCTGGGGAACCCCACGCTTCCTTCACACAATTCATTTAACTCATCAGATGGGGGAAAAGTCACTGGCTGCTTTTTCTCCCCAAACATAATACCCTTTTTTGTGGTAACCGGGTTAATGTCAGAAATGTGCAACACATTTTTCATTGCCGTAATCATGCATCGGATGGCCCTAGTGGATTGTACATTTGTCTCATCCTCGTCGACACTGGAGTCAGACTCCGTGTCGGCATCTGTATCTGCCATCTGAGGTAGCGGGCGTTTTTGAGCCCCTGACGGCCTCTGAGATGCCTGGGCAGGTGCGGGCTGAGATGCCGGCTGTCCCAAAGCTGCGTCATCGAAATTTTTATGCAAGGAATTGACACTGTCGGTTAATACCTTCCACATATCCATCCACTCAGGTGTCGGCCCCGCAGGGGGCGACATCACACTTACCGGCACCTGCTCCACCTCCACGTAAGCGTCCTCATCAAACATGTCGACACAGCCGTACCGACACACCGCACACACACACAGGGAATGCTCTGACTGAGGACAGGACCCCACAAAGTCCTTTGGGGAGACAGTGAGAGAGTATGCCAGCACACACCAGAGCGCTATATAACAGAGGGATATACACTATACACAAAGTGAATTTTCCCCCTATAGCTGCTTATATCACAATTTGCGCCTAAATTTATGTGCCCCCCTCTCTTTTTTTACCCTTTCTGTAGTTGTATACTGCAGGGGAGAGCCTGGGGAGCGTCCTTCCAGCGGAGCTGTGAAGAGAAAATGGCGCTGGCTGTGCTGAGGAAGATAGCCCCGCCCCTTCAGCGGCGGGCTTCTCCCGCTCTTTATAACGTTAATGGCGGGGGTTTCTGCACATATACAGTGTTATACACTGTATTATGTGCTTTTTTGTGCCAAAAGGTATACTAATTGCAGCCCAGGGCGCCCCTCCCCCCAGCGCCCTGCACCCACCAGTGACCGGAGCGTGTGGTGTGCTGTGGGAGCAATGGCGCACAGCTGCAGTGCTGTGCGCTACCTTATTGAAGACCAGAGTCTTCAGCCGCCGATTTTCTCCGGTTTCTTCCGTCTTCTGGCTCTGCAAGGGGGACGGCGGCGCGGCTCTGGGAACAGACGATCGAGGTCGGGCCCTGTGTTCGATCCCTCTGGAGCTAATGGTGTCCAGTAGCCTAGAAGCACAAGCTAGCTGCAAGCAGGTAGGTTTGCTTCTCTCCCCTAAGTCCCTCGTAGCAGTGAGTCTGTTGCCAGCAGATCTCACTGAAAATAAAAAACCTAACAAATACTTTTCTTTATAGTGAACTCAGGAGAGCCCACTAAGTGCATCCAGCTCAGGCCGGGCACAGATTCTAACTGAGGTCTGGAGGAGGGGCATAGAGGGAGGAGCCAGTGCACACCAGATGTAGTACCTAATCTTTTCTTTAAAGAAGTGCCCAGTCTCCTGCGGAGCCCGTCTATTCCCCATGGTCCTTACGGAGTACCCAGCATCCACTAGGACGTCAGAGAAATGGGAATGTGTAAGTAGGCATCTTTTATGTCTACTGACACCATGAAGTCCCCCTCCTCCAGACTGGAAACCACTGCACTCAGAGATTCCATCTTGAACTAGAACCTTTGCAGGTAGAGATTCTGAGTACACAGGTTTAGAATCGGGATGACCGAGCCGTCCGACTTCGGAACCACGAATAGGGTTGCAATAAAATCCTTCTCCTTGTTGTAACAAGGGAACCAGGACAAAAACTTGATCCTTAAACAATTTTTGTATTGCTGCTGCCACCACTTCCCTGTCTGGGATAGAAGCTGGTGAGGTCAATTTGAAAATACGGCATGGGGAAATGTCTTGAAACTCCAGTTTGTACCCGTGGGACTCTATTTGTATGACCCACGGGTCTAGGCCAGATTGAACCCAGAACTGACTGAAGAGTTTCAGACGTGCCCCCACCTGAGCGGACTCCCGCAAGGGAGCCCCAGCGTCATGCTGAAGATATGGCAGAAGCAGAGGTTGATTTCTGCTCCTGTGATCCTGGAGACACTGTGGACTTGATTTCCTTTTCCCCACAAAGGAAGGGAGACCTTTACCCTTTTT
Organism: Pseudophryne corroboree; assembly: GCF_028390025.1. Classification (NCBI taxonomy): domain Eukaryota; kingdom Metazoa; phylum Chordata; class Amphibia; order Anura; family Myobatrachidae; genus Pseudophryne; species Pseudophryne corroboree. The sequence goes on along the minus strand of NC_086445.1, from coordinate 37,109,385 downwards.
TTGTAATTTTTGGGCCGAAAGGACTGCATCTTAGAGTAATGTGTCTTTTTCGCCGGCGCAGGAGCAATAGGCATGAAAGTCGACTTACCTGCGGTAGCCGCAGAAACTAAAGCATCCAGCCCATCTCCAAATAAGGACTAACCTTAATACGGGAGAGCCTCCGTATTCCTTTTGGAATCTGCGTCAGCATTCCATTGGCGAATCCACAACGCCCTCTGTGCTGAGATTGCCATGGTAGCGGCTCTTGATCCCAAGAGACCAATATCTTTCATGGTTTCTAGCATGTACGCAGCAGCGTCTTTGATATGACCTAATGTTAGCAGTATCTCGTCTCTATCTATTGTGTCAATGTCTGATGACAAGTTTTCTGACCACTTTTCAATAGCACTACTCACCCACGCACAGGCAATGGTAGGCCTGAGTAGTGTCCCATTGGCCACATCAATAGATTACAACATAGTCTCCAATTTGCGGTCTGCCGGCTCCTTAAGTGAAGCCGTCCCAGGCGCAGGGAGAAACACCTATTTCTTTTAACCGTGACAGGGCACTGTCTAAAATGGGGGGTGACTCCCAGCTTTTCCTGTCCTCTGCATGGAAAAAGCTAAGCTGACTGACTTCTTTTGGGAATTTGAAATTTCTTTTCGGGTTAAACCAGACTCCCTCCACGAGACTGTTCAGCTCATGAGGTGGAGGGAAAGTTACATTACTTCTTTACTAAAGTAAGCCTGCTCCTGTGGTAAAGGAGGGGGCCCCGTAACTTCTAATACCTCCTTTATAGCTAAAAACATGTTTTGAATGTTTTTCGCTAACTTAGGACCTATTCCCCTGGAATCAGCGTCCATGTCGGTATCATTTCATACTACTTGTGCAAATGTTTATGTGACCCAGAGGGGTCCCCTGTGGATGAAAGGCAGAACTATTAAAAATCACATCTTCAACAGATTATTTTCAGTTTTCTGCATGAGACTCAGATTTATCCAACTCTTTCACCCAGTCAGGCTCTTGGTGTCACATTACAACTCTGTGTCCCTAACATGGCTCCCACAGAGGAAGAGCTCCCTGCCTCAGACATGTCACACACATGCACAATCACACCACAGACACTCCAGGGCTTATCGGGGACAGACCCACAGTAAAATCTGTCAGAGGGACACAGAAAGGAATTGCCAGTCCACAAATCAGCACTTAAATAAAAAATCCCTGTGTCGTGTACTTTGTACACCGAGACTTTCCGCTCTATATATATTGTCCATAATAGGTTATAATACCACAATATACACTTTCCCTCCTTTATTTCACACTGATACTAAAATCATAAGTTGAGAGGAGGATCAGCGTTTCCTCCCTAGGATTGTGCCACGGCCCAATATGCTACCTTTTTGCCAGTCAGAGTTGGTGTTCATGCTCTCCAGGGTGAACCCCCCCACGCGCCCTGCTGGGCACTGTGTATGGATAGCATGTCCGCGCAGCGTTCCCGCTCGCTGCGCTGTACCTTGAGCCTCACGATGACCGGAGGTCCCTCTTGCAGATCTCCGGTAATAATACTCACGCGTCTTCTGACTTCTGGCTCTGTTAGGGGGGTGACGGCGTGCTGTGGGTGTGAGCGCATAGCCGCAGCTAGTGTTCAGTTCCCTTCAGGAGCTAATGGTGTCCTGTCAGCAAGAAGCAGAGCCATGAAACTATTCAGGAAGTTGGTTCCTACTTCTTCCTTCTAAGTCCCACGAAGCAGGAAGACTGTTGCCAGCAGTCTCCCTGAAAATAAAAAACCCAATATAAAGTCTTTCAGTGAAACTCAGTAGAGCTCCACTGGAGTGCGACCAGTCTGCCTGGGCACATTTTCTAAACTGAGGTCTGGAGGAGGGGCATAGAGGGAGGAGCCAGTTCACACTCTAAAAAAAAATAAGAATTTACTTACCGATAATTCTATTTCTCATAGTCCGTAGTGGATGCTGGGGACTCCGAAAGGACCATGGGGAATAGCGGCTCCGCAGGAGACTGGGCACAAAAGTAAAAGCTTTAGGACTACCTGGTGTGCACTGGCTCCTCCCCCTATGACCCTCCTCCAAGCCTCAGTTAGGATACTGTGCCCGGACGAGCGTACACAATAAGGAAGGATTTTGAATCCCGGGTAAGACTCATACCAGCCACACCAATCACACCGTACAACTTGTGATCTGAACCCAGTTAACAGCATGATAACAGAGGAGCCTCTGAAAGATGGCTCACAACAATAATAACCCGATTTTTGTAACAATAACTATGTACAAGTATTGCAGACAATCCGCACTTGGGATGGGCGCCCAGCATCCACTACGGACTATGAGAAATAGAATTATCGGTAAGTAAATTCTTATTTTCTCTAACGTCCTAAGTGGATGCTGGGGACTCCGAAAGGACCATGGGGATTATACCAAAGCTCCCAAACGGGCGAGAGAGTGCGGATGACTCTGCAGCACCGAATGAGAGAACTCCAGGTCCTCCTCAGCCAGGGTATCAAATTTGTAGAATTTAGCAAACGTGTTTGCCCCTGACCAAGTAGCTGCTCGGCAAAGTTGTAAAGCCGAGACCCCTCGGGCAGCCGCCCAAGATGAGCCCACCTTCCTTGTGGAATGGGCTTTTACAGATTTTGGCTGTGGCAAGCTGAATTGTACTACAAATCCAACGAGCAATAGTCTGCTTAGAAGCAGGAGCACCCAGCTTGTTGGGTGCATACAGGATAAACAGCGAGTCAGATTTTCTGACTCCAGCCGTCCTGGAAACATATATTTTCAGGGCCCTGACTACGTCCAGTAACTTGGAATCCTCCAAGTCCATAGTAGCCGCAGGTACCACAATAGGCTGGTTTAAGTGAAACGCTGAAACCACCTTAGGGAGAAATTGAGGACGAGTCCTCAATTCTGCCCTGTCCGTATGAAAAATTAGGTAAGGGCTTTTATAGGATAAAGCCGCCAATTCTGAGACACGCCTGGCTGAAGCCAGGGCTAACAGCATTACCACTTTCCATGTGAGATATTTTAAGTCCACAGTGGTGAGTGGTTCAAACCAATGTGATTTTAGGAACCCCAAAACTACATTGAGATCCCAAGGTGCCACTGGAGGCACAAAAGGAGGCTGTATATGCAGTACCCCCTTGACAAACGTCTGAACTTCAGGAACTGAAGCTAGTTCTTTCTGGAAGAATATCGACAGGGCCGAAATTTTAACCTTAATGGACCCTAATTTTAGGCCCATAGAAAGTCCTGTTTGCAGGAAATGCAGGAAACGACCCAGTTGAAATTCCTCTGTAGGGGCCTTCCTGGCCTCACACCACGCAACATATTTACACCAAATACGGTGATAATGTTGCACAGTTACATCCTTCCTGGCTTTGATCAGGGTAGGGATGACTTCATCCGGAATGCCTTTTTCCTTCAGGATCCGGCGTTCAACCGCCATGCCGTCAAACGCAGCCGCGGTAAGTCTTGGAACAGACAGGGTCCCTGCAGAAGCAGGTACTTTCTTAGAGGTAGAGGCCACGGGTCCTCCGTGAGCATCTCTTGAAGTTCCGGGTACCAAGTCCTTCTTGGCCAATCCGGAGCTACGAGTATAGTCCTTACTCCTCTCCTTCTTATGATTCTCAGTACCTTGGGTATGAGAGGCAGAGGGGGGAACACATACACTGACTGGTACACCCACGGTGTTACCAGAGCGTCCACAGCTATTGCCTGAGGGTCCCTTGACCTGGCGCAATATCTGTCCAGTTTTTTGTTGAGGCGGGACGCCATCATGTCCACCTTTGGTTTTTCCCAACGGTTCACAATCATGTGGAAGACTTCTGGGTGAAGTCCCCACTCCCCCGGGTGGAGGTCGTGTCTGCTGAGGAAGTCTGCTTCCCAGTTGTCCACTCCCGGAATGAACACTGCTGACAGTGCTATCACATGATTTTCCGCCCAGCGAAGAATCCTTGCAACTTCCGTCATTGCCCTCCTGCTTCTTGTGCCGCCCTGTCTGTTTACGTGGGCGACTGCCGTGATGTTGTCCGACTGGATCAACACCGGCTGACCCTGAAGCAGAGGCCTTGCCTAACTTAGGGCATTGTAAATGGCCCTTAGTTCCAGGATATTTATGTGAAGTGACGTTTCCATGCTTGACCACAAGCCCTGGAAATTTCTTCCCTGTGTGACTGCTCCCCAGCCTCTCAGGCTGGCATCCGTGGTCACCAGGACCCAGTTCTGAATGCCGAATCTGCGGCCCTCTAGAAGATGAGCACTCTGCAACCACCACAGGAGAGACACCCTTGTCCTTGGAGACAGGGTTATCCGCTGATGCATTTGAAGATGCGATCCGGACCATTTGTCCAGCAGATCCCACTGAAAAGTTCTTGCGTGGAATCTGCCGAATGGAATCGCTTCGTAAGAAGCCACCATTTTTCCCAGGACCCTTGTGCATTGATGCACTGACACTTGGCCTGGTTTTAGGAGGTTCCTGACTAGGTCGGATAACTCCCTGGCTTTCTCCTCCGAGAGAAACACCTTTTTCTGGACTGTGTCCAGAATCATCCCTAGGAACAGCAGACGTGTCGTCGGAATCAGCTGCGATTTTGGAATATTTAGAATCCACCCGTGCTGTTGTAGTACTACTTGAGATAGTGCTACTCCGACCTCTAACTGTTCTCTGGACCTTGCCCTTATCAGGAGATCGTCCAAGTAAGGGATAATTAAGACGCCTTTTCTTCGAAGAAGAATCATCATTTCGGCCATTACCTTGGTAAAGACCCGGGGTGCCGTGGACAATCCAAACGGCAGCGTCTGAAACGGATAGTGACAGTTCTGTACCACAAACCTGAGGTACCCTTGGTGAGAAGGGCAAATTGGGACATGGAGGTAAGCATCCTTGATGTCCAGAGACACCATATAGTCCCCTTCTTCCAGGTTCGCTATCACTGCTCTGAGTGACTCCATCTTGAATTTTAACCTTTGTATGTAAGTGTTCAAGGATTTCAGATTTAAAATAGGTCTCACCGAGCCGTCCGGCTTCGGTACCACAAACAGCGTGGAATAATACCCCTTTCCCTGTTGTAGGAGGGGTACCTTGAGTATCACCTGCTGGGAATACAGCTTGTGCATGGCTTCCAATACCGCCTCCCTGTCAGAGGGAGACGTTGGTAAGGCAGACTTCAGGAACCGGCGAGGGGGAGACGTCTCGAATTCCAATTTGTACCCCTGAGATACTACCTGCAGGATCCAGGGGTCCACTTGCGAGTGAGCCCACTGCGCGCTGAAATTCTTGAGACGGGCCCCCACCGTGCCTGAGTCCGCTTGTAAGGCCCCAGCGTCATGCTGAGGACTTGGCAGAAGCGGGGGAGGGCTTCTGTTCCTGGGAAGAGGCTGCCTGCTGCAGTCTTTTTCCCCTTCCTCTGCCCCGGGGCAGATATAAGTGGCCTTTTACCCGCTTGCCCTTATGGGGACGAAAGGACTGAGCCTGAAAAGACGGTGTCTTTTTCTGCTGAGAGGCGACCTGGGGTAAAAAGGTGGATTTCCCAGCCGTTGCCGTGGCCACCAGGTCCGATAGACCGACCCCAAATAACTCCTCCCCTTTATACGGCAATACTTCCATATGCCGTTTGGAATCCGCATCACCTGACCACTGTCGCGTCCATAACCCTCTTCTGGCAGAAATGGACAGCGCACTTACTCTTGATGCCAGAGTGCAAATATCCCTCTGTGCATCTCGCATATATAGAAATGCATCCTTTAAATGCTCTATAGTCAATAATATATTGTCCCTGTCCAGGGTATCAATATTTTCAGTCAGGGAATCCGACCAAGCCACCCCAGCACTGCACATCCAGGCTGAGGCGATTGCTGGTCGCAGTATAATACCAGTATGTGTGTATATACTTTTTAGGATATTTTCCAGCTTCCTATCAGCTGGTTCCTTGAGGGCGGCCGTATCAGGAGACGGTAACGCCACTTGTTTTGATAAGCGTGTGAGCGCCTTATCTATCCTAGGGGGTGTTTCCCAACGCGCCCTAACCTCTGGCGGGAAAGGGTATAATGCCAATAATTTTTTAGAAATTAGCAGTTTTTTATCGGGGGAAACCCACGCTTCATCACACACCTCATTTAATTCATCTGATTCAGGAAAAACTACAGGTAGTTTTTCACACCCCACATAATACCCTTTTTTGTGGTACTTGTAGTATCAGAAATGTTCAAAACCTCCTTCATTGCCGTGATCATGTAACGTGTGGCCCTACTGGAAAATACGTTTGTTTCCTCACCGTCGACACTGGAGTCAGTGTCCGTGTCTGGGTCTGTGTCGACCATCTGAGGTAACGGGCGCTTTAGAGCCCCTGACGGTGTTTGAGACGCCTGTACAGGTAATAACTGATTTGCCGGCTGTCTCATGTCGTCAACAGTCTTTTGTAAAGTGCTGACACTATCACGTAATTCCTTCCATAAGACCATCCAGTCAGGTGTCGACTCCCTAGGGGGTGACATCACTATTACAGGCAATTGCTCCGCCTCCATACCATTTTCCTCCTCATACATGTCGACACAACGTACCGACACACAGCACACACACAGGGAATGCTCTGATAGAGGACAGGACCCCACTAGCCCTTTGGGGAGACAGAGGGAGAGTTTGCCAGCACACACCAGAGCGCTATATATATATAAAGGGATAACCTTATATAAGTGTTTTTCCCTTATATAGCTGCTGTATAGATTTATCTGCCAATTTAGTGCCCCCCCTCTCTTGTTTTACCCTGTTTCTGTAGTGCAGGACTGCAGGGGAGAGTCAGGAAGCTTCCCTCCAACGGAGCTGTGAGGGAAAATGGCGCCAGTGTGCTGAGGAGATAGGCTCCGCCCCCTTCTCGGCGGCCTTTCTCCCGCTTTTTTAAGGAAAAATTGGCAGGGGTTAAATGCATCCATATAGCCCAGGAGCTATATGTGATGTATTTTTTTGCCATCTAAGGTGTTTTTATTGCGTCTCAGGGCGCCCCCCCCAGCGCCCTGCACCCTCAGTGACCGGAGTGTGAAGTGTGCTGAGAGCAATGGCGTACAGCTGCGGTGCTGTGCGCTACCTTATTGAAGACAGGACGTCTTCTGCCGCCGATTTTCCGGACCTCTTCAGTCTTCTGGCTCTGTAAGGGGGCCGGCGGCGCGGCTCTGGGACCCATCCATGGCTGGGCCTGTGATCGTCCCTCTGGAGCTAATGTCCAGTAGCCTAAGAAGCCCAATCCACTCTGCACGCAGGTGAGTTCGCTTCTTCTCCCCTTAGTCCCTCGGTGCAGTGAACCTGTTGCCAGCAGGATTCACTGAAAATAAAAAACCTAAAACTAAACTTTTTCTTAGAAACTCAGGAGAGTCCTAGAATGCACCCTTCTCGGCCGGGCACAAAAATCTAACTGAGGCTTGGAGGAGAATCATAGGGGGAGGAGCCAGTGCACACCAGGTAGTCCTAAAGCTTTTACTTTTGTGCCCAGTCTCCTGCGGAGCCGCTATTCCCCATGGTCCTTTCGGAGTCCCCAGCATCCACTTAGGACGTTAGAGAAAAAGTCTTAAAGTGTCCATGGCTCCTGCGAAACCGTCTATACCCCATGGTACTGAAGGGGACCCCAGCATCCTCTAGGACGTATGAGAAATCTCGTCCATATTAGCATGAAGGCTATGGGGACGGATGACGGGGGGAGTGAAGTCACTTCTAATAATAGATTCACTCTAATTATCATCTTAAGATACATCAGCTCACAGCCACCCTTATCCAGTACCTAGTACACTCCTATATCCTAACTCTGTGACGCCTAACAAAGCCTCCCAAGCTTTCACCACGTAGCCTGTAATCCAGCGCTACCAGAAGCTCTAGTCTGGGTACAGAAAATTCCCCAGATCTGGCAGAATGGGTGCAAGGAGGGCAGCAGTGACCCTTACACCATCTGGAATCTCTGTGCTTCATGGTGAGATACAGGATCTGTGCTTACTCACCTCTATTAGACCTATGGGGTATACTACACATGTGTAATAAAGGTGCCATTGTACCCTCCACTCCTCTTCCTGGAGTGATTACCGAACCCAATATTCCGCCACGTATCCCCATAGCCCTCACTGAGCTATGACTAATTGTGTACATCTCTGCAGTACGCTACTTGTGGCCGTTCCACACCGGCGATTACACGCGGTGACCTCAGAAATGAAGAGACGACACTGCATGGTAAAGATGGCGGCTGTGATGTACAACTGTCTCAATATCTTGTCATGTGTTTCCATGTTATAGCGCTGAGATAAGCTGCTCTTCCCTCCCATGTATGTAACGTCACAATATAAGCCACATCTCCAGTAATATAAATACTTCTCCCCATACAGCAATATTATATCCCCAGAGCGTCTGCGTCTCTCTCACCTGGGCTGATCTCAGCAGGAACGGCCTCTTCCTTACACTGCCGGTGATAAATCACGTGTCCCGGCTCATCCTGTCATACAAGAACATGTGTCACATACGTGTCCCACCCACACGTTACACGGGACATCTCTATAGGACACACACAGGGCGGGGACATGGGAATAACACAATATCCTGCAATGTGAGGAGCGGATGTGCGAGGAGGAGAGGTCAGAGCAGGTTCCTCTACCTGATATTCCTGTGTCACAGTCCTGTTCTCTTCCTCTATACAGCCCGGAGAGTACAGAGGGGTCTCACAGGGGTCTGCGGGAGTTCTAGAGCTGCACCCACCTGCGGGGAATGGATACAGAACATTACATTACAGTAAGTATAGTGATTCTATGTACAGTCAGTGGGGAGGTGAGGACTTCCCTACTGAGTAATGAGGAGACCACCGCCTGCCACCGAGTACAAGGTTACATGTAGGTCACACACTGACTCAGCCTGGACATGTTACAGGAATCATTGGCCACAATTACCGCATAGTAACTTGTGTAAGTGTATAGGCCAGTGGTTCTCAAACTGTGTACCGTGTAACCCTGGGGTGCCTCAGGTTGGTGGTCCAGGACCAAGTGAAATTATTTATGGTCAATGTAATTGGCAAAACCAATGCTGGTGGCTGTCAATCAGAAAATATGTGGACAAACAGAAGCAAATCTTGTCCCTCACCACAAAATTGAACCTAAGGATGACATAAACACAATTTACTTAATTCAATATTTCTTTCTAAGGGCCTAATTCAAGGCTGATTGCAAAATAAAATTTCCTCTAAAGGGCTAAACCATGTGCACTGCAGGGGGGGGGGGGGGGGGGGGGGGCAGATGTAACATGTGCAGAGTGTGTTAGATTTGGGTGGGCTGTGTAGAAACGGACATCTAAATTACAGTGTAAAAGTAAAGCAGCCAGTATTTACCCTGCACAGAAACAATATAACCCACCCAAATCTAAATCTCTCTGTACATGTTATATCTGCCCCCCCTGCAGTGCACATGGTTTTGCCTATTAGAGGAAAATGCTATTTTGCAATCAACCTTGAATTAGGCCTTACATTTCTCAAAAATAAACTTTTTGCCATGGGGTGCCGTAAATAAAATCATGATATTCTAGGGTGCCGTGATTCAAAAAAGTTTGGGAACCACTGGTGTAGGAAATGCCCCATGTTACACCACTCATCCAGGCAAGACGCCTGCACCTGCTGTACATCTGGTACCTACAGATAAGACCTAACACTCAGCCATCCCCCGGCTGTCCTGTGCTGTAGAGAAGACCCTACCTGCTGCCGCTGCTATGTAAGATAGCCCCAAACGTGCTGGAGTAAAGGAAAGCGTGTACATATATCACGCACCAATCAGGTGCTGCTGTCAGTACAGGTCGCCGCCTGTATACGGGAGATGGCCCCTCACACACACAGGCCGGACCACACACCACACAGGACCCTACCCCAGGGCCGCTGATCTCCTACCCCAGGGCCGCTGATCTCCTGTCGTTCCCTCATGTCCCTGCCCCAACATCCAGCCCCAGGACATCTCTCAGCTGCACTAATACATGTGCTACAGGAGTTACATTATTGCAGGTCACTGTTATGTTTTATATGATTTCATAGGCAATACGTGCCATTACATTAACTATACTGTTATTATAGTGTTCCTATATACACCCACATCTCACCTCACATGTTTAATCCAGTACAATAGAGTGGTAAGGACCGCCTGTATCGATGGGTCAAAGTCTATCTCTGAAGACGACATGGGAGATGAAGGGACAGACTACTCTATCTGCTGGGAGGGTTTGGATTAGGTAGGAAACGTACTTGGCATTGTAGTCGCAGCAGATTTCTTATTTTATTAGACATGACCAGAAATTTGCCAGGTGCGGCCTAGAGTTTGGTATGCAGATACAAAAAGTAAATGCACAAAATGGTAAGCTACTCAAGCAGATTGTGATGTCACTCAGGTGCTAAAAGGGAGGGGTAATTCTGTGTAGGAAAAAACAATGTGTTCCCTAATGCACACCGAGTGAAAAATATTTTACTACATAATAGTCAGATAATACGGAGATCTTAGTTGCGTATATCTGCAGATATAGGGTTATGCCCCCAGGCCGATCGACAAGGCTTCTCCGTCACTGGGGGTCCCTAATACTAGGTATGGGTCCGGGGTGCAGGACCCCATAACGTCGGCACAGGTTGGCTACCCCAGGTCAGCACACAGGTGAGAATTAATAAGGGTTAATAAGAAGCACAGAAGTGCTATGTAAGTGGTGTGATTAAAATAATACAAAAATATATACAAAGTGATAGGGAAAATCATAAGTGTTAATAATAAGAATTTACTTACAGATAATTCTATTTCTCGGAGTCCGTAGTGGATGCTGGGGTTCCTGAAAGGACCATGGGGAATAGCGGCTCCGCAGGAGACAGGGCACAAAAGTAAAGCTTCTACAGGTCAGGTGGTGTGTACTGGCTCCTCCCCCTATGACCCTCCTCCAGACTCCAGTTAGGTACTGTGCCCGGACGAGCGTACACAATAAGGGAGGATTTTGAATCCCGGGTAAGACTCATACCAGCCACACCAATCACACCGTACAACTTGTGATCTAAACCCAGTTAACAGTATGATAACAGAGGAGCCTCTGAAAGATGGCTTCCTAAACAATAACCCGAATTAGTTAACAATAACTATGTACAAGTATTGCAGATAATCCGCACTTGGGATGGGCGCCCAGCATCCACTACGGACTCCGAGAAATAGAATTATCGGTAAGTAAATTCTTATTTTCTCTATCGTCCTAAGTGGATGCTGGGGTTCCTGAAAGGACCATGGGGATTATACCAAAGCTCCCAAACGGGCGGGAGAGTGCTCGGCAGAGTTGTAATGCCGAGACCCCTCGGGCAGCCGCCCAAGATGAGCCCACCTTCCTTGCGGAATGGGCCTTAACAGATTTAGGCTGTGGCAGGCCTGCCACAGAATGTACAAGTTGAATTTTGTTACAAATCCAACGAGCAATCGACTGCTTAGAAGCAGGTGCACCCAACTTGTTGGGTGCATACAGTATAAACAGCGAGTCAGATTTTCTGACTCCAGCCGTCCTTTAAATGTATATTTTTAAGGCTCTGACAACGTCCAACAACTTGGAGTCCTTCAAGTCGTCTGTAGCCGCAGGCACTACAATAGGCTGGTTCAGGTGAAACGCTGATACCACCTTAGGGAGAAAATGCGGACGCGTCCGCAGCTCTGCCCTATGTCGAATGGAAAATTAAATAAGGGCTTTTATAAAACAAAGCCGCCAGTTCAGATACTCTCCCGGCCGAAGCCAGGGCCAGTAACATAGTCACTTTCCATGTGAGATATTTCAAATCCACATTCTTTAGTGGTTCAAACCAATTGGATTTGAGGAAATCTAAAACTACATTTAGATCCCACGGTGCCACCTTAGGCACCACAGGAGGCTGTATATGCAGTACTCCTTTGATAAAAATCTGGACCTCAGGGACTGAGGCCAATTCTTTTTGGAAGAATATTGATAGGGCCGAAATTTGAACCTTAATAGATCCCAATTTGAGACCCATAGACAATCCTGATTGCAGGAAATGTAGGAAAACGACCCAGTTGAAATTCCTCCATCGGAGCACTCCGCTGCTCGCACCACGCAACATATTTTCGCCAAATACGGCGATAATGCTTCGCGGTGACTTCCTTCCTTGCCTTTCTCAAGGTAGGAATGACTTCTTCTGGAATGCCTTTTCCTTTTAGGATCTGGCATTCAAACGCCATGCCGTCAAACGCAGCCGCGGTAAGTCTTGAAAAAGACAAGGACCCTGCTGAAGCAGGTCCCTTCTCAGAAGTAGAGGCCACGGATCGTCCGTGACCATCTCTTGAAGTTCCGGGTACCAAGTCCTTCTTGGCCAATCCGGAGCCACTAGTCTTACTCCTCTTTGCCGTATAATCCTCAATACCTTTGGTATGAGAGGCAGAGGAGGAAACACATATACCGACTGGTACACCCAAGGTGTTACCAGCGCGTCCACAGCTATTGCCTGCGGATCTCTTGACCTGGCGCAATACCTGTCCAGTGTTTTGTTGAGGCGAGACGCCATCATGTCCACCATTGGTTTTACCCAACGGTTTAATAGCATGTGGAAAACTTCTGGATGAATTCCCCACTCTCCCGGGTGAAGGTCGTGTCTGCTGAGGAAGTCTGCTTCCCAGTTGTCCACGCCCGGGATGAATACTGCTGACAGTGCTATCACGTGATTCTCCGCCCAGCGAAGGATCCTGGCAGCTTCTGCCATTGCCCTCCTGCTTCTTGTGCCGCCCTGTCTGTTTACATGGGCGACTGCCGTGATGTTGTCCGACTGGATCAACACCGGTCTTCCTTGAAGCAGAGGTTCCGCCTGGCTTAGAGCATTGTAGATTGCTCTTAGTTCCAGAATGCTTATGTGAAGAGACTTTTTCAGGCTCGACCACACTCCCTGGAAATTTCTTCCCTGTGTGACTGCTCCCCAGCCTCTCAGGCTGGCATCCGTGGTCACCAGGATCCAATCCTGCATGCCGAATCTGCGGCCCTCCAATAGATGAGCCTCCTGCAACCACCACAGAAGGGATACCCTTGTCCTCGGCGACAGGGTTATCCGCAGGTGCATCTGAAGATGCGACCCTGACCATTTGTCCAACAGATCCCTTTGCATGGAATCTGCCGAAAGGGATTGCTTCGTAAGAAGCTACCATTTTTTCCCAGGACTCTTGTGCATTGATGTACAGACACCTTTCCTGGTTTTAGGAGGTTCCTGACCAGGTCAGATAACTCCTTGGCTTTTTCTTCGGGAAGAAAAACCTTTTTCTGAACTGTGTCCAGAATCATCCCCAGGAACAGCAGACGAGTTGTCGGCATTAATTGGGATTTTGGAATATTCAGAATCCATCCGTGCTGCTTTAGCACCTCTTGAGATAGTGCTAAACCCATCTCTAGCTGTTCTCTGGACCTTGCCCTTATTAGGAGATCGTCCAAGTATGGGATAATTAATACGCCTTTTCTTCGAAGAAGAAATATTATCTCGGCCATTACCTTTGTAAAGACCCGAGGTGCCGTGGACAAACCAAACGGCAGCGTCTGAAACTGATAGTGACAGTTTTGTACAACGAACCTGAGGTACCCCTGGTGTGAGGGGTAATTGGAACGTGGAGATACGCATCCTTGATGTCCAAGGATACCATAAAGTCCCCTTCTTCCAGGTTCGCTATCACTGCTCTGAGTGACTCCATCTTGAACTTGAACTTCTTTATGTACAGGTTCAAGGACTTCAGATTTAGAATAGGCCTTACCGAGCCATCCGGCTTCGGTACCACAAAAAGAGTGGAATAATACCCCTTCCCTTGTTGTAGAAGAGGTACCTTGACTATCACCTGCTGAGAATACAGCTTGTGAATGGCTTCCAAAACCGTCTCCCTTTCTGATGGGGACGTTGGTAAAGCAGACTTCAGGAAACGGCGAGGTGGCTCTGTCTCTAATTTCAACCTGTACCCCTGAGATATTATCTGCAGGATCCAGGGATTTACCTGCGAGTGAGCCCACTGCGCGCTGTAATTCTTGAGACGACCGCCTACCGCCCCCGAGTCCGCTTGCGAAGCCCCAGCGTCATGCTGAGGCTTTTGTAGAAGCCGGGGAGGGCTTCTGTTCCTGGGAAGGAGCTGCCTGTTGCTGTCTCTTCCCTCGTCCTCTGCCTCGTGGCAGATATGAATAGCCCTTTGCTCTCTTATTTTTAAAGGAACGAAAGGGCTGCGGTTGAAAGGTCGGTGCCTTTTTCTGTTGGGGAGTGACTTGAGGTAGAAAGGTGGATTTCCCGGCCGTAGCCGTGGCCACCAAATCCGATAGACCGACCCCAAATAACTCCTCTACGCATCGCCTGTCCACTGTCGTGTCCATAAAGCTCTTCTGGCCGAAATGGACATAGCACTTACCCGTGATGCCAGTGTGCAGATATCTCTCTGTGCATCACGCATATAAAGAAATGCATCCTTTATTTGTTCTAACGACAGTAAAATATTGTCCCTGTCCAGGGTATCAATATTTTCGATCAGGGACTCTGACCAAACTACCCCAGCACTGCACATCCAGGCAGTCGCAATAGCTGGTCGTAGTATAACACCTGCATGTGTGTATATACCTTTTTGGATATTTTCCATCCTCCTATCTGATGGATCTTTAAGTGCGGCCGTCTCAGGAGAGGGTAACGCCACTTGTTTTGATAAGCGTGTTAGCGCTTTGTCCACCCTAGGAGGTGTTTCCCAGCGCTCCCTAACCTCTGGCGGGAAAGGGTATAAAGCCAATAACTTCTTTGAAATTAGCAGTTTTTTATCGGGGCACCCCACGCTTCATCACACACGTCATTTAATTCTTCTGATTCGGTAAAAACTACTGGTAGTTTTTTCACACCCCACATAATACCCTGTTTAGTGGTACCTGTAGTATCAGCTAAATGTAACATCTCCTTTATTGCCAAAATCATATAACGTGTGGCCCTACTGGAAAATACGGTTGATTCGTCACCTTCACCACCGGAATCAGTGCCTGTGTCTGGGTCTGTGTCGACCGACTGAGGCAAGGGGCGTTTTACAGCCCCTGACGGTGTTTGAGGCGCCTGGACAGGCACTAATTGAGTGTCCGGCCGCCTCATGTCGGCAAACGACTGCTTAAGCGAGTTGACGCTATCCCGTAATTCCACAAATAAAGGCATCCATTCTGGTGTCGACCCCCTAGGAGGTGACATCCTCATATTTGGCAATTGCTCCGCCTCCACACCAATAACGTCCTCATACATGTCGACACACACGTACCGACACACAGCAGACACACAGGGAATGCTCTATACGAAGACAGGACCCACTAGCCCTTTGGGGAGACAGAGGGAGAGTCTGCCAGCACACACCAAAAAGCGCTATATATGACAGGGATAGCCTTATGATTAAGTGCTCCCTTATAGCTGCTTTTATATTAATATATTGCCATTTATTTTGCCCCCCCTCTCTGTTATACCCTGTTTCTGTAGTGCAGTGCAGGGGAGAGACCTGGGAGCCTTCCTGACCAGCGGAGCTGTGACAGAAAATGGCGCCGTGTGCTGAGGAGATAGGCCCCGCCCCTTTTTCGGCGGGCTCGTCTCCCGCTATTTAGTACATTTAGGCAGGGGTAAATATCTCCATATAGCCTCTGGGGCTATATGTGAGGTATTTTTAGCCTTTTTAAAGGTTTTCATTTGCCTCCCAGGGCGCCCCCCCCCCAGCGCCCTGCACCCTCAGTGACTGCCGTGTGAAGTGTGCTGAGAGGAAAATGGCGCACAGCTGCAGTGCTGTGCGCTACCTTAAGAAGACTGCAGGAGTCTTCAGCCGCCGATTCTGGACCTCTTCTTGCTTCAGCATCTGTGAGGGGGCCGGCGGCGTGGCTCCGGTGACCATCCAGGCTGTACCTGTGATCGTCCCTCTGGAGCTTCATGTCCAGTAGCCAAGAAACCAATCCATCCTGCACGCAGGTGAGTTCACTTCTTCTCCCCTCTGTCCCTCGTTGCAGTGATCCTGTTGCCAGCAGGAATCACTGTAAAATAAAAAACCTAAGCTAAACTCTCTAAGCAGCTCTTTATGAGAGCCACCTAGAATTGCACCCTTCTCGGCCGGGCGCAAAAATCTAACTGGAGTCTGGAGGAGGGTCATAGGGGGAGGAGCCAGTACACACCACCTGACCTGTAAAAGCTTTACTTTTGTGCCCTGTCTCCTGCGGAGCCGCTATTCCCCATGGTCCTTTCAGGAACCCCAGCATCCACTTAGGTCGATAGAGAAAAAGTGTTAGGGTGTGCCGACCTGAAGCAGCCCAGCCATACCGACACAGGGGCCACCGCACCCCACACCCACCCCATAAATAATTACAAATATGTCTGGGTTAAATTCCAGGCATGGATGGGTCAGCATTAGGAGCTGTAGGAGCCATTACCATGTGGCCTTACACTGGGAATTTAACCCAGCCATACCGACACAGGGGCCACCGCACCCCACACCCACCCCATAAATAATGACAAATATGTCTGGGTTAAATTCCCAGTGTAAGGCCACATGGTAATGGCTCCTACAGCATCTGAGAGCCAGCTTACCTGGAGATACCCCTAGTTTCTCCTATGGCACTCTGGAGTCAGCAATCCCTCCTAATGCTGACCCATCCATGCCCGGAATTTAACCCAGACATATTTGTAATTATTTATGGGGTGGGTGTGGGGTGCGGTGGCCCCTGTGTCGGTATGGCTGGGCTGCTTCAGGTCGGCACACCCTAACACTTTATTAACACTTATGATTTTCCCTATCACTTTGTATATATTTTTGTATTATTTTAATCACACCACCTACATAGCACTTCTGTGCTTCTTATTAACCCTTATTAATTCTCACCTGTGTGCTGACCTGGGGTAGCCGACCTGAGCCGACGTTATGGGGTCCTGCACCCCGGACCCATACCTAGTATTAGAGACCCCCAGTGACGGAGAAGCCTTGTCGATCGGCCTGGGGGCATAACCCTATATCTGCAGATATACGCAACTAAAATCTCCGTATTATCTGACTATTATGTAGTAATATTTTTCACTCGGTGTGCATTAGGGAACACATTGTTTTTTCCTAGATACAAAAAGTAGTAGGAACGATGAAAGACCAACACAGATCCACAGACGGGTTCTGAAGGAGAGGTCCCAAAGGCAGGAATTTAGGCCAGCACGGTTGACATGAAATTATACAGCATATAACTTAGAAATGTGGGAGCTGGTGGCGTCCAGAGTGTCGTGGCCTCAGGGTTCAAATCGGAATTCAGCACCAATCAATATTTCTCTAACGTCCTAGTGGATGCTGGGGACTCCGTCAGGACCATGGGGATCAGCGGCTCCGCAGGAGACAGGGCACAAAAATAAAGCTTTAGGATCAGGTGGTGTGCACTGGCTCCTCCCCCTATGACCCTCCTCCAAGCCTCAGTTAGGTTTTTGTGCCCGTCCGAGCAGGGTGCAATCTAGGTGGCTCTCCTAAAGAGCTGCTTAGAAAAAGTTTTTAGGTTTTTTATTTTCAGTGAGTCCTGCTGGCAACAGGCTCACTGCATCGAGGGACTTAGGGGAGAGAAGTCAACTCACCTGCGTGCAGGATGGATTGGCTTCTTAGGCTACTGGACACCATTAGCTCCAGAGGGATCGAACACAGGCCCAGCCATGGAGTCCGGTCCCGGAGCCGCGCCGCCGACCCCCCTTGCAGATGCCTAAGATGGAAGAGGTCCAGAAGCAGGCGGCAGAAGACTTTTCAGTCTTCCTGAGGTAGCGCACAGCACTGCAGCTGTGCGCCATTGTTGTCAGCACACTTCACACAGCAGTCACGGAGGGTGCAGGGCGCTGGGGGGGCACCCTGGGCAGCAATGTATAATACCTTTTTATGGCTAAAAATACATCACATATAGCCCTTGAGGCTATATGGATGTATTTAACCCCTGCCAGATCTCACAAACTCCGGAGAAGAGCCCGCCGAAATAGGGGGCGGGGCTTATTCTCCTCAGCACACAGCGCCATTTTCCTGCTCAGCTCCGCTGTGAGGAAGGCTCCCAGGACTCTCCCCTGCACTGCACTACAGAAACAGGGTAAAACAGAGAGGGGGGGCACTTTTTTTGGCGATATTACTATATTTAAGCTGCTATAAGGATACAACACTTATATAGGGTTGTTCCCATATATATTATAGCGCTTGGGTGTGTGCTGGCAAACTCTCCCTCTGTCTCCCCAAAGGGCTAGTGGGGTCCTGTCTTCAATAGAGCATTCCCTGTGTGTCTGCTGTGTGTCGGTACGTGTGTGTCGACATGTATAAGGACGATGTTGGTGTGGAGGCTGAGCAATTGCCGGTAATGGTGATGTCACCCCCCAGGGAGTCGACACCGGAATGGATGGCTTTGTTTATGGAATTACGTGATAATGTCAGCACATTACAAAAATCGGTTGACGACATGAGACGGCCGGAAAACCAGTTAGTACCTGCCCAGGCGTCTCAGACACCGTCAGGGGCTGTAAAACGCCCTTTACCTCAGTCGGTCGACACAGACCCAGACACGGACACTGAATCTAGTGTCGACGGTGAAGAAACAAACGTATTTTCCAGTAGGGCCACACGTTATATGATCACGGCAATGAAGGAGGCTTTGCATATCTCTGATACTACAAGTACCACAAAAAGGGGTATTATGTGGGGGGTGAAAAAACTACCTGTAGTTTTTCCTGAATCAGAGGAATTGAATGATGTATGTGATGAAGCGTGGGTTAACCCAGATAGAAAAGTGCTAATTTCAAAAAAGTTATTGGCATTATACCCTTTCCCGCCAGAGGTTAGGGCGCGCTGGGAAACACCCCCTAAGGTGGATAAGGCGCTCACACGCTTATCAAAACAAGTGGCGTTACCGTCTCCTGATACGGGCCGCCCTCAAGGATCCAGCTGATAGGAGGCTGGAAACTACCCTAAAAAGTATATACACACATACTGGTGTTATACTGCGACCAGCCATCGCCTCAGCCTGGATGTGCAGTGCTGGGGTGGTCTGGTCGGATTCCCTGACTGAAAATATTGATACCCTGGATAGGGACAGTATTTTACAGACTTTAGAGCAATTAAAGGATGCTTTTCTTTATATGCGAGATGCTCAGAGGGATATTTGCACTCTGGCATCGAGAGTAAGTGCGATGTCCATATCTGCCAGAAGAAGTTTATGGACACGACAGTGGTCAGGTGATGCGGATTCCAAACGGCATATGGAAGTATTGCCGTATAAAGGGGAGGAATTATTTGGCGTCGGTCTATCAGATTTGGTGGCCACGGCAACTGCCGGGAAATCCACCTTTTTACCTCAGACCCCCTCCCAACAGAAAAAGACACCGTCTTTTCAGCCGCAGTCCTTTCGGACCTATAAGAACAAGCGGGCAAAAGGACAGTCATATCTGCCCCGAGGCAGAGGAAACGGTAAGAGAGGGCAGCAAGCAGCTCCTTCCCAGGAACAGAAGCCCTCCGCGGGTTCTGCAAAGCCCTCAGCATGACGCTGGGGCTTTACAAGCGGACTCCGGAACGGTGGGGGGTCGACTCAAGAATTTCAGCGCGCAGTGGGCTTGCTCACAGGTGGACCCCTGGATCCTGCAGGTAGTATCTCAGGGTTACAGGTTGGAATTCGAGAAGTCTCCCCCTCGCCGGTTCCTAAAGTCTGCTTTGCCAACGTCTCCCTCAGACAGGGCGACGGTATTGGAAGCCATTCACAAGCTGTTTTTTCAGCAGGTGATAGTCAAGGTACCCCTCCTACAACAGGGAAAGGGGTATTACTCCACGCTATTTGTGGTACCGAAGCCGGACGGCTCGGTAAGACCTATTCTAAATCTGAAATCTTTGAACCTGTACATACAAAAATTCAAGTTCAAGATGGAATCACTCAGAGCAGTGATAGCGAATCTGGAAGAAGGGGACTTTATGGTGTCCCTGGACATAAAAGATGCTTACCTGCATGTCCCAATTTGCCCTTCACATCAAGGGTACCTCAGGTTCGTGGTGCAAAACTGTCATTATCAGTTTCAGACGCTGCCGTTTGGATTGTCCACGGCACCTCGGGTCTTTACCAAGGTAATGGCCGAAATGATGATTCTTCTGCGAAGAAGAGGCGTATTAATTATCCCTTACTTGGACGATCTCCTGATAAGGGCAAGGTCCAGAGAACAGCTGGAGGACGGAGTAGCACTAACCCAAGTAGTGCTGCAACAACACGGGTGGATTCTGAATTTTCCAAAATCTCAGTTGACCCCGACAACACGTCTGCTGTTCCTGGGAATGATTCTGGACACGGTTCAGAAAAAGGTGTTTCTTCCGGAGGAGAAAGCCAAGGAGTTATCCGAACTTGTCAGGAACCTCCTAAAACCAGGAAAAGTGTCTGTGCATCAATGCACAAGAGTCCTGGGAAAGATGGTGGCTTCTTACGAAGCAATCCCATTCGGCAGATTCCACGCACGAACTTTTCAGTGGGATCTGCTGGACAAATGGTCCGGATCGCATCTGCAGATGCATCAGCGGATAACCTTATCGCCACGGACAAGGGTGTCTCTTCTGTGGTGGTTGCAGAGTGCTCATCTGTTAGAAGGCCGCAGATTCGGCATACAGGACTGGGTCCTGGTGACCACGGATGCCAGTCTGAGAGGCTGGGGAGCGGTCACACAGGGAAGAAACTTCCAGGGAGTATGGTCAAGCCTGGAGATGTCTCTTCACATAAATATACTGGAGCTAAGAGCGATTTACAATGCTCTAAGCCTGGCAAAACCCCTGCTTCAGGGTCAGCCGGTGTTGATCCAGTCGGACAACATCACGGCAGTCGCCCACGTAAACAGACAGGGCGGCACAAGAAGCAGGAGAGCAATGGCAGAAGCTGCAAGGATTCTTCGCTGGGCGGAAGATCATGTGATAGCACTGTCAGCAGTGTTCATTCCGGGAGTGGACAACTGGGAAGCAGACTTCCTCAGCAGACACGATCTACACCCGGGAGAGTGGGGACTTCATCCAGAAGTCTTCCACATGATTGTGAACCGTTGGGAAAAACCAAAGGTGGATATGATGGCGTCTCGCCTCAACAAAAAACTGGACAGGTATTGCGCCAGGTCAAGAGACCCTCAGGCAATAGCTGTGGACGCTCTGGTAACACCGTGGGTGTTCCAGTCAGTGTATGTGTTTCCTCCTCTGCCTCTCATACCCAAAGTACTGAGAATTATACGGCAAAGGGGAGTAAGAACGATACTCGTGGCTCCGGATTGGCCAAGAAGAACTTGGTACCCGGAACTTCAGGAGATGCTCACGGAAAATCCGTGGCCTCTACCTCTAAGACGGGACCTGATTCAGCAGGGACCGTGTCTATTCCAAGACTTACCGCGGCTGCGTTTGACGGCGTGGCGGTTGAACGCCGAATTCTAAGGGAAAAAGGCATTCCAGAAGAGGTCATTCCTACACTGGTTAAAGCCAGGAAGGAGGTGACTGCACAACATTATCACCGCATTTGGAGAAAATATGTTGCGTGGTGTGAGGCCAGGAAGGCCCCCACGGAGGAATTTCAATTGGGTCGATTCCTACATTTCCTGCAAACAGGATTGTCTATGGGCCTCAAGTTGGGGTCCATTAAGGTTCAAATTTCGGCCCTGTCGATTTTCTTCCAGAAAGAATTGGCTTCAGTTCCTGAAGTCCAGACTTTTGTAAAAGGAGTACTACATATACAGCCCCCGGTTGTGGCCCCAGTGGCTCCGTGGGACCTTAATGTAGTTTTGGATTTTCTCAAATCCCATTGGTTTGAGCCACTCAAATCGGCGGATTTGAAATATCTTACATGGAAAGTAACCATGCTACTGGCCCTGGCTTCAGCCAGGAGAGTGTCAGAATTGGCGGCTTTATCGTATAAAAGCCCATATCTGATTTTCCATTCGGACAGGGCAGAACTGCGGACGCGTCCTCATTTTCTGCCTAAGGTGGTGTCAGCGTTTCACCTGAACCAGCCTATTGTGGTGCCTGCGGCTACTAGCGATTTGGAGGATTCCAAGTTGCTGGACGTTGTCAGGGCATTGAAAATATATATTTCAAGGACGGCTGGAGTCAGAAAATCTGACTCGCTGTTTATACTCTATGCACCCAACAAGCTGGGTGCTCCTGCTTCTAAGCAGACGATTGCTCGTTGGATTTGTAGCACAATTCAACTTGCACATTCTGTGGCAGGCCTGCCACAGCCTAAATCTGTCAAGGCCCATTCCACAAGGAAGGTGGGCTCATCCTGGGCGGCTGCCCGAGGGGTCTCGGCATTACAACTCTGCCGAGCAGCTACGTGGTCGGGGGAGAACACGTTTGTAAAATTCTACAAATTTGATACCCTGGCTAAAGAGGACCTGGAGTTCTCTCATTCGGTGCTGCAGAGTCATCCGCACTCTCCCGCCCGTTTGGGAGCTTTGGTATAATCCCCATGGTCCTGACGGAGTCCCCAGCATCCACTAGGACGTTAGAGAAAATAAGATTTTACTTACCGATAAATCTATTTCTCGTAGTCCGTAGTGGATGCTGGGCGCCCATCCCAAGTGCGGATTGTCT
Organism: Pseudophryne corroboree; assembly: GCF_028390025.1. Taxonomy (NCBI): domain Eukaryota; kingdom Metazoa; phylum Chordata; class Amphibia; order Anura; family Myobatrachidae; genus Pseudophryne; species Pseudophryne corroboree. Next base: position 37,086,820 of record NC_086445.1, on the reverse strand, counting down.
GCAATACTTGTACATAGTTATTGTTACCAAAAAATCGGGTTGTTCTTGTTGTGAGCCGTCTGTTCAGAGGCTCCTACGTTGTCATACTGTTAACTGGGTTCAGATCACAAGTTGTACGGTGTGATTGGTGTGGCTGGTATGAGTCTTACCCGGGATTCAAAATCCTTCCTTATTGTGTACGCTCGTCCGGGCACAGTATCCTAACTGAGGCTTGGAGGAGGGTCATAGGGGGAGGAGCCAGTGCACACCACCTGATCCTAAAGCTTTATTTTTGTGCCCTGTCTCCTGCGGAGCCGCTGATCCCCATGGTCCTGACGGAGTCCCCAGCATCCACTACGGACTACGAGAAATAGATTTATCGGTAAGTAAAATCTTATTATAAAACCACAGCTAGGCAGAGTGGATGAGCCAACAGAATAGACAGAGTGACAGAGCCAACAGTCAGCCATATTGTAAAATGAAGGCTGTGGATATAACTTTCTTATTATCCCACAGGAAAAGAGAAGGAGCTTTAGGGAGTTATTCCAGCCAGCCAACATACAGATATGGTGAATTCTCCGTGGTATCAATTCCGTGAGTGGAAACGATTATCAGGGCGAGTGTAGTGTAACTCTGCTCTTGTCACTGGGAGGGTGTAATACTAGCTGTCCCACTGAGATCTAGGTATTGAAATCGCTTGTAGTGCAGGGAAATGCTGCGTTTGTCCCTGTTGGTGTCGGGTCCAAGATGGCCGGCTGTGAAGTCTGTGGGTCAGAGATCTCAACATTCAGCCGCAGGGGATCACCGATCCCGCCCAGCTGAGGTAAACAAAGGGTGTAGGAAGCCTCAGGAAGAGGAGCAGGTGTCTCAAAAAGGCACAGGGCTGTAGACTTATTTCAAATTAATATTTATACTATTAAGGCTTATATTCAGCAGCCACTACCTGTACATAAGCTAGGGGGCCACAACTCCCAATAATTAGCAGGCTGGTTGAGGGTGACACTATAGCCCAGCTCCTCGTGAGAGTTGCATAATATGTGTGCCTCCAATAGCAGCAGCACTGCCTTGTAGAATGGAGAGCAGTGAGGGGAAAGGGAATACGGCACTGATCGTTCAGCAGCCCAATGGGTGTGTTCGGACCTCAGCACCAGAAGCGCGTCTCAGGCGGTTGGCAAAGACTAACTGAGGAAGGAGGTAGGCCGCAACCTGCAGAAACCACCAAAACGTCCCCCGACTCTGCGGCCAAAACCTCAACTGCAGTCGATCTAGGTGCAGGTGGGGTAAGCACTTTAGGGCTCCGATTCAGGGCTGGATGACAGATAAAGCAGGCAAAATCGGGTCCCCCAAGCAGGAGCTGACTAAAAGCACATCCGCTCGGGTTGCCACCTAGTATACGCCCTCCTCACCTCATATGTTAAACTTATTGATAGCAAGAGAACATAAAACACATCAGTAATCCCATTCTGACAGGGTAGCACAAACATACTGTCAAAAGTCAGAAAAATATCATGCTGCACGTTGCCATATATTCACCTCATGCGCTTGCCCGTTGCACATGCACTTTCACTGGCGTGCGTGCACATACTCGCAAATGCGTGACGGCGCCTCTACGGGCGTGCGCTCGAGCGCATGGTATGTGCACTTACGGTAGAGTTTGTGTGCGTCTAGCGAGCGACTCAATCGCTCCTTAATAAATCCATATAGCAGGTTTTATAGGTAATGTTCCCCTTAATAATGACTGTAAGTTGGTTTAATGTAAATGGTCGCTGGACAGAGGAATTCCTCTTTGTATGGTACGAAGGGTCAGACAGGGTTTGAACAGCTGTGTCTGGTACCTAACTAAAGAACATTTTATTAGAAACAATCCGGTGCTGGTTAGGTAAAGATTAATCGCTCCTGCATATAGATATGGCCATTAGTATTTTCTGGACATTTACTATATTTGCGATTCATTACCCATGCGGCGGGAATCTTCAGATTCCCTCCCACCTGAGCAGTTTGATATAGTCACAGCCCACCTGTTCAAACTAACCTATGACCTTTTGTTATGATGCGAGGAGACATTCCTGTGTCCAATGAACAATGAGATTATAGGTCCCTTTGTAGTATACTGTACTCAGTGTATATAAGATCAGCCAGCCTGGACAGCGCTCTCTCTCACTCTCCACAAACGGTTTTCATCTTGACTAACTTGGAGCTGGTACCAGAAAGCAGCGCAGCGATCATTCCCAGTGTGTGTAAGTAATTCTCTGTAATCATCTCGCTCTTTGTTTGTATTGGCCACATTCTCTCTCTCTTTTTAGTATAAGATTGTAACGTTATTGTATATTTCGGTCTAGATAATCTGTTAGAATTATATGTTAGTTTGTAGTGTATGACTTGTGAACTGTTTACCTTTTTCAATATAACTTAAAAGCTTGTTAGTAAAGGTGTTGGAACCTTAGCACGGTATGGTGTGTTCATTACATTGCAGTGGGTAATAGGAGCGTCTCGATCGCTCAAACAGCTTTAGTGTTAATCAGGTTAAGCAGCGTTATATCGCTACAGTGTTTCAGAACAAGGTTTACAACATAAGAGTATCCTTTCTGTGTGTTACATTCAAGGTTTACTGATTATCATCTTGTGAGCGTCTGCGCCGCTCGTGATCTCCTCGTGGTCCCGAGCGTCCGCTACGCTGGTAGCATAGCATTACGGTAGTCGCTCGCCTATAGCGTGCTCGACACCAAGCGTAAGCTGTGAGCAAGCGTGCCGCATGTGCGTCTCGATCACGGCCGAGCGTATGCTACGCTAAGTGCGTACCCTTACGGTACCCCATACGCCAATTGCGTATTAAGGGGTATATGCAATTCACGGCGAATCGCGGCAAATTATCGCCGTTTTTAAATTCGACACAATTCGACAGGTGAATTCCGGCAGGTGGCTGCCGGAATTCACCATATTCAATGAAAAACGGATTCGACAGTCCCGCGGGCGAAAAACGGCCGATTTGCCGGATTTTGCCGCGATTTAAAAAAACAGGAAAAACACGAGAAAAAAAAATGGCGTGGGGTCCCCCCTCCAAAGCATAACCAGCCTCGGGCTCTTCGAGCTGGTCCTGGTTCCAAAAATGCGGGGGGGAAATTGGGCAGGGATCCCCCGTATTTTTAAAACCAGCACCGGGCTCTGCGCCTGGTGCAAAAAATACGGGGGACAAAAAGAGTAGGGGTCCCCCGTATTTTTTACACCAGCATCGGGCTCCACTAGCTGGACAGATAATGCCACAGCCGGGGGTCACTTTTATGCAGTGCCCTGCGGCCGTGGCATTAAATATCCAACTAGTCACCCCTGGCCGGGGTACCCTGGGGGAGTGGGGACCCCTTCAATCAACGGGTCCCCCCCCCCCCCCAGCCACCCAAGGGCCAGGGGTGAAGCCCGAGGCTGTCCCCCCCATCCAATGGCTGCGGATGGGAGGCTGATAGCCTAGAGTAAAATGACAAGAATATGTTTTTTCCAGAAGAACTACAAGTCCCAGCAAGCCTCCCCCGCAAGCTGGTACTTGGAGAACCACAAGTACCAGCATGCGGGAGAAAAACGGACCCGCTGGTACCTGTAGTTCTACTGGGAAAAAAATACCCAAATAAAAACAGGACACAGACACCGTGACAGTAAAACTTTATTACACACTGCCGACACACACATACTTACCTATGTTCACACGCCGACATCGGTCCTCTTCTCCATGTAGAATCCACGGATACCTGAAAAGAAAAGATCAATATACTCACCTCAGCCAGGGTCCAGAGATAAATCCACGTACTTGGCAAAAAAAGAAAACGGACACACGGACCACCGGACTGAAAGGGGTCCCATGCTGACACATGAGACCCCTTACACCGAATGCCGGGACACCACGTGACTCCTGTCACTGAAGTCCCTTCAGCCAATCAGGAAGCGCTACTTCCGTGGCGCTCACCTGATTGGCTGTGCGCTGTCTGTGCTGTGACAGCGCATCGCACAGCTCCGTCCATTATATTCAATGGTGGGAACTTTGCGGCTAGCGGTGAGGTCACCCGCCGGTCAGCGGCTGACCGCGGGTAACCCCACCGCTGACGGCAAAGTTCCCACCATTGAAACTAATGGACGGAGCTGTGCGATGCGCTGTCACAGCACAGACAGCGCACAGCCAATCAGGTGAGCGCCACGGAAGTAGCGCTTCCTGATTGGCTGAAGGGACTTCAGTGACAGGAGTCACGTGGTGTCCCGGCATTCGGGGTAAGGGGTCTCATGTGTCAGCATGGGACCCCTTTCAGTCCGGTGGTGTGTGTGTCCGTTTTCTTTTTTTGCCAAGTACGTGGATTTATCTCTGGACCCTGGCTGAGGTGAGTATATTGATCTTTTCTTTTCAGGTATCCGTGGATTCTACATGGAGAAGAGGACCGATGCGCGTGTGAACATAGGTAAGTATGTGTGTGTCGGCAGTGTGTAATAAAGTTTTACTGTCACGGTGTCTGTGTCCTGTTTTTATTTGGGTATTTTTTTCCCAGTAGTACTACAGGTACCAGCGGGCCCGTTTTTCTCCCGCATGCTGGTACTTGTGGTTCTCCAAGTACCAGCTTGCGGGGGAGGCTTGCTGGGACTTGTAGTACTACTGGAAAAAACAATATTCTTGTCATTTTACTCAAGGCTATCAGCCTCCCATCCGCAGCGCTTGGATGGGGGGGGACAGCCTCGGGCTTCACCCCTGGCCCTTGGGTGGCTGGGGGGGGGGGGGACCCCTTGATTGAAGGGGTCCCCACTCCCCCAGGGTACCCCGGCCAGGGGTGACTAGTTGGATACTTAATGCCACGGCCGCAGGGCACTGTATAAAAGTGACCCCCGGCTGTGGCATTATCTGTCCAGCTAGTGGAGCCCGATGCTGGTGTGAAAAATACGGGGGACCCCTGCTCGTTTTGTCCCCCGTATTTTTTGCACCAGCACCAGGCGCAGAGCCCGGTGCTGGTTTTAAAAATACGGGGGATCCCTGCCCAATTTTCCCCCGCATTTTTAGAACCAGGACCAGCTCGAAGAGCCCGAGGCTGGTTATGCTTTGGAGGGGGGACCCCACGCCATTTTTTTTTTTTATTTTACCGTTCCAGCACTAAAAAAAAAAAAAAAAAAAAAAAAAAAATTTTAAAAATATATAAATAATACTTGTGCCTCCAAAAAAAAAAAAAAAAAGTACCTAATCCCTTCTAATATAAATAGATATGCTATTCCCAAAAAAAAAAAAAAACACCAAAAAAAACATGTTTAAATTTTTTTTTATTGTTTTCACCCTCCAAAGTGTGGCGGATTGAAAATGACAAATTTACTGTCTAAAAGCACTGCTGTCGAATTTCCAAACTTGAATTGAATATGCTTTTGTCGAATTGCAGCACTTGTATCATTGCAGAAAAGTCGAATTTGCAAAAAGTCGAATTTCAAAAAGTCGAATTTTGAAAGTCCGTTTTTTTGACGGAAAGCACTGAATTGCATTGACGATTTTTTTTTTTTTGGCGAAAATGACCCGAAATTCGACAATTTCGGGAATTCGACCGCAATTGCATATACCCCTATGTCTCTTACCCATATAGTGAAGGTTATAAGGTAATTAAAATCAGCATTATCAATACTAGAGGGAAAGAGCTACAGTAATGACAAATAACACTAAGCTGACACTCTATAACTTCCCATGGGTGGGAGACATGGGTGAGTCATCACTATGTTCTGCGTCTGTCAGATAAAGGCAGCGTTACTGTGAGGGGAGATTTATACTCTGACAGGAATTAAGCTCCTCCCCCTCCCCAGCACTGACTACACTAAATACACTGACCAAATTTAAGCTCCTCACCCTCCTTAGGCCCAGCATTGACTACACTACATACACTGCCAGGAATTAAGCTCCTCCCTTTCCTGTCTTGTGCAGAGAGGCTGCCTGCCATTATGGCAGTGACCAGGTCACCCCTCCGGAGGTCTGACAGCAGGAGGAACGGGCGCCGGCAGTATGAGGCGCTGCCCAGCACCTATTCCCTTCCTAGCACGCAATGTCAGCAGCTGTAACACTGGCAGCAGCTGAAGCTAATGACACACTAATCAGTAACATAATAACCTAATGCTGCCATAGGTGCCACAGTACAGAGTGTCCACTTTTATTTTTATTTATCAGTTATGTAATCCAATCCCGCTGCTATCTCACCTGAGCTGGTGGGATCAGGGACGGGCTTCTCTTCCTTACACTGCGGGTGATACACCCCGTGTCCCGGCTCAGCCTGTCATACAAGGACAGAAATATTATTACACCGAGCGTCTATACCAGGAGGATACACAGGATAAGGATATGAGAGTAACATAATGCAGAAGAGATAATGCAGCCAGTCCCGCTACCTGATAATCCTCTATGAGAATCCGGTTCTCTTCCTTTATATAATCCCCAGAGTACAGAGGAGTCTCACATCGTCCTGGGGGGCTTCTAGACCTACACTCACCTGCGGGGAGAACAGACAATGACAGCCATATAGCAATGCTTAGTAATAACAGCAGAACATATCACTGCACAGAGTCACCTGTCACTAGGGCTCGGGTGTAAATCACAGCCCTGCACCGTTACGTGTATCTGGGTGGGATGTCACCCCCTGAGGGTCATCATGACCAGTGACACTGGGGGAAGAATTTATCATCCAACCTTCCACCAGCCCCCAACATCCGATAGATCGTGATCAGGTGTCAGCTGGAATTGGCAGTCGCTATGGACCCACATGCAGAGGGAATGGAGGCCAATTATGTCCCAACTGCAGTGATCAGTAACAGCCAAACAGCCGGGAGAGGGGCGAAGAGAAGTGACAGGATAGAATCACACACCCTGAGAGACGTCCTCTTACCCACTGAGTCACGCAGCTGCGGAGGGTCCATTACAACGTCATTGTGTCCGCCTGAACAGTCCCACTCTGTCACAGAGAACGAGACCTCCACATCCTTACACCTCCCAGGCACCTGCAGCATAGGAGAACTGGTCACATGACTTACCACCACACCTAGGAGTACCGTGTAATACATTCCACTGCAGGGCACAATGGCAGACGATGGGTCAGGGATCAATTACCGAGTACGTCCTGACCAATCACCAGTGCTCCAGTGATGTATCAGTATTATTACACTTTAGCACAACAAGATCAACTAAAAATCAAAAGCCCTTACAGCATTTATTATAAAACAAAAAAGCATAGTGTTCTCCTTGGGAATATACAGCTATATGTACAATAAGAGCGCTCACCTTTCCTGTCTCTCTGTGATATACCTCAGTAGGTGCCTGGATATTCCTGTCACGTCTCCTCTCCTCTGTTGGCGCATGAGGCGGAGCCTCCGTGTTTGGACTCTGGGGGCCGCTGCTTCTGTCTGACACAGGGGGGCCGCTGATGTCTGTCACCTGGTCACCCGACTTTCTCACAACAATGAAATCCTATGAGAGCACCAATATGTAAGATGCCGCCCTATGTATATAATACAGTAACACCCTCATATACAGCAAGCTAATCCCAGCTGTATATAGGCGGATAGCAGCCCTGCACCATCTCTGTGTAACACAGGCTGTGCTGTATATATGGCTGTAACCATAAGAGGCAGAAGACACACACAGAGGGATCTGCCTGCTGCTACCCACAATTCCTGGGGGCCACTGCTGTATCTCTGTGGGGAAATGTCACTTTATAGCATAAACCCCTGAAGAAGACTTGTCGTGTATAACAGATATGTGACAGGAAAGTGACGCCTCTTATTGCCAGACACAGGAGAGAGTGAAGACAGACAAGGAAATGGCAGCGACCTGTACTGTGTGTTGTACAACTAGCATGGCGGGAGGAAGAAGTATATCATACAGTACACCGACTGCCCACACATGATGGAAGTAGCCAACTGGGGATCTGAATTACTATTTATGAGAATGTTGTCAGTTGGCTATGTACCAGTGACATCAAAGAGACATGAGGCATATATGACACTTGGCCTCGCACCTCAGAGCGGTCACCCATTCACGGTGAATTGATCGGTTACCTGGCAATGAATATTTAAGACCACAAAATGGCTGCCTGCATGGTATACTGACAAGAGGTGCACTATAATGGAAAGAATGCCAGCTGCTACTACCCCGGGCACTGTGCCCCTGTAGTTCTGCTAGTAAATAGAACAGTGAGGTATCTAGTGCCTCTCACCTCTCTAGTCAGCAGACAGATAATCTCCATGGTGAGACTCAGCAGCTTGTCTATGATCAGGTCTTTGTTTCTGTCACTCAGTAGCGAGTGCCGGATATGTTCCAGGACCGGAACCTCCATGGCTGGTCTTCAGGTGACGTCTCCTAAGAGAAGGGAATACAATGTTCTGTCAGCTCCATGTATGTCATTAGCTCCCATAGTCTCTGCCACATAGAGGGAGCCGCATCGTTCATCTATTCCGGGCACAGAAGACATCGGGGTCACTTACTGCACTATACACCATCTGTAATGTTGGATTTATGGGATTTCCCCGCAGCTTCTGAGTGTAACAAAAGCATGGAGGCCTCTTATAGCGTCCTCTAACATGGCCGTATCATCAGTTCTTCTCCGGCAGCCATTTTACTTTTCTTTTATAAGAAGTTTAATTCAACAAATATAAATGGACTTGTAAATGGAGGGGGAGATATATACCCTGTATAACACAACAAGAATCTATGCGAGCTGGAGACACCCCCTATTCTATATCAGGGTGAGCTGTAAATGACGGGCGAGTTAGTGGAAGAGCTGGGCCTCTTTATTCGCAAAGCTTCCCAAAATGGCAGCCACAGTCAAGGACTGGATAAAACAGGGACATCAGATCTGGTGGACAGCACAGCAGGAACACAGAATGCCTCCTCCAACTGTCTGCAGATTAATTCCCTCCAGACTCACCAGCACCCACTGAACCACATAGACCAGGGGCACCCAAACGTTATCTTCTTGGAGAGCTGTACTAAGAAAATTACTTTGGACAGAGAGACACAAGGCCAACGACGGTATCCCGACTCTCCTCGGAATGCTGGCGCCGGCATCTCCACAAGGAGCACAATCCCGCTGCCGTGATCCTGAACGAGGGTTTGCGGAGGCTGAGGACAGTAAGCCACGGGGGTGGGGGAGGTTAGGATTAGGCTGCGGGGAAGGAAGGGATAGGCTGCGGGGAAGGAAGGGATAGGCTGCGGGGAAGGAAGGGATAGGCTGCGGGGAGGGTTAGGGTTAGGCTGTAGAAAGGGTTAGGGGGGCATTGGAGGGAAGGTAAGTATACTTATCTAGCCCATCGGGATTCTCACCATCGGGATGCCGCGTCGGTCTTCTAACCGTCAACATATCATACCCAACCCCTCACAGTTATCCTACCAGCAATTAGGTGCAGGTTCTTTGCTGAGTAACTCTTATTCTAAGACGTACTAAAGCTGATATAAATATCTGGAAATAAAATAGGATTTTAATACCTACCGGTAAATCCTTTTCTCTTAGTCCGTAGAGGATGCTGGGGACACCATAAGAACCATGGGGTATAGACGGGATCCGCAGGAGACATGGGCACTTTAAGACTTTGAATGGGTGTGAACTGGCTCCTCCCTCTATGCCCCTCCTCCAGACTCCAGTTATAGCAGGGGTGTCAAAGGCAAGGCCCGCGGGCCAAATCCGGCCCGCCAGACCTCGTCTGATGGCCCGCGGTGCCGCCGCCATGAAACCCCCTTCTCCCGAGTGCCCAGCTCGGGGGGGGGGGGGGTTTCGCGGAATGACGCGATTGCGTCGTGACGTCACGGCGCAAACGCGTCATTCAACGAAACCCCGTCGGAGGAGGGAGAAGGGAGCCGCGCAGACGAGGAGGGAGAGGCGGCTGAAGAGCGGCGAGAACCGCTTCAAATGTAAGTCAGCCCCTCTCCCTTCCTCTCTCTCTCTCTCCCTCCTTCCACCACCTGCCGCAATGTGTAAAATGGGGACCTGTGCCTGCCACAATGTGTAAAATGGGGACCTGTGCCTGCCACAATGTGTAAAATGGGGACCTGTACCTGCCGCTATGTGTAAAATGGGGACCTGTGCCTGCCACAATGTGTAAAATGGGGACCTGTACCTGCCGCTATGTGTAAAATGGGGACCTGTGCCTGCCACAATGTGTAAAATGGGGACCTGTGCCTGCCACAATGTGTAAAATGGGGACCTGTACCTGCCGCTATGTGTAAAATGGGGACCTGTGCCTGCCACAATGTGTAAAATGGGGACCTGTGCCTGCCACAATGTGTAAAATGGGGACCTGTACCTGCCGCTATGTGTAAAATGGGGACCTGTGCCTGCCACAATGTGTAAAATGGGGACCTGTACCTGCCGCTATGTGTAAAATGGGGACCTGTGCCTGCCACAATGTGTAAAATGGGGACCTGTGCCTGCCACAATGTGTAAAATGGGGACCTGTACCTGCCGCTATGTGTAAAATGGGGACCTGTGCCTGCCACAATGTGTAAAATGGGGACCTGTGCCTGCCACAATGTGTAAAATGGGGACCTGTACCTGCCGCTATGTGTAAAATGGGGACCTGTGCCTGCCACAATGTGTAAAATGGGGACCTGTACCTGCCGCTATGTGTAAAATGGGGACCTGTGCCTGCCGCAATGTGTAAAATGGGGACCTGTGCCTGCCGCAATGTGTAAAATGGGGACCTGTGCACTATAAAAGGGGGCACATGGCTGGGCACTATAAAAGGGGGCACATGGCTGGGCACTTTAAAAGGGGGCAGATGGCTGGGCACATATAAGGCAGGTGGAGCGGTAAATTTTGGATAGACCTACAGATACAACCGGCCCTTTGATGGGGACCAAACTGCTGATGCGGCCCCCGATGAATTTGAGTTTGACACCCCTGAGTTATAGGAACTGTGCTCAGGGAGACGGACATTTTGAGGGAAGGAATTTTTGTTAAACTAAGGTGAGATACATACCAGCTCACACCTCAACACGCCGTACAACATGGCATTTAACAGAACTCCAGTCAACGGCATGAACAACGTCAGCAACATGCTGACTATAACATAACACAACCCGTGTGTAAACATAACTAATAACTGCAGATAGAGTCCGCAATGGGACGGGCACCCAGCATCCTCTACGGACTAAGAGAAAAGGATTTGCCGGTAGGTATTAAAATCTTATTTTCTCATACGTCCTAGAGGATTCTGGGGACACCATAAGAACCATGGGGTTTATACCAAAGCTCTAGAACGGGCGGGAGAGTGCGGATGACTCTGCAGCACCGATTGACCAAACATGAGGTCCTCATCAGCCAGGGTATCAAACTTGTAAAATTTCGCAAAAGTGTTTGAACCCGACCAAGTAGCTGCTCAGCAGAATTGTAATGCCGAGACCCCGTGGGCAGCCGCCCAGGATAGGCCCACCTTTCTGGTAGAGCGGGCCTTCACTGATTTCGGTAACGGCAATCCAGCCGTAGAATGAGTATGCTGAATCGTATTACAGATCCAGCGCGCAATAGTCTGCTTGGAAGCAGGCGTTCCAATCTTGTTGGCAGCATACAGGATAAACAGAGCTTCCGTTTTCCTAAGTTGAGCCGTTCTGGCGACATAAATCTTCAAGGCCCTGACAACATCGAGAGATTTTGACTCCGCGAAGGCGTCAGTAGCCACTGGTACCACAATAGGCTGGTTTATGTGGAACGGTGAAACCATCTTCGGCAGAAATTGTTGACGAGTCCTCAACTCCACTCTATCTTCATGGAAGATTAAATAAGGACTCTTGTGAGACAAAGCCGCCAACTCAGACACCCGCCTTGCGGACGCTAAGGCCAATAGCATGACTACTTTCCAAGTGAGAAATTTCAACTCAAACTTCTGTAAAGGTTCAAATCAATGTGATTGAAGGAAATGCAACACCACGTGAAGATCCCATGGTGCCACTGGGGGCACAAATGGAGGTTGGGTGTGCAAAACTCCTTTTACAAAAGTCTGAACTTCTGGAAGGGAGGCCAATTGTTTTTGAAAGAAAAACGATAAGGCCGAAATTTGTACTTTAATCGAGCCTAACTTTAGGCCCGCATCCACACCTGCTTGCAGGAAATTGAGAAAACGCCCTAGCTGAAATTCTTCCGTAGGAGCCTTCTTGGATTCACACCAAGACACATATTTTCTCCAAATACGGTGATAATATTTAGACGTTACTCCTTTTCTAGCCTGAAGAAGTGTTGGAATGACTTCACTGGGAATACCCTTTCTGGCTAGGATCCGGCGTTCAACCGCCAAGCCGTCAAACGTAGCCGCGGTAAGTCGTGATATACGCACGGCCCCTGCTGTAACAGATCCTCTTGTAGAGGAAGAGGCCAGGGATCTCTTATGAGTAATTCCTGAAGATCTGGATACCAAGCCCTCCTTGGCCAGTCCGGAACAATGAGGATCGCCTGAACCTTTGTTCTTCTTATGATCTTTCGCACCTTTGGAATGAGTGGAAGCGGAGGGAACACGTACACCGACTGAAACACCCATGGTGTCACCAGTGCGTCCACTGCGATTGCTTGAGGGTCCCTCGATCTGGAACAATATCTCTGAAGCTTCTTGTTGAGGCGATACGCCATCATGTCTATTTGAGGAATTCCCCAAAGACTTGTCACTTTTGTGAAGACCTCTTGATGAAGACCCCACTCTCCTGGATGGAGATCGTGTCTGCTGAAGAAGTCTGCTTCCCAGTTGTCCACTCCTGGAATGAAGATTGCTGACAGAGCGCTTGTATGTCTTTCCGCCCAGCAGAGAACTTTTGTGGCCTCTGCCATTGCCGCCCTGCCCTTTGTTCCGCCCTGGCGGTTTATGTGCGCTACTGCGGTTATGTTGTCCGACTGTATTAGGACGGGCAGATTGCAAAGAAGACGTTCCGCTTGAAGAAGGCCGTTGTAAATGGCCCTTAACTCTAGAACGTTTATGTGTAAACAAACTTCCTGGCTTGACCATTTTCCCTGGAAGGTTTCCCCCTGTGTGACTGCTCCCCAGCCTCGGAGACTCGTATCCGTGGTTACTAGGATCCAGTCCTGGATCCCGAACCTGCGTCCCTCTGGGAGGTGAGAGCTGTGCAGCCACCACAGGAGTGAGATTCTGGTCTTGGAGCACAGGATTATTTTCCGGTGCATGTGCAGATGGGATCCAGACCACCTGTCCAATAGGTCCCACTGAAACACTCTAGCATGGAATCTGCCAAATTGAATGGCCTCGTAGGCCACCACCATCTTCCCCAGCAATCGAGTGCATTGATGGATTGATACTCTCGCTGGTTTCAGAATTTTTTGACCAAACTCTGAATTTCCAGTGCCTTCTCTTCTGGGAGAAAAACCCTCTGTAATTCCGTGTCCAAAATCATTCCCAAAAACGACAGCCGTTTCGTCGGATTTAACTGTGACTTCGGCAAGTTCAGGAGCCAACCATGTTGCTGCAGAACTGTCAGGGAGAGCGCAATGTCCTGCTCCAGCTTGTCTTTGGATCTCGCCTTTATCAGTAGATTGTCCAAGTAAGGGATAATTGTGACTCCTTGTTTGCGAAGGAGAACCATAATTTCCGCCATTACCTTGGTGAAAATCCTCGGAGCTGTGGACAGACCAAACGGCAACGTCTGAAATTGGTAATGACAATCCTGAATAGCAAACCTCAGGTAAGCCTGATGCGGAGGATATATGGGGACGTGTAATTAGGCATCCTTTATGTCGACCGACACCATGAAATCCCCTTCCTCCAGACTGGAGATCACTGCTCGGAGAGATTCCATCTTGAATTTGAATTTTCTTAGGTAAAGATTGAGGGACTTTAGGTTCAGAATTGGTCTGACCGAGCCGTCCGGTTTTGAAACCACAAACAGGCTTGAATAAAAGCCTTCTCCCTGTTGTGACAGGGGAACCCCGATAATGACTTGATTTAGACACAACTTTTGTATTGCATCGCATACAACCTTCCTGTCCGGAAGAGAAGCTGGTAAGGTCGATTTGAAAAATCGGTGAGGGGGAACGTCTTGAAACTCCAGTTTGTACCCCTGGGACACTATGTCTAAAACCCATGGGTCCAGGGCCGAACGAGCCCAGAATTGACTGAAGAGCTTGAGATGTGCCCCCACCGGTGCGGGCTCCCGCAGAGGAGCCCCAGCGTCATGCGGTGGATTTGGCAGAAGCCGGGGAGGACTTCTGCTCCTGGGAACCTGCCACGGCCAGAGACCTTTTACCTTTTCCTCTTCCCCTATTAGCAAGGAAGGAATAACCTCGGCCTTTTCTGTATTTATTTGGCCGAAAGGACTGCATCTGAAAGTGGTGAGCTTTCTTTTGTTGTGGAGGAACATAAGGCAAAAATGACGACTTACCCGCGGTAGCCGTAGATACCAGATCAGTGAGACCCACACCAAACAAGACACTACCTTTATATGGGAGAGACTCCATAGCTTTCTTAGAGTCACCATCAGCATTCCATTGATGAATCCACAATGCCCTCCTAGCTGAAATCGCCATGGAATTGGCTTTTGATCCCAAAATGTCAATATCTCTCGCCGCCTCCTTTAGATAGGCCGCAGCGTCCCTGATATAACTGAGAGTTAACAGGATACTATCCCTATCTAGGGTATCTATATCAGATGACAAGTTCTCTGCCCACTTTTCGATAGCACTACTCACCCACGCAGATGCGATGGTTGGTCTGAGCAGCGTACCTGTGGTGACGTAAATGGATTTTAATGTATTTTCCTGTCTACGATCCGCAGGATCCTTAAGGGCTGCTGTGTCAGGAGACGTTAAAGCCACCTTTTTAGACAACTGTGATAGAGCCTTGTCCACAATGGGGGATGACTCCCACTTTTCTCTATCCCCAGAGGGGAATGGATACGCCACCTGAATCCTTTTGGGAATCAGAAACTTTTTGTCAGGATTTTCCCACATTTTTTCAAACAGAGTATTCAGTTCATGAGAGGGAGTAAACGTTACCTCAGGTTTCTTTCCCTTAAACATACAGACCCTAGTATCCGGTACCGCAGGGTCTTCAGTGATATGTAACACGTCTTTTATTGCCACTATCATGTACTGAATATTCTTTGCCAATTTTGGGTCTAATCTGGCATCACTATAGTCGACACTGGAGTCAGTGTCCGTGTCGGTATCTGTGTCTGCCAACTGAGCAAACTAATGTGACCCTGAGGGGGTCTGAACCTGTGATAACACATCCTCCACAGATTTCTTCCATGTCTGGTTCTGAGAATCCGATCTATCTAATCTCTTATTAATAAGAGCCACATTAGCATTCAAGGCATTCAACACGTTTACCCAATCAGGAGTCGGCGGTGCCGACAGGGTCACTCCCACAACCATTTCTGTCCCTAACACAGTCTCCTCCTGGGAAGAGCACTCCGCCTCAGACATGCCGACACACGTTATCGACACCCACAGACACACTGGGCATAAAGGGGACAGACCCAAAGTAAAGCCTGTCAGAGAAACACAGAGGGAGTTTGCCAGCTCACACCCCAGCGCCCCAATCCCGGTTCTGAAACGTTAATATAAAGCTTCAGACCTGTAGCGCTTTTATAATACTTATATTTGCACCAAATCAACTGTGCCCCCCCGTTTTGCACCCTGTTACTTGTACAGCAGTGTTGAGGAAGGACCAGCGTCTCTGCAGCTCAGTGAAGAGAAAATGACGCTGAGGAGAGCTGTGAGGGCTAAGCCCCGCCCCCTTAATGGCGCGCTTCAGCCCGCTATTTTTTTTAATATATCACACTGCCGGGGGTTAGGATTTTGTGTCTAAGCACTTAATTTCCACTTTGCCAGCCTTAATGAGGAGTTTTATGCTGCCCAGGGCGCCCCCCCGCGTCCTACAGTGCCGCTGTGTGTGGGAGCATGGCGCACAACGTGCGATCGCTGTGCGGTACCTCAGAAGCCGTCACTGAAGTCTTCTTTTCTTCTTCTACTCACCTGTCTTCTGACTTCTGGCTCTGCAAGGGGGGTGACGGCGGGCTCTGGGAGTGAACCCCTAGGCGTACCTAGTGTTCCAAACCCTCAGGAGCTAATGGTGTCCTGTAGCCAAGAAGCAGAGCCTTTAAACTCACTAGAAGTAGTTCTGACTTCTCTCCCCTCAGTCCCACGATGCAGGGAGACTGTTGCCAGCAGTCCTCCCTGAAAATAAAAAACCTAACAAAAGTCTTTTCAGAGACACTCAGTAGAGCTCCTCCAAGTGCATCCAGTCTGCCTGGGCACAATTCTAAAACTGGAGTCTGGAGGAGGGGCATAGAGGGAGGAGCCAGTTCATACCCATTCAAAGTCTTAAAGTGCCCATGTCTCCTGAGGATCCCGTCTATACCCCATGGTTCTTATGGTGTCCCCAGCATCCTCTAGGACGTATGAGAAATATTTAGAAACGTTTCAGATTTCAATTTTGCTCTCTGCAATGAGGTGCATAAATATACCACACTGTAATGGCCCCAATAGATAATATACCACACTGTAACGCCCCCAATAGATAATATACCACACTAAAATGCCCCCAATAGATAATATGCCACATTGTAATGCCCCCTATAGATAATATACCACACTATAATGCCCCCAATAAATAAAATGTCACACTGCAATGCCCCCTATCGATAATATGCCACCCTGTAATGCCCCCTATATATAATATGCCACACTGTAATGCTCCCTATAGATAATATGCCGCACTGTAATGCCCCCAATAGATAATATGCCACACTGTACTACCCCTATAGATAATATGGCACACTGTAATGCCCCCAATAGACAATATGCCACACTGTAATGCCCCCTATAGATAATATGCCACACTGTAATGCCCCCAAAAGATAATATGCCGCACTGTAATCCCCCCTATAGATAATATTCTGCACTGTAATGCCCCCTATAGATAATATGCCGCACTGTAATGCCCCCAATGGATAATATGCCATGCTGTAATGCCCCAATAGATATGCCACACTGTAATGCCCCCAATAGATATGCCACACTATAATGCCCCCAATAGATAATATGCCATGCTGTAATACCCCCAATAGATAATATGCCACGCTGTAATGCCAATAGGTAATATGCCACGCTGTAATGCCCTCAATAGGTAATATGCCACGCTGTAATGCCCCCTATAGGTAATATGCCACACTGTAATGCCCCTTATAGATAATATGCAACACTGTAATGCCCCCTATAGATAATATGTCACACTGTAACGCCCGCAACATATTTTTTTATATAAATACCTAGGGGTGGGTAGTATGTGAGTGCACCCCTCTCCTGGGAATGGCGAGTACAGTGGATCCTCTTGAGTGTATAATAGGGTGTATAATTTTTAATTGGCCCATTTGTGATCATATCTCTCCCTCATGCACCCCTAACCTCATTTACTTTTAACCTGGGTCAGCTGCTGTTTAGGTGTGTTGGTGACTGTCTCACTTTGAAAGCCAGAAGTCAGTTGGCAGGTGAGCTTTAAACCAGGTAAGCACATTTCCCCTATGAAACAGCAGTAGCCAGGTCCTTAAAAAATCTATGTGAAAGTTTATGTGATAGAGTAGGACTTGCGGTGAAATGGTTGATGCTAGATCCAAGTGGCCTAAAGGACCTTTTTACGTCAGGGGGAGGAGCCACAACACAAGGGGGGAGGAGCTATGCCAGCGGGATAGTTCCTCTACTATCCACGCCACCAACTATTACCTTTAGTAACCCGGAGTGTGGCGAGTGAAGCGAGCCCGTGAGGGTACTTTTCGGGTACCCTGTTCGGCCGTAGCTCCTCCCCCTGGTGACGCGTCTCCTCCGCTTGTGATGTCAGAAGGTCCCTTCTCCCACTCCAATTTAGAACCAACCGCGGTGAAATGGGGTCCTGTGGAGTAGGCCGCAAGCTTACATGCATTGTACAATTCATAAACCAAAACCCCATTGTTTATTCAGATGTATACGAAAGCATTAAGGCAGGCATGTCCAAACTGCGGCCCTCCAGCTGTTGAGAAACTACACATCCCAGCATGCCCTGACACAGCTTTAGCATTCTCTGACAGCAAAACTGTGTCAGGGTATGCTGGGATATGTAGTTTCACAACAGCTGAAGGGCTGCAGTTTGGACATGCCTGCATTAAGGTGAATGAAGCTGTCAAGGAGAGTGCTGGCGTGTGTGTGTATATCTTATATCTTACTTAAATAGACACTCTATAGGTAATCTATGACCATGGTGGCCTCAGTAATACATACAGTACTGGGTTCCTGGGTGGGGGTATGCTTCTCCCCCAACACAAAGCAGGAACCACCAAGGGAACCCAGTGCTGTATGTATGTATAATATGCATGATGAGGATGAGAACAGCAGCTCATACCTTACCCTGCAGCAGGATGTGTCACTGGCTGATGGACAAACACTGTGCAAACCTCTGTACACCAATGCGCCGCAATGCCTGATGGGAGCTGTAGTCCTTCCCAGTACACACTGCGGTGGCATGAGGCGTTAGAACTACAATTCCCAGATAGTATATAGTCACGTGATGCGCCTTCTGCCGGTGCCCGGGAGAGCACAATGAACGGGTGCTACACTAGTGAGTCAGGTACTAGTATGGGGCCTTACGAGGCGGCGGCCATGTTTCTGAAGACCAAGCCTACCAGCGGCGAAATGGAAATGTAGCAGTCAAAATGGCCGCCGCTGCCAGTCAGATCCTGTGATGAACGCAGTAGCAGAATAAACCATACATCCCAACGTTAGGTTCCTGAATGGGGCGTAGCTTCGTGGTAAGGGGCGTGGCCTCGCTGTAGCCATTAATTTATATATAAACTGAGCGAGGAGAAAAGCGGGACAGTTGGGGGATGGGTGGTTGCTGAGTGACTGCGGTCTGTAACTCCAGCGCCCTGCTGCCATCACTCTCCTCATCCACAGGCAGTGCTGGGAGCCAGAGGATCTGAGATTGATTATAAAGTCTGACAGAGTCCAGATGTATGGAGTGCAGAAAGCTGATGAGCCTGATAAGAAGACCCTGGGCAGCAGCAGCTCTGTGTAATCCCTGCCTGAGCAGCTCAGCCAGTCTCATTTACACTGATCTGCTCCTCAGTGCAGCCTGTGTAATGTCCAGGTCCTGGCACAGAGTGTGGTGACCTGTAACTACTAATCTCTGCCTCATGCAGTCTGTGTGTAGGATAAAGCACTTCCCCTGGCTCCTTATGCAGTGAGGCCGGGCTGCTGTACCTCATCCTCATATCACACTCATTAATACTATAACATGTCAGATGGGGTTGGGATTGTTTTGACGGCCAGGGCTGGCAAGAGAGGGGGTCAAAGGGGCCCCAAGGATCAGAGGGGCCCCAAGGAGATGCCACTTGGTGCCTGGCAGGGATGTGTCTAAATAGGGCAGCGAGCTGTAGGCGGTGTGGGAGCAGCCTCAGAGTGACAGGAGCCTCCCACACACAGTGACTGTGTGGTGCAAGTATGCACCCGCTCATAGCAGCAGCGCTGTTGGCTAGGATTCTGGTGCCCTGCGCCGGCCTCTTCTGGTGGGATGTGAGAGCCGCATGGTACCATACCCTCCAACATTTTACACAGAAAAAATAAGAATTTACTTACCGATAATTCTATTTCTCGTAGTCCGTAGTGGATGCTGGGGACTCCGTAAGGACCATGGGGAATAGCGGCTCCGCAGGAGACTGGGCACATCTAAAGAAAGCCTTAGGACTATCTGGTGTGCACTGGCTCCTCCCCCCATGACCCTCCTCCAAGCCTCAGTCAGGATACTGTGCCCGGACGAGCGTACACAATAAGGAAGGATTTTGAATCCCGGGTAAGACTCATACCAGCCACACCAATCACACCGTACAACTTGTGATCTGAACCCAGTTAACAGCATGATAACAGAGGAGTCTCTAGAAAAGATGGCTCACTACAGCAATAACCCGATTTTTTGGTAACAATAACTATGTACCAGTATTGCAGACAATCCGCACTTGGGATGGGCGCCCAGCATCCACTACGGACTACGAGAAATAGAATTATCGGTAAGTAAATTCTTATTTTCTCTAACGTCCTAAGTGGATGCTGGGGACTCCGTAAGGACCATGGGGATTATACCAAAGCTCCCAAACGGGCGGGAGAGTGCGGATGACTCTGCAGCACCAATTGAGAGAACTCCAGGTCCTCCTCAGCCAGGGTATCAATTTTGTAGAATTTTACAAACGTATTTGCTCCTGACCAAGTAGCTGCTCGGCAAAGTTGTAAAGCCGAGACCCCTCGGGCAGCCGCCCAAGATGAGCCCACCTTCCTTGTGGAGTGGGCATTTACAGATTTTTGGCTGTGGCAGGCCTGCCACAGAATGTGCAAGCTGAATTGTACTACAAATCCAACGAGCAATAGTCTGCTTAGAAGCAGGAGCACCCAGCTTGTTGGGTGCATACAGGATAAACAGCGAGTCAGATTTTCTGACTCCAGCCGTCCTGGAAACATATATTTTCAGGGCCCTGACAACGTCTAGCAACTTGGAGTCCTCCAAGTCCCTAGTAGCCGCAGGCACCACAATAGGTTGGTTCAGGTGAAACGCTGAAACCACCTTAGGGAGAAACTGAGGACGAGTCCTCAATTCCGCCCTGTCCGAATGGAAAATCAGATAAGGGCTTTTACAGGATAAAGCCGCCAATTCTGACACGTGCCTGGCCCAGGCCAGGGCCAACAGCATGACCACTTTCCATGTGAGATATTTTAACTCCACAGATTTAAGTGGTTCAAACCAATGTGACTTTTGGAACCCAAAAAAGTACATTGAGATCCCAAAGTGCCACTGGAGGCACAAAAGGAGGCTGTATATGCAGTACCCCTTTTACAAATGTCTGAACTTCAGGGACTGAAGCTAGTTCTTTTTGGAAGAAAATTGACAGGGCCGAAATTTGAACCTTAATGGACCCCAATTTCAGGCCCATAGACACTCCTGTTTGCAGGAAATGTAGGAATCGACCCAGTTGAATTTCCTCCGTCGGGCCTTACTGGCCTCGCACCACGCAACATATTTTCGCCAAATGCGGTGATAATGTTTTGCGGTTACATCCTTCCTGGCTTTGATCAGGATAGGGATGACTTCATCCGGAATGCCTTTTTTCCTTCAGGATCCGGCGTTCAACCGCCATGCCGTCAAACGCAGCCGCGGTAAGTCTTGGAACAGACAGGGTCCTTGTTGGAGCAGGTCCCTTCTTAGAGGTAGAGGCCACGGATCCTCCGTGAGCATCTCTTGAAGTTCCGGTTACCAAGTCCTTCTTGGCCAATCCGGAGCCACGAATATAGTGCTTACTCCTCTCCATCTTATCAATCTCAGTACCTTGGGTATGAGAGGCAGAGGAGGGAACACATACACTGACTGGTACACCCACGGTGTTACCAGAGCGTCTACAGCTATTGCCTGAGGGTCCCTTGACCTGGCGCAATACCTGTCGAGTTTTTCCCAACGGTTTATAATCATGTGGAAGACTTCTGGGTGAAGTCCCCACTCTCCCGGGTGGAGGTCGTGCTGAGGAAGTCTGCTTCCCAGTTGTCCACTCCCGGAATGAATACTGCTGACAGTGCTATCACATGATTTTCCGCCCAGCGAAGAATCCTTGCAGCTTCTGCCATTGCCCTCCTGCTTCTTGTGCCACCCTGTCTGTTTACGTGGGTGACTGCCGTGATGGTGTCCGACTGGATCAACACCGGCTGACCTTGAAGCAGAGGTCTTGCTAAGCTTAGAGCATTGTAAATGGCCCTTAGCTTCAGGATATTTATGTGAAGTGATGTCTCCAGGCTTGACCATAAGCCCTGGATATTCCTTCCCTGTGTGACTGCTCCCCAGCCTCGCAGGCTGGCATCCGTGGTCACCAGGACCCAGTCCTGAATGCCGAATCTGCGGCCCTCTAGAAGATGAGCACTCTGCAACCACCACAGGAGGGACACCCTTGTCCTTGGTGACAGGGTTATCCGCTGATGCATCTGAAGATGCGACCCGGACCATTTGTCCAGCAGGTCCCACTGGAAAGTTCTTGCGTGGAATCTGCCGAATGGGATTGCTTCGTAGGAAGCCACCATTTTACCCAAAACCCTTGTGCATTGATGCACTGAGACTTGGCTCGGTTTTAGGAGGTTCCTGACTAGCTCGGATAACTCCCTGGCTTTCCCCTCCGGGAGAAACACCTTTTTCTGGACTGTGTCCAGGATCATCCCTAGGAACAGAAGACAAGTCGTCGGAACCAGCTGCGATTTTGGAATATTGAGAATCCAATCGTGCTGCCGCAACACTACCTGAGATAGTGCTACACCGACCTCCAACTGTTCCCTGGATCTTACCCTTATCAGGGAATCGTCCAAGTAAGGGATAACTAAAATTCCCTTCCTTCGAAGGAATATCATCATTTCGGCCATTACCTTGGTAAAGACCCGGGGTGCCGTGGACCATCCATACGGCAGCGTCTGAACTGATAGTGACAGTTCTGTACCATAAACCTGAGGTACCCTTGGTGAGAAGGGTAAATTTTGACATGAAGGTAAGCATCCTTGATGTCCCGAGACATCATGTAGTCCCCTTCTTCCAGGTTCGCAATCACTGCTCTGAGTGACTCAATCTTGAATTTGAACCTCTGTATGTAAGTGTTCAAAGATTTTAGATTTAGAATCGGTCTCACCGAGCCGTCCGGCTTCGGTACCACAACAGTGTGGAATAATACCCCATTCCCTGTTGCAGGAGGGGTACCTTGATTATCACCTGCTGGGAATACAGCTTGTGAATGGCTTCCAAAACTGTCTCCCTGTCAGAAGGAGACATCGGTAAAGCCGACTTTAGGAAAACGGCGAGGGGGAGACGTCTCGAATTCTAATTTGTACCCCTGAGATATCACCTGAAGGATCCAGGGGTCTACTTGCGAGTGAGCCCACTGCGCGCTGAAATTCATTGAGACGGGCCCCCCACCGTGCCTGATTCTGCTTGTAAAGCCCCAGCGTCATACTGAGGGCTTGGCAGAGGCGGGAGAGGGTTTCTGTTCCTGGGAACTGGCTGATTTCTGCAGCCTTTTTCCTCTCCCTCTGTCACGGGGCAGAAATGAGGAACATTTTGCCCGCTTGTCCACGAAAAGACTGCGCCTGATAATACGGCGTCTTCTCATGTTGAGAGGCGACCTGGGGTACAAACGTGGATTTCCCAGCTGTTGCCGTAACCAGGTCTGAAAGACCGACCCCAAATAACTCCTCCCCTTATTAAGGCAATACTTCCAAATGCCGTTTGGAATACGCATCACCTGACCACTGACGTGTCCATAACCCTCTACTGGTAGAAATGGACAACGCACTTAGACTTGATGCCAGTCGGCAAATATTCCGCTGTGCATCACGCATATATAGAAATGCATCTTTTAAATGCTCTATAGGCAAAAATATACTGTCCCTATCTAGGGTATCAATATTTTCAGTCAGGGAATCCGACCACGCCAACCCAGCACTGCACATCCAGGCTGAGGCGATTGCTGGTCGCAGTATAACACCAGTATGTGTGTAAATACATTTTAGGATACCCTCCTGCTTTCTATCAGCAGGATCCTTAAGGGCGGCCATCTCAGGAGAGGGTAGAGCCCTTACAAGCGTGTGAGCGCTTTATCCACCCTAGGGGGTGTTTCCCAACGCACCCTAACCTCTGGCGGGAAAGGATATAATGCCAATAACATTTTAGAAATTATCAGTTGTTATCGGGGGAAAACCACGCATCATCACACACCTCATTTAATTTCTCAGATTCAGGAAAACTACAGGTAGTTTTTCCTCACCGAACATAATACCCCTTTTTGGTGGTACTCGTATTATCAGAAATGTGTAAAACATTTTTCATTGCCTCAATCATGTAACGTGTGGCCCTACTGGAAGTCACATTTGTCTCTTCTCAGTATCCGTGTCGGCGTCTATATCTGCCATCTGAGGTAACGGGCGCTTTAGAGCCCCTGACGGCCTATGAGACGTCTGGACAGGCACAAGCTGAGTAGCCGGCTGTCTTATGTCAACCACTGTCTTTTATACAGAGCTGACACTGTCACGTAATTCCTTCCAACAGTTCATCCACTCAGGTGTCGACCCCCTAGGGGGTGACATCACTATTACAGGCAATCTGCTCCGTCTCCACATCATTTTTCTCCTCATACATGTCGACACAAACGTACCGACATACAGCACACACACAGGGAATGCTCTGATAGAGGACAGGACCCCACTAGCCCTTTGGGGAGACAGAGGGAGAGTTTGCCAGCACACACCAAAGCGCTATATATATACAGGGATAACCTTATATAAGTGTTTTTCCCCTTATAGCTGCTGTATTGTTAATACTGCGCCTAATTAGTGCCCCCCTCTCTTTTTTAACCCTTTCTGTAGTGTAGTGACTGCAGGGGAGATCCAGGGGAGCTTCCCTCCAACGGAGCTGTGAGGGAAAATGGCGCCAGTGTGCTGAGGAGATAGGCTCCGCCCCTTTTTTGCGGACTTTTCTCCTGCTTTTTTATGGATTCTGGCAGGGGTTAAAATTCATCCATATAGCCCTGGGGGCTATATGTGATGTATTTTCGCCAGCCAAGGTGTTTTTATTGCTGCTCAGGGCGCCCCCCCCTAGCGCCCTGCACCCTCAGTGACCGAAGTGTGAAGTGTGCTGAGGAGCAATGGCGCACAGCTGCAGTGCTGTGCGCTACCTTGGTGAAGACAGGATGTCTTCTGCCGCCGATTTTCCGGACCTCTTCTGTCTTCTGGCTCTGTAAGGGGGCCGGCGGCGCGGCTCTGGGACCCATCCATGGCTGGGCCTGTGATCGTCCCTCTGGAGCTAATGTCCAGTAGCCTAAGAAGCCCAATCCACTCTGCACGCAGGTGAGTTCGCTTCTTCTCCCCTTAGTCCCTCGATGCAGTGAGCCTGTTGCCAGCAGGTCTCACTGAAAATAAAAAACCTAAACTAAAACTTTCACTAAGAAGCTCAGGAGAGCCCCTAGTGTGCACCCTTCTCGTTCGGGCACAAAGATCTAACTGAGGCTTGGAGGAGGGTCATGGGGGGAGGAGCCAGTGCACACCAGATAGTCCTAAGGCTTTCTTTAGATGTGCCCAGTCTCCTGCGGAGCCGCTATTCCCCATGGTCCTTACGGAGTCCCCAGCATCCACTTAGGACGTTAGAGAAATCGGTACAAATACGAAAAAGGGGTGTGGCCGCGGGTAAAGGGGGCGTGGCCACGCCCCTTTTCCTATACTTTCAATGGAAGTTTGTAGAGCCAAAAATCGGTACAGACCATAAAAAAAAGGTACTGTACCTATTAAAAAGGTACAGTTGAAGGGTATGTGGTACCTGCTGTGCGGTGTGAGGGTCTGGATACTGGGGAGTGCAGCACAGGTGAAGCTCTCCCCGGGTCAATAATAATAATTTTCTCTGACGTCCTAGTGGATGCTGGGAACTCCGTAAGGACCATGGGGAATAGACGGGCTCCGCAGGAGACTGGGCACTCTATAAGAAAGATTTGGTACTATCTGGTGTGCACTGGCTCCTCCCTCTATGCCCCTCCTCCAGACCTCAGTTAGATTTCTGTGCCCGGCTGAGCTGGATGCACACTAGGGGCTCTCCTGAGCTCCTAGAAAGAAAGTTTAATTTAGGTTTTTTATTTTACAGTGAGACCTGCTGGCAACAGGCTCACTGCAACGAGGGACTAAGGGGAGAAGAAGCGAACCTACCTGCTTGCAGCTAGCTTGGGCTTCTTAGGCTACTGGACACCATTAGCTCCAGAGGGATCGACCGCAGGACCCGTCCTTGGTGTTCGTTCCCGGAGCCGCGCCGCCGTCCCCCTTACAGAGCCAGAAGCATGAAGATGGTCCGGCAAATCGGCGGCAGAAGACTTCAGTCTTCACCAAGGTAGCGCACAGCACTGCAGCTGTGCGCCATTGCTCCTCATTACACACTTCACACTCCGGTCACTGAGGGTGCAGGGCGCTGGGGGGGGGCGCCCTGAGCAGCAATAAAAACACCTTGGCTGGCAAAATAACCACAATATATAGCCCCAGAGGCTATATATGTGGTAATTACCCCTGCCAGAATACAAAAAATAGCGGGAGAAAAGTCCGCCGAAAAAGGGGCGGAGCCATCTCCCTCAGCACACTGGCGCCATTTTTCCCTCACAGTTCCGCTGGAAGGAAGCTCCCTGACTCTCCCCTGCAGTCTACACTACAGAAAGGGTAAAAAAGAGAGGGGGGCACTAAATTTAGGCGCAGTTTAATACTATAAGCAGCTATAAAGGGTCATAATTCAGTTAGTCCCTGCATTATTCTAGCGCTCTGGTGTGTGCTGGCATACTCTCTCTCTGTCTCCCCAAAGGGCTTTTGTGGGGTCCTATCTCCTGTAAGAGCATTCCCTGTGTGTGTGCGGTGTGTCGGTACGGCTGTGTCGACATGTATGATGAGGAGACTTATGTGGAGGCGGAGCAGATGCCTGTTAATGTGATGTCACCCCCTGCGGGGCAGACACCTGAGTGGATGGATTTATGGAAGGAATTACGTGCAAGTGTCGACTCCTTACATAAAAAATTTGACGACATGCCAAATGCGGGACAGCCGGCTTCTCAGCTCGTGCCTGCCCAGACGACTCAAAGGCCATCAGGGGCTCTAAAGCGCCCGCTACCTCAGATGGCAGACACAGATGTCGACACGGATACTGATACCAGTGTCGACGACGATGAGTCAAATTTAATGTCCACTAGGGCCATTCGTTGCATGATTGAGGCAATGAAAGAGGTATTACACCTTTCTGATATAAACCCAGGTACCTCAAAAAAGGGTATTATGTTTGGGGAGAAAAAACTACCTATAGTTTTTCCCCCATCTGAAGAATTAAATGAAGTGTGTGAAGAAGTGTGGGCTTTCCCCGATAAAAAATTGGTGATTTCAAAAAAATTACTAATGGCGTTCCCTTTCTCGCCAGAGGATAGGTCACGTTGGGAAACTCCCCCTAGGGTGGATAAAGCGCTCACACGTTTGTCTAAAAAGGTGGCACTACCGTCTCCGGATACGGCCTCCCTAGAGGAACCTGCTGATAGAAAGCAGGAGGCTATCCTAAAGTCTATATATACACACACTGGTGTTATACTGAGACCAGCTATTGCTTCAGCGTGGATGTGCAGTGCTGCTGCTGCTTGGTCAGATTCCCTGTCGGAAAATATTGACACCCTAGACAGGGACACTATATTGCTAACCGTAGAGCATATAAAAGACTCAGTCTTGTACATGAGAGATGCACAGAGGGAGATCTGCCGGCTGGCATCTAGAATAAGTGCATTGTCCATTTCTGCTAGTAGAGGCTTATGGACTCGGCAGTGGACAGGAGATGCAGATTCTAAAAGGCACATGGAAGTTTTGCCTTATAAGGGTGAGGAGTTATTCGGGGATGGTCTTTCAGACCTTGTTTCCACAGCTACAGCTGGGAAGTCAGCATTTTTACCCCACGTCCCCTCACAGCCTAAGAAAGCGCCGTATTATCAGGTACAGTCCTTTCGACCCCAGAAAAACAGGCGGGGAAAAGGCGGGTCATTTCTGTCTAGAGGCAGAGGAAGGGGGAAAAAGCTGCAACGCACAGCAGGTTCCCATGACCAAAAGTCCACCCCCGCTTCTTCCAAATCCGCCGCATGACGGTGGGGCTCCATGGGCGGAGCCAGGTACGGTGGGGGGCCGCCTCAAAAATTTCAGCGATCAGTGGGTTCGCTCACGGGTGGATCCCTGGATCCTTCAAATAGTATCTCAGGGGTACAAGCTGGAATTCGAGGCGCTTCCCCCCCGCCGTTTCCTCAAATCGGCCTTACCGACAACTCCCTCGGGCAGGGAGGCTGTGCTAGAGGCCATTCACAAGCTGTATTCCCAGCAGGTGATAGTCAAGGTACCCCTACTTCAACAAGGACGGGGTTACTATTCCACACTGTTTGTGGTACCGAAACCGGACGGTTCGGTGAGACCCATTTTAAATTTGAAATCCTTGAACACATACATAAAAAAATTCAAGTTCAAGATTGAATCGCTCAGGGCGGTTATAGCAAGCCTGGACGAGGGGGATTACATGGTATCCCTGGACATCAAGGATGCTTACCTGCATGTCTCCATTTACCTTCCTCACCAGGAGTACCTCAGATTTGTGGTACAGGATTGCCATTACCAATTCCAGACACTACCGTTTGGACTGTCCACGGCACCGAGGGTGTTTACCAAGGTAATGGCAGAAATGATGATACTCCTTCGAAAAAAGGGAGTTTTAATTATCCCGTACTTGGACGATCTCCTTATAAAAGCGAGGTCCAGGGAGCAGTTACTGGTCGGAGTAGCACTATCTCGGGATGTGCTACAACAGCATGGCTGGATTCTAAACATTCCGAAGTCACAACTGGTTCCTTCCACTCGCTTACTGTTCCTAGGGATGATTTTGGACACAGAACAGAAAAAAGTGTTTCTCCCGCAGGAGAAAGCCAAGGAGCTGTCATCTCTAGTCAGAGACCTCCTGAAACCAAAACGGGTATCGGTGCATCACTGCACACGAGTCCTAGGAAAAATGGTGGCTTCATACGAAGCAATTCCATTCGGCAGGTTCCATGCAAGGACCTTCCAGTGGGACCTCTTGGACAAGTGGTCGGGATCGCATCTTCAGATGCATCAACTGATAACCCTGTCTCCAAGGACCAGGCTGTCTCTACTGTGGTGGCTGCAGAGTGCTCATCTTCTAGAGGGCCGCAGATTCGGCATACAGGACTGGGTCCTGGTGACCACGGATGCCAGCCTTCGAGGCTGGGGAGCAGTCACACAGGGAAGAAACTTCCAAGGACTATGGTCAAGTCAGGAGACTTCCCTGCACATAAATATTCTGGAACTAAGGGCCATTTACAATGCCCTAAGTCAGGCAAAACCCCTGCTTCAAAACTAGCCGGTACTGATTCAGTCAGACAACATCACGGCAGTCGCCCATGTAAACCGACAGGGCGGCACAAGAAGCAGGATGGCGATGGCAGAAGCCACAAGGATTCTCCGATGGGCGGAAAATCACATAATAGCACTGTCGGCAGTGTTCATTCCGGGAGTGGACAACTGGGAAGCAGACTTCCTCAGCAGACACGACCTACACCCGGGAGAGTGGGGACTTCATCCAGAAGTCTTCCTACTGTTGGTAAACCGTTGGGAAAGGCCACAGGTGGACATGATGGCGTCCCGCCTCAACAAAAAGCTAAAGAGATATTGCGCCAGGTCAAGGGACCCTCAGGCGATAGCGGTGGACGCGCTAGTGACACCGTGGGTGTACCAGTCGGTTTATGTGTTCCCTCCTCTGCCTCTCATACCAAAGGTATTGAGAATAATAAGAAGGCGGGGAGTAAGAACGATACTCGTGGTTCCGGATTGGCCAAGAAGAGCTTGGTACCCAGAACTTCAAGAAATGATATCAGAGGACCCATGGCCTCTACCGCTCAGACAGGATCTGCTACAGCAGGGGCCCTGTCTGTTCCAAGACTTACCGCGGCTGCGTTTGACGGCATGGCGGTTGAATTCCGGATCCTAAAGGAAAAGGGCATTCCGGAGGAAGTCATTCCTACGCTCATAAAAGCCAGGAAAGAAGTAACCGCAAAACATTATCTCCGTATTTGGCGGAAATATGTTGCGTGGTGTGAGGCCAGGAAGGCCCCAACAGAGGAATTTCAGCTGGGTCGTTTTCTGCACTTCCTACAGTCGGGAGTGACTATGGGCCTAAAATTGGGTTCCATTAAGGTCCAGATTTCGTCTCTGTCGATTTTCTTCCAGAAAGAACTGGCTTCTCTGCCTGAAGTTCAGACTTTTGTAAAGGGAGTGCTTCACATTCAGCCCCCTTTCGTGCCTCCTGTGGCACCTTGGGATCTCAATGTGGTGTTGAGTTTCCTAAAATCACATTGGTTTGAACCACTTAAAACTGTGGATCTGAAATATCTCACGTGGAAAGTGGTCATGTTATTGGCCTTGGCTTCGGCCAGGCGTGTGTCAGAATTGGCGGCTTTGTCATGTAAAAGCCCTTATCTGATTTTCCATATGGATAGGGCAGAATTGAGGACTCGTCCCCAGTTTCTCCCTAAGGTGGTATCAGCCTTTCACTTGAACCAACCTATCGTTGTGCCTGCGGCTACTAGGGACTTGGAGGATTCCAAGTTACTGGACGTAGTCAGGGCCTTGAAAATTTATGTTTCCAGGACGGCTGGAGTCAGGAAGACTGACTCGCTATTAATCCTGTATGCACCCAACAAAATAGGTGCTCCTGCTTCTAAGCAGACTATTGCTCGCTGGATTTGTAGCACAATTCAGCTGGCGCATTCTGCGGCTGGATTACCGCATCCAAAATCAGTAAAAGCCCATTCCACGAGGAAGGTGGGCTCATCTTGGGCGGCTGTCCGAGGGGTCTCGGCTTTACAACTTTGCCGAGCTGCAACTTGGTCAGGGGCAAACACGTTTGCTAAATTCTACAAATTTGATACCCTGGCTGAGGAGGACCTTGAGTTCTCTCAATCGGTGCTGCAGAGTCATCCGCACTCTCCCGCCCATTTGGGAGCTTTGGTATAATCCCCATGGTCCTTATGGAGTTCCCAGCATCCACTAGGACGTCAGAGAAAATAAGATTTTACTCACCGGTATATCTATTTCTCGTAGTCCGTAGTGGATGCTGGGCGCCCATCCCAAGTGCGGATTGTCTGCAATACTTGTATATAGTTGTTGACTAACTAAAGGGTTATTGTTGAGCCATCTGTTGAGAGGCTCAGTTGTATTTCATACTGTTAACTGGGTATAGTATCACAAATTATACGGTGTGATTGGTGTGGCTGGTATGAGTCTTACCCGGGATTCAACATCCTTCCTTATTGTGTCAGCTCTTCCGGGCACAGTATCCTAACTGAGGTCTGGAGGAGGGGCATAGAGGGAGGAGCCAGTGCACACCAGATAGTACCAAATCTTTCTTATAGAGTGCCCAGTCTCCTGCGGAGCCCGTCTATTCCCCATGGTCCTTACGGAGTTCCCAGCATCCACTACGGACTACGAGAAATAGATTTACCGGTGAGTAAAATCTTATTTTATTTATATAGCGCTCTTTCTCCAATAGGACTCAAGGCACTTAACAGATACAAAGCATAATATAGTACAGAAACAATGAGGTACAGAACAGCTTTTCATAAAATACAGAAGCATGTAGATAGGGACATTATGGAAAAGCTTGAGTAAACAGGAAAGTCTTGAGTCTATTTTTGAAGGATACTTTTTTTTTTTTTTTTTTACATCAATAGTTTTTATTGGAAAAATCAAAAAAATACATTTATCAAAAGACAGAAAAAAGAAGAAAAAGGAGGGAAAGAAGAAGAAAAGGGTGTGTGTGTGGGGTGGGAGGGGGGGTTATTTTTGAAGGATTCTATAGTTGGGGCCTCTCGCACTGTGTGGTGAAGTGAGTTCTATAGAGCCGGAGCGGCATGACTAAAAGCTTGACCTCCAGTTAAATTACGGGAGATTCTAGGTACTGCTAATAGTCCTTCATCTAAAGATTGCAGTAATCGAGTGGAGCAGTATGGAATCAGAAGCTGCTTCAGGTACCTTGGGCCCTGGTCATGTAGTGATTTGAAACTCAGTAAGCCAATCTTGAAGATGATTCGCCATTTTACAGGCAGCCAGTGAAGGGAGTAGAGGATGGGTGTTATGTGGCTAGAACAGGGCTGATTGATTAACAGCCTGGCATCTGTGTTTTGCAAGCAGTGCAATTCTTTTGCTGAGAGACCAAGGTAGAGAGGGCATTACAGTAGTCTAATCGAGATGATACAAATGCATGTATGACTTTTGGCAGATCATCTGAGGCAATTAAGTGCTTGATTCTGGTTGTGTTCCTCAGATAAAAGAATGAGGATTTGATTGTGGCTAATATCTGATGTTTAAGTGTCAAGCCACTATCCAGGACAACGCCAAGATTCCGCACATGATCAGTGGTTTGTAATTCTGAATCCCAAAGTGTAAGTCCAGTTGGTTGGCTATGCTGCAGTCTTGTACTTTGATTTTGCGGTCCTATCATAAGGACCTCTGTTTTATCCGGGAAAAGTCGCAGCCAACTGGCATTCATCCACTCCTGGAGCTTAGCTAGACAGCCATTTATGGTTGCTATTGGGTTATCAGTGCCCGGAGCAAAGTACAAGTACAGTTGTGTGTCACCTGCATAGTAGTGGTAGACCAGGCCATGGCGCCTGATTATTTCACCCACTGGGAGCATGTATACTGCAAAAAGCATGGGGGATAGTATAGAGCCTTGTGGGACACCACATGGCAATGGCACTGATATTGATGGACGATACTCTCTGTGACCTGCCTGTAAGGAATTATTTGAACCAGCTTAGGACTGAGCCATCCAGTCCACAAAAATTTATCAGTCGCATACAAAAATTTATCAGTGGCATACAATATTTCTTTGCTCGAGGGTTCAGCGTTGGATTGGGTGTCTCCGTTATGGGAGCGATCTGATCCATTGGTTTCTAGTTACACCAATTTCATTGCGTCATTCCGGAGAATCTTTGATGAGCCAGGCAGGACGACCGCTGCCTCTGCAGACTTGCTTCGTGTCCGACAAGGCTCTCGTTCAGTGGGACAGTATGTGATTAATTTTCAGACCATAGCCTCAGAACTGCGTTGGAATAATGATGCCCTTCGGACTGCCTTTTGGAACGGGCTCTCCGATCGTCTAAAGGACGAGTTGGTCACTAGAGATTTGCCGGATTCTTAGGAACAGTTGATCTCGCTCTGTGTAAAGGTGGATCTTCGCATGCAGGAACGAGGTGGTGAACGTAGTCGGTCAGATCGATCAAGGGTCCGATCTTTTCCGTCTAAGCAAACGGTTATTCCAAGTCCTGATGAACCCATGCAGATTAATCGATCTCGGCTGTCCCCAGAGGAACGTCAGCGTCGTCGTGAGGGTAGACTCTGCCTCTTCTGTGGAGCCGCGGATCATTTTCTCAAGTTTTGCAAGTCTCGTCCAGGAAACGGGCAGTCCTAGCTTGTTCCGGAGGAGTCGAGCTAGGGGTTTCTTCTAAACCTTCTCCGTCAATGGACTGTTTACTCTCCATGTCTCTGTTCTCCGAGTCAATAGCCAAACCCGTTAAGGCTCTGCTGGACTCTGGGGCTGCAGGAAATTTTATTTCCCTTTCCTGTGCTCAGAATCTGGGTTTTCAGCTACGGTTGGTCGAACGACCTATTACGTTGACTGCTATCAATGGTACCCAAATTTCTAACGGTCTGATTTCAAGTTGTACAGTACCAATCAAACTGCAAGTGGGAGCTCTGCATCAAGAACATCTGGAGTTCCTAGTGATTCGGGAGATGCCCCACGATCTGGTTCTTGGCCTTCCTTGGCTTAAACTTCACAACCCTCACGTCGACTGGAGTTCGACACAAATAACATCTTGGAGTCTTTTTTGTCATTCAAATTGTCTCACCCCTGTCTATCCGCTCCGTGTATCTTCCAAGTCAGATGAAGGGCTCATTCCGGAGGCCTATCGGGAGTTTTCTGACGTGTTCTCAGAGCAAGCGGCCGATCTGCTACCACTGCATAGACCTTGGGACTGTCCCATTGAGCTCATTCCGGGGAAAATGCCACCTTGGGGTCGCACTTATCCCTTATCATTACCCGAGACCCAAGCTATGTCGGACTATATCAAGTCTAATCTGCAGAAAGGATTCATCTGCCCCTCTACCTCCCCGGCGGGGGCGGGTTTCTTTTTTGTGAAGAAGAAGGACGGAGGAAATCTCTGCCTTTATCGTACTTGGGAAGAGCGAATTTGATAAAGATGTTATCATTCCCCCGTCTGATGTACTTTATACAGGCCATGCCACATGTCCTCCTACCCAAAGATGTTCAACGCATCAATTTTCTTTTTAGATGCTTTATTTGGCAGGGAAGAAAACCACGTATAGCGTTGATTAAATTACAGCAAACTACGGAGAATGGGGGAATTAATTTTCCTAATGTTCTTTGGTATTCCCATGCCGCTCAACTACGGTATTTGCATGACTGGGTGCACAATGACAACAACTACACAAACACTGACTTAGATAGATAATTTTTACAAGGGGGGGACCTGGTCTCCTTTTTACATTTGCATGCTCGAGAGGTGTCTGGGGAGTGGAGGAGGAATCCACTATTGTGGACCATTAAAAAACTATGGACTGATATGCGTAATAAACTAGATCTGAACTCCCACAAATCATTGTACCTTCCGTTCATGGCTAATCCGGACTTCCAGGTGGGTAGGGCGCATTATCCATTCAACATCTGGCGGATGGGGGGTGTCTCCAAGGTAGCTCATTTGGTGGATTCGCAAAGCTTGAGGCCGCTCACGTTCCAGGAAAGCCACTGCTAGACATCCTGTTCTACTGGCCTATCCTGTGGCCTTTCTATTAGCCCAACACTATGTTTCTGCTACTATTGGCTGTTTCTCACCTATGGATTGGAACAATCCGATAGATAAACTACTACAACAAGCCCCTAGAGTTAGGAAAGCAATATCAATGGCATATGGGTACTTTCGGACTGTTCTAGACTACTCTACGGGACAGGGAGGTATCCGGTCCTGGACGGAATGTTTCCCGGGGATCGAGACGACTGACTTGCTTACGGCCCATGTAAAAGCTTGTAAACTGTTTCCCTCGTCTAGGTATAAAGAAATGTCTCTCAATATTTTGCACAGGACTTATTTATCACCTCATAGAAGATGTCTCATAGGGCTAGCTGACACACATGCTTGTTGGAAGTGTGGCTCTCCCCAGGCAGACCTTTATCACTGCTTGTGGACATGCCCTCTGATTAGACAGTTCTGGATAAGGATAAGGAATTACTTAACGACTAACCTAGTGAATTATTGGAGTATGTGCCCAGAATGGGCGCTTTTCGGTATATTCTCCCTGGATCTACGTCTCTCTCAGGGAAGTAGAAAGCTACTGCTAGCAGTTAGTATAGCAGCCAGAAAGGCTATTCTGCAAGTATAGATTGCTAAAGATCCACCTACACTTTCATTGTTTAAGGCCAAATTATTTTATCTCTTTCGGATGGAATGGATAGGATGTTTGCTAGACAAAGATACTAAGATACAAAAATTCTTTGAAGTATGGGAAAGCTATATAACGACCTTGTCGATAGCAGTCAGGACACAGCTCAATAACTCTTTCTCTAATACAGAATGGTTTTTGACTAGAACGATTGCGGGGGATCCGCCGATTGTGCTATAGGACTGACTGCCATTCTCAGCTCGGTAGACGACTGGGCGGGGGTTGGCATACAGGCACGGGATATAATTTTTTTTTATTTTTTTTGTTATCCTCACCTGCACGCGTCTGGGTCAGCTGACTAGACCAGCTCTTAATCTGATGGTTACTGAATCCCCGAGAGGCATGTTCTATATAAGTGTAATATTGTTGTTTGTACTGTGTTTAAAATGTCTCTTGATAGGGGAATCGGTTGTAATATTATTTACTCCCCTTTCGCTTTTTCCTATTTGATATAGGTTTGACCTACTGTGAAAATGTATGTATGTATTACATATATTGCTTCAATAAAAAATATGTTTAATAAAAAAAAAAAAAAAAGAAGGACGGAGGGCTAAGACCATGTATTGACTATCGTGGTCTAAATGATGTCACCATTAAGAATAAGTATCCTTTGCCGCTCATTACGGAGCTCTTTGATAGAGTTCGCGGAGCCCGAGTTTTCACCAAACTTGATTTAAGGGGAGCTTATAATTTGATACGTATCCGACAGGGAGACGAATGAAAGACGGCCTTCAATACCAGGGACATGCATTACAAGTACCTGGTAATGCCGTTTGGCCTCAGCAACGCTCCTGCCGTCTTCCAGGGATTCATTAACGAAGTGTTTCGGGATATGCTATACCTAAGTGTCGTGGTATATTTGGATGACATTCTGATATTTTCAAAAAATCTCACAGAGCACAGAATACAGGTCAAAGAGGTACTTCTTCGATTACGAGAGCATCATCTTTATGGCAAGATTTCCAAATGTACCTTTGAGGTTTCTTCTATTCCATTTCTTGGTTACATCATTTCGGGCACGGAGCTTCGTATGGATCCAGAGAAACTCACTGCCATCCGGGACTGGACTCAGCCTCTTTCTTTGAAAGCGGTACAACGATTTCTGGGCTTTGCAAATTTCTACCGGAAATTCATAAAGGGATTCTCTACCATCGTGGCACCTATTACTGCCCTAACCAACAAGGGTTCTGACCCAAGTCATTGGTCCTCCGAAGCTATAGCAGCGTTCGCTCAGTTAAAGGCAGCCTTTATGTCCGCTCCAGTACTTCAGCAACCAGATTTTTCAAAACCATTCTTTTTAGAGGTTGATGCTTCCACGGTAGGCATAGGTGCCGTGCTTTCGCAGTACGCTCCAGATGGGAAGTTACATCCATGTGGTTTCCATTCTCGCAAATTCTCTCCTGCGGAACAGAATTACACCATTGGAGACAAAGAACTTTTGGCAATAAAATCTGCCTTGGAGGAATGGAGATATCTTTTGGAAGGTGCTAAACACCTAATTACAATTTTCACTGATCATAAGAATTTGCTGTACCTCAAGACGGCCCAGTGCTTGAATCCCTGTCAAGCTAGATCTTCTTTACTCTGTTTTCGTTTGTCATTAAGTACCGGGCTGGGACTTTTAACACCAAGGCTGGTGCTTTGTCCCGTTCCTTAACAGCTTCGGATGAAGAGAATTCCGTTGAGAAGGCTTTGATTCTCAGTCCAGTTTCTATGTCGGCGGCTCCCACCGCTCTGGGTCCTCCTCCTGGGAGAATGTCTGTGCCAGCTAAATTTCGACCAAGGTTGTTGCAGTGGGCTCATATTTCCAAGTTTTCCGGTCATCCTGGAGTTCAAAAGATGTGGGAGTTTCTACGAAGGTCTTACTGGTGGGACACTATGAAGAAGGATATTCAAGATTATGTCAACTCATGTCCTCAGTGTGCTCAGCACAAAATTCCTCGTTTGCCTCCTGCGGGGTTGTTGCATCCACTGTCCATTCCTCAGAGGCCTTGGACCCATATCTCTATGGACTTTGTCACTGAATTGCCCCTCTCCAAGGGTCACAATACTGTCTGGGTAATTATTGACCGTTTCTCTAAGATGGCACATTTTGTACCTTTGACCGGGTTACCATCAGCGCCCAAGTTGGCTTTGTTATTTATCCGAGAACATTTCCGCCTGCACGGTTTACCTCAGGAAATCGTCTCTGACCGGGGGGTACAATTCACTGCAAGATTCTGGAGAGCTCTTTGTACGGCCTTACAAATAAAACTCAAGTTTTCATCCGCTTACCATCCACAGACCAACGGGCAAACTGAACGCGTCAATCAAGATTTAGAGACTTTTCTCCGTGTTTATCTCTCTCCCTCGCAAGATGATTGGGTGGAACTGTTGCCATGGGCCGAGTTTGCCCATAATCATCTGTACCACTCTTCGACTGGTGAGTCCCCATTTTTCATTAATTATGGGTTCCATCCTCAAGTTCCTGAATTACCCATTTGTCCTCCGGAGGATGTTCCTGCTGCAGCCTCTACTCTTCGGCACTTCAGTCAAATTTGGAGTCGAGTTCATGCTAATCTCAAGAGAGTCTCCGGCCGCTATAAGTTCTTTGCGGATAGGAAGCGACGAGCAGCTCCCCAATACAAGGTTGGTGACAGGGTATGGCTCTCCACCCGCAACCTCCGGTTAAGAGTGCCCACTATGAAGTTCGCCCCAAAGTTTATTGATCCTTACCCCGTGTTACAAGTCCTGAATCCGGTTGTCTGCAAATTGGGATTGCCTTCCCACCTCCGGATACCAAACTCCTTTCATGTTTCTCTCCTTCGCCCCCTTATTTTAAACCGGTTCCATTTAAAGTCCCCGAGGCCAACTTCTGCAGAGTCTGAAGCTGGAACGGACTTTGAAATCAAAGCTATTCTTGACTCTCGTTATCTTCACAGGAATCTACAGTATTTAGTGGAGTGGAAAGGTTTTGGCCCCGAGGAGAGGAGCTGGGTCAAGGCTACTGAAGTTATGGCTCCCCGACTGGTGCGGATTTTCCATTCCAGACATCCAACAAAACCTGGAAAGTGTTCGGGGGCCACTCCTGGAGGAGGGGGTACTGTCACACGCCATAGGCGGCGTTCACCGCGCTTACCCCTGCGTGCCTGCTGGTCTGTGTTGCGGCCTCCGCCTTCGGTGGTCCACCGGCTCCGGCGTCTGGCTGGCGCGGCTCCCGGCGGTTCCCCGGGGTGGGGTCGCCGCCATGACACCCGGCATCACGTGGGCGGGGAGCAGGTGACGTCATCAGACTGTTCCGCCAATCCAGCGGAGGCACGAGATTCAAAGTCAGACGCCGGGCAGAGCCTCGGCGCCTGAGTATCGTCTTTTCCCCTGACGTGGATGCCAGTGCTCTTGTTCCCGACGTATCTCTCTGCAGTCGTACCCCAGTGTCTCCGGTACTTCCAGGTGCCAGTTGCTGCACAGTTCAGCGTATACTGCGGCTGGTGTGTTTCTCTGCAATCCAGTCACCAGTGCTTCTTGGAGTCAGCGTGTGCTGCGGGCTAATCAAGTTCTACAAATCATCAGTGTCTTTAATCACCGCTCTCAAGTTCTACAAATCATCAGTGTCTTTAATCACCGCTCTCAAGTTCTACAAATTATCAGTGTCTTTAATCACCGCTCTCAAGTTCTACAAATCATCAGTGTCTTTAATCACCGCTCTCAAGTTATACTAATAATCAGTGTCTTTAACCACCGCTCCCAAATTTTGCAAGTTGCCAGTGTCTTTAACCACCGCTCTCAAGTTCTACAAATCATCAGTGTCTTTAACTACCGCTCTCAAGTCATACAAATCATCAGTGTCTTTAACCACCGTTCTCAAGTTCTACAAATCATCAGTGTCTTTAACCACCGTTCTCAAGTTCTACAAATCATCAGTGTCTTTAACCACCGCTCACAAGTGTTTCAAATCGTCAGAGTCTTTAACCACCGTTCACCAGTTCTTCAAATCACCAGCATCTTTAAAAACATCACTTACAAGTTCTTTAGTCATTATTATCTTGTACCAACACTCACAAGTACTTCTTTTCCTGGAATCCTCAGCATTGCTTACAAGTTCTCCTATAGGCCTGGACATTTCCCCATACGTTCCTTCTCTGCTATGTGACATTGTGTTGCTCTCTTCCTGCAATAAAGTTCTTTAATATTTTCACCAAGCTTTACTGTCAGAGTCCTGTATGAGGAAGACCTATATTAAGCCATCCCTGTTCCGACCCAGCTGTGGTTCCTCTCCCCTACCATCGGGAGAACCCCCGAGTTCACAGCACCCCCAGCCTAGGTCAGTGACATCACCTCTGTCTCTTGCCATCAGAAAATCATTTAACACACACACAGAGCTGTTTCAGTGCTGTGTCTTCTCCTGAATCCTGATTGGAATGGATCATAAATATCATGGGTTGTCAGGTGGGTTTCCAGTTAATTTGCAACCACTTTCTCAATAACCTTTCCTAGAAAAGGAAGGTTTGATACCGGTCTGTAGTTGGTCATGCAGTCGGGATCTAAATTAGTTTTTTTTAAGAAGAGGTCTAACAATTGCTTCCTTTTGGGGTCCAGGAAAAATGCCTGTCTGCGAAGATTTGAACATTTTTTGCAAAGACAGGACCAATTATATCCATACAACCTATTAGAAGCTTGCTTGAGGTAGGGTCCAGATCACAGGTGGTGGGACACAAAATCTGAGCAATTTCAGCAGTGTCCTTTACATCCACTGGGTCAAAGCTGGTCCATGAAGGTGGCTTACATTGGCAGGCTTTGTAGTTTGGCACTCCTTTGATGGCACTGTGGAGATTCCAGCCTGGATGGTGGATAATTTATCTGCAATGAAGTTTGCAAACTCATTGTATCTTGCCTGGGAGAGGGTTTCATCAGTCTGCAGGCATGCTGTCTTGCAAAGCATCTCCACTGTGTGGAAAAGTTGAGCTGGCCTATTGTTTGCTGCCGTGATCTCATTTGACAGGAACTGTGATTTCTTACGGGTGATTGTTGATTTGATATTCTTCATTATGCTTGATTACTTTTATTTTGTCATCCACTAGGTTAGTCTACCTCCATTGTCTTTCCAGTCTACGCCCCTTTTTCTTGAGCTCACTAACACTGTTGTCGAACCAGGGAGCTCGACGTTGTGGTCTACGAGGTCTTATACGCACAGGGGCTATAATATCAATTGCAGCCATAACATCCCTATTATAATAACGGACTAGGGAGCAGGGCTCTTCACAGGCACCCAGTATAGCAGAGAGATCCAGATTCGCTGCAAGAGCCCTGGGAGTCATACCCCTCCTTAGATGATACCTGGTCAACTCCATGGACAAAGATCTAATTTGAGGGGTTGCAACTGAGAACCAAATGAGTAGTGGTCTGACCAGATGACGGGGTGTACTTTTAGGCCAATGACTTCTAATCCAATCTGAAAAACAAGATCAAGAGTGTGACCACTTTTATTTGTGGCAGAAGGAATGACCTGTGTGAAGCCCAGACCATTCATTGTGCACAGGAGGTCTTGGCCAAGGTGTGAGAGCTTCTGATCCACCCATGCATTGAAATCCCAGAGGTGAGCCATCTTTGATGTTCCAGAACCAGGCCAGCAATTTCTTGTAGAAATATCTTTCCATCTCCAGGGGGCCAGTAAATGAGAAGTACTCTGAAACCTAATCCTGTCGAACTCCGGGCAGCAGTGCACTCGAATGAGCGAGTAATTTCAATAGGGTGGACCCTAAGTTTAAGTTCTTTTTTGAAGCACAAAGCCACCCCTGCGGTCCAGTCTTGGGTTGTGGATGGCAGAGTAGTTTGTTGGGACCGCAGCCTCCAATATAGGTGCTGCATTTTCATCTAGCCAGGTTTTTATAATACAGGCTAAATCTGCAGATTCAATAAGGTCAACAATTGTTGCAGTCTTGTTTCTTATAGATTGGGCATACTAGAGGGCCTTCAGTTTTCTTTATGTTAAGTGCAGGAGCTCTGAGAATGGGAGTCACAAAGCGAGAATTGACAGTTCTGTTCTTCCAAGCACAGGGCCGTCTTTTGGGTATCACTTCTGTTTGATTGTTCTTGGAAGCTGGGGGTGAGCAGGTGGGCAAAGTACTTCGGTGGTTACCGGGGAAAATAGGATTTTAATTACCTACCGGTAAATACTTTTCTCGTAGTTCATAGGGGATACTGGGAATCCATTTAGTACGATGGGGAATAGACTGGTCCACTAGAAGCTTTGGGCACTTTAAGAATTTGATAGTGTGCACTGGCTCCTTCCTCTATGCCTCTCCTACTAGACTCAGTCTAGGAAACTGTGCCCG
The DNA here is from genome assembly GCF_028390025.1 of Pseudophryne corroboree. Lineage (NCBI taxonomy): Eukaryota > Metazoa > Chordata > Amphibia > Anura > Myobatrachidae > Pseudophryne > Pseudophryne corroboree. The sequence goes on along the minus strand of NC_086445.1, from coordinate 37,045,446 downwards.
AGGAGACGGACATACTTTGAGAGGATAGAGAAGGAAAGTTGAAACATGAACAGCAACAGCTGAACAAACCAGAATACTTAACTAAGAAACAGTGCAGGAAGAACGAAGCACTGGGCGGGCGCCCAGTATCCCCTATGGACTACGAGAAAAGGATTTACCAGTAGGTAATTAAAATCCTATTTTCTCTTACGTCCTTGGGGATACTGGGAATCCATTTAGTACCATGGGGAAGTACCAAAGCTCCCAAACCAGGTGGGAGAGTGCTGAGGTTCCTGCAGAACTGATTGACCAAACTGAAGGTCCACAGAGGCCAAAGTATCGAACTTGTAAAACTTTGCAAACGTGTTCGAACCTGACCAAGTAGCTGCTCGGCAGAGCTGTAAAGCTGAGACACCCCGGGCAGCCACCCAAGAAGAACCCACCGACCTAGTAGAGTGGGCCTGTACAGATTTTGAAACTGGCAATCCTGCCGTGGAATAAGCATGCTGGATAGTGAGCTTGATCCAGCGTGCAATAGACTGCTTTGAAGCAGGATTTTATTGGGATCATAGAGAACAAACAGCAAGTCGGATTTCCTGTGACTAGCTGTCCTCTTTACGTACACCTTCAAAGCCCTCACAACATCCAAAGACTTTGAAGTAGTAGAGATGTCTGAAACAGCCGGAAGCACAACAGGTTGGTTGATGTGAAACGCGGACATCATCTTAGGAAGGAATTGCTGATGAGTTCTGAGTTCAGCTCTGTCCTCATGGAAAATTAAGTAGGGGCTCTTGTGAGACAATGTCCCTAGCTCCGACACACATCTTGCTGAAGCCAAGGCCAACAGTGTGACGGTCTTCCACGTAAGGTACTTTACATCAACCTCCTGTAACGGTTCAAACCAATCCGATTGGAGCAACTGCAGCACCAAATTGAGATCCCAAAGGTGCCGTGGAAGGCACAAAGGGAGGCTGGATGTGCAGAACACCTTTCAAGAACGTCTGGACCTCAGAGAGAGAAGCCAATTGTTTCTAAAAGTAAATAGACAAGGCCGAAATCTGGACATTAATTGAGCCTAGACGTAGGCCCAAATCCACTCCCGACTGCAGAAAAAGCAGGAGATGTCCCAGATGAAATTCCACCGCAGAATATTGTCTCCTCTCACACCAAGAGACATACTTCTTCCATATACGGTGGTAATGTTTAGACGTTACCCTTTTCCTGGCTTGGATCATAGTCGGGATGACCTTGTCACGAATCCCTCTCCTGGCTAGAATCAGCCGTTCAACCTCCATGCCATTAAACAGCCGCGGTAAGTCGTGATAGACGAACGGGCCCTCTTGCAGAAGATCCTCGCGAAGAGGTAGAGGCCATGGTTCTTCGATCAGCATCCCGAGAAAATCCGCATTCAATGCCCTTCGTGGCCAGTCCGGAGCAATGAGGATTGCTTGAACCTTTTCCCTTTTTAGTCTCTTTAGAATTCTTGGGATCAGAGGAAGTGGAGGAAACACGTACACCTGCTGGTAGACCCACTATTGAAGTCAAAAATATTACATACACACTACATGTAAACTCCAGAGTGGCCACTGTGCGTGCACATACACGCAGCATGCACAGTATATACGGTAGCATACGCATTCGCACAGAGAAGCCACAAAGACATATTCAACACATATTCATACAACACATAGATTACACATAGACAAAACATGTTTAGCACCAAACATTAGATCGTATTTATATAATAGAGTGTAAAACCATATATATATGTATTACTGGGATGGAACAAGTTTATTATATCATGCTTAGTGTCAAAATGGTCAGGAGAATGTGTTGATTAATTTGATAGCTATGGGTAAATTGTAGCACATTGCAACAATTAGTTATGATTAAATAATGTGCAGAGCAAGGTGTGGATACTGGTCAGTTGGAACTGGCTTCACAGCATGGCCCTGGGGGCAAACACATGCGCCTGCAACATAGGACAAAAGCCCTCACACTGACCTATGAGCCGTCGAGTTCTTGAGAGGTCTGGCCTCTGGACCAATGGAAGATGAAACCCACTGTTGTATACACCCATTATTTTACTGAATAAAAAGAGGGACGCAGAATCAGGCAGCTCTCTCATACATTCTCATTCACTCTCACACACACACATATACACTCTCACACACACACCCTTATCAGAAGTCTCCTACCTTATGACTGGCTGCTTGGAACCAGTGAAACTTGCGTATGTATATGGCTGTAACTGATTCTTATGTAGCTGTAACTGATTCTTATGTAACTGATTCTTATGTAACTGCAACGGCTTCTTTTGTAACTGTAACTCTGTAACCATATTTATATATGTTATTTTGTATGCATAACTTTTAATATCAAATATATATATATATCTCTGAGCGTTGGACCTCAGTAATACCATGTGTGCGACTGCTTGCTTTCTCTTAAGGGACATGGTGCTGCAACATTCAGCGCACTTTTATCGTATATGGTAATAAGATGCGCCTTGCATCCGCAGTATACATTTAACGCTGGCATTGAAATGTTTAGTTAAAATAATGGAAATTCACAGTTGGGGGCTCGTCCGGGATATGACGTACTTAATGATGCGATGTACAGACACGCTGTGGTCTACCGGCTAAGGATGGACGCATCTAAATGCCGATGAACCACATCCGTTTATTTGCATTATCAGTAAGGCGCTGATATGAATCAAGGGACAATAGATTTCTTTGTTGCCTTTGAGTGTGACAAAAACGCACAATATTAGAAATGTTACAGCATACTTTTTATTGTTGCTAACAAGGTTCAAATAAGTCATATTGTGTTTGATTCAGATTGGATTGTTTATCTGTTAAGTAAATTTAAAGAGCGTTTAAAAGTTGATGCATGATGGATATACATGTGTTAGCATGCTGCGTCCTATTCGCATACTGCTAACACAGGCCTGAAGTAGCAAAGCTTCATTCGCGCTGAAAAAGCAGCATGTGGAAATTTTGTTACCGTGCAGTGGGAATTGTCCATTAGGGCGACTTCCGGTGCTTGTATAAATTGGGATTTATTTGTGACAAAGGATAGAGCTAGTGTTTGTGTATTCTGGCCGCATGGCGTGGACACCATTTTGTGTCCAGGCACATGGCTTGGAAGGAGGAGGAGCAGTGGCCATTATAGGTCTGGTGCAAGGTACAGTAATGAATAGCAAATATTACCTGTTGTTTCTGCTGTACAAATCTGCATTGGTCTTAGAAGCCACATAACTTAAGGTCCTGAAAGCCACTGTTAAACAATCTGTAGCCTTTGTCAAAATGTAAACAATATATACGTACAAATCCATCACCATTTACAAGCTACCAATAAATTTAACTAACCCATGCCATAGTCAATTATAAATAGTGTTTCAATTAGGCCTAGTGAGAGTAATAGTGAGATAAATACTTAGGCCCTCATTCCGAGTCGTTCGCTCTGTATATTTCATCGCAGTGAAATTCCGCTTAGTACGCATGCGCAATATTCGCACTGCGACTGCGCCAAGTAATTTTACAATGAAGAAAGTATTTTTACTCACGGCTTTTTCTTCGCTCCGGCGATCGTAATGTGATTGACAGGAAATGGGTGTTACTGGGCGGAAACACGGCGTTTCAGGGGCGTGTGGTTAAAAACGCTACCATTTCCGGAAAAAACGCAGGAGTGGCCGGAGAAACGGAGGAGTGTCTGGGCGAACGCTGGGTGTGTTTATGACGTCAAACCAGGAACGACAAGCACTGAACTGATCGCAGATGCCGAGTAAGTCTGAAGCTACTCTGAAACTGCTAAGTAGTTTGTAATCGCAATATTGCGAATACATCGTTCGCAATTTTAAGAAGCTAAGATTCACTCCCAGTAGGCGGCGGCTTAGCGTGTGTAACTCTGCTAAAATCGCCTTGCGAGCGATCAACTCGGAATGAGGGCCTTAGCTTGATGTAAGAAAAAAAATACACACGCATAGATTTTTTCCATGATTTGTTTTAGACTTGGAAGATACTCAGTGTGTAAGATAAGCCCTCTGCCTGTTCCAAGAGATAAACAATTGAAATGTTAATGAACTTGTTCAACCACTCTGGAACAGGGCAAGACCTAGTGAGACATCTGTTGACATGCAAATTAGAGCTGCTGTGGAAACCACAATCAGTATATGTGTATAAATGCATGTGCTGTGTGAGGGTTTCATAGAGTGTAATAATATATATATTATATATATGTTATACAGGTTGAGTATCCCTTATCCAAAATGCTTGGGACCAGAGGTATTTTGGATATCGGATTTTTCCGTATTTCGGAATAATTAGAGACCATAATGAGATATCATGGCGATGGGACCTAAATCTAAGCACAGAATGCATTTATGTTACATATACACCTTATACACACAGCCTGAAAGTAATTTTAGCCAATATTTTTTATAACTTTGTGCATTGTTTTCCTGCAAATACCTGGAAAACAAATGTTTAATTGAGAAGCATATTTGATGAAGTAACACTGACTTGTGGTTTGCCAACACTGTGTAATTTTCTATCTAACATCAACAAATATTTGATTTACTGGTAATCTGTAGATATTAACATCATTTTAAATACTTGCAAATCGTATTTCTTTCTGCAAACTTCACTGCTCTCTCATACAGCCACCACTCCTCCTCCAATTCTCATTTTACTACCAGTTTACACACCATCCACACTATGGCCAGGCTGGCAACCCCCCTTACTCATTGTCCTTCTATTCCTTTATTCTGTCCCCTGTTACCACCTCTATCCCTCTCTCACAGTCTCCTACATCTCATCCTCTCCTCTGTCTGCCTCCCTACCCCTCTTCTGTTTCCCCATTGCAATTCACTTCTGCCCCTTCACACCACTTATACCCCACCACTCAACCCTGCTCTCTCCCTCCTCTGCCTGTCTCCTCACCTCTCCTCCACCAGTATCAAACTGCACTCCCTCCCTGTTTCACGCATGCAGTCTCCCTTCCTAGCCAAGGCCCCAGCACCATCATCACACCCTCTTTATCTTCTCCTTCCAAATTACTCCTACCTCAACGCTACAGCAATCCTGATAATCTCATTCACATCTCTCCCACAAACTCATACCCCCTATCTTGTGCACTCTGGAATGCCAGATCTATTTGCAACAAACTGACCCCCACTCATGACCTTTTCATTTCCAACTCCCTGCACCTCCTGGCCATTACAGAAACCTGGATTACTCCTCATGACACCACTTCTCCTGCTGCTCTCTCTGCTGGGGGCCTCACATTCTCACACACACCCCGACCCGGGGGTCGCCATGGGGGTGGTGTTGGGATCCTTTTACCCTCAAGCTACACATACCAACTTATACCTCCAGAACCTTCTCTTACATTCTCTACATTTGAGGTCCATGCATTACGCCTCTACCAACCTACTAATCTTCGAGTTGCTGTAATTTACCGTCCACCTGGCATTTCCTCCAAATTCCTTGACAACTTTGCTTCCTGGCTACCTCACTTCCTCTCTTCTGACATTCCCTCCATTATTCTAGGTGATTTCAACATCCCTATCGATAACCCCACAAAATCACCTGCCTCTAAACTCCTTAACCTCACCTCTTCACTTGGTCTCTCCCAGTGGACCACCTCACCCTCCCATGTGAACGGGAGCTCACTGGATCTGGTTTTCACTCACCGCTGTGATATTTCTGATTTCTCCAATTCCCCTTTTCCCCTCTCTGACCACCATTTGCTCTCTTTCAACTTATCTATCTCTGCTTCCCCATCTCTCCCTCCTAAGGCTACCATCACGAAGCGTAACATTGAGGCTATTGACACCTCATCCCTGTCCTCCCTGTTTGACTCCCTTCTCTCTCCTCTTCTCTCTCTCACATGCCCTGAACAAGCCACATCCCTATACAATGCATCTCTTACTTCTGCCCTTGACTCTGTTGCTCCGCCAACCACTATTCACCCTCGCAGATCAACACCTCAACCCTGGCACACCAAATGCACCAGATACCTACAAAAATGCTCACGTACTGCCGAGCGACAGTGGAGGAAATCACGCTCTAAAGCAGACTTCCTCCATTTCAAATTCATGCTCTCATCCTTCAGTACTGCCCTTTCCCTTGCTAAACAATCATACTTCAAAATCCTCATTTCTACACAGTCTTCCAACCCCCGGCGCCTCTTTGCCACTGTTAACTCCCTCCTCTGCCCACCACCACCTCCTCTCCCTTCCTCATTGTCTGCTCTTGACTTTGCCACTTATTTCACATCCAAGATTGACTCCATACGTCAGGATATCACTTCCCACCAGACCAGCAACCAGCCACCACCCATCCCTTGCCACCCATCCCCTTCCCTCTTACCAACTCTGACATCTTTCTCCCATGTATCTGGCGAGGAAGTCATGGCCCTCATCCGTTCCTCCCCCCCACAACCTCCCCGCTCGACCCTATCCCCTCCCACCTCCTCCGTTACCTCTCCCCTTCTGCCTGTTACCATCTTGCCCACCTTCTCAATCTCTCCCTTTCATCAGGCACTGTCCCCTCTGCCTTCAAGCATGCTCTTGTCTCCCCTATTCTTAAAAAACCTACCCTTGATCCTAACACTCTCTCCAACTATCGACCCATCTCTCTCCTCCCCTTTGCCTCCAAACTTCTTGAGCGTATTGTCTATAATCGCCTCACTGCCTTTCTTTCCTCTCACTCACTGCTTGACCCATTCCAGTCTGGTTTCCGGTCTCTCCACTCCACTAAAACTGCCCTCACAAAAGTCTGCAATGACCTCCATGCAGCCAAATCTAAGGGCCACTACTCTCTGCTTATTCTTCTTGACCTCTCTGCTGCTTTTGACACTGTGGACCATCCTCTCCTTCTGCAAATCCTTCACTCTCTTGGTCTGCGTGATACTGCCCTCTCCTGGCTGTCCTCCTACCTCTCTGATCGTTCCTTCTCTGTCTCCTCTCATGATGCTACCTCCCCCCCACTTCCACTAACTGTTGGTGTCCCCCAAGGCTCTGTTCTTGGTCCTCTCCTTTTCTCTCTCTATACGTCCTCTTTAGGTGAACTCATTAGTTCTTTTAACTTCCAATATCACCTCTATGCTGATGACACTCAAATCTACCTCTCCTCCCCTGATCTCTCCACGGCTCTCCTCACTCGTACCTCAAACTGTCTTTCTGCTATCTCTTCCTGGATGTCTCAGCGCTTTCTTAAACTCAACATGTGTAAGACTGAGCTGATCATCTTCCCACCCTCCCGCACAGCCTCACCTCCCACAATCTCATTATCCATTGATGGCACAACTATCTCCCCTAGCCCCCAAGTACGCTGTCTTGGCGTAATCCTTGACTCCTCCCTCTCCTTCAAACCACACATTCAGCACCTCTCACAAACCTGTCATTTTCATCTCAAAAACATTTCTAGAATCAGACCTTTTCTCACACAGGATGCCACTAAGATCATTATTCACTCACTGATTATTTCCAGACTGGACTACTGTAATCTCCTCTTAACTGGCCTCCCTGACAATCACCTCTCTCCACTCCAATCTATCCTCAATGCTGCTGCCCGGCTCATCTTCCTCACCAAACGCACTACGTCTACCTCCCCCCTCCTACAGGCCCTCCACTGGCTTCCCTTCCCTTTCAGAATCCAATTCAAACTTCTCACACTCACTTTCAAAGCCCTCACCCACTCCTCTCCCATCTACATCTCTGACCTTATCTCCCTTTACTCTCCCACCCGTCCTCTTCGCTCTGCTAATGCACGCCGTCTCTCCTGTCTTCTGATTACTTCCTCCCACTCCTATCTCCAAGATTTTTCACGTGCTGCTCCATTTCTCTGGAATTCTTTACCTCTCCCCCTCAGACTCTCCACCTCTCTACAAAACTTCAAACGGGCTCTTAAGACCCATTTCTCTATCGTCCTAGTGGATGCTGGGGTTCCTGAAAGGACCAAGGGGAATAGCGGCTCCGCAGGAGACAGGGCACAAAAAGTAAAGCTTTCCGATCAGGTGGTGTGCACTGGCTCCTCCCCCTATGACCCTCCTCCAAGCCTCAGTTAGATTTTTGTGCCCGGCCGAGAAGGGTGCAATCTAGGTGGCTCTCCTAAAGAGCTGCTTAGAAAAGTTTAGCTTAGGTTTTTTATTTTACAGTGAGTCCTGCTGGCAACAGGATCACTGCAACGAGGGACTTAGGGGAGAAGAAGTGAACTCACCTGCGTGCAGGATGGATTGGCTTCTTGGCTACTGGACATCAGCTCCAGAGGGACGATCACAGGTACAGCCTGGATGGTCACCGGAGCCTCGCCGCCGGCCCCCTTGCAGATGCTGAAACAAGAAGAGGTCCAGAATCGGCGGCAGAAGACTCCTCAGTCTTCTAAAGGTAGCGCACAGCACTGCAGCTGTGCGCCATTTTCCTCTCAGCACACTTCACACGGCAGTCACTGAGGGTGCAGGGCGCTGGGAGGGGAGCGCCCTGGGAGGCAAATGAAAACCTATTTGGCTAAAAAATACCTCACATATAGCCTCCGGGGGCTATATGGAGATATTTAACCCCTGCCAGAATCCACTAAAGAGCGGGAGACGAGCCCGCCGTAAAAGGGGCGGGGCCTATCTCCTCAGCACACAGCGCCATTTTCCTTACACAGCTCCGCTGGTCAGGACGGCTCCCAGGTCTCTCCCCTGCACTGCACTACAGAAACAGGGTAAAACAAGAGAGGGGGGGCAAAATAGTGGCAAAAATTATATTATAAAAGCAGCTATACAGGGAGCACTTATTATAAGGCTATCCCTGTCATATATATATAGCGCTTTGGTGTGTGCTGGCAGACTCTCCCTCTGTCTCCCCAAAGGGCTAGTCGGGTCCTGTCTTCGTTAAGAGCATTCCCTGTGTGTCTGCTGTGTGTCGGTACGTGTGTGTCGACATGTATGAGGACGATATTGGTGTGGAGGCGGAGCAATTGCCAAATATGGGGATGTCACCTCCTAGGGGGTCGACACCAGAATGGATGCCTTTATTTATGGAATTACGGGATAGTGTCAACACGCTAAAGCAGTCGTTTGACGACATGAGACGGCCGGACAATCAATTAGTGCCTGTCCAGGCGCCTCAAACACCGTCAGGGGCTGTAAAACGCCCTTTGCCTCAGTCGGTCGACACAGACCCAGACACAGGCACTGATTCCAGTGGCGACGGTGACGAATCAACCGTATTTTCCAGTAGGGCCACACGTTATATGATTTTGGCAATGAAGGAGGCGTTACATTTAGCTGATACTACAGGTACCACTAAACAGGGTATTATGTGGGGTGTGAAAAAACTACCTATAGTTTTTCCTGAATCAGAAGAACTAAATGAGGTGTGTGATGAAGCGTGGGTTGCCCCCGATAAAAAGATGCTAATTTCAAAGAAGTTATTGGCTTTATACCCTTTCCCGCCAGAGGTTAGGGCGCGCTGGGAAACACCTCCTAGGGTGGACAAGGCGCTCACACGCTTATCTAAACAAGTGGCGTTACCCTCTCCTGAGACGGCCGCACTTAAAGATCCAGTAGATAGGAGGATGGAAAATATCCAAAAAAGTATATACACACATACAGGTGTTATACTACGACCAGCTATAGCGACAGCCTGGATGTGCAGTGCTGGAGTAGCTTGGTCAGAGTCCCTGATTGAAAATATTGATACCCTGGATAGGGACAATGTTTTACTGTCTTTAGAGCAAATAAAGGATGCATTTCTTTATATGCGTGATGCACAGAGGGATATCTGCACACTGGCATCACGGGTAAGTGCTATGTCCATTTCGGCCAGAAGAAGTTTATGGACGCGACAGTGGTCAGGCGATGCGGACTCAAAACGGCATATGGAAGTTTTGCCGTATAAAGGGGAGGAGTTATTTGGAGTCGGTCTATCAGATTTGGTGGCCACGGCTACAGCCGGGAAATCCACCTTTTTACCTCAAGTTACTCCCCAACAGAAAAAGACACCGACTTTTCAACCGCAGCCCTTTCGTTCCTTTAAAAACAAGAGAGCAAAGGGATATTCATATCTGCCACGAGGCAGAGGAAGGGGGAAGAGACAGCAACAGGCAGCTCCTTCCCAGGAACAGAAGCCCTCCCCCGCTTCTACAAAAGCCTCAGCATGACGCTGGGGCTTCTCAAGCGGACTCGGGGGCGGTGGGCGGTCGTCTCAAGAATTTCAGCGCGCAGTGGGCTCACTCGCAGGTGGATCCCTGGATCCTGCAGATAATATCTCAGGGATACAGGTTGGAACTAGAGACAGATCCACCTCGCCGTTTCCTGAAGTCTGCTTTACCAACGTCCCCCTCCGAAAGGGAGACGGTCTTGGAAGCCATTCACAAGCTGTACTCTCAGCAGGTGATAGTCAAGGTACCTCTTCTACAACAAGGAAAGGGGTATTATTCCACTCTATTTGTGGTACCGAAGCCGGATGGCTCGGTAAGACCTATTCTAAATCTGAAGTCATTGAACCTGTACATAAAGAAGTTCAAGTTCAAGATGGAGTCACTCAGAGCAGTGATAGCGAACCTGGAAGAAGGGGACTTTATGGTATCCTTGGACATCAAGGATGCGTACCTCCACGTTCCAATTTACCCCTCACACCAGGGGTACCTCAGGTTCGTCGTACAAAACTGTCACTATCAGTTTCAGACGCTGCCGTTCGGATTGTCCACGGCACCTCGGGTCTTTACAAAGGTAATGGCCGAGATGATGATTCTTCTTCGAAGAAAAGGCGTATTAATTATCCCATACTTGGACGATCTCCTGATAAGGGCAAGGTCCAGAGAACAGCTAGAGATGGGATTAGCACTGTCTCAAGAAGTGCTAAAACAGCACGGGTGGATTCTGAATATTCCAAAATCCCAGTTAATGCCAACAACTCGTCTGCTGTTCCTAGGGATGATTCTGGACACGGTTCAGAAAAAGGTTTTTCTCCCGGAGGAAAAAGCCAAGGAGTTATCCGAGCTTGTCAGGAACCTCCTAAAACCAGGAAAGGTGTCTGTACATCAATGCACAAGAGTCCTGGGAAAAATGGTGGCTTCTTACGAAGCAATTCCATTCGGCAGATTCCACGCAAGAATTTTCCAGAGGGATCTGTTGGACAAATGGTCAGGGTCGCATCTTCAGATGCACCAGCGGATAACCCTGTCTCCAAGGACAAGGGTATCTCTTCTGTGGTGGTTGCAGAGTGCTCATCTATTGGAGGGCCGCAGATTCGGCATACAGGATTGGATCCTGGTGACCACGGACGCCAGCCTGGGAGGCTGGGGAGCAGTCACACAAGGAAGAAACTTCCAGGGAGTGTGGACGAGCCTGGAAACGTCTCTTCACATAAACATTCTGGAACTAAGAGCAATCTACAATGCTCTAAGCCAGGCAGAACCTCTGCTTCAGGGAAAACCGGTGTTGATCCAGTCGGACAACATCACGGCAGTCGCCCATGTGAACAGACAGGGCGGCACAAGAAGCAGGAGTGCAATGGCAGAAGCTGCAAGGATTCTTCGCTGGGCAGAGAATCATGTGATAGCACTGTCAGCAGTGTTCATCCCGGGAGTGGACAACTGGGAAGCAGACTTCCTCAGCAGACACGACCTTCACCCGGGAGAGTGGGGACTTCATCCAGAAGTCTTCCACATGCTGGTAACCCGTTGGGAAAGACCAATGGTGGACATGATGGCGTCTCGCCTCAACAAAAAACTGGACAGGTATTGCGCCAGGTCAAGAGATCCGCAGGCAATAGCTGTGGACGCGCTGGTAACGCCTTGGGTGTACCAGTCGGTGTATGTGTTTCCTCCTCTGCCTCTCATACCAAAAGTATTGAGAATTATACGGCAAAGAGGCGTAAGACATTTCCTGCAATCAGGATTGTCTATGGGTCTCAAATTGGGATCTATTAAGGTTCAAATTTCGGCCCTGTCGATTTTCTTCCAGAAAGAATTGGCTTCAGTCCCTGAAGTCCAGACTTTCGTTAAGGGAGTGCTGCATATACAGCCTCCTGTGGTGCCTCCAGTGGCACCGTGGGATCTCAATGTGGTTTTGGACTTTCTAAAATCTCATTGGTTTGAACCACTAAAAAATGTGGATTTGAAATATCTCACATGGAAAGTGACCATGCTACTAGCCCTGGCTTCGGCCAGGAGAGTGTCAGAACTGGCAGCTTTATCTTACAAAAGCCCATATCTGATTTTCCATTCGGACAGGGCGGAACTGCGGACTCGTCCGCATTTTCTCCCTAAGGTGGTGTCAGCATTTCATCTGAACCAGCCTATTGTGGTGCCTGCGGCTACAAGTGACTTGGAGGACTCCAAGTTACTGGACGTTGTCAGAGCATTGAAAATATATATTGCAAGGACAGCTGGAGTCAGAAAATCTGACTCGTTGTTTATATTGTATGCACCCAACAAGATGGGTGCTCCTGCGTCTAAGCAGACGATTGCTCGTTGGATCTGTAGCACAATCCAACTTGCACATTCTGTGGCAGGCCTGCCACAGCCTAAATCTGTAAAGGCCCACTCCACAAGGAAGGTGGGCTCATCTTGGGCGGCTGCCCGAGGGGTCTCGGCATTACAACTTTGCCGAGCAGCTACGTGGTCAGGGGAGAACACGTTTGTAAAATTTTACAAATTTGATACTCTGGCTAAGGAGGACCTGGAGTTCTCTCATTCGGTGCTGCAGAGTCATCCGCACTCTCCCGCCCGTTTGGGAGCTTTGGTATAATCCCCATGGTCCTTTCAGGAACCCCAGCATCCACTAGGACGATAGAGAAAATAAGAATTTACTTACCGATAATTCTATTTCTCGGAGTCCGTAGTGGATGCTGGGCGCCCATCCCAAGTGCGGATTATCTGCAATAATTGTACATAGTTATTGTTAACTAATTCGGGTTATTGTTGTAGGGAGCCATCTTTCAGAGGCTCCTCTGTTATCATACTGTTAACTGGGTTTAGATCACAAGTTGTACGGTGTGATTGGTGTGGCTGGTATGAGTCTTACCCGGGATTCAAAATTCCTCCCTTATTGTGTACGCTCGTCCGGGCACAGTACCTAACTGAGGCTTGGAGGAGGGTCATAGGGGGAGGAGCCAGTGCACACCACCTGATCGGAAAGCTTTACTTTTTGTGCCCTGTCTCCTGCGGAGCCGCTATTCCCCTTGGTCCTTTCAGGAACCCCAGCATCCACTACGGACTCCGAGAAATAGAATTATCGGTAAGTAAATTCTTATTTTCTTTACCAAACCTAGCCAAATCTCAACATAACCCTCTGTTCCACGCTCTCTATGTACCCCATCTGTGTCATCCCTGTCTGTCTACCCCTCCCCTTAGAATGTAAGCTCTCACGAGTAGGGCCCTCTTCCCTCATGTGCTTATACTTTTCTTACTTTAATAATCCTCAACTGCCCAGATCCCACAGTTTTTTGACCACCTGGAACTTATCTCTATGTTTACTGGTGTAGTTATGCTTAGTTGCCCTGTACTTGTCCTATATTGTATTCAACTGTAAGTCACTGTTTTCCTATTTTTTATGTGCATTTGTACTCTGTAATCGGGCGCTGCGGAACCCTTGTGGCGCCATATAAATAAAGGATAATAATAATAATAATACTAATTAAACAAAGTGTGTCTACATTCACACAATTCATTTATGTTTCATATACACCTTATATACACAGCCTGAAGGTCATTTAATACAATATTATTAATTACTTTGTGTATTAAACAAAGTTCGTGTACATTGAGCCATCAAAAAACAAAGGTTTCACTATCTCACTCTCACTCAAAAAAGTCCGTATTTCGGAATATTCCGTATTTCGGAATATTTGGATATGGGATACTCAACCTGTATTACTATTATTATTTGGATATATGGATATTTATATCATTGTAGGTTCTGCTAGATAGCTGTCCAATCTGAATCATAGCATTTAAATTATAGTCAATAGCCATATTGAATTGAAGTGTAATACCTCTAGGGGGATGTTATCAATCACTGAGAAATGATTCCTTTTTCTGTACAGAAAATATTGTGAATTTGTGTGGGTTGAAAGTAAGTGTGAGTGGATTGAACCCCGGAATTTGGGATCCCGTAGGTTGACAGCTGGGAGACGCTGCGGTGGCGTGGTGGCTCGCAACCACACGTTTAAGTATAGAACGAAGTAAGGTCCGTTCGGATGAGGTATGGTAAACCGTCCAGGTGTGGAGTTAGCCCATTTATAAAACACTCCAGGTGACAGAGACATAGCCTACTGTAAAAAGTAAAATTGTCTTCATAATCGTAAGGCACACAAATAACAAGTATTTGTGAGTCGTGCGATTTGACCGCATCTCTGCTCATGTGATACGCGTCGCAACGTGATACGGTTTTTGCGTAATTTTGCGCAAATAGCGTCATCATACGCACTGTGTTAGCATACGCAGAGGTGATTGAGTAAAGCGTTAAGAACTTCAATGTTCTCCAAAGAAGATTCTTGGTGGACATTCATTGGATGGTGTTGTGACGTTTCCCACACGGAATTCCAGTGGATAGAAACCCAAAAGTAACAGGCCTGTAACCTCCACTGGAAAGGCGTGGTATTACTTGGTTAATACATTTCGTGCTCCCAGTGCCTGAGGGGTCTGATAGGGTCCTCTCTGATATACGCGTGTCATCAGTCGGTGGGGCGTTGTATACTCAGTTGATTGCTCGTATTGTCCATTTGGGGATCGTGTTAAAAGGCCCACGATGGGAGCCAAGTGCACAAGCGAGAAACGTTCGGCAGCTAGGGTTCAGGCTGAAGTTCAGGGGCCGAAAAGGGTCAGCTAGTTATATTATGTGTAGGAAGTCCGGTGGAAGTCTGCTAGATGGGGTGATCGATAAGTTGTTTCTCACCCAGAATTCTGGTGGAACAAAACCCAAGTAACATTGACAGGATGTTCCTTACAAGGAGGCTTTTTATAATGATTGGGTAAAAATTAGAGATGAGCGGGTTCGGATTTACTCGGTTCTTAACACCAGAATTATCGCAAGTTCTTTTTTTCTGGATTTTTCTTACTGGCTAACCAAAACACGTGACGTCCGTGAGCCAATAAGGAAGTTCGGGTAAATCCGAGTAAAACTGAACCCGCTCATCTCTAGTAAAAATGACGATGAATGAATGTCATTTTCCAGTGATTGGTGGTTTTGATCCTAAGGCAGGCATGTCCAAAGTCCGGCCCGGGGGCAGATTGCGGCCCGTGCTCACACTTCCACTGGCCCGCAGCCTGCCCTGCTTGTTTATTTCTGATCATCGCACCCCGCCGCACTGACACTCCCCGCCTGTTGCTGTCAGCCGCGCTACACAGTGACTGACAGCTATCTTCCCCTCATCTGTGTGCAGACTATAGGCTGGTCTGCTGATGATCTAGTGAGACAGGAGGTCTGGGGTTGCCTCTCCTGCTGAGACAAACCCAGCCCTCCTGTGTGTATGAATCTATCAAAGGAGACACCAGGGAGGATCATCACGGTGTCCATCTGTACTGCAGCTCCGCAGCAGAGTCCGGTGATCAGTGGTCTCAATAAGTTTAGTGCTTCACCCTCTCATATGCAGCACTGCTGGGGGCATATAATGTGTATCTGGCAGCACTGTAGGGGCATATAATGTGTATCTGGCAGCACTGCTGGGGGCATATAATGTGTATCTGGCAGCACTGGGGGCATATAATGTGTATCTGGCATTGATGGCATTTGTGTATCTGGCAGTACTGGGGGCATTTGTGTATCTGGCAGCACTGCTGTGGGCATTTGTGTATCTGGTCGGGCCACACACATTTTCACCTCACCAAATTTGGCCCTCTTTGCAAAAAGTTTGGACACCCCTGTCCTTAGGTATTGCAGGTAGTATGAAAACAAATATGTTTAACCAAAGTCATATAAGACAAGAACGAAAACATAATAGCTGTTTGAACTCGTAGCAACAATGAGGAAGTAAAAAGAGAAAGTAAGTACACCGCCATATGTGGATGTGGAAGCAGTTACAGCCAGTCTACAAACTATAGAAAATAATAAAAATATGAATGTTACCTATAATATGTACTAATGAATGTCAAAAGTTTTATTTAGGAGGAGATGGTGGACCGACTCTGGTTTCAGCCATTTCTCATGCACTCAGAGGAGTAATATCCAATCGGTAAAAGAGGAGCTGTAGCCTGCAGGGGGAGTGGCTGAGACCAGTGGAACTGGTAAGTATGGAGCCATTCAAGTACATATATAGTTAGACCCAAAAATAAAATAAAAATCAGGAAAGTAATAACACAAACAGAGAACATCCTGTCCGCACATTAGTATTTCCCAATAGGAAAGCGGACAGGGAAGGGGTAACCCCCAGGGTACTTCTTTTTTAACTATCGCATAAGAAGTATTCATTTCTAGGAATGCCCTAGTCTAGAAGAGCTTGTTAAATGTTTGTTGGACCATGTACAGACCCTTAATACGGGATGAGAAGGATTAAATGAATACTTTGCATGACCGAGAAGCTTCTTTTTTTTTTTGCAGTACTAGAAAATTATCTGTTAGGATTGAAGATAATTGGTAAACACTAATTCAAAAGGCAAGACAGAGGTTGGTACAATATCAGAGTTGCGCAGTGAAACGGATAAAGCTGCCTAGACAGACTGTTCGGTCGGTGGGAAAAAACACCAATTCCCAATATGAGCAAAAGAAAAATTATGAACAGAAGGTCACTGGTGCTGAATCAGTAGGATGTATTTGAAGGCCCTGGCTTGGGCCAATTAGATATACAGTGATATATAGAACATGGATGGTCAAATGAATATTATGAACCCTCCAAGATAAAAGGGATAGCCCCCTGCAAGGGACAGTACCCCAGTGAATGAGACAGGTATAAAGATACAAACAAGGGGGTGTGGCCTATCTGTGTGTGGAGGTGGACGTGATCTCCTGCTCAAGATCTATATTTAACCATCTCTTGGCCCTTCCAGCTGTTGCTCACGCCCCACCAGTGGTTTACCTAGGCTCCCCTGCACTGGGTAGGTGGGTTTGCAGAGCCGGCGGGTGCCCCCTGTGCCCGTGCGGGTTGCGGCCTACCTGCCTAGTTGGAGCCGGGGACTCCAGCCGGGTGCCATCCCGGACCGGAAGTGACACGACGGAGCCCTGTTCGCGGACTGCAGCAGACTTTCTCCAGCCTCTACAATACTCTCCCCACCTGCCTCCTGCCCGTCTCCACTGTGCGGCGTTCCGCCCGCTGGCCGCGGCGCCCGCAGTGTGGCTCGGTGCGGCGGGAGAGTGCGACGCGGATCGTGTGACGGAGCCCCTGGCGCTGACCGCGGCTGACGTCACCTCCTCCTTCCATCCTCCGCTCTCCACTGCCCGGGCGAGAGGGGGGCCCTGTGACTGACGGGACACTCACCGCTTCCACCAACGAGCTCTCCCCCGCTGGCTGGGGTGCAGGTACCAGCGCTGCTGCGGCTCAGGATTAGAGCCCGGCGGCGCCATCTTGGTGTCTGGCAGGTTTTATAAACTGGAAGCTGCGGTTCTGTGGGGGGACACTGACCTACTCTTAATGTGCTGCAGGTAGTGGGGGCTGCTGGGAACCCTCTCCCCTTTGCTTTTGGGGTATATTGACTGCCCGGGCTAGGCTCTGTCAGAGGAAACAGTGATCCTTGGAGTGGCCTGCAGCTGCCCCTATCCCACTTCTCACTACTCCCACCCTGTGTTATAGTGGGCTCGGTGACCTATATTTTTCTGGCGCATAGTGACGGCAATACTGAGTGGATTCCTTGCCTAAATACGCTCTCCCTGCCTGACCAGGAGAACCGAAACTGTGGGACCCTGATGAATCTCACCCCCTTGTTGCTGTTGTCTCACTTCCTTGTATTATAACAAAACATCTTGCCTATTGGAGTAGGCACTGCCATGTGAACTTATCCCCACCTTCCTGGGAGTGGATGCTTCCTTCATCCACCATGTGAGGCCACCTCGAGGAGTAATGGCTGACACCTTCTGACACATACTTCCGGCATAGCGACCACGGGTTTGTCTTGCTACCCCTACACTCTTCTGCTGGACCCGACACGGCTTCGCGGCCAATCCGATATGTACGCGTTCCACGACCATGCAACCTGGTTTCTATAGCCGCAGCTGCACCTGTCCCTCTCTTTTACATGATTGTTGCGTAGTGCTCTTCAGATATCTGTCCCCAACTGCGTGAAACGGGAACGAGGGAGTGGTCTCCGTGGGATTAGTGGCGTCCAGTCATCCTGTGCTTATGTCTCCGTTCCTGTCATAAAGGGGCTGTCGCTTAAATCCTCTCCCTGCTACTCTTCATTGGTTTACCCTCTCCGGATTCAAAAGCCGCCCTTTCATGAGTCGCAGGAAACGTAAGGGAGTAAGAACCTCAGTCCGCCTGTCTGAAGTTCCCCCCCGCTCGGACCTTTGAAGATATCTCAATCTCCAAAAAGACACGGACATGTCAGTCCCGTCGACGCCCACCTCTCCCGCTCACTCTGAGGGGTCTGGGACACAAGTCGAATCCAGAGCGATCACACCTGCTCTGAGCTCCACTGGACAACAGGATATGCAGAAAGTCCTTAAACTCTTGCAGTCCTTGCCCACCAAGGCAGATTTCACATCCTTGGAGAGTAGGCTTCGAGACGTAGTACACTCAGAAGTGTCCACACTTCGGTCCGAATTGAGTCAGCTAGGCTCTCGCATCGAAACGCTGGAGTCTACTGGAGAGGAATCCAATGCTTTCTATCATGCATTGGTGGACACCATTAAACTTCAAGCAGAGGAGATTCAGAACCTACACGACCATCTTGACGATTTAGACAATAGGGGACGCAGAAACAACCTGCGGGTGAGGGGCATCCCTGAGGACATACCCCAACAAAACATCCCAGATGTCCTAAACAAAATCTTCGGTGCAGTCCTGGAGACCGATCCAAACGACCCCATTGTCTTCGACAGAGCGCACAGGGCGCTGCGTCCTAGAGGCCTGCAGTCTGACCGGCCACGAGATATTATCTGTCGCCTACACTACTATAGCCAAAAAGACGAGATAATTAGAAAACTCCGGAACTCTGGCGACTTAGACTTCAATGGCTTGCCCATTCAGGTTTTTCAAGATCTTTCTCGTCACACCCTACAATCTAGACGTCAATTGAAGCCCTTAACGGACATCCTCCGTAAGAATAACATCAAATATAGATGGGGATTTCCCTTCAGCATTACAGCCACTAATGAGGGTCGGACGGCCACGATTCGGACCCCTGAGGATGTCGCTCTCTTCTGCTCCACTCTGTCAATTGATCCAGTGCAGACCCCTGAGTGGCAATCCGTACGCTCGAGGATCCGCCCCCCTCAACCCCCACGGGTCGACCCTCCTTTTCAAACAGTGGGCTCCCCCCCCAGCATCGCAAAAGCGTAATCGCTCCTCCACGCCCTCTGCATCTTCCTCACCGGCTGCGAAGACCTGAGTATCCCTCTATCTGATCTGTGACTTTTGCTTATGACAGGGGAACTTTCAGCCCATGGACAGCTGTGACGCCACGTAGGGACTCTGTGGAGGGGGCCATTACCTATTGGATGGATTTCCGCAGTGAGATTCTATGCAGTCGGAAGACGCAATGCCTCCCAGGCCCTGTTTCTTTCTTTCTCTGATAATTGCCTTTAGCTTGAGAGGCCTGAACATTGTATAACTTGTTTAAGGAGATGACCCCGCATCTCTACCATAGTATATACTGCTTTAAATTAGTTGGGGGCGCGTATTGTTATCATTATGCTGATCAGTTGTGTTTGCATTCCTGTGGTCGCTAAAAAAATGTAATATATAATTTTTTTTTAATTTTTTTTATGTGGTTTGTGTCGGAGGGTGGATTCGTTCCTCCCTTGTTACCCCGTTTGCACCGCAATGTTTGGTCCCGGTCCGATTGATGGGACTATTGTCTCCGTCGCTCGAACAACCGGGAGCGGTGTCTTGTTTCTTGTTCTCTTGTTTTCCACTGTTATGTCTTTTTGTTCTGCTGTTCTTCTGCCCCCTTCTTCTCTTTTCTCTTTTTTTCCTTCTGGTTCTCTCCTCCCTTCCTGCGCTGGCTGGATTTGCGTGTGCTCGACCCCTGCCCCATATTGTTGGAATCTTCAGGAGGCTAGATCCTACATTTTTTCCTTTTTTTCCCTTTTTTAAGCCAAGAATATGGCGCTGATGAAGGTGGTTTCTATTAACGCCCGGGGACTCAACATTCCTGAGAGACGGTCAAGGGCCCTGCGAGAACTTAAGGCCGAGAAAGCAGATGTTGCCTTTGTGCAAGAAACCCACTTTAAAGAGGGGGCAGCCCCTTCTCTCAGGAATAGGGACTTCCCTACAGGTTATTTCTCCAATAATACTGAAGGTAAAACCCTAGGGGTAGCAATATTGTTCGCCAAACATGTTACCCTTGCCGATGTAGTATGTCATCAACTTATTCCCGGCAGGGCTCTGCTTCTCAATTGCAATGTGGCCAATAGGGCTCTCACCTTTCTTAACATCTATGCCCCAAATAAGGCACAGCCGGCCTTTTTAGAAAGGGTCCTTATCCTAGCCCAGCCCCATGTTAACGGAATTTTGCTCTTCGGTGGGGACTTAAATTGGTCCCTGGAACCTCGTTTAGACTCCTCTAACCCCTCGCCTAGGTACTCTGATAAACTCCATCGTAGGGTCCGGAGAATTCTACATAATTTCCAACTCATTGACGTATGGAGGGTACAACACCCCTCTACTCATGACTTCACTTTCTACTCACACCCGCACAACACTTACACTAGGATTGACTACTTATTTATCACTCATAGGTTTTTACACTTGGTTGAGGTCTCTGCAGTGGGTAACATATCCTGGGCTGATCATGCTCCAGTCTCTTTGGGGGTTCGTTTGTCCCCACCTCGCCTCAATTCTTACACATGGAGATTGAACGAGCTGATCCTTCAGGATCCGTATTGCCAACAGCAGATTAGGGAAGCTATTACTGAATATATTGACGTGAACGACACTGCTGAGATCTCTAAAGTGGTGGTCTGGGAGGCCCATAAGTGCGTTATAAGGGGCAAACTCATACAATTAGGTGCTCTAAGGAAAAAACAACACATGGCGGCTCGGGTGGCCTTGATTCAAAAAATTCAAGCCCTAGAACTTCATAAATCCGCTTTGTCAGATGATACCCTTCAGCCTCTATTATTGGCTCGGAAGGAATTAGACTCACTTATGTCTTACAGACTGAAATTGGAGGCGAAGAAATGCCGTAGTCGCTATTTTCTATGGGGGAATAAACCTGGGAAGCTGCTGGCACGGGCACTCCAGGCCCAACGGGCAGCATCTTTCATATCCAAAGTTAAAACACATGCTGGACCAACACAGAGTACCACGACAGAGATAGCAGCAGCCTTCCGAAGTTATTACACCGAGTTATATAACCTCAGAGGTTCTACCGAAGCAGGGCTTGACCTCTCCCGAAAGGCCTCTATTGCAGAGTTCCTACGGGAAATAAATTTTCCCACACTTTCACCGGAGGAAGTTGAATCACTTGAGGCCCCCTACACTCTTTCAGAGCTTGAGGAAGCTATTAAAACTACCCCTAATGGCAGGAGCCCGGGCCCCGACGGGATCCCGTTGGCATATTATAAGACATTTGGAGACGTTTTGTTGCCACTGATGCTTAGAGCCTTTAATCAGGTTTCGGACCGGTCCCCCTTCTCTCCCCAGTCTCTGCTTGCACACATCACGGTGATCCCTAAGGAGGGTAAGGACCCGGCCCAATGTTCCAGCTATAGGCCCATTTCCCTGTTAAATGTAGATTTAAAGCTCTTCGCCAAATTAATGGCGAATCGCCTAAAACTCTTCCTTCCGTCCCTAGTGCACTCGGACCAAGTGGGGTTTGTCCCGGGCCGTGAGGCTAGAGATAACACCACGAAGGTCCTAGATTTAATTTCTTACGCCTCAACCTGTAAATCTCCTTCTATTCTTCTCTCCACTGACGCGGAAAAAGCGTTCGATAGAGTTGATTGGGATTTTCTGTTGGGGGTAATGGAACACTTGGGCTTGGGCCGAGTAGGACTACAGAGACTTAGGGCCCTATACTCTGGGCCCGCGGCTCGTGTCCGTATAAATGGGGAGCTGTCGGACCCATTTCAGATACGGAATGGCACTCGTCAGGGTTGTCCTTTGTCACCGCTTATCTTTGTGCTATGCATGGAGGCCCTGGCGAGGGCCACTCGTCAGAACGTGAACATCACGGGGCTGCAGGTGGGAAAGACAGAATATAAGCTCGCCTTGTTTGCGGACGATCTCCTCGCAGTGATATCCAACCCTTTGACCTCAGTACCCAATCTCCTTAAAGAATTTAAGCGTTTTGGCACTCTCTCCAATTTCAAAATTAACTTGCAAAAGTCCACGGCATTAAATTTAACTTTGGATCAGACGAGTCTCCAAGTTCTCCAATCCATTTCGCCCTTCGCATGGCACCCAACACAATTAAAATATTTAGGGGTGATCCTCCATAGGGATCTTTCTCAGATTTACCACTCAAATTTTCCCCCACTTTTATCCAAACTCCAATCTGACCTTACCAAATGGGGTGGGAAAAAAATGTCATGGATAGGTAGAATAGGGGTAGTTAAGATGAACATCTTACCCAGAATCCTGTACCTCCTGCAAACATTGCCCATCGCTATCCCTCGATCATGGTTTACCTCCCTACAACGTAAGATTAGAGACTACGTTTGGGCGGGACGTAAGCCACGATTTAAGCATGACATTCTTTTTAGACGAAAACACCAAGGAGGTCTTCAACTTCCCCACTTTTTCTCATACTACCAAGCAGTACTCCTTACGAGAGTAATGGAGTGGAGCCGCGAACTCCATAGGAAACAGTGGGTAGATATCGAATTGGCCTCTCTTCCCTCCCTTAGCTCGGATTCCCCTTGGCTCTCTAAAGTCCCCCGGGTAATGCATCCACTGGCTGGCCCTCTATTTCTGAGCTGGCGTCTTCTACGTACCCTTCCCCACGTTTCCGCGCCCCCTTCTCCACTTTTACCATTGTTTGGGAATCCTGAGTTTCCCCCAGGTTGCCACTCCCTGTCGTTTTGTTTATGGCGAGAAAAAGGCATCCTGAGAGTAGATCAGCTGCTGGATGCGTCTGGCGTGATACCCTTCCCCGAATTGCAGACTAAATGGAATCTACCTAACAAAGAAATATGGAGGTATCCCCAAATTAAACATTACCTAATGACTTTTTGCTCTTTTGGGGGGGGTGAACGGGCTATGACTTTGTTCGAACGGCTGTGTCTCTCCCAATCATATCCCAGACACACTCTATCTACGTTTTATAAATGGATAATAGACCACAGATTTTCTTCCCAACCTAAGTATGTCAGGGATTGGGAACTAGATCTCGCGGGTTTAGTAACTACAGATGATTGGGAAGATATATATAATAATACTTTTTCCCTAACTACCAATGTTTTGGCCCTGGAGACTCACTACAAAGTACTCACAAGGTGGTATAGATGCCCAAATCTCCTTGCGAAAATCTACCCCGGAGTACCCAACACATGTTGGCGATGTAGGACAGCCGTGGGTACCCCCCTACATATATGGTGGGAATGCTCTCTTCTTCAACCATATTGGAACAAAGTGGTGGAGACAACTAACATTATTCTAGGCGAAGATCTACCCTGTTGTCCTAGTTTTTGGCTATTAAATCTTACTCGTACACCCAGACATCGACTTAAGAAATCACTATTACGCCATATTTTAAGTGCCTCCAAGGCAATTATTCCAGTACACTGGAAATCTACAGTGATTCCTACTATGAAGGAGTGGAACGCCCGCCTAGATCATTATATGGCAATGGAGGACTTCATTGCGTCTCTAGAAGTGAGAAACACATCCTTTAATGCCACTTGGAGCCCTTGGCTCGAATACAAAGAGACAATCCATTATAAATCTTCCCTTTGAGGATAAAACCTCATTTTTTATTACATTTAAGTAGTCCCCTGCTATTGATGTAGCAGGGTTCCATGAGTTGGGAGGAGAGAACCCCCCCCCTTTTTTTTGTTTTTCGCTCTAAATCTTTTTCCTTGGGATACCCTTTCCCCTCCTCCCCTTTCTTGGGAGTAATTCTACTCCTTTTCTCTGGGCTCTTTTTCTCTTGTTCTTTATCTTTCTTCTCCCTCTTCTATTTTCTTCTTTTTTACATATCTGAGTAGTTGTAACTCTAGATCTGTTTTTGGAGACGCAATATGTTAGTCGAAATGCAGCATTCCCCCTACGGATCCTGTTAATGCTCACATCTCCGGGTTCTTTTTGATGTTGTATCTCGGTTACGACTACCTGTTGTTTACATTTTTGAAATTATCAATAAAAATCAATTTGCAAAAAAAAAAAGATACAAACAAACAGGTTTATTAATAAAACAGGCAGTTCAAAATAATTACTGTAAGTGCATAGTGGAATGGTAAAATCCATACAGGTGACTTGTGCATTAAGAAGAACAGAAAGAAGCTCTCACCATCTCTCTGTATTGCGGTGGGCTAGCTTGTAAATAAGCTGGTGTGGTCCTGGGCTGAAATAGCCTGGCACCACCGCAAAAGACTTTATCAGCGTTAGTTCACCATGCATCCACATGCGTATGTCCTCAGTCCAAGCAACGCGTTTCGGTTCAGCAGAACCTTTCTCAAGAATTGGATGAGGAATAATGTCCTGACTGATCTTTTATACCTTGGTAATAAGCAGCAAATTGAATAATTACCAATGATGTCACTTCCGGTTTTGAAAAACGGAAATGATGTAACTGCATTCCAAATTATGTTAACCATCTGTTGGGTCCCGTGCAAAAGAGAGATCCTTGCAAGTTTATTATTCTCCCACACATACTGGGCTCCTATGCTGTCCCCTCTTATGAAATACATGATCCACATTTGTCAACAGAGGCGCGCCGTGACTTCCGCGATCCCCAGCCGGATGTCACGTGTGTGCGGTTCAACCGCGGCTTCCTGTTTCTAAGTTAGTGCGTTCCACATAGGTCTTACGTCCAGGAGGTGACGGTGATGTAATAATGGTCATGCGTTCCACGCGCTATTCCTTCCTTGCGTTCCAAGGGCAGTCTGCTACTGGAATCCAGACAAACGTGATATTTTTTCACTTTAACATGATCACTGAAACCATGAGCATCTTAGACAAAGTGGTCTTGTATCTTTGGCCGGAAAACAGTCGGGAGCACCCACACCGATACCTTTCTTGGTGGTACTTAGTATTCCCAGCCTGTCCATCCCTAATACCCGGGTGGAGAGGAATTCCAGCATATGCAGCGTGAGAATGGCAGGAATAGTCCACACAGGGTTGAAATAAATGAACACAGAGATAGAGGGCCCCGTATGGATCAAAGACACACGCAAAGAGAAAGGAATGTAGGTAGACTGAGATCAGGGCACGTCTCCACTCCGCAATCCAACCGGGCTGCTTTTTTAGAGAGAGGCCATTGGATTCCGAAGAGGGAGTGATCAAATCAGGAAGTGGGGTCACTAAACGTGGCAAAAGAGGTGGAATTAAGAAACCCAAACCTAGCTAATCTATCAAGGCTGGGGCTGCTACAAATCATGTGGGTGCCATCAGTACACAAATGGTTTTATTTTTCATTCATTACACATTGACTGTCCCCCTTTCGATTGTAGACTATTTAGTGTACATTCCACACTTTCAACTGTCCACCTTGGAACGCACAGCCATTGCCTGCGTTCCACGGACAGGAAAGGTCGAGATTCCGCGGCCTGTGGAGCGCATTACGTCATTTCCGGACATATGCGGTCCACAGCACGACTGATGCACGCACGTCACTTCCTTGGAGCGCATGCATGTTATTTCGGTGCTTGCGTGCGCTCCCACTCACATCTATAGTAAAAGACAACTGGGCACAATGTTCTTTTAGGGCAGCTGGCCTGGGCAATGTATCCGCCCTCAGCCATAGTTATACATGGTTTATTTAATACTTTTTATTCCAAGGTGAAACGCACGCGCGTCACTTCTGGCACTTTATGCGTTCCACTGGACAGGAAGTGACTCATTCAATGTTCTAAACCATTTTAAAACGTTTTAAATATGTTTTAAATATGTTATATTATTCCATATTATTATATTAATGCTTATTAGCAAATAATTTATGTCTACTTGCCGTGTATATGATATTATAATCTGTTTTTATGTATGTAATTGCGCAAAGATGTAACCCCACCCCCATCATATGACTTCCTGTTGGGGGGTATAAATAATTGTACTAGTGCCCTCACTACACACCTTGAAAAAGTTTTTTCTGTCGAAACGCGTTGGTGTGAGGGCCAGGACCACCAGTGATTAATCAGGACGGTATTAGCTAAGGTGAGGATAGTCCGGACTTTTTTACACCTTGCACTCATCTTTGCAAAACCTCTCCTGTCTTGACCATGGGTCCTTTGCCAGTTTTTTATTTTTTCTGTGTTCAATAAATTAATTTTGTGTGTTAATACTTCATCTCTGAATTATTGACACTTGGCTTTCCTCCCCACACGTACACCGCCACCCACGAGAGGAGTGGAATTGGGGACCCGGGACATCTAGGACCACTCCAAAGATACCTTTATATACAGGTCTCAACACCATTAAGTGTGAGTTGGGTACGCCCATTTCTCATGTATCATCTGTCTCATTTGAATGTGAGTGACTCTAAGTGATACCACTAGATTTATATAAACACCAGTCCAAGGAAAAGATACCTTTATGCACTTTTTCCTTCCCCGTATGGATGTGAGTATGGCACGCACCAGGTTATCAGAATAGCACAAAGGTCACTCTTCACTCTAACAGTTATATGGTTACGTGTTGTTACGTACGTACTACACTATCAGTCGTTCCCTTGTCTTTTTTCCCTCACCGGCGAGAATAAACACCGATCCAGCGCTATCTCTGGGACAAGAGGAAGAAAGAAGAAGGAGGGGTAACGAAGGATCAAAGATACCTTTATATGCAAGACCAACCCTGATTTAACGTGAGTACGGTACGCGTTAAATTACCATCCATTCTGAGCACCTCCACTCCTGTACCATCACCTGTAGAAAGGATGAAAATTCTGGATTACTAACCCTTAGAGCCACGTTTAATACACTCCTTCACGTACTTTTATCCAGTGATCTCCCGCCTTCACGAACTTACTACACTATCAGTGTTAGGATCTCCTGCTCTGTGCTGCCACGTCGCCATGGCAACCGGGAGGCAAGTGTTAGCGAAGTAACCTGAGCGCAGCTGATACTCCGGTCCGGGTTTTTACTGTGTAGTGGTTACAGGCTCTGTGCACGGCAGGGAATCCGGCGCTGGTTTTGTGCTCACAGTCTGTGAGGTCTGAGTGGGGCGTGGACAGCACCTGCTATATAAACCATCCTCTCAGGCTAGGCAAATGCTGCTGAATCTTTGTTTGTTCGTCAGTTCCAGAGAGTTAGCTAGTACTGTGTGACTTTGTATTTACTTGTTGCTTACTGCGAATAGGCCTTGGGATTCGGTACTTCATTCTGCCAATCCGGACCTAGCAGTAAGACTGGAGTCAGTTGTTTGACCTGCTGGGGTTCTTTTGTTATTCTGTGAACCCAGCAGGTTTGCGGCTGTACTCTCAGACCTGCTTGCTTAATCCTCCCTCACTGTGCAGGGCGTCCAGGTGTCAGTTTAGTGGCAGTAAGCTGAACCTGTGCCCTGCAAGTGGGGGTTAGGATTGTGGATACTCTCCTTGTGTCTATATTTCTATCTCTGACCAAGGAGTTTATTCCCACACCCGTTGGTAACCCTTTGGGGTTTTTTCTGTTGCTCTTAGCAACATCATTTCAGGTGCTCCACATGTTAAATCACTACACATCGCTTCATTGTCCACTCTATTCCATCTGAGCATTCCTGACACTAGGGAGACACCCAATTCCTGAGCCTTTGGGCTTCTCCGTTCACTTTGTGTTTATTAGTTATTCCATCACCTCCTGTGTATGTTATGTTATACTGTCTGTGAGTTCGTTTGCTTCGCTTCCCTCTCTGTTCATACACCGGTATACTCCTGTTAGCACTGGTGTGCGTAACATATTCAGCAGCCTTACTCCTGTTGAAATTTTGTGGGAATATGGAGCATACCCCTCAAAATACTTTGCAACAGGTGGTCGATCAGGTGCAGGTCCTGACTCGACAATTTAATGAGATGTCCATTAAAATGAACACCCCGCAGGCCGCTAGCGGAGCTCCTGCAGCAGCAGCGGCAAGTTCAGGGGTTAAGGAGCCGAAAGTAAATCTCCCGGATCGTTTTTCTGGAGATCGCTCGCAGTTCTTTTGTTTCAAGGAGAGCTGTAAGCTATATTTCAGGCTTAGGCCCCAGTCTTCTGGGTCGGAGATTCAGCGGGTGGGCATGGTCATTTCCTTGCTACAAGGAGACCCACAGGTCTGGGCATATGGGTTACAGCCTGACTGTCCGTCGCTTAAAAGTGTTGATGCTTTTTTTACGGCACTGGGCATTTTGTATGATGACCCTGACAAGATGGCTTCAGCCGAGGCTCAGATTACGGTTCTTAAGCAAGGGCGACGGCCAGCTGAGGTTTATAGTACGGAGTTTCGGAGGTTGGCTCATGATACCCAGTGGAATGACCCAGCCCTGAGAAACCAGTACCGAAGGGGCCTTTCTGACCAGATAAAGGACCAACTGGTACAGTATCCCACGCCTGATAGCTTAGATCAGCTCATGCAGTTATCCATCCGGGTGGATAGATGGCTGAGAGAGCGTAGGCTTGAAAGGGAGACCGCAGTTTCCTTTTTTCCCAAGGGAACCTCAGACTCTGAGGAATATTCCGAGGAGCCTATGCAGATTGGGGCTACCCGCCTCTCCTCGCGTGAGAAGACGCGGAGGAGACAGCAGGGTTTGTGTTTGTACTGTGGGAATAAAGGTCATGTTGTAGTATCATGCCCAGAAAAAAACGGAAAACTTCAGGGCCTGAGGGTGATGGGAAATATCCTGTCAGGCCAGAAGTCAGAATTTCCTAAAAAGACTTTTCTCATTCCGGTGACTTTGGAGATCCTCGGTCAAACTGTCAAGACTGAGGCCTTTGTTGACAGTGGGGCCGATGGGGTTTTCATGGACCGTCAATTCGCCCTGGAATACTCTGTTCCCTCAGTACCTTTGGCATCAGAGATTGAGATCTGTGGGTTAAACGGGGAACCATTGTCCCAGGGTAAAATTATCTCCTGCACCAGCCAAATTCCTTTGTTTATTGGAGCCACACACTCTGAAAAATTGTCTTTTTATGTGACTGTCTGTTCTTTTGCCCCATTGGTTTTGGGGTTACCCTGGTTAAGGGCCCATAATCCTCAATTTGACTGGGTCTCTGGGGAGATTCTTAGTTGGGGTAGTGATTGTTTCAGGAGTTGCTTGAGCCTTCCAGTCAGGCTCTCGCAGCTAAGTTTGCCAGGATTGCCAGGATGTTATGCAGATTTTGCGGATGTGTTCTCCAAAAAAGTTGCGGAGGTACTACCTCCCCATCGCCCCTATGACTGTGCCATTGATTTGTTGCCGGATGCTAAGCTTCCCAAGAGCAGGTTGTACTCCCTGTCACGTCCTGAGACTCAGGCTATGGCAGAGTACATTCAGGAGAACTTGGCTAAGGGATTTATCAGACCCTCACAGTCCCCAGTTGGGTCGGGGTTCTTTTTCGTGGGTAAAAAGGACGGTTCGTTGCGACCCTGCATCGACTTCAGGGAATTGAACCGTGTCACGATTAAAAACTCGTACCCACTGCCTCTCATTTCGGTTTTGTTTGACCAGCTTCGTACTGCCACCATTTTTTCTAAGATTGACCTACGCGGTGCTTACAATCTAATCCGAATAAGAGAGGGGGATGAATGGAAGACTGCCTTTAATACCCACTCAGGGCATTATGAATATTTGGTGATGCCTTTTGGGCTCTCTAATGCCCCGGCAGTCTTCCAGGAATTCATGAACGATGTGCTCAGGGAATATTTGGATAGATTCTTAGTTGTTTATCTAGATGACATCCTAATCTTCTCTCATTCCCTGGAGGAACATCGGAAGCATGTACGCTTAGTCCTCCAGAAACTCAGAGACCACCAGCTTGGGGCAAAGCTGGAGAAGTGCGAGTTTGAAGTCCAGCAAATCGCATTTCTAGGGTATATTATCTCCTCAGAAGGTTTCCAAATGGAGGGTTCTAAGGTACAGGCAGTCCTGGATTGGGTGCAGCCCACTAGTTTGAAGGCGCTACAGCGTTTTCTGGGCTTTGTGAATTTTTATAGACGGTTTATCGCTGGATTTTCGTCTATAGTGGCCCCCTTGGTGGCACTCACTAAGAAAGGGGCGGATGTTGCTCACTGGTCTTGTGAGGCCAAAGCGGCCTTTGCCCGTCTCAAAAGGGCATTTGTCTCGGCCAAGGTGCTGCGACACCCAGATCCAGAGCGTCCTTTTGTGGTAGAAGTGGATGCCTCTGAGATAGGTATTGGGGCAGTGCTCTCTCAGATGGGGGTGTCTGATAATCGCCTTCATCCCTGTGCTTACTTTTCCCGTAAATTTTCGTCTGCCGAGATGAATTATGATGTGGGTAACCGGGAATTGTTGGCTATAAAGGATGCACTCGGGGAGTGGAGACACTGGCTTGAGGGGGCTAAGTTTGTGGTCTCAATTCTCACCGACCATAAGAATCTGGCATATTTAGAGTCAGCGAAGCGGCTCAATGCCAGGCAGGCACGATGGGCTTTGTTTTTTGCTTGCTTTAATTTTTTGATAACATATCGCCCTGGGTCAAAAAACATCAAGGCTGATGCGCTCTCACGGAGTTTTGCTCCAGTTCAAGAGACCACCGAGGAGCCATTGCCCATTGTGTCCCCATCATGTATTAAAGTGGGCATTACCCAGGACCTCTTGTCATTAGTCCTTAGAGCACAGGAGCAGGCTCCTCCAGACCTTCCGGTAGGTCTCTTGTTTGTGCCTCCTAGGTTAAGACAGCGAGTGTTCCTGGAATTCCATGCCAAGAGGTCGGCAGGGCATCCGGGTATTGCCAGAACTCGGGAGTTGCTGTCTAGGGCGGTGTGGTGGCCCTCGGTGGCTAGGGATGTGGATCAGTGGGTTCGGGCATGTGACGTTTGTGCCCGAAATAAAACTCCTAGAGGGGTTCCTGTCAGCCCATTACATCCACTCTCTATTCCGTCTAAGCCATGGACCCACATTTCCATGGATTTTGTGGTCGACTTGCCCAAATCCTCGGGGATGACAGCCATTTGGGTTGTCGTTGACAGGTTTTCGAAGATGGCGCATTTCGTTCCACTGGTTGGGTTGCCATCGGCCAGACGCTTGTCTGAGTTATTTATGCAGCATGTTGTGCGCCTCCACGGGTTGCCACTTGATGTGGTCTCTGACCGTGGATCCCAGTTTGTGGCCAAATTCTGGAGGGCATTTTGTTCTGATCTCCAGATTTCTGTGAGCTTGTCGTCAGGCTACCATCCACAGTCTAATGGGCAGACTGAGAGGGTGAACCAGTCCTTGGAGCAGTTCCTCAGGTGTTATGTCTCCAAGTGTCATACTGACTGGGTTGCTCATCTGTCCATGGCGGAGTTTGCCTATAACAACGCGGCTCACTCTGCTACAGGGATCTCTCCCTTCCTTTGTGTGTATGGGCATCACCCTAAGGCCAATTCTTTTGACCCCCTGGATTCCACGTCTGGTGGTTCCTCTGTTGTTTCGGTCCTTAGGGGTATTTGGAGGAAAGTGAAGAAAGCCCTTGTGTCTGTGTCATTAGTGACCAAAAGGGTTTTTGATAAGCGGAGAAGACCCTGCAGCTTCAAATTAGGAGACTTCGTCTGGTTGTCCACCAAGAATTTGAAGTTGAGACAGCCATCTCATAAGTTTGGTCCCCGGTTCATCGGCCCTTATAAGATCACCAGGGTTATCAATCCGGTGGCATTTCAGTTAGATCTGCCCCGTTCATTGGGTATCAATAAAACATTTCATTGTTCCCTTTTAAAACTGGCGGTTAGTAATCCTTCTTCCAGTGGAAGACCTTCTCCTCTTCTGATACGGGGTCAGAGGGAGTTTGTGGTTGAAAGGGTTCTTGACTCCTAGATGGTTCGGGTCGGCTGTCATTTTTGGTGCACTGGAAGGGGTATGGCCCGGAGGAGCGGTCGTGGGTGCGCAGTTGTGATCTTCATGCCCCCAGACTGATACGCTCTTTCTTCTCGCAGTTCCCCGATAAACCCGGTGGTAGGGGTTCTTTGACCCCTCGTCAGAGGGGGGGTACTGTTAGGATCTCCTGCTCTGTGCTGCCACGTCGCCATGGCAACCGGGAGGCAAGTGTTAGCGAAGTAACCTGAGCGCAGCTGATACTCCGGTCCGGGTTTTTACTGTGTAGTGGTTACAGGCTCTGTGCATGGCAGGGAATCCGGCGCTGGTTTTGTGCTCACAGTCTGTGAGGTCTGAGTGGGGCGTGGACAGCACCTGCTATATAAACCATCCTCTCAGGCTAGGCAAATGCTGCTGAATCTTTGTTTGTTAGTCAGTTCCAGAGAGTTAGCTAGTACTGTGTGACTTTGTATTTACTTGTTGCTTACTGCGAATAGGCCTTGGGATTCGGTACTTCATTCTGCCAATCCGGACCTAGCAGTAAGACTGGAGTCAGTTGTTTGACCTGCTGGGGTTCTTTTGTTATTCTGTGAACCCAGCAGGTTTGCGGCTGTACTCTCAGACCTGCTTGCTTAATCCTCCCTCACTGTGCAGGGCGTCCAGGTGTCAGTTTAGTGGCAGTAAGCTGAACCTGTGCCCTGCAAGTGGGGGTTAGGATTGTGGATACTCTCCTTGTGTCTATATTTCTATCTCTGACCAAGGAGTTTATTCCCACACCCGTTTGTAACCCTTTGGGGTTTTTTCTGTTGCTCTTAGCAACATCATTTCAGGTGCTCCACATGTTAAATCACTACACATCGCTTCATTGTCCGCTCTATTCCATCTGAGCATTCCTGACACTAGGGAGACACCCAATTCCTGAGCCTTTGGGCTTCTCCGTTCACTTTGTGTTTATTAGTTATTCCATCACCTCCTGTGTATGTTATGTTATACTGTCTGTGAGTTCGTTTGCTTCGCTTCCCTCTCTGTTCATACACCGGTATACTCCTGTTAGCACTGGTGTGCGTAACAATCAGTTGTTCTTCTGTCCCATTTTTTCCTTTTTCCAACCGCGAGGATAAGAACTCTTCACTTCGGAGAAGTGGGAGAGAAAAGAACAAAGAAACCAAAGATACCTTTATACGAAGGACATATCACGACTCTATGTGAGTATGGTACGCATCGAGTCCTCTTGTACCTAACACCTCCGTTATGGAAAAGAACTGAGGCAGAGACCAGAACTTTTTTATAGACTGATTGACTGAGAACTTATTTGAATTACTCCATCACTGTATATTGTTGTTGGATGAGCGCAGAAGGGATTCCTCATTCCTTGTGCATCTATGTTCTAGGGTGATTGAGTGATCACCCGTGGATTTTCCCACTGCAGCTCTCTGAGGCGCAGCAGTCCTCTATCGTCCCTTTTTTGAGGTCATTTTAGTGCCTAAAATGGAGTAAGCCCCCTTTTAAGTCTGTAATGCCAGTCTGGGTACTGTGTGCACATATAGTGTACTTAGACTCAGTTCACTCCCTCAGAAGCGGTGCGTCTGCACTGTGTACTGAGTCTGGAGACCCAGCCGCCCCATATAGAAGCCATGCGTCTCCGTACCCTCATGCCGCCGTAATGGCTGGCGACCCGCTAACCGGGACGCCGGCTTAGTACTCACCACTCTTCTATATTCTGGCTCTGTTAGGGGTGGCGGCATGCTGCGGGAATGTACGCTCGCCGTGGTGGGGCTTGCGAATAGTTCCCTCAGGAGCTAGTGTCCTGTCAGCGGGGAACGGGCCGAATAACCCTTCAAGAGCCCCCCCCTCCCTAAGTCCCACGAAGCAGGCAGGCTGGTGCCATCCATTCCTGCCTGAAAATAACAAACATATAAAATAAATGCAGAAAACTCTTCAGGAGGTTCCAGTGACGTGACCGGCTCCTCTGGGCACATTTTCTAAACTGAGTCTGGTAGGAAGGGCATAGAGGAAGGAGCCAGCGCACACTATCAAATTCTTAAAGTGCCCAAGGCTCCTAGTGGACCCGTTTATACCCCATGGTGATAAATGTATTCCCAGTATCCCCAAGGAAGTAAGAGAAAATAAATTTCCGGCCCGCTCGCTTCCCATGATTGCGCCTGTTTTTGTTTTAAAATGCCAAGGGAGGGGGCGTGGCCTGGGTGCTGAAGGAGACAGACGTGCCTAGTGTGAGCTCCTGAGAATCATAGCCCAAACTGCTCTTTTTCCCAGCCTTCTGCACCTCCCAAGCCTCAATATTCTCACTGCCGCCCTCCCTGCACCCCCGGCTGGGACCCCTGAAGTGCCGCGGAATCGGGGAGCAGTTTTAACTGCTCCCGCGGATTGCGGCCTACGGGGCTAGAAGAAGCCGGGACCTCGAGTCGGGCCTTAGGCCGGAAGCGGCTCCGAGACCCGCTACACGGGCCGCAGACGTCGCCTGGAGCTCCGTCCTATCCACGGACGCTGGCCTTCGGCTGCGACTAGCGGAGCCTCCCTGTCCCAGGCCCCAACAGATGCATACTCGCCCGGCGGAGACCCAGAAACCCGGCGAACGAGACAGCGCGAGAAGACGCCCGGCGGCCATATTGGATGCACCAAAAGACTAAACAGAGGGCCGCACGGACGCGGTGAACGGCCGGACGGCACACACCACACCAGCCAGGTACGTCCCTCGGTGGAGCTGGAGGGGGGATTGCGCTTCACCCCGGGTCCCCTAAGCCGACTTGCCGGCCGGTCCGGTCCGGCTGCAGAGTGACCGCGGCGGCCATCTTGAAAGAGGGCTATCCCTGCTGAGGGAGCCAGCGTCAGAGGGAGACGGGAGCCGCACTGTCGCTACCACGACTCGCCGACGGTGCGGTGAGGAACTCTCCCCTTTGCCCCCCTGCCTTGTCCACTACCCCTCTCTGCCAGCGGCCTTTCCGCAGGGAACTAAAGCCCACCATCGCCGCAGAACAGAACCAGAGGAGCCTGCGGCCGGGATAGCAGACCCTCCCCTTCCCAGCCAGGGGGTCATTATATATTTATGCAACAACAGCAGCTGCCCACTCCCAGCTCCCGCCTGGTCCACTGGCCGCCCGGACGCGCCGTAGCGGCGACAACCGACCCTGCACCATATCTTCCGATGTCCTCCAGGACTGGACATCACTAGTGAGTGGCCCCGCCTGGCCCGCGACCCACAATTCTACGGGGTAACCCGACTAAGGGTGCTGCATCTCACCCCCTCCGACACAACACGAGCCCCGGAGGCCATCTCCCCCCCTGCCGCTACGAGATACCCTCTGGAGCATTGAGACCCAGCACAGAACACCACGCAGCTGGCTGAAAATCCACATACCCTGCCGGTAGTTCTCATATCTTACAAATACAGCCCCACTATGTAGTTATTGCTACAACTCATCTACTACGAGCTCTCCCTTTCACCAGGAGGTCGCCCCAACATAAGAAGCCCGTACCTCCCCCCCACCTACTGCTAGTCCGCCCACAGCCACAACCCGCGGGGCGTCATTCTACCCCTTGTGACCCTTCTTCTATACTACTACTGACGGGCCTCATGCCCCACTGAACATACCATAATCTAGCCCTCCAGTGGTTAGCCCTTAGGCCTCATCGTTTGCGCATCTCTACAAGCCGCTCCAACATTTTCTCTAACCCATACAATCTGCCACCATGTCTAAATCCACCGCCTCCATTAGAAAGCGGGCGGGGACGGACATAACCCAGCACTTCACCAGAGCCGACAAAAACGACAAATCATCCTCGCTCTCTGGACCCCCCTCCCCTAGCCTTTCGGTGTCTGACAAGGAAGATTCATCTTCATCCCCCGCTCTTTCAACCAAAGAGGACATCCTAGCTTTGAAATCGCTCATCATGGATTTCAAGGAATCATTGGAGTCCAAACTAGACAACGTGGTTGCCTCCATTAGATCGGACATTACGTCCCTATCCACTAGGACCTCCAAGCTTGAATCCCGCCAGGACACCCTACACAAAGAGCAGAGCGAGACCGTTAGAGACATCGACCATCTTATCCGAGACATCTCGGAACTACGCGATAAGAACGAGGATTTGGAGAATCGCGAGAGAAGAAACAATCTCCGCATACGGAATGTCCCGGAATCCGTCCTCCCTGCGGACCTCGAAACATATCTACACAAACTATTCTCCACCGTGGTTCCAACTTTAGGCTCCCGTGAACTGCCACTAGAAAGGGCCCATAGAGCTCTCCGGCCCAAACCACGTGAAGGTGATCCCCCCAGAGATGTGATCCTACGCTTCCTTAACTTTAAAGACAAAGAAATGGTACTTAATCCTACCCGGAGCAAGCCATACATTCTATTCGAAAATACTAAGCTACAATTCTTTCAGGACTTGGCTCCCTCCACGCTGCTCAAACGGAGAGAGCTAAAAGATCTAACCTCCGCGCTCCGCACGCGCGGAATCCGATATCGCTGGGGGTTCCCCTTCAAGCTGCTGATTGATCTCAACGGAAAAACTCTTATCGTCCGGGACCCCAGAGAGGGCAGAGACTTCTTGTCACACCTAGAGGACTCCGACTCTGTACAGGTGGCGTCCACCACCCGCCAGGCGACCTAACTTTCCTCACTTCGAATGCCACCTACACCCCTTGCTCCATAGAAGCATCCTGACCAACCCGGGGTAAAACGTCCAGACCCACTTAACCAGTTGACGTTTACTGTATATAATATATATTGATTGTTATTATGCGGGGGGGAGAGGGTACACATAATAACCATCTAGTCCTTCCACAATGCTTAATGCAACGGATTGGCCCCGAATGTGCCGCGAGACCCCTCTGCCTTGTTTTCAAACTCACTATTTTTAAGTCAACGCCCTGGTCATACTAGATACACCCGGGACTATGACTCATATCACCCCCATAGGGAGTGAACCGACCTTTGAAGAAAATACTTTGGAGCACATAGGGAACTGGCTGATGTCCACGACTCTGCCTTGTTTGCTTTGCTTTTACTTAAACAACGTTACCGTTATGTTATTTACTGCTTATACGTTTGTTCTACATTACCTCCCCTTGATGCTTTTTCCCCTAAGGCCAAGGTTAGCACACTCTTTGATCACTCCACCACTGGAGGGCCATGATCCCTCATCTACCCCATACAACACACGAGTTCATGTTGTCGAACTCCTACTTGTAAACACACTCCCCCCCACCCTATCTCCTAGGGGGGAGTACGGCAATTACCCGGTGCTTCCCCACCTTGGACCAACCGGTCCTAATTTCTGTGCTGGTTCCTCCTCGCTGGCCGTGAGGTTCCTCAGCGCGGACCCTTCCCCCTTTCCCCCCCCCCTTCTTTTTCTTTTTTTCCCGATCCTCTCACCTCTTTCTCTCTTTCTCTACCCTCTTACTTTTTTTCCTCCTTCTTCTCCTCCCCTTCTCTTTCACTTCCTCCTCTTAACCACAACTCACAATGCCTCTGCTGATAGCATCTCTGAACGTCAAGGGCCTCAACACTCCCCAGAAACGCTCCTCCCTATTTCGATCCCTTCGCACCCTTAAAGCAGACATAGTATTTATCCAGGAGACCCACTTTAAATCCCAGTCACACCCTGCCCTCACCTCTAAACGATTCCCGACGGCTCTCTACTCCTCGAGCCAAACCAAACACAATGGAGTGGCCATTTTGGTAAACTCTAAAACCCCGTTTGTGTTGGGTTCCTCACATACAGATAAAGATGGGCGGTTCATCATTTTAACAGGTAGACTCGGACACCTAGAATGTACTATTGCCACTGTCTACGCCCCTAACTCCGGGCAAGCGTCCTTCTTTAACTCCTTCTTCTCCACATTATCCAAAGTCAGAAGAGGCTATTTAATAATAGGTGGAGATTTTAATACTGCCCCGGATTCTCAATTAGATAAATCCACTCCCCAGTCACGTCTATACCGTGACCCCTCATCCCGAGCTTTAAATAAACACACGCGGGAATCCGGTCTCATTGATGTCTGGCGGGCCCTCAACCCCACGTCCAAGGACTACACCTTCTTCTCGTGTCCGCACCAATCTTACTCCCGTATCGACCTCTTTTTTTGCAGCACCCAGGCCTCCAAGCACATGTCCGACTCATCCATCATCACCAACCCGTGGTCAGATCACTCCATCGTCACCGCCACCTTTGATCTCCTTGACACCCCGACATCCCGACCGGCCTGGCGTTTAAACGAAACGCTGCTGAAAATTCCCCAATTTCAGGAAAAACTCAGACTTGCCCTTGCAGACTACTTTACTTTAAACATCACTGACTCTTCTTGCACCCCACTGATATGGGAGGCGCACAAAGCCGTCATCAGAGGTCACATCATTAGTTACGCCTCACACAGAAACAAAGAACATAAACAAAAACTGGCCTCCCTTACAGAAGAGGTCCACAATCTGGAAACCCAACACAAACGGCGGCCCTCTCGCCCCCTTTACACACAACTTACCACTGCCAGAGCGGCCCTGAACGCTTTGCTGGCCGAAAAAACTGAGCACTCACTCCGCTGGCTGAAACAAAGATTCTATGAAAAGAGCAACAAAGCTGACACTTTATTGGCCAGCAGACTGAGGGCTCGGAAAGCGCAATCCGCCATTTCAGCGATCAAAGATGACAAGGGCTCACTCCAATATAACCCCTCCACTATTAACTCCCTTTTTAAAGCTTACTATGAGCGGCTTTATAATCTCCCAGATAGACCGCCCACTCCCGACCAAACCCACCCGCCCGCTTCCGACTACCTGACATCATGTGATCTGCCCCGCCTAGACCCAGAGACCTCGTCGGGCCTGGATAGGCCTATCTCAGAGGAAGAAATTGCCTTCGCTATTAAATCTCAGAAACCGTCTAAAGCTCCTGGCCCAGACGGCTTTCCTATGTCATACTACAAAACCTTCCAACCTTCGCTACTTTCCCATCTCACAAAGGTATTTAATCTGATACTAGAGGGCTCCCCCTTCCACTCTCAAACCACCAAGGCTACTATCACTGTAATTCCGAAACCAAATAAAGACCCCCAACTAATCACTAACTACCGACCTATCTCACTTCTGAACACAGACCTCAAAATTTTTGCCAAAGTCCTAGCTAACAGGCTCAACCCGATTCTCCCCTCACTGATTCACCCAGACCAGGTGGGCTTTGTCCCGTCCAGGCAAGCGCTTGACAACACTAGACGCACGATCGACGTTATTCACTATATTAACCTTCACAAGATCCCATCCCTGGCGCTTGCTCTGGACGCGGAGAAGGCCTTCGACAGGGTCTCCTGGCCCTTCATGCTACAAACCCTGCAACACTTTGGCTTTCGCGATAAATTCCTACAGGCTATACAAGCCTTATACCACAACCCCTCGGCTTCAGTACACACAAATGGCCTACTATCGGATCCCTTCACGATCTCCAACGGAACCAGACAAGGATGCCCACTATCCCCCCTCATCTTTGCATTGATTATCGAACCCCTTGCGTGCCACATCAGAGCCAACCCAGATATCTCTGGGATCACTGTTAACCGCACTCACTACACTATATCCCTATTCGCTGACGACATACTCCTCACACTAACGAACCCGACCATCTCCCTTCCCAATCTATTTCGTGAATTATCGATATACGGCAATCTCTCGGGATATAAAATCAATCAGTCAAAATCCGAAGCCCTTTCCTTACACATTCCCAAGCGCATAAAGACTCTGTTACAGGCAAACTTCGAATTTTCATGGCGTAAACACTCACTTAAATACTTAGGAGTCTTCATAACCAAATCATACAACTCTCTCTACCGAGCCAACTACCCCCCCACTCATAACCTCAATTCTTAAGGACATCCGCCAATGGGAATCTTATTACCTCTCTTGGATTGGACGTATTAACGCCATAAAAATGAATGCTCTCCCCAAACTCCTGTACTTATTCCAAACACTTCCAATTCAGATCCCCTCGCACACCCTCCGCTCTCTCCAATCCTCGCTAGGTGACTTTATATGGAACCATACAAAACCTCGACTCCGACGAGAAATTCTGGCCAAGCACTCCCAACTGGGTGGCCTAGGCCTCCCCATCCTTCAACGCTATTTAGCTGCGACTAAACTGAGCCAATTGGTTGCTTGGCACGCGCCGAGAGGCACCAAACGATGGGTCGACTTGGAGAGCGATTTAATCGGCGTTCCTTCAGTCTCCCATCTACCTTGGGTCCACCGCAAAAGCTACCCCCAACCTAGCCTCCCTACACCTACTGTAGCGGACACGCTCGGAAACTGGGAGATCCTGAGCAAAAAATTAAAACTGCCTATTTACCCCTCCCCCCTAACCCCTATTTGGTACAATTCAGCATTCCCCCCAGGCTTATCCTCAGCAATGGCCCGTCCTTGGATCTCTGCTGGTGCCACTAGAATCCACCACTTTACAGGGAACCACGCTATCAAATCTTTCTCGGATCTACAGGCTAAATATGACCTGCCCAACTCCCTACACTACCAATACCTACAAATACGGCACTACATCTCCTCTCTGCACCTTCCATTCCCACTCCCAATCCCTTCTTCTTTCGAAAGGCTCTGCCTGCATAACCCTACTGACAGAGGAATCATCTCTCTTCTCTACAAAACCATCTTGTCCCCGGAAACCCCCGTCCTTGAACCTCACGAACTGGCCTGGGAAACCGACTTGGGACGACAATTCGAGGCCGAAGAGTGGGAAACTGTCCGGGCCGCGGTCTCGAAGTGCTCCATCAGCGTGGCCATCCGCGAGAACTCGTTTAAAATATATACAAGGTGGTATTTGGTCCCAGATCGCCTACATAAAATGTTCCCTAGCACCTCATACCTTTGTTGGAGAAACTGTGGTCAGGTGGGCACGTTTTTCCACACATGGTGGTCCTGCCCAGTGATCACACGTTACTGGACCATGGTCCGTGCCCTGCTTACCCAGTTACTAGATCTTCCGCAGCCTCTCTCACCCAACCATCTTCTCCTCTGCGCCCCCGTGGATCAGGTGCCCAGAGACTCAAATAAACTGATCCTCCATATATCATGTGCAGCTAAATACCAAATAGCACGCAACTGGAAAGCACCAGCCGCCCCCAGCCGCCAGGCACTAACAAATAGGATCTGGTTCATTGCACAAATGGAATACATCACCAGTCTCCAACACAACACAGTCCAAAAATTCCATTCCACTTGGCTTCCCTGGTACAGATATAAAAACTCACCCCTTCCGGGACTTAGCTAGACTGTAACTCACACTGGGCGCATTTGATGCTCCCCCCACACACACACACAAATTCCCCCCGCCGCGCTCCCCCCCCTTTTATTTTATTTTTTTTGTTCTTTCCTTCCCTCTTTCCTCTTCTCTTTCTCCTCTCCCTCTCACATCTTTCTTTCTCTCTCCTTCTCCATGTCCTCTATCACCCGGGCTCCGGGCTTATCGGAGTTCTCTCCCTACTTTCTACCTCTCCTAACTTCCTTTTATCCCCCCAACAACCTCCTTTTCTCATTGTGACTAGTTCTCACAATGCGATAGTCACACTAAATGGAGACACACATTTTATTTTTATTTTTTTTCTCCCTTTGAGATTTTTTCTCATCTGACTACAAATGAATCTCTATTGTCATTATATCCTTCATGACGAGTCTTGTGAAATTTGACCCATGTCACATTTACTGTATTATTGTTCGCTTTATTACCGAATGTTGTTAACACTGTTTATTTCTCATAATAAAAATCTATGATTGAAAAAAAAAAAAATGCCAAGGGATTGGAGAATAGAAGCCTGTGATGGTGTAATAGGAACTGCAGTACGTGGTGGACGGAGTGAAAGAATGAAGCTGGAGGAATACGTATACATTGGGTCATCAATGACAGATTACTATAAGTATGAGCTGCATATGATGATAGAGTGAAAGAACGCTGTACCCCCCCCCCCCCTCAATTCGGTATGTGATCCAAAAATTATGATGGGTTCATGAACAGAGTTATTGCTATAACCTAATGCTGCTCTTTAATCCAATGGGTATATTTAAAACAAGTGATAAATAAAATAACTTTGCTTTTCTGTTGCTAATTTGGGGGGTAATTCAGAGTTGATTGCAGCAGCAAATTTGT
Organism: Pseudophryne corroboree; assembly: GCF_028390025.1. Classification (NCBI taxonomy): domain Eukaryota; kingdom Metazoa; phylum Chordata; class Amphibia; order Anura; family Myobatrachidae; genus Pseudophryne; species Pseudophryne corroboree. The sequence continues at coordinate 37,003,162 of NC_086445.1, read as the reverse complement.
TAGCAGTTGGGCAAAACCATGTGCACTGCAGGGGGGGGGGCAGTTATAACATGTGCAGAGAGAGTTAGATTTGTTTCTGTGCAGGGTAAATACTGGCTGCTTTATTTTTACACTGCAATTTAGATTTCAGTTTGAACACACCCCACCCAAATCTAAAGGGCCTCATACACTAGAACGATCTCATGTCAGAGGTGATTGCAGGCGATCACCTCGGCAGCCTCCCGGGGGGCAGGATCGGCCAAGATACATCAGATGCTGCCCATTTGCATACAATATATCTGGGCGATCCCAAGCCATGCCCACAAGTCGGACCAGATTGAATGTGCAGCACATTCAATCTGGAGGATCCGATCCGATGCTCGTGGGAACTCGGATCGGTTCGGGAACACCTCTAAAATGCCCAATTTCAGCTGATATATCGGGCCAAATGCCCGAATTGGGCTGAAATCGGGCATTATCGCTCTAGTGTATGGGCCCTTAACTCTCTCTGCACGTTATATCTGCCCCCCTGCAGTGCACATGGTTTTGCCCATCTGTTAACAAATTTGCTGCTCAGTGTGCGAGGCCGTTGAAGTAGATTTCTTGTGGGGGTAGTGATAACATGTGTCCTGGGGAATGGCTGGAGTCCTGCAATTTGAGCCTGAATATACTGTGCCTGAATAAACTGCAGGGTGGGGAACCATTGGCCCTGCAGCTGTTATTGAACTACACATACCAGCATGCCCTGCTACAGTTTTGCTATTCGGTCATGCTAAAACTGTTGCCGGGCATGCTAAGATGTGTGGTTCAGCAACAGCTGGAGAGCCGCAGGTTCCCCACCCCTGATATACTGTATATTAGTTGATTAATGCAAGAAGTCAGAGTTATTTGTTGCCTAGAGAACAGATGTGAATAATGGGGGTCATTCCGACTCGTTCGCACGCTGCTATTTGTTGCTGAATGGGTTGGTTCAGCACATGTGCGCCGGCCTCAATTCGCATGCGCATCACTGAGCAATGATAAGAATACCGAAGAAAGAAGAGTAACAGGCGGAAGGCATACCGGGGCGTCACCTGACCATTTTCTGGGAGTGGAGCAGTGAATGCAGGCGTGTCCAGGCGTTTGGAGGGCGGATGTCTGACATCAATTCCGGGACCTTCATCGCTGGATCCATCGCACAGGGTCAGTAACTGCAGGGCTAGTCTTGTTTTACACAAAACTTTTTTAGCATAGCAGGGCTGCACAAGTGTTCGCAGCCTTGCTGTGCTAAAATACACCCACCCCCCCATAGGCGGCGTCTAGTTGATCGCATGAGCAACAAAAAGTTGCTACGTGCGATCAACTCGGAATGATCCCCTGTGTCTAAGTGAGGGGCTGGATGGTGCCAAAGATAGGTTGTAGTCCACAGTACCTTGTCTGGGATGTCCAATGCAGAGTAGAGTAGATGCCAAACTGAAGGACGTCTCAGTGGAGAGTTGCAGAGGTTTCAATCCAGTGTGTATCTCAGTGCAGGAATGCAATCCGTTGGTTTTGATGAGATATCCGCGTCGAGCAGAACAAGTTAAAGGTAAGTCCTTGGATATTTATGATGATTCGTAGGTCAGTTGTGGTGAATTTAAGCTGTTTTATGGAGATGATCAGGAGCATGCAAAAGGTAAGGCATCCATTTGGGCACTAGCAGCAGTACACTCAGTGGATTGGTGAGAGGATACAGGGCTTTGGGATGGGGTGGGAGAGCTGGGAATGCAGCATGGAGTCATTGGGTGAGACAGACTGTGGGGTGTGTGGGAGGAAGGACAGCGGGAGACGCAGACTGTGGTGTGTGAGGGAGGAAGGACAGAGGGAGACGCAGACTGTGGTGTGTGTGGGAGGAAGGACAGAGGGAGACACAGACTGTGGGATGTGTGGGAGGAAGGACAGAGGGAGACGCAGACTGTGGGGTGTGTGGGAGGAAGGACAGAGGGAGACACAGACTGTGGTGTGTGGGGGAGGAAGGAGAGAGGGAGACGCAGACTGTGGGGTGTGTGGAAGGACAGAGGGAGACGCAGACTGTGGGGTGTGTGGGAGGAAGGACAGAGGGAGACGCAGACTGTGGTGTGTGTGGGAGGAAGGACAGAGGGAGACACAGACTGTGGTGTGTGTGGGAGGAAGGACAGAGGGAGACACAGACTGTGGTGTGTGTGGGAGGAAGGACAGAGGGAGACGCAGACTGTGGTGTGTGTGGGAGGAAGGAGAGATGGAGACGCAGACTGTGGGGTGTGTGGGAGGAAGGACAGAGGGAGACGCAGACTGTGGTGTGTGAGGGAGGAAGGACAGAGGGAGACGCAGACTGTGGTGTGTGTGGGAGGAAGGACAGAGGGAGACGCAGACTGTGGTGTGTGTGGGAGGAAGGAGAGATGGAGACACAGACTGTGGGGTGTGTGGGAGGAAGGAGAGAGGGAGACGCAGACTGTGGGGTGTGTGGGAGGAAGGACAGAGGGAGACGCAGACTGTGGGGTGTGTGGGAGGAAGGACAGAGGGAGACGCAGACTGTGGGGTGTGTGGGAGGAAGGACAGAGGGAGACACAGACTGTGGTGTGTGTTGGAGGAAGGACAGAGGGAGACGCAGACTGTGGGGTGTGTGGGAGGAAGGACAGAGGGAGACACAGACTGTGGTGTGTGGGGGAGGAAGGAGAGAGGGAGACGCAGACTGTGGGGTGTGTGGAAGGAGAGAGGGAGATGCAGACTGTGGGGTGTGTGGAAGGAGAGAGGGAGACGCAGACTGTGGGGTGTGTGGAAGGAGAGAGGGAGATGCAGACTGTGGGGTGTGTGGAAGGAGAGAGGGAGACGCAGACTGTGGGGTGTGTGTGGGAGGAAGGAGAGATGGAGACGCAGACTGTGGGGTGTGTGGAAGGAGAGAGGGAGACGCAGACTGGGGTGTGTGTAGGAGGAAGGAGAGAGGGAGACGCAGACTGGGGTGTGTGTAGGAGAAAGGAGAGAGGGAGACGCAGACTGTGGGGTGTGTGGGGGAGGGAGCAAGGAGAGATATACATATTTTATATAATTGTGCGTGCGTGTGTGTGTATATATATATATATATATATATAAACAGTTTCTCATATAACGCAGCAAATTCCGTTGCACTTTAAGATATATATATATATATATATATATATATTCTGAGGGGATCCCACAGAAATAACTGTACTGGGACCCAAGATTTCTGTTGCCGGCGGTCAGGATCCTGAAGGTCAGCATACCGAAGATCCCGGCTGCCAGAATACGTGGGAATAGTCCCTCTATGTTGGAATGGCAAACGTTGGCATTGCCAGCGATCGGGATCCTGGCGTCGGCATCCTGACTGCCGGTCATGTGACCACATCCCGTCAGGTGACACTGAGGTACTGAGAGGTTTTGGTTTATATTTGGGCGGTAGCGGTGTGGTGTGGGGTGGAAATAGGGCTGTTAGGATATAATTCAATTTTGTTATATTTTTCAGTCCTGTGTCAGTGCTCCCAGCCGAAGCCTGATTGACAGACTGCAGCGAGGAGGTCATGACCCTGGGTAGCGTTCACAGAAATGGGGTGGGAGAGGTGAGGCCAGTGTCTACGTGTTCTGATGCAGATTTACTGGCCCTGGCTATGGAGCTGCGAGGGCGTTGCGAGCAAGCTGAGGCTCAAATGGTTGATGCTACAGCTGTCTTGACCGGATTACATATGTTTTACCGGCGGACGGGATGCCGGCTGTCAATATCCCACCAGCGGCATCCCACCCGCCAGAATGCCGGCAGGGTGGCAAGCACTAAGAGTCTCCTTGCAGGCACAGAGGCCCGCTGTACTAGCCACAGGATCTATTCCCACTCTATGGGTGTCGTGGACACCCACAAGTGGGAATAGCCCTGGTGCGCTGGGATTCCGGATGCTGGCTGTCACGATTTCGGTATCCAGAACCCCGGCAAATTAACTGCATCCCATTTCGACCAATGGTCACGATGGTGAAGACGCAGCTTATGGATCTGTGATGCCGGCAGGAGGGGTGTTTTGTCCTCAGACGCCTCCTCCTGTAATAGCATATAAGCGCATCGCTGCTGCGTACAAAGACTCAGCAGTGACGCACATAGGGGGTAATTCCAAGTTGATCGCAGCAGGAAATTTTTAAGAAATTGGGCAAAACCATGTGCACTGCAGGGGAGGCAGATATAACATGTGCAGAGAGAGTTAGATTTGGGTGGGGTGAGTTCAATCTGCAATCTAAATTGCAGTGTAAAAATAAAGCAGCCAGTATTTACCCTGCACAGAAATAAAATAACCCACCCAAATCTAACTCTATCTGCACATGTTATATCTGCCTCCCCTGCAGTGCACATGGTTTTGCCCAATTGCTAACAGCATTACTGCTGCGATCAACTTGGAATTACCCCCATAGTGGCCATCTCTGAGTTAGGCCCTATGTGTGGCACAACCACATGGTGTTCTCACTGCAGTTTTGTTGCATGTACAATGCACTCCCATTGAGGTGGATGTCATTTTTGAACTGCGTTGAATCAAGTAAGATGCATATGGTGCAACAATAAGCATTACAAAAACAAACATTGCAGAGCATGTTATATACATGTGAAACATTAATATGTATCGTCTCTTAGCAGAATTTTTTTTATTTTCACTTTTATTCACATGCGCTTGATTTCCATTAAAAACACATCTTGCGCTTAAAGTGTTAGCGCCGTTGTGTCTGCAGCCTGAAGTTAGCCGGACAGGTGCCTCTGTTATCCATTTAGGCCATTTTGTAAAATCTGTCAATTACTGGAATTTTTGTATATTTTTCTTTTTTTAGATGACTGCCCATCAGGTAACATGGACCATTGCAGTGTGATAATGTTCTGCTCCTGCTGTTATTTTTTTTTAAACAGGAGAGAGGGTCCTGAAGAGTGGGTGTGATCTAGTGATAGGAGGCGTGTCTTTTTTTAAAGACGTCACAGCCACGCTTCTGTTTTTATCACGTGGACAATGCTACTGGGCTGCCCCCAGTCCCTTTCTCCACTGAGTAGATGCCCGGCAAATGCTTACTCCTTCTATTTACTACTTTCTCTGTTAAACAGAACAGCGGGTTACTAGGGGGCCTCCCAGCCTCACACCACCGCAGGACATTGCGGGCTGCAGGCGGGACGGCAGGACAGTGCCCGAAAGTCAGGAGAGGTGCAGTTACAGGAGGGTGGAATTGAGGGGTAGTAGCATGCATGGATTGTAGTGCTTAAAAACTTGAGGCATTTTTAGACCAGAGAGTGTTGCAAAATCCAGTCCAAACCCAGTTTAAAATTTCAGTAATAACTCTAGGCCTAATTTAGGCGGTTATTCAGACCCGATTGCTGTTGTGCGAATTCACAAGCTGGACGATTATCGTTGTAGTACACATGCGTGAGACCAGTTGACCGATTAAAGTAGATTGGGTTTTGTTGTTTGGCTCACAGTTTCATCTAAATGTAATGTTACAGTGCTACCTCTGGGGTCAAAACTCAGTTATCCGTAATGAGAAACATTGAAAAAAATTTTTTCAAAACCTTTATTTTTGGGAAAATAAAATCAAGCACCTCGCTATAGTGTAAGTAGCTGATTGTACTGTATATAGAAGCTTGACTGTAGCGGATGAGGTCGGCTGTATAAAGAAGCCTCGCTATATCCTTATTTTTATTATTTATTATCCTTTATTTACAGTATATGGCGCCACAAGGGTTCTGCAGCGCACAATTACAGAGTACATAAACAAATAATCAAAACAGGAAAACAGCAACTTACAGTAGATGACAGTATAGGACAAGTACAGGGGAAATAAAACATAGCTAAATCAGCAGATGACACTGGAATAAGTATCAGGTGGCAGAAGACTGCTGGATTTGATGCAGTTGAAGACTATTAAAGTAAGAAAAAGGATAGGCACATGAGGGAAGAGGGCCCTGCTCGTGAGAGCTTACATTCTAAAGGGGAAAGGTAGACAGACAGGGGTGACACAGACGGGGTGCATAGAGAGCGTGGAACAGAGGGTTAGGATGAGATTTGGCTGGGTTTGGTGAATAAGTGGGTCTTGAGAGCCCGTTTTAAGTTTTTAGAGGGGTGGAGAGTCTGAGGGGGAGAGGTATGGAATTCCAGAGAAAGGGAGCAGCATGTGAAAAATCTCGGAGGTAGGAGTGGGAGGAAGTAATCAGTAGGCAGGAGAGTTGGTGTGCATTAGCAGAGCAAAGAGGACGGGTGGGAGAGTAAAGGGAGATAAGGTCAGAGATGTAGATGGGGGAGGGCTTTGTAAGTGAGTGTGAGAAGCTTGAAATGGATTCTGAAAGGGAAGGGGAGCCAGTGAAGGTCTAGTAGGAGAGGAGAGGTGGACGCAGTGCGTTTGGTGAGGAAAATGAGCTGGGCAGCAGCATTGAGGATAGATTGGAGTGGAGAGAGGTATTTGTCAGGAATGCCAGTCAGGAGGAGATTACAGTAGTCCAGTCTGGAGATGAACAGTGAGTGGATAAGAGTATTAGTAGCATCCTGGGTCAGAAAGGGTCTGATCCTGGAAATATTTTTTAGATGAAAACGGCAGGTTTGCGAGATGTGCTGAATGTATGGTTTGAAGGAGATGGAGGAGTCAAGGATTACTCCAAGACAGCGCACTTGGGGGCTAGAGGAGATAGTAGTGCCATGAATAGATAATGAGATTGTAGGAGGTGAGGTTATGCTGGAGGGAGGGAAGATGATCAGCTCGGTCTTAGACATGTTAAGTTTAAGAAAGCGCTAGGACATCCAGACAGAGATAGCAGAGAGACAGTTGGAGATACGAGTGAGGAGAGCAGTCTGGAGAGAAAAGATAGATTTGAGTGTCATCAGCATAGAGATGATATTGGAAACCAAAAACAGGATTTTAATACCTACCGGTAAATCCTTTTCTCCTAGTCCGTAGAGGATGCTGGGGTCCACTTCAGTACCATGGGGTATAGACGGTTCCGCAGGAGCCATGGGCACTTTAAGACTTTTCTAGAGTGTGAACTAGCTCCTCCCTCTATGCCCCTCCTCCAGACCTCAGTATAGGAACTGTGCCCAGGGAGATGGACATTTCGAGGAAAGGATTTACTTTAAAGTTAACGGTGAGATTTACACCAGCTCACACTTCAACCATGCCGCACAACATGGTATTCAACAAAACGCATGCCAACAACATGACCATAACAGCAAACGTGCTGAAAACATTTTCAACAAAATAACAACTGCACGTAAAGGATGCACTGGGTTGGGTGCCCAGCATCCTCTACGGACTAGGAGAAAAGGATTTACCGGTAGGTATTAAAATCCTGTTTTCTCATACGTCCTAGAGGATGCTGGGGGCCACTTCAGTACCATGGGGTTATACCAAAGCTCCAGTACAGGTGGGAGAGTGCGGATGACCCTGCAGCACCGATTGACCAAACTGTAGGTCCTCATCGGCCAAGGTGTCAAACTTGTAAAACTTAGCAAACGTGTTTGCCCCTGACCAAGTTGCAAAGTTGCAATGCCGAGACCCCCCCGGGCAGCCGCCCAGGATGAGCGCACCTTTCTAGTAGAATGGGCATTCACCAAATTCGGTATCGGCAATCCTGCCGTGGAATGAACGTGCTGAATCGTACCACTGATCCAGCGTGCAATAGTCTGCTTAGAAGCAGGACACCCAATCTTGTTGGAAGCATACAGGACAAACAGAGCCTCTGTTTTCCGCATCCGAGCTGTTAAATTCTCAAAGCCCTGACCACATTCAGAGACTCTGAAGCAGCGAAAGTGCCAGTAGCCGCTGACACCACAATAGGTTGGTCTATATGGAAAGAAGGAACCACCCTTGGAAGAAATTTCTGACGAGTTCTTAACTCCGCCCTATCTTCATGGAAAATCAAGTAAGGGTTCTTGTGAGACAAGGCCCCTAACTCAGACACCCTCCTTGCGGATGCCAAGGCCAACAGAATTACCACTTTTCAAGTGAGAAACTTCAACTCTATCTCCTGGAGAGGTTCAAACCAATCCGATTGAAGGTACTGCAACACCACGTCAAGATCCCATGGTGCCACAGGAGGCACAAAAGGAGGTTGGCTGTGCAGAACCCCTTTCACGAATGTCTGAACTTCTGGAAAGGAGACAATTTTTCCTGAAAGAAAACGGACAAAGCCGAAATCTGGACCTTGATTGAACTCAACCGTAGGCCCACATCCACACCCGCCTGGAGAAAATGGAGAAAACGTCCTAACTGAAACTGTTCCGTTGGAGCCTTCTTGGATTCACACCAAGATACATATTTTCTCTACTTACGGTGTATTGTTTAGATGTTACTCCTTTCCTGGCCTGAATAAGAATGCGAATGACTTCTTTGGGAATACCCTTTTGGCTAGGATTTGGCGCTCAACAGCCATGCCGTCAAACGTAGCCGTGGTAAGTCTTGATACACGAACGGCCCCTGCTGCAGCAGGTCCTCGCGAAGAGGAAGAGGCCGAGGATCTTCTATGAGTAACTCCTGAAGATCTGGATACCAAGCCTTCCTTGGCCAGTCTGGGACAACGAGGATCGCTCAAACTCATGTTCTTCTTATGAGTTTCAGAACTTTTGGTATCAGTGGAAGTGGAGGGAAGACATACACCGACCGAAACACCCACTGGGTCACCAGTGCGTCCACTGCTATTGTTTGAGGGTCTCTCGACCTGGAACAATATCACGAAGCTTCTTGTTGAGACGAGATGCCATCATGTCTACCTGAGGAACTACCCAAAGACCTGTCACCTCCGCGAAGACTTCTTGGTGGAGGCCCCATTCTCCTGGATGGAGATCGTGTCTGAGGAAGTCTGCTTCCCAGTTATCCACTCCCGGAATGAAAATTGCCGACAGAGCTCTTGCATGTCTTTCTGTCCAGAGGAGAATCTTTGTCACCTCTGGCATAGCCGCTCTGTTTTTCGTTCCGCCCTGACGGGTTATGTACGCGACTGTTGTTACATTGCCGACTGGATCTGTATGGGGTGATCTTGAAGAATATGCCCCGCTTGTAGAAGGCCATTGTAAGTGGCTTTCCACTCCAGAACGTTTATGCGAAGACAAGTTTCTTGACTTGACCATCTTCCTTGGAAGCATTCCCCCTGTGTGACTGCTCCCCAGCCTTGGAGACTTGCATCCATGTTCACCAGGATCCAGTCTTGACTCCCGAACCTGCGTCCCTCTAGGACAGTGATTTGCAACCTTTTTTTACTCACGGCACACTGAACAAAGGGGGTAATTCTGAGTTGATCGCAGCAGGAACTTTGTTAGCAGTTGGGCAAAACCATGTGCACTGCAGGGGAGGCAGATATAACATGTGCAGAGAGAGTTAGATTTGGGTGGGTTATTTTGTTTCTGTGCAGGGTAAATACTGGCTGCTTTATTTTTACACTGCAATTTAGATTGCAGATTGAACACACCACACCCAAATCTAACTCTCTCTGCACATGTTATATCTGCCTCCCCTGCAGTGCACATGGTTTTGCCCAATTGCTAACAAAAATCCTGCTGCGATCAACTCAGAATTACCCCCAATATTTTAAAATTGCCAAGGCACACCATAAGTTCCCCACAGAAAAAAAACGAAACACACACATTGGCCCTCACAGTAAAAATAAAATCCACACGTACATTGGCCTACACAGAAAAAAACAATCACATTGCTCCCCACATAAATCCTATTGCTCCCCACATAAATCATGTTGCTCACACATAAATCAATCACATTTCTCGACACATAAATCCTGTTGCTCCCCACATTTAATTATTCACATTGTTTCCCCCATAAATCCTTATTCTCCCCACATAAATCCTATTGTTCCCCACAGGAGAAATAAAATAACAAATATTAGCCTCTACCGGTCAGCTGTGCTCCTTCCTGTCCCTCAGTGGCGGGGGTTGTTCATAGTGGAGTGCTGCGAATACTGAGCAGTGGGCGATCGGGCAGGTGTGGATGTGGGTGGGCAAGGAAAGCTGTGTATGCAGGCAGGAACTGGAAGATGTGTATGCAGGCGGGTGGGCTTGCTGGGTGGTGAGACGTGGTGGCTGAGACCTATGATAGCACACTGCCGCCTCTTAAAGGCATAGGTCACGGCCGGAGCACGACTAATCCTCTAAGAAGAGCCCTGGCCAACAGTTCACTCTGAAGGTGCAGGAAGCTGCTCTGGCTCCGCGGCACACTTTGTAACTGGTCGCGGCACACGGCACACTGGTTGAAAAAGCCTGCTCTAGGAGGTGAGAACTGTGTAGCCACCACCGGAGCGAGATTCTGCCTTTGGATGACAGGATTACCCTCTGATGCATGTGTAGATGGGATCCAGACCTCTTGTCCAATAGGTCCCACTGGAACACTCTGGCATGGAATCGGCCAAACTGTATGGCCTCGTAGGCCGCTACCATCTTCCCCAACACCCGAATGCATTGATGAATCGACACTCTTGTTGGTTTCAGAATTTTTTTGACCATTCTCTGGATTTCCAGAGCCTTTTCTACTGGAAGAAATACCCTCTGTACTTCTGTGTCCAGTAGCATCCCCAGAAAGGACAATCTTGTCGTCGGTTCCAATTGTAACTTTGGAAAACTTATGATCCAACCGTGATGTTGAAGTACTGTCAGGGAGAGTGCCATGTTCTGCACCAACTTTTCCCTGGATCTCGCTTTTATTAGGAGATCTTCCAGGTCAGGAATTATATTGACTCCTTGTTGTCGAAGGAGGACCATCATCTCATGCCATCACCTTGGTGAAAACCCTCTGTGCCGTGGAAGGACCGAACGGCAACGCCTGAAATTGGTAATGACAATTCTGTATTGCGAATCTCAAATAAGCTTGATGTGGAGGATCAATGGGAATGTGTAAGTAGGCATCTTTTATGTCTACTGACACCATGAAGTCCCCCTCCTCCAAACTGGAAACCACTGCACTCAGAGATTCCATCTTGAACTAGAACCTTTGCAGGTAGAGATTCAGAGTATACAGGTTTAGAATTGGTATGACCGAGCCGTCCGGCTTCGGAACCACGAATAGGGTTGCAATAAAACCCTTCTCCTTGTTGTAACAAGGGAACCAGGACAAAAACTTGATCCTGACACAATTTTTGTATTGCTGCTGCCACCACTTCCCTGTCTGGGATAGAAGCTGGTGAGGTCGATTTGAAAATACGGCCTGGGGAAATGTCTTGAAACTCCAGTTTGTACCCGTGGGACTCTAGTTGTATGACCCACGGGTCTAGGCCAGATTGAACCCAGAACTGACTGAAGAGTTTCAGACGTGCCTGCACCTGAGCGGACTCCCGCAAGGGAGCCCCAGCATCATGCTGAAGATTTGGCAGAAGCAGAGGTTGATTTCTGCTCCTGTGATCCTGGAGACACTGTGGACTTTATTTCCTTTTCCCCTTCCTTTTACCCACAAAGTTAGGGGGACCTTTACCCTTTTTCGTAATTTTTGGGCCGAAATGACTGCATCTGAGAGTGATGTGTCTTTTTCGCTGGCGCAGGAGCAATAGGTAAGAATGTCAACTTACCTGCAGTAGCCGCAGAAACTAAAGCATCCAGCCCATCTCCAAATAAGGACTCACCTTAATACGGGAGAGCCTCCATATTCCTTTTGGAATCTGCGTCAGCATTCCTTTGGCGAATCCACAACGCCCTCTGTGCTGAGATTGCCATGGTAGCGGCTCTTGATCCCAAGAGACCAATATCTTTCATGGTTTCTAGCATATATGCAGCAGCGTCTTTGATATGACCTAATGTTAGCAGTTTCTCGACTCTATCTATTGTGTCAATGTCTGATGACAAGTTTTCTGACCAGTTTTCAATAGTACCACTCACCCACGCACAGGCAATGGTAGGCGCCTTAGTGTCCCATTGACCACATCAATAGATTACAACGTAGTCTCCAACTTGCGGTCTGCCGGCTCCTTAAGTGAAGCCGTCCCAGGCGCAGGGAGAAACACCTATTTCTTTTAACCGTGACAGGGCACTGTCTAAAATGGGGGGTGACTCCCACCTTTCCTGTCCTCTGCATGGAAAAAGCTAAGCTGCCTGACTTCTTTTGGGAATCTGAAAATTTATTTTCGGGTTAAACCAGACTCCCTCCACGAGACTGTTCAGCTCATGAGGTGGAGGGAAAGTTACATTACTTCTTTACTAAAGTAACCCTGCTCCTGTGGTAAAGGAGGGGCCCCATAACTTCTAATACCTCCTTTATAGCTAAAAACATGTTTTTAATGTTTTTCGCTAACTTAGGACCTATTCCCCTGTAATCACTATTGTCGACAAAGGAATCAGCATCCGTGTCGGTATCAGTTCATACTACTTGTGCAAATGTTTATGTGACCCAGAGGGGTCCCCTGTGGATCAAAGGCAGAACTATTAAAAATCACATCTTCAACAGATTATTTTCAGTTTTCTGCATGAGACTCAGATTTATCCAACCTCTTACTGATATGATTCACACTATCACGTAAATCTTTCACCCAATCAGGCTCTTGGTGTCACATTACAACTCTGTGTCCCTAACATGGCTCCCACAGAGGAAGAGCTCCCTGCCTCAGACATGTCACACATGTGCACAATCACACCACAGACACTCCGGGGCTTATAGGGGACAGACCCACAGTAAAATCTGTCAGAGGGACACAGAAAGGAATTGCCAGTCCACAAATCAGCACTTAAATAAAAAATCCCTGTGTCGTGTACTTTGTACACAGAGACTTTCCACGCTATATATATTGTCAATAATAGGTGATAATACCACAATATACACTTTCCCCCCTTTTTTCACTCTGATACTAAAATCATAAGTTGAGAGGAGGATCAGCATTTCTTCCCTTGCTTTTTGCTGGAAGAAAATGGTGCTGAACAGTGTGCTGGCTGCCTGAGGAAGAAGCCCCGCCCCCTGCAATGGTGAGTTTTTCCTCAGCAAACATGAGGTAATATTTATACTGGCGGGGGTGTAGGATTGTGCCACGGCCCAATATGCTACTTTTTTGCCAGTCAGAGTAGGTTTTCATGCTTTCCAGGGCACCCCCCCCCTGCTGTGCGCTGTGTATGGATAGCATGTCCGCGCAGCGTTCCCGCTTGCTGCGCGGTACCTTGAGCCATCACGATGACCGGAGGTCCCTCTTGCAGATCTCCGGTAATAATACTCACGATTCTTCTGACTTCTGGCTCTGTTAGGGGGGTGACGGCGTGCTGTGGGAGTGAGCGCATAGCCGCAGCTAGTGTTCAGTACCCTTCAGGAGCTAATGGTGTCCTGTCAGCAAGAAGCAGAGCCATGAAATGCTTTAGGAAGTTGGTTCCTACTTCTTCCCCCAAAATGTCCCACGAAGCAGGGAGACTGTTGCCAGCAGTCTCCCTGAAAATAAAAAAAACTAACATAAAATCTTTCAGTGACACTCAGTAGAGCTCCACTGGAGTGCGACCAGTCTGCCTGGGCACATTTTCTAAACTGAGGTCTGGAGGAGGGGCATAGAGGGAGGAGTCAGTTCACACTCTAGAAAAGTCTTAAAATGCCCATGGCTCCTGCGGAACTGTCTATACCCCATAGTACTGAAGTGGACCCTAGCATCCTCTAGGACGTATGAGAAAGAACTAATGAGCTTACCTAGTGAGAATAGGCTGGCTATATATAGAGGTGTCCTCATACATCTAACCTCAATATGCCATGCACCATTAGATGCCATGCGTGAGGGAGCCAGCAGTTCCTGGGCAGCTCTGCTAATATAGGGCTTTTTTTTTTTTTTTGCTGAAAACTCTGGGCCCCATCCCTGGCCCTTGGATGTCTCAAGTGGGGCCACCCCTTTATTATAGGGGTCCCCACTCCCCCAGGGAACCCCAGCAGGCCTGACTAGTTTGGGGAGGGACCTTTATAAAAGTGTCCCCCAGCTGCTGCATTACCTCCCTGGCTAGTGGAGACCGGTGCTGGTTCCAAATTTTTGGAACCAGGACCGGTCCAAGAGCTTGGTGCTGGTTGTTAAAATACGGGGGAACCATACACATTTCCCCCCCGTATTTTAGCAACCAGGATCGGCTCAAAGAGCCCTGGTTATTGTATGTTATACCGCGCTAATATGAAGTTAAGCTGCTCCAGATGTAAGTACTTTTAAATGAGGTATGGGAGTGCTAGTGTATGTTGTATGGACGTCATTGCAAAGCTGAAAAGTAAAAGCGGTTAATAATAATGTTTATGCTCTTTTCAGAGTGATTGGTTTTATGGCTCCAGTATTTCCGGTGTTGAGGTTCGCTGATGTTATTGAGTTTCCTGTGTCTTGCCGGCGGGAGGTGGCGTCCCTATCTATCTTTCCCTGTCCCACCTTCCTTCCCTGCGGCGCTGGTCACTCATCTCTGCGATCTTCCTCTCCAGCCAGCGTTCTTCGCTTGACCGGAAGTGCTCGTTCTGTGACTTCCGGTGTGACGTAAAACTGGTACCCAGCACCAACGTGTTTCATGACGTATCAATTTGTCAAGGATGACTGGTCGTGCTGTTGGATCTATAGTTAAAGGAAAGCGTTCTCAATTAACTTTATTGTTCATAATCTAAAAGCCCGGAAGTGGCTTAAAAAGTGCGGTTAGCACATATTTTGCTTTGCAGTATCTCAGTATGATAAGAATAATAGGTATGTATAAAAAGATTCATATGTATAAAAATCCATATATATAAAAAAATTATATATATGATAAAACAATACAAGTGAATGTTATAAAAACACTTTGAGTTCAATATCTATATTTAAACCCCTTGGTGTCACTGTCTGAAGTTCATAGATCCATCGCGTTTCAGTTTTTTTTAAGGTCTATTACTTGATCGCCTCCTCTCCCGTGGGGATTCACTTTTTGAATAGCTGTAAATTTTATAACAGTGGGATTCCCTTGATGTTTTTCTTTAAAATGTTCGGATACGCTGAGTTTTCAATCCTTTTTTAATGTTGTATATGTGTTCAGCGATTCAGGTTCTCAGTTTTTGTCTGGCCTACATACTGTACCTCTCTTTTTGTCTGGCCTACATACTGTAACCTGCAAGGGCACTCTAAAAGATAAACTACTCCTTCAGATTCGCAGGTGAGTCTCTGTTTTATAGTATATTCTTTATTTGTCTGATTTGACTTAAATATTGTATCAGGTTGAGTTGATCTTGCTTTTGTCATGTTACAACAGTTACAGTCAAGGCATTTGAAGAATCCTTTCGTCTTATTATCTTTTTGTGTGTTCTCTACAGCAGGGGTTCTCAAACTCGGTCCTCAGGACCCCACACAGTGCATGTTTTGCAGGTAACCCAGCAGGTGCACAGGTGTATTAATTACTAACTGACACATTTTAAAAGGTCCGCAGGTGGAGCTAATTATTTCACTTGTGATTCTGTGAGGAGACCTGCAAAACATGCACCGTGTGGGGTCCTGAGGACCGAGTTTGAGAACCTGTGCTCTACAGGAATGTAGCTTCTTGTTAGTTCTTGTTTTAAATTTCTAGCTCACCTGTAGATTATTTGTGGTTTCTCTGGAAGGATGGATTTGAGATCTGTATCTAATTTCAGTACGGGCCAGCATTTCTTAAATATAGTCTCGATCTCCTGATGATTCGAGTAATATTGAGTAATAAAGTCTGTATTCATTTTTTCTGTGTTTTCTTCTTTAATGGTGTATTTAATAGTTTCTGTTCTATCTAATGCCATTGCTTTTTCCAATTCTTTTGTCAGTTCTTCTTGATTATAGCCCTTTTTAACAATTTTTTTAATTAGATCATTTCCCTGATGTTTGAAAGTCTCCTCTTCTGTACAATTTCCCAGAATTCTTCTTAGTAGGCCACCTGGTATATTTTTGATCCACTGTCTGTGATGGTTACTATTGAAGGGTAAAATATTGTTTCCATCGACTTCTTTTCTATAGGTTTGTGTGTGAATTCTTTCATTTTTTATGAAAATCTTTAGATCTAAAAAGATTACATCTGTCTTGCTCGTTGTAGTCGTGAATTCCAAACCTATTTCATTGTTGTTCATATATCTGATGAAGTAGTTTAGTTCACTCTCAGGGCCTTCCCAGATAAAGAACAGGTCGTCTATATACCTGTGCCAACTGATTATATTTTCTCTGTAACTATTATTGGTCCAAATGTTATCATCCTCTCATTTGGGCACAAAAAGATTTGCATAGCTTGGGGCTACTTGAGTCCCCATTGCTGTACCCTTTGTTTGTAGGAAATGTTCTTCATTATACCAGAAAAAATTATGTTTTAATATGACTTCTAATTGCTCCATGATAAAGATGACCTGGGCATTAGGTAAATCTGTTTGACTGGTTAAGTAATGTATCGTGTGTTTACATCCAATGGAATGACTAATACAAGTTTAAACTGGCTATACATCAGATGTACATAGGATGTAAGAGTCTTTCCAATTGTTTTGTAGTATTTGTAATATATGTATTGTATCTTTTAAATAACTTTTTTGTTTATGCACTAATGGTTGTAGGTAATGATCTATGTACCTGGAAAGATTTGAAGTTAAAGAACCAATACCCTAAATTATCGGTCTTCCTGGGGTATTCTTAATATCTTTATGTACTTTCGGGAGAAAGTAAAAGGGTCGGCATCTTTGGATTATCAATCATCAAGTATTTATATTCTCTCTCATTAATAATACCCATCCTTCTTCTAATTGGTCTGATAATTCTTTTTGGAATTCTTTTGTGGGATCTGTTCTTAATTTTTATAAAGTTTCTGTATCTGCCAGTAGACGTTCTGCTTCTTTTTCATACTGTACTTTATCTAATATCACGATTCCTCCTCCCTTGCTGGTTTTATTACCAGTGATTTATCCTCTTTTCAATCTTGTATAGCTTGCTTTTCTTTAGCCGTTAAGTTGTATTTGGATATCTGTTTTTCTGGAAGTCTTGAAATATAATTTTCTATTAATCTTTGGAAAGTCTCCAGCTGTGGTCCTTTGATGTGGTTTAGATAGAAGGTTGATGTCGGTTTAAAGTCAGTATATTGATATTCTGAAGTTGTCATCATTTGGCGTGTTAAAGGGTCTTTTAAAAAATAGGATTTTAGTACCTACCTGTAAATCCTTTTCTCCTAGTCCGTAGAGGATGCTGGGGACTCCAAAAAGACCATGGGGTATAGATGGGATCCGCAGGAGCTTGGGCACACTGAAAAGACTTTAACTGGGTGTGAACTGGCTCCTCCCTCTATGCCCCTCCTCCAGACCTCAGTTATAGGAACTGTGCCCAGGAGAGACAGACATTTTGAGGAAAGGATTTTTGTTTAAACAAAGGGCTACAAACATACCAGCCCACACCACAAACATACCGTACAACCGGAGTAACAGTAAACCAGATAACAGTATGAATTAACAACAGCAACAAGCTGAAAACAATAAATACACAACCTGTGTATAAACTAATTTAACCAGCAAGAATACACTGCAAGTAACAGTCCGCACTGGGATGGGTGCCCAGCATCCTCTACGGACTAGGAGAAAAGGATTTACCGGTAGGTACTAAAATCCTATTTTCTCTTACGTCCTAGAGGATGCTGGGGACTCCAAAAGGACCATGGGGTCTATACCAAAGCTCCAACACGGGCGGGAGAGTGCGGATGACTCTGCAGCATCGATTGAGCAAACATGAGGTCCTCCTCAGCCAGGGTATCAAACCTGTAAAACTTAGCAAAGCCGCCCAAGATGAGCCCACTTTCCTGGTAGAATGGGCCGTTACTGAGTTCGGCAACGGTAGCCCAGCCGAAGAATGAGCTTGCTGAATCGTACTACAAATCTGCGTGCAATAGTCTGTTTCGAAGCAGGATGACCAATCTTGTTGGAAGCATACAGGACAAACAGCGCCTCTGTCTTCCTGGCAACAGCCGTTCTAGCGACATAGATTTTTAAAGCTCTCACAACATCCAGAGACTTTGGAACTGCCACAGCATCCGTAGCCACGGGTACCATAATAGGTTGGTTAATGTGAAACGAAGAAACCACCTTCGGCAGAAATTGTTGACGAGTCTTTAATTCCGCCCTATCCGAATGGAAAATCAAGTATGGGCTCTTATGAGATAAGGCCGCCAACTCTGACACTCGCCTGGCAGACACCAGAGCCAACAGCATGACTACCTTCCAAGTGAGAAACTTCAATTCAACCTTTTGCAAAGGTTCAAACCAGGAAGACATAAGAAACCGCAAGACCACCTCAAGATCCCATGGTGCCACAGGAGGCACAAACGGAGGATGGATATGCATCACTCCTTTCACAAAAGTCTGAACCTCTGGGAGGACAGCCAATTCCTTTAGAAAGAAAATAGATAAAGCTGAAATCTGCACTTTGATAGAGCCTAATTTCAGGCCTGCATCGACGCCTGGACGCCTGCCTGCAAAAAATGGAGAAACCGACCCAAGTGAAATTCTTCCGCAGGAGCCGTTTTAGTCTCACACCACGAAACATACTTTCTCCAAATACGGTGATAATGTTTCGCCCTAACCTCCTTCCTAGCCTTAATGAGAGTGGGAATGACCTCCCCGGGAATACCCTTACGAGCTAAGATTTGGCGCTCAACTTCCATGCCGTCAAACGCAACCGCGGTAAGTCTGGAAACACGCATGGTCCCTGCAATAACAGGTCCTCTCTTAGAGGAAGCGGCCACGGATCTTCCACCAGTAATTCCTGAAGATCCGGATACGAGGCCCTTCTTGGACAATCTGAAACGACAAGAATCGCCTGAACTCTTGCTCGTCGAATGATTCCCAGTACCTTTGGAATGAGAGGAAGTGGAGGGAACACATACACCGACTGGAACACCCACGGAGTCACCAGAGCGTCCACTGCACTGGCTTGGGGGTCCCTTGACCTGGAACAATACCTCGGAAGCTTCTTGTTGAGGCGAGACGCCATCATGTCGATCAGCGGACTTCCCCAATGCTTCGTCACTTCTGCAAATACCTCTTGGTGAAGAGCCCACTCTCCCGGATGGAGATCGTGTCTGCTGAGGAAATCTGCTTCCCAGTTGTCCACTCCGGGAAGGAAGACTGCTGACAGGGCGCTCACGTGTTGTTCCGCCCAGCGAAGGATTCTTGTGGCATCCGCCATAGCCACCCTGCTCCTTGTTCCGCCTTGACGGTTTATATGCGCCACCGCTGTGATGTTGTCCGACTGTACCAGGACAGGTCGACCCTGAAGAAGGCTTCTTGCTTGTAGCAGGCCGTTGTAAATGGCTCTTAACTCGAGAACATTTATGTGGAGACAAGCTTCCTGGAGTGACCATTTCCCCTGGAAATTTATTCCTTGGGTGACTCCCAGCCTCGGAGACTTGCATCTGTTGTCAGAAGTACCCAGTCCTGGATACCGAACCGGCGCCCTCCTAGGAGGTGAGAACTTTGTAGCCACCACAGGAGAGAAATCCTGGCCCTGGGAGATAGACTTATTATCCGGTGCATGTGCAGGTGAGACCCGGGCCATTTGCTCAGCAGGTCCCACTGAAACACCCGGGCATGAAACCTGCCAAATGGAATGGCTTCGTACGCCGCAACCATTTTCCCCAGAAGCCGAGTACAGTGATGAATCGACACACTTGTCGGCCTCAGAAGTTCCCTGACCATCGCTGCAGTTCCAGAGCTTTTTCTTCTGGAAGAAATACTCTCCGTAACTCCGTGTCCAGAATCATGCCCAGAAAAGGCAGCCGAGTGGTCGGAATCAACTGAGATTTTGGCAAATTTAGAACCCAACCGTGTCGTTGCAGAACCGACAGAGACAGATCCACATTTTTTAACAACAGTTCCTTGGACCTCGCCTTTATCAGGAGATCGTCCAAGTACGGGATAATTGTAACCCCTTGCTTGCGAAGGAGAACCATCATCTCTAGCACCGTCCTTGACTGGTTTACCTCATACCTCACTAACCGCTCCTTCTCTGTGTCTGCCTCCGGAACCACCTCACACACTTCCATCCTTCCTGTTGGTGTCCCTCAGGGTTCTGTCCTAGGCCCCCTTCTGTTCTCCCTCTACACCTCTTCCCTGGGTGCGCTCATTAACTCATTTGGCCTTCAATACCACCTCTATGCTGATGACACACAACTCTACCTCTCCTCTCCTGATCTGTCCCCCTCTGTCCTCTCTCAGGTCTCCAGCTGCCTCTCTGCCATCTCCTCCTGGATGTCTGAGCGCTCTCTGAAGCTCAACATGGACAAAACTGAACTTATTATCTTTCCCCCAGCCAGAGCAACACCCCCTACAAATATCTCTATCACTGTTGACAACACTATCATCTCCCCCGTTCCCCAACTCCGCTGCCTGGGCGTCACTCTTGACTCCTCCCTCTCCTTTGCACCCTACATCCAAGCTCTGGCGCAATCTTGTCGGTTCCAGCTACGCAACATTGCTCGCATCAGGCCATTTCTCTCCCAGAGTGCAACTAAACTTATCATCCACTCACTGGTCATCTCACGACTTGACTACTGCAATGTGCTCCTCACTGGCCTCACTTGCACCTATATCGCTCCCCTCCAATCTGTCCTCAACTCTGCAGCTAGGCTCATCTTCCTCTCCCGACGCTCCACTTCTGCCACTCCCCTTCAACAAAATCTACACTGGCTCCCATTCCCCTACAGAATCCTCTTCAAACTCCTCACCTTCACATACAAGGCCATCTCTAATTCCACTGCTCCCTACATCTCCAACCTCCTCTCCCTTCATACTCCCTCCCGCCCACTACGGTCGGCTGATGACCGTCGCCTCTCCTCTGCCTTGGTCACTGCTTCCCATGCACGAGTTCAGGATTTTGCCCGTGCTGCACCCCTTCAGTGGAATGCGCTCCCCCGCTCCATTAGACTCTCCCCGACCTTGCAAAGCTTCAAACGGGCATTGAAAACCCACCTATTTATCAAAGCGTACCCCTCCAATGCATAACCTAGTCCTTAGGCTGCTCCTCCATCCCCCTGCCCCATGCCTTGGACATCTCTGCTTTGCTCGCATACCACCATCAGGCTTCTACCTGCTTGCTTGCACCTCATGTCATCTGTCTGTTGCCCCTCCCCACTAGATTGTTAGCTCTTCAGAGCAGGGCCCTCTTTCCTCTTGTCTAACCCTCTTCTTGACACATTTCACTCAGCGACCATCTTTACCTGCTTTCTCTCCTGCTGGTAAAGGCTCATCTCTATCTATGGCCGCCAGCCCCAAGTAGTACAATGATTACTCCTTTGCTACTTACATCTAAGCTGTATTATGTTTTGAGAACTGTGTTGCTCTTTGTTACCTGCACTCCATTTTTGTTATTTATTTACTGTTATGCTAAGTTTTGTCTCCCTGTACTGTCCTTTGTACGGCCCTGCAAAACACTTGTGGCGCCCTATAAATAAAATGTAATAATAATAATAATCATTTCTGCCATGACTTTGGTGAAAATCCTCGGGGCCGTGGAAATCCCAAACGGCAACGTCTGAAATTGGTAATGAGAATCCTGTATCGCAAACCTGAGGAAGGCTTGATGCGGAGGATATATCGGGACGTGTAAGTAGGCATCCTTTATGTCGACTGACGCCATAAAATCCCCCCCTTCTAGGCTGGAAATCACAGCTCGAAGAGATTCCATCTTGAACTTGAAAACTTTCAAGTATGGATTGAGGGATTTTAGATTCAGAATCGGTCTGACCGAACCGTCCGGTTTTGGTACAACAAAGAGGCTCGAGTAGAACCCCTCCCCCCGTTGGGACGGGGGAACGGGAACAATGACCCTCTGTTGACACAACTTTTGTATCGCTGCCAGCACCACCTCCCTGTACGGAAGAGACACTGGTAAGGCTGAAATGAAAAACTAGTGAGGGGGCACCTCCTGAAACTCCAGCTTGTATCCCTGAGATACAATCTCTAGGACCCAAGGATCCAGGCCTGATTGAATCCAGACCTGACTGAAGATCCGCAGACGGCCCCCCACCGGTCCGGACTACCCCAGGGAAGCCCCAGCGTCATGTGGTGGACTTGGTAGAGGCAGGGGAGGACTTTTGGTCCTGGGCGCCTGACACAGCAGGCGACTTTCTTCCCTTTCCTCTACCCTTTGAAGCGAGGAAGGACGAACCTTTTCCACGCCTGTATTTATTTGGACGAAAGGACTGCATCTGCTGATGTCGTGCCTTTTTCTGTTGTGGGAACATAGGGAAGAAAAGATGACTTACCCGCAGTCGCGGTAGAGACCAGGTCAGCCAAGCCGTCCCCAAACAAGACATTACCTTTGAAGGGTAAAGCTTCCATAGCTCTCTTGGAGTCGGCATCAGCATTCCATTGATGGATCCACAGCGCCCTCCTGGCCGAGATCGCCATGGCATTGGCTCTTGATCCCAAGAGACCAACATCCCTCGCCGCATCCTTCAGGTAATCTGCAGCGTCCTTAATATAACCAAGAGTCAAAAGAACATTATCTTTATCAAGGGTATCCATATCAGCAGCTAAATTCTCAGCCCATTTAGCAATAGCACTACTCACCCATACCGACGCCACAGGAGGTCTGAGCAATGCACCCGTATTAGTGAAAATGGACTTCAGAAACGTCTCCAGCTTGCGATCCGCCGGATCCTTGAGAGCTGCCGTGTCAGGAGACGGAAGCGCCACCTTCTTAGACAAACGAGATAGAGCTTTGTCAACATTTGGAGACGCCTCCCATTTTTCCCTGTCATCAGAGGGGAAAGGATACGCCATGTAAATCCTCTTGGGAATCTGCCACCTCTTGTCCGGCGACTCCCAAGCCTTTTCACAAAGAGTATTCATTTCATGAGAGGGGGGAAACTTCACCTCAGGTTTTTTCCCCTTGAACAAACAAATCCTTGTTTCCTGCACCGCAGGTTCATCAGAAATGCGTAAAACATCTTTTATAGCCACAATCATGTATTGAATACTCTTAACTAATCGTGGATGCAAAGCAGCCTCAGTGAAATCGACCTCGGAATCAGGATCCGTGTCGGTATCAGTATCTACCACTTAAGTAAACGGCCGCTTTTGCGACCCCGATGGGGTCTGCACCTGAGATAAAGCATCCTCCATGGATTTTTTCCACACCTGTGTCTGCGACTCTGATTTATCTAACCTCTTTGACAAAGAAGCGACATTTGTATTAAGTGTACTTAACAAATGTGAGTAAATCAGGTGAGCCAATTCCAGACCCGCATCTGCTCCCCCAATAACCTCCTCCGGTGAATAACCTTCAGCCTCAAACAAGTCGACACGGAGTATCGACATACCGACACACACACAATGTCTCAGCTAGGGGACAGGCCCACAAGGAAGCCTGGATAGAGAAACACAGAGGAAGTATGCCAGCTCACACCCCAGCGCCCATATATCCCGCCAAAGAATATATGTGTAAAGCGCTGCTTCAAGGACAATATGCACCACAAAACTGTGCATCCCCCCCTCCGATTAGCTCCCCGTTACTTGTAGTGGAGCTTTGGAGGTCCCGGGCCAGCATCTCCTGCAGCCGCATGTTGAGGAGAAATGGCGCCTGTGAGCCGAGCGGCTAAGCTCCGCCCCTTCCCGGCGCGCTTCAGCCCGCCAAATTTGAAAAATTAAAATGCTGGCGGTAGTCTGAAAAATGGTGCCGAGGCACCGAAAAGGCTTCTGCCAGCTTCCCAGACCTCAGTAACTGCTGCCCAGGGCGCCCCCCCCCAGCGCCCTGCACCCTGTGAGTGCCGTTGGTGAAGTGTGTGGGAGCATGGGCGCTGTACCTCGTTACTGAAGTCTTCTGCCGTCCTAAAGTCTTCTGCCTTCTGCATACTCACCCGGCTTCTGTCTTCTGTGAGGGGGGTGACGGCGAGGCTCCGGGAACAAGCAGCTAGGCGCACCAAGTGATCGAACCCTCTGGAGCTAATGGTGTCTAGTAGCCTAAGAAGCAGAGCCCTTAAACTAAGTAGAAGTAGGTCTGACTTCTCTCCCCTCAGTCCCTCGCTGCAGGGAGCCTGTAGCCAGCAGGTCTCCCTGAAAATAAAAAACCTAACAAAAGTCTTTTCTAGAGAAACTCAGGAGAGCTCCCCTAGTGAGTGTCCAGTCAGTCCTGGGCACAAAGTCTAACTGAGGTCTGGAGGAGGGGCATAGAGGGAGGAGCCAGTTCACACCCAGTTAAAGTCTTTTCAGTGTGCCCAAGCTCCTGCGGATCCCGTCTATACCCCCATGGTCCTTTTGGAGTCCCCAGCATCCTCTAGGACGTAAGAGAAAATACTTTTTGATACAGTTTCCGCACAAATTTTTGAGCATCTATGAACAAATCAAAATTGTTCACTTTGGAATGAGGTGCAAACTTGAACCCTTTCTGTAGTAGATTCATTTGTTCATTCATTTTTTTGCTGCTTAAATTGAAGATGGTGGGTCTCTCTTCTTTATCAACTGGTAGGACTTGATTATTTTTCTGCCCTCCTCTTGTGCCTCTTTTTCTTATTGGGCCAGAGTTCTTTTTTCTCTTGTAGGGGGTTTTGGCTGGTGGTTTCTCATCCCCCCAGATTAATAAAAAAAAATCTTCATCTTCTGTATCTGATTCCTCTGTAATGTTTCTTTTCCTTGGATTGACCTTTTCTGTATCACATGAAGTTTTCTTTGTTTCAATCTTTTTCATTACTGTTTGATATTGGTTATTTTCCTCCATTTGTGCCCTCTGTGTGCCTGATTTTAAAGATTTTTTAACCATCTTATAGAGATTCTTTTGATAGGAGAAATTCTTTCCATTATATGGTTGGTACACCCTATGTCAGTGGTTCCCAAACTTTTTTGAATCACGGCACCCTAGAACATCAGAATTTTTTTCACGGCACCCCAAGGCCAAAAATTTCTTATTGACAAATTTAGAATAAAATATTAAATGAAGTAAATTGTATTTATAGACCACAAGTTCCCCCTGCACACGAGCACATCCTGCACATCACCACCCCTTCCCAGCCAGGTGACTCCAGTCACCGGTTACTCCCCCCCCCCCCTGCACCTGAGAGCACAACATCTTCTTCTCCTCGCACCCCACTCCCCCCTCTCCTCTCCTCTCTCCCCCCCCAACCCGACAGGTGACTCCGTGACATCCCGCACAAAACCACCCCTTCCCAGCCGGGTGACTCCAGTCACCAATTACCTCCCCCCCGCCCTCCTTGCACCTGAGAGCACAACATCTTCTTCTCCTCCTCGCCACCCCCCACCCCGACGGGTGACTCTGTGACATTCCGCACGCTCCTTCCCCCCTCGGCGCCAGCTGATTACACGCGCGAGCATCGCCCGCACTGACGGCCGCTTCAGCCGCCCGCGCTCTCTTCTCTCTCCCCCCCCCGCTAATTACTTACTAGACGCCGCTCCAGACGGGCCGCACTTCACCCCCGGCTAAGTACACTCTGGACGGCAGCACGCACTTCCTTCCCCCGGCTGACTAGCCTGGACGCTCCTACAGCACACACTCTCCCCTTCCATACTCTCTGGCTCCGGCTAAGGCTGCGGCGGCGGCACCCCTGTGACAGCGCTGCGACACCCCAGGGAGCCGCGGCGCACAGTTTGGGAACCCATGCCCTATGTTCTTTTTTTATACTTTGGTGCTTCTTTAATCAAAGGTTCCCTTGGTTTGTTCCTCCATTGTTGGTTATTATTTGTGGTGTTTTCTATGTGCATACCGTTGTTGTTCCGATGTTGTTCCTTTATTCTCTTGTTTGTAGTTGGTATTTCTTATTTAATTTTTTAATTTCTGTGATGCATTATGTTCTTTAATATCTCTAAAGAATTTCTTCTGTTTTTAGATTCAGTCAACATCTTAATGATAATGCTTCGAACATATCTTTAAGTTTTTCTATCAGTAAAACCTCCATCAATTTTTTGGATTTGCAGATTGAAGTAATCAATGGTGAACTAGCTACAAGTAACTATGTAAAACCAACTGATTGTAATACTTACATCAATTCTGACAGTAACCATCTTCCTCTCTGGCTCAATAATGTGCCTAAAGGACAATTGTTGAGACTACGGAGAAATTGTTCTACTAATGATAAGTTTAAAGAACAGGCACAGGAGATGATTAAAAACTTTGCTGTGAAAGGTTATAAAGAAAGTAAACTTAGAAAGATTATGGAAGAAGTAGAATCTGTGGATAGGACTACATTATTAAAAGGTGAGAGGAAAAATAATAATAACAATGGTAATACTACTACTAATTTTCAGATTTCATTTCATATCCAGGTTAATAAACAATATACAGGTTGAGTATCCCATATTCAAATATTCCGAAATACGGAATATTCCGAAATACGGAATATTCCGAAATACGGACTTTTTTGAGTGAGAGTGAGATAGTGAAACCTTTGTTTTTTGATGGCTCAATGTACACAAACTTTGTTTAATGCACAAAGTTATTACAAATATTGGCTAAAATGACCTTCAGGCTGTGTGTATAAGGTGTATATGTAACATAAATGTATTCTGTGCTGTTTACATTTACTTTGTTATTACGCGGGGGTCATGTGGGTGGGATGCGGCTCGCGTGACACGGTTGCTGCGTCATGTGATTACGGCATCGGTGCCGAGGGTTGCGGCTTTATGACTGGAATTCGGGTTACAGCTAGGGACACGTGATCGTGACGCGCGCCGCATGACGTGCGCCGCATCATGTGACCGCGACACCAATGCCGGTGATTTTACATGTGATTACAGCGGTTTTACGACTGCACATAAGGGTTCAGTTGTGTCTATGTTAACTTTGTGATCAGGACCTGGAAGTGACATAACAAAAGGGCACGGGAGAACTTCCGCCCTTACAGCACCTAAATGTTTTCTCCGTTCTCCGTTCGTTTGAGGTTATTTTTTTTTTCTATGCAGCATTGGACGCTCGCCATGCTTCGGGCTTGTTGTCTCGCTACGCTCCACTCGCCACAGGTTACTATTCCAAATAGTTAGTGACATGGACCCAGGGGCTTATGAGAAAGGTCCTCTCCATGAAGGGAAACTAGACGCTACCATTAGGGCTCGGCTGGGGACAAGTGATCATGACGCGGACAGCGTGACGCGTGCTCTGCATCACGTGACCGCGACTCCATTGCCAGTGATTTTACACATGGTTCCAGCGTCTTCCTGCTTCCAGCAGAGCTGTGGTTATTATTGGTCAATTACTGTATTCATCTGCATCATGGGAGCTTTCTATTGGTTTAAACTGTTGGTTGGTTGCTTAGCAATGATTTAGTTAAGAACCCTGCAGAAATGCATTATGGGTTGCAGTGGTATGTAGCATGGACATTTTTTTTATAAATACCTAATATATTAGCCTATAGAAATGTAGGGATAGTTTATTATGATATTGTTCTTTGTCAACTTAATAAAGACGCTGCAGAGCGTCGAAACGCGTAGAATACAGTGTTGTATATTCGGCAGACAACCTTTCGCATATACCTGCACCCACTGTGTATGATTACCCGGGTTACATCTTCCAGTGACTGCATGTTTAACATCTTTTATGGTATGGTTGTTCTGTCCCATATATGTAAAAAAAATTTTAATAAATAGTTTTGGATTCTAATATGGGCCCTCATTCCGAGTTGTTCGCTCGCAAGCTGCTTTTAGCAGCATTGCACACGCTAAGCCGCCGCCTACTGGGAGTGAATCTTAGCTTATCAAAATTGCAAACGAAAGATTCGCAATATTGCGAAAAGACTTCTCTGTGCAGTTTCTGAGTAGCTCGAGACTTACTCTTCCAGTGCGATCAGTTCAGTGCTTGTCGTTCCTGGTTTGACGTCACAAACACACCCAGCGTTCGCCCAGACACTCCTCCGTTTCTCTAGCCACTCCCGCGTTTTTCCCAGAAACGGTAGCGTTTTTTCACACACTCCCATAAAACGGCCAGTTTCCACCCAGAAACACCCACTTCCTGTCAATCACATTACGATCACCAGAACGAAGAAAAAACCTCGTAATGCCGTGAGTAAAATACCAATCTTCATAGCAAATTTACTTGGCGCAGTCGCAGTGCGAACATTGCGCATGCGCAATTAGCGGAAAATCGCTGCGATGTGAAGAAAATTACCGAGCGAACAACTCGGAATGACCACCATAGTCCATCTCTGGTTTTATACTCATATGCAATGAGAAGTATTATCCCTCAATACACATGGCGAGGACTCCATTGAGAACCAAAGAAACCTTTATGTGCTTCACACCCATTGTTTGCAAGTAAGCATTCATGTAAGCACCCATTCGAGTGTCATATCATCACTATTTCGGGTGTTTATGTGAAAGAGGGAGAAAACCTAAAACTGGATTGGGACTATTTCTACATCACCTCTTTTTCCTTCAAACACCTGTTGGGAGAAATTGAATTCTCACACTATTCTGTGATTTTTTTGTTTTGTTTTCTTTTTATATTTGGACGTTCCTTCATTGTGAAAATATCGCACTGAGGATCGCTAAGAGCTTGGAACATTTTGGAGCGCAAGTGAGATTGTACCTTTTCTGTCTGTCATGATTTGGATATTGCTTGGTTGTATGGCTTCAGCGAAATGAGGTATCAAGTAATCATAATAATTACTATTTACACTCATATTGTAACTTAAATAACAGTGATTAATGCGAGCAGGCCATATCTTAAGAAGTCACTACACAGTGGCAGATATGCACCTCATTTGTATTTAAGTTACAGTTCTGTCGGCAGTTCTGGTGTGGTCCCAGATTTAGTTAACTGGTTGGCCAGTAACCAGAGACTTGGATGACATCATCCATGGGGAGTGACGATCAGGTGATAAAAGGTATAAGCACCCTTTGTGCTAGACATACTTGCCTACTTTTGAAAAATAGTTTCAGGGTGATTATAGTTGGTATTAGAATGTGTCATGCGAAGCATTGCGTGCCATTGAGGAAGTGTGTCATGCTCCACCAAAGGGTATGCTCCACCAAAGGGCATGTCTAAAATCACATATGGGCATATATGTGCTTAAATACTTGTTGTGAGATAATATATTATATATGTCTCTCCTAAATTTCCCATCCAAACTTAAAGATAGCCTTTTAATCTCTATGCCTTGCCATGCTTGATGGGTGCTTACAAAGAAGGTTCATCTCACATTGCCTTGTGCTCTCCTTTTACCTACTGTCCTAAATCCTAACTTCCAGGAGGGTAATGTAGGTAGTATTATGTGGCCTTGGCATCGCCAGGGTCAATGTTATGCCTTCCAATTTCTGGATCATGAATGCACCTCGGTTCTGACCCTGTCACAATTTAGGGAAATATTCTCTCATCCCCTCTGGATCCTGACTATCGGGAAATCATACCGAATCCATCTTGCACTGAGATGCACCTTAAGTTATCCCATTCATGCTCAGAGAGTTCTGCTCTGCTTTTAGCAAGAGTAGCGGCTACATCAAAGAAAACACTTATCACAGTGGATCAAAAATGATCCAGTCCCCCCTGACATGTTTCCACATCTGACCCATCTTACCAGATGAACTATTAGAATGCTCCACAGACATTGAAAATAGGGTAGAAATGTTTTTTCATATAGCTCCCATATATATATATATATATATATATATATATATATATACACACATCGCCATGTAAAGAACTTCACTAGACAAGCCGTTAAGAATGACCTCCTGGTACAATTTGGAATTATGGACCAAGGGTTCTCCCCCTCAGTGGCATATCTATAATGGGTGAAGGAAGTATGATGCACATGGACCCCTAGTTCCAGGGGGGCCCACACTGCACACCCTGCAACCATTAATCCTTTATACTGTACTTACTTTTCCAGAGTCCAGCACTGGTAGCCAAAGCACTGTAAAATCACAGGGAAAATGGTTTGACGGCCATTATTACAGTGTTTTGCGCATGCGCGGTATGGAAATCACCAGGAAAATGTCTACCATACCATTTCCCCAGAGACCTGCACATGCACAATAAGGTAATAATGCTAGAGCTGCACTGCCAGCTCGCGAGGGGGCACAGAAAGCGACTGCACATGGGCCCCCTCCTCTCTTGATACGCCCTTGCCCACCCTTTTAAGGTTTTATTGTATTAGGGAACAATCATGGATTCCTGTTTTCATACTATCTCCTCTTTACTGTAATTGCTCCCAACGGGTTCAGTCAGACCTACATATGGGAACAGCCACTCTTGTTTACGATGTCATCAAGAAGAGACTGATACTTTTCACTGCTTACAGGCTTGTCCCATCATTCAATATTTTGGGCATTTAATTCATAGATATGGGGAAGTCAAACTTATTATGTCCCATTTACCCCAGAGTGGGAATTTTGAATCCAAACCAATGTATGACTTTGGAAGGTAAAAAACTTTTGTAGCAGTAGGAAGAAAAACTATTTTACAGGGATGGTTAGATAATGCACCTCCACAAATACCCCTATCCTTGGCCAAACTCAACTTTGTATTCAGGATGGATTGGATAGAAATGCTTTTACAAAAACAAAATAGTGGAATTTTTCTTTTTTTATATGGGAGCCATACATTGATACGCTACCACTTTCCACCAGAAAGTGGTTCATCATGGTTTAAAAAAACACTACTTGGTATCTTACCAGAATGGCGGTAAATGGACTGCCGATTACTATATCTTAAAGGGTTGGTTGTGTATCTCCCAGGCTCCAGGGAAATTGCTCCAGGGTAGACTTGACTTTGATCGCATTTCCACTGTATTGTTTTCCGTATGCATGAACGTATGACAAAATATGTGAAGACTGACGCATGACTTGTGAACGGTTTATTTTCACTGTATTCATCTTTGATCAAGAAATGGTCATAATGAAATGTTTTGATGTTTATACAATATTTGTACCTCGAATGCAAAGTTTTTGTATTGTTTTTCTATGATGCCTCAATAAAAAATAGTAAAAAAAAAAAAAAAAAGAGTCAGACCTATATTTTATGTTACTATGGTTCATCTTTTATATTTGAGCATTACCTCAACATACTGATTTACTAATGAGTGGCTGTGATCATCAGAGACTGACAACTCGCTCCTCAGTAAGTCTACCCGTAAACCTCTACATGGAGAGTAGTAGCAACACTGACCCCTGCAGGTTATAGAGGATGCTAACAAAATACTACAGTGGACTTTGACAAAGTGGAAGTTGCCTTTTGTGGTCTGACGCAATATCATGGAGAAGTCACTGGTTCGGAGTGAGATGAGAGCTTTCTAGGTGAATGTGAACAACAAAAGTAACATGTAAAAAAGACAGCAGCGATGTACCCTCACAGTCATGTATAATGTTAGTTAAACTGAGAAGTAATGTTTATATTTATAAGTTTATATGAAGAAGGGGTGTGGCATAGAAGATCTACAATGTCTAAGTCGACAGCCATTAGGTCAACCCCGTATGGTCGACATAAAGGTCAACACTAACAAAAAGTTGACCTAAGAAAGGCTGACAAAGTAAAAGGTTGACGAGTACAAAAGGTCAACAAGAGGAAAAGGACGATACATGAAAAGATCTACGGGCACAAAAGGTCGATGCATGAAAAGGCTGACATGGGAAATGGTCAAAACAAAAAATGCTGACTTTTTAATAATGCTGCAGGCAAGGTGCCTCGCTCTGCTACCGCTGCACAGGTTACAATTCCCACTCGTAGTCCACGTGGATCGTAAAGTATGAAAAATATATTTAAAAAAATGCAAAACAATCCTTAAAAAGTTGTCAACCATTGCCATGTTGACCATTTGAACATGCCAACCTTTTCCAGTGTCCACCTTTCGCCCAGGTCAACCTATTGCATGTCGACCATATGGGGTCAACCTATTTACTGTCGACCTAGACATTGTCTGTCTATACATTGGAACCTTGAAAAAAGTGACTGCTCCCTTTACATGCACAATTCCAGGTCCTGCATTCCGTGGTAAAATAAGTATGTTTGAAGTTCGTAAACAAGTCTTATGTATGTGAGGAGCAGTTTATTTACCCAAACTGGTGTGAACCCTCTTATGTTTCAAAAGATGTGAGCCATCAGAAAAGCAGCGGCCGCAATGGGAACACATGAATGGCCTCTCGCCGGTGTGAGTGCGCTGGTGTCTCACAAGGTTGGATCTCTGCGTGAAACACTTCCCACATTCTGCGCAACTAAAGGGTTTCTCTCCAGAGTGAATCCGCTGATGCGTAATAAGAGTGAAATTTCTGGCAAAGCATCTGCCGCACTCATGACATGAAAATGGTTTCTCCCCGGTGTGAGTCCTTTTATGACACAGGAAACGTGACCTCTGATGAAAGGATTTACCACTGTTACAATTATACAGTCTGTCCTTGCTATGACATCGCTGGTGGGCAGTGAGAGCCAATTTGGAGCTGAAACGCACTCTGCAAACCGAGCACCTATACAGATTACTGGTGCTATGCGTTTGCTGATGGGTGACGAGAGCTGAAGGATTAGGGAAACATTGCTGACACTCCGAGCACTGATGCGTCTTCTCAGGATAGTGTGAGGAGGTGTGCGGACCTGTTGGGGACAAAAGTACAAAGATAAACCCTCTATACATCAGCCGATGGGTCACGTCATGTGTTAGATATTTTGTATTGTTATACATACAGTATGTACCATATAATTATTTGATATTAAATATATATATATTTCCATGTAACATTGACATTTGTCTCTAATTGTTGTTTAATATGTATTATAATTTAATAGGACTGCTGCACTGGCAGTAGCGCCACTGCAAAACCAAGAGAGCGCCTCCTAACAGCGCCAATGTGACTCTATAGGTGCCTTTCAGGGGTTACCCCATACAATTATGCCAGTAAGTCAGCTCTGATTAATGATGCCAGGCTGTGTAATCTTGCCACACTCAGATGCCACCCTTTCACCACGACCCCATTACCACCTGATACACATTCAGCTAGTGCTGATGGGAGCCTTAACTACTGGTACAGCAACTTGGAGGCTCCTACAAACACCTACTGAGAGACAGACACCCTTGCAGTGCTCTTTGTAACAAAACTTTGGAGGGCAAGGTAGCAGCAATGTTAAAACAAAACTCCATCCCTTTTCTTATTGTGCATGTGTGGCCACAGCGCTGGTTAACATGCAGAGATCCAAACCATAGATGGTGTAACCAGGCAGACAACCAAAAACCATTGCAGAAATATCGATACTGACCCTATCAATGGATAAACCGATCTCTAAGTACAAGAAATCACCCAATCTGACCAATGAGAATGTGTCTCGAGTTGATCCCCGCCTCCTCATAGAGTGAGTGCATTTTTCAACATAACAGTGAAAAGGAAAAAGAACAAAGACACAGATACGGAGGTGGGGGATGTAAAAGGAAAGAACATAAAGGGAAGGG
The DNA here is from genome assembly GCF_028390025.1 of Pseudophryne corroboree. NCBI lineage: Eukaryota > Metazoa > Chordata > Amphibia > Anura > Myobatrachidae > Pseudophryne > Pseudophryne corroboree. The sequence goes on along the minus strand of NC_086445.1, from coordinate 36,969,923 downwards.
GCAGACTGAACAGAGGTCGACACATGCACATTAAATGACATTCCGTGGACATTTTTTCCAGCTCGTAAACAAGGCTGTAGAGGCGGTGTAATACTATGGCATACCTTATTCATTAAGCTTATGATCAACCTGCATTGGGTGATATCCTTCTCTTTGATAATGATCACAAACACAATAGTTACAATAACATGAAAGCTATATAAATCATACTCTAATTTGTCAACACCCGGATAAGGAAATTGTCATAAAAATTATAAAGAAAAGTTCACACATCTACAAAAGGGATGTAGACAGCATCCCAGCGGTCATGTGACAGACGCCAGATGCCCGACACTCCACGGAATCCCGGCGCCAGAACACTGACTGCCAATATCCCGATGGTAAGTATTGGGGTGATGGTTAGGTCCCGTAAGGGGGGTTTAGCCATAGCTGCCCCCCCGTGACATGGCCGTAGCCGCCACCCCCACTTTCTTAGAAGCCACCTCAGGCAGGTTAGGGGTACCGTATATACTCGAGTATAAGCCGACTTTTTCAGCACTTTTTTTTGTGCTGAAAAAGCCACCTCGGCTTATACTCGAGTCAGTGCAGGCAGAGGCAGAGCAGTGTGAAGGAGGGACATGGAGCGCACAGCGCGCGGCGCTCCTGTGTCCCTCCTGCATCTCCGGCGGCAGCAGCGGCGGTTCTATTACAGGAAATACCCGTTCGTGACCTCTGATCACGAACCGGCACTTCCTATAATAGACCCGCCGCGGCCGCCGAAGATGCAGGAGGGACACAGGAGAGCCGCGCACGCTGTGTGCTTCGTGTCCCTCCAGAAGACAGCGCGGGATCGACGGAGGGGTAAGTAACAGCACTGTGGGGCATACCTGGCACTTGGGGAGGGAACGTATCTGGCAGCACTGTGGGGGCATATCTGGCAGCACTGTGGGGGCATATCTGGCAGCACTGTGGGGGCATAACTGGCAGCACTGTGGGGGCATATCTGGCAGCACTGTGGGGGCATAACTGGCAGCACTGTGGGGGCATATCTGGCAGCACTGTGGGGGCATATCTGGCAGCACTGTGGGGGCATATCTGGCAGCACTGTGGGGGCATATCTGGCAGCACTGTGGGGGCATATCTGGCAGCACTGTGGGGGCATAACTGGCAGCACTGTGGGGGCATAACTGGCAGCACTGTGGGGGCATATCTGGCAGCACTGTGGGGGCATATCTGGCAGCACTGTGGGGGCATAACTGGCAGCACTGTGGGGGCATATCTGGCAGCACTGTGGGGGCATATCTGGCAGCACTGTGGGGGCATAACTGGCAGCACTGTGGGGGCATAACTGGCAGCACTGTGGGGGCATATCTGGCAGCACTGTGGGGGCATATCTGGCAGCACTGTGGGGGCATATCTGGCAGCACTGTGGGGGCATATCTGGCAGCACTGTGGGGGCATATCTGGCAGCACTGTGGGGGCATATCTGGCACTATGAGGGCATATCTGGCACTGAGGGCTGTGTACGGCTAGAGCTGCATTTCCCACCCTAGGCTTATACTCGAGTCAATAAGTTTTCCCAGGTTTTTGTGGTAGAATTAGGTGCCTCGGCTTATATTCGGGTCGACTTATACTCGAGTATATACGGTAAATACATTACCCCGTCCAGTCAGCATTCTAAAAGTCGGGATGCTACGGTTGGTCATGTGACCACCGGCATTACTTATCACACCCCTACAAAATAGGAGCCTGTGAACGCTGTATAGTGGAGCTGTAGCAAAATCTACATATACAGTGCAGAGTGCAGAAATAAAGAGGTGCGCACTTATTAGCATTCTGATTAAAGGATTAACTTACATTGATGCCAAATGATGTCAGCTAAATTACCTACAGTATGAAGCTTTATGGCAGCTGATGTAAATCAGAGCATGAAATATACCCCTTATTGCATGGTTAAGCAGCCTTTGTGTAAGGTGATGTTGCAGGTGTAATTACCTATAAAGGCTGTGCATAAGCTAACAGTAATTACCTATGAAGGGTGTGCTAGAACTGTAGTCAATACCCACATTAGGTTGGTGAAGTGCACTACATATACTCCTAGTTAGCAACCTCCAAGTGTTAAGTAATATGTAATCTATATTCACCTGAGAAAGGCTACGCAACATTTGACTCCATATAACCCACTTGACGCAAGATAATAACATAAGCTTTTTACCTGTGAAGGTAACACAAAAAGCCTGACTTGAATAATGGCATATAGGGTAAAAAAGAAGAAGTATGGTCTGTATGGTGCTGCTGGTACTCCACTTTTTCAACACATTTTGAGACGGAAGAGTCTCTTTTTCAAGGCATGTAGTTGATGGTCCCCCTTTTAAAGAGGACCTGTATGAACTTTTGGTTTGGCAATGACTGGAAACCAGAAGTTACTGATAACAGTTATTCTACTTAAGTTATACTCAGTTTACTAAACAATAAAATAAAGATTGAGAGCAAGGGTCACTTCAATAAAAAAATGGGGTGATTGCTGCCGAATGTTGGTGTTTCCAGCAAATTACATTGTTGGCTAGCATCTACAGTAGTCACTAGACCAGTGTTGTGCTGTTACTGCCACCAACAGTTTCAGCATGTCTAGAGGGGATGGTAGAGGGACACTTCAGATTAGTAGTACAGTTGCTCTTTTTTATCAATATAGTGAAGCAAATGATTTAATAGCACTGTGAGCGATAAACGTTAGGAAAAGTCCCTTAATTAAAAGGAAAAATCTTGTGGAGCACCTCATGAGTAATATAGCTCTGTAACATAGTTAGAAATGGGAGAAACCTATATAACATAAATTAATAACAACATTAGTAAAATGCCATAGACATAGTAAAATAAGACTTCTTTGAAGAGAACTGAGAAATAGAAGACCTGTAATCTAGGAGTAAACAATAGGTAGGAGAAAGGACATATGGCACAAAAGAAAGAACCCCGGGCTTTGAAGGTGGATCAAACGGAATTCTAAATGAACTGTTTAACCTCAAAGTCCTGATTTAGTCTATTTAGAGCCAAAGTTTTTAAGTTTAATATCCTTTTATGCCTGTGCTATACTTTTCTCAATATTTCTGTTGTTCCATGTACATTTAATCTATTGTATACAAATAAAATGTTTAATATGTTTGTTTGGGGGGGGGGGGGGGGGCACAATTGTATTGAAATCATAAAATATTCCAAAAGGTGACATGTTTGCAAAGCTTTTTTGATATTTCTAACAGCTCCAAGGTGTTTTCAATACCTATTTGCCCACTGTTTACAAGTCCACAGTCACATTATATAAAAAAGACGAGATTGGTAGTGTGATAATTAATAAAGTCTTTAATTTTGATTGTGATGTTATTCATGGTGATTTCTTTATATGTTGAGGTATTTGTTTAAACTTGTTTGTACCCAAGAAATTATCCAAATCTTTGAAACTCTTTTTTATGGAGCAGGCTAGATGATGTTTTAGTTGATCTTGGTTTCGATGGAATAACATTTTTAAAAACTGGGTTCATATACAATAAAAGCCATTTTTTTGCCAATGGTTTCAACTTATTTATGTTGTGAGACATAAAAAGTTAAAAATGTCCATTAATATTTACAGATGGATGAACTGTTCTTTTAGCTTTTTGGATCAACTAGAGCACAGGTTCTCAAACAGTGCATGTTTTGCAGGTCACCTCACAGAATCACAACTGAAATAATTAGCTCCACCTGTGGACCTTTTAAAATGTGCCAGTGAGTAATTAATACACATGTGCCCCGGCTGAATTACCTGCAAAACATGCACGGTGTGGGGTCCTGAGTACAGATTTGAGAACCTGTGAATTATAGTACCCCTGTCTTTCTTGTTTGATCTTCTATGATTGTTTCTAACTGGTTTAATCATAGCCTTTAAATATGAAGTTTTTCGTCATGTTTGTCATTTGTTTTTGACATCTTTCACTACAATTTCTCCATACTCTAAAAAGTTGACCTTTTGGTACTCCATTCAACCAATTGATATGGTGTTCACTAACTACTGGTGTATAGTATTAGCATCTATAGGTTTTATATCATGGTTTGAAGATTGTTCTCTTTAATATAGATTGGTAAGAGCTAGAAAATTAAACTGTTTTGTTACCATGAGCGAAAGTTAATTGGATGTTAATGTTTTTGTAAATATATTTTATTGGTTTTCCAATGAAAATAGAAATAGTCATTTACAGTACCGAGAAGGAATAAACAAGTACAAATAAGCCAGTGGCTTGCATAGACAATGAAATTCTCAACAAAAACAATCGTACCACATTAGCTGGAAGATTAGGAGAAGATATGTATACAATAAATTCCAGAGACCTATTGGCAGACATAATATCAATTAATATGAGTGTCTGACACTAATCTTCATGTTACGGTACGGTAAAATTAGAAAAACCAAATAAGAGGGGGGAGAGACAGACAAAACAACACATAGCACTATAGATAACAATCAAGGGAGGAAGGGAAGGGAGCAGAAGGGGGGGGTGGGGTGAAAAAAAAAAAATTCTTCGGCAAACAGGGGTTCATAACTCAGTCATATATGATATTAGAAAACAGCTATATATCTGTGACACAATTAAGAATCGGCAGAGAGATTCCTGAGCAAGTTCCAGGTAGTATTTTCGAATAATTTGAGAATATAAGTTTGTGTCTGTATTTCCAAAGTATTAATAAAATATTCCCATTTACGGTAAAATTTCTCCACGCCCACATCAATATCAGGGATAGTAGCCCTTCGTTCATAGTACAGTATTTGCAATAATTTTTGTTTGACCTCTGATAACGAGGGAGAGGAGGAATGAATCCAATGAATGAGAATAATCTTTTTGGCAATTGTGGTGATTAAAGACAATAATTGGAGTTTAACTTTCCTATCGGGGCCTAAGTCCCAGGCTTTGAAATTCCCACAGAGACAAGCCAATGGGTCAGGGCGTACATGAGTAGAAAACATAGCATTTATAAACTGAATCACTTTATTCCAAAACCGTTTAATTTTGCCACAATCCCAAATACAGTGAATAAATGTTGCATGTGACATTTTGCATTTAATGCATGCACCAGATTCGAGGGGCGTCATATATCGTCGTTGTGCAGGTGCTATGTATGCTCTGTGTATTATTCTAATGTGGACTTCCTGCAAATAGGAAGATTGTAGGAATCTAAGCGTGTTATCATATGAAGATAACAGGTCTGGTAAAAGTGTGATATTGGGCACATCTAGAGACCATTTCTTCAGGGTGGGTTCCCAGTGAGCCGAGGCTGACAAGGAGGCCAGAGAAGTATATAATAAACTAATTTTATAAGGCACAGAGGCAATAAGCTTAAGTATGGAAAGGAGCGTGTTCGATCTGTTGTCAGTAGGCGATGGGACAGATAGGGATTGAATATAGTGACGTGCTTGAAGAAACATATAGAAGTGTTGTGCAGGAATGGAGTATCGAGACTGAAGATCTGCAAAGGAATAAAGGCGGCCACCAGGGTCAAATACCTTAGCTATCGAGGCTAAACCCTTATCTTTCCATTGAAGAAAACCTACATTAGATAGTGAGGGGGGAAAAGCCGGGTTTCCCCATAAAGCCACATACGGGGAATAGCTGGAATTACCATGAAATTTTCTATTTATATTAATCCAAGTCCGAAAAGTATCTATGAATAAAGGATTGTCTTTAATAAATGGAGGAATGTCCGCTAATCTGGAATGTAACAGTGCATTAGGGGAGTAGGGGGCAAATAGAGCAGAATCCAATTGATTATCTGTGTAAGAGTCAGTCTCGAGCAACCAGTCACTGATATATCGAAAAAATATTGCATCTGAATATATGGCCAGATCAGGAAAGCCGAGACCTCCCTCTTTGCGGGGTAATCTTAATTTAGCGAACGCAATTCTTGGACGTTTCCCTTGCCATAGAAATCTTGAAAAGAGGGTATTCACGTTTTTGATATCCTTAGCGAGGAGTCTAAACGGGAGCATTTGCATTACATAGAAGATTTTAGGAAACAGTATACTCTTTATAGCTGCTATTCTGCCTAAGAGAGAAATAGGCAGGGATAGCCAATTGTCTAGGTATGATTTTAGTCTGGCGATGACGGGGGTAAAGTTAAGGGCATAAATGTCCGATAATGAAGACGATATATGGATACCTAAATATTTAATAGAAAACTGGGCAATGTGGAAAGCTTGAAGAACGGGTAGTGTTTGAAAATAGGGGAGTGGGCCACTAATGGGGAGGATCGCTGATTTGTCTAGATTGACTTTGTAACCAGAGACCGCACCAAAAGAGGAGATGAGGGTTAGAACAGCTGGAAGAGAGGATGCCGGGTTGGAAAGAAAAAGTACCATATCGTCAGCATATAGGGAAACTTTGAGTAATTTGGAACGGATGGCAATACCTTCAATTGTAGCAGAAAGCCGTATAGCTATTGCCAGGGGTTCTATGGCGATGGCAAAAAGAAGGGGGGATAGTGGGCAGCCTTGGCGTGTCCCACGTGAAATGTCGAAAGCAGACGATATGGAACCGTTACAGGAAATTTGTGAGGAGGAGGAATGGTATAGTGTTTGTAATATAGAAATAAAAGCTGAGGGGAAACCAAACCGGTGTAAAGCATTGAAAAGGTATTTCCAACTAAGTCGAACGCTTTTTCCGCGTCAAAAGAAATGATCAGACTGGGAGGGGTGGAAGGGTTAACGTACTGAATAGCTGCCAAAATTTTTCGAACATTAACTACAGAATGTCTACCTAAAATGAAACCAGTCTGGTCCGGGTGAATAATTTGGGGTAAATATAATTTCAATCTATCAGCCAGAATTTTTGTAAATATCTTATAATCAAAGTTTAATAAAGAAATAGGTCTATAGGAACCAGGTAGAGATAAATCCTTGCCCTGCTTGGGAAGCAACTTAATGATCGCTGAGTTAAAGTAGAGTGGAACCGATTTGGAAGCAATGATACCATTATAAAAGGCAACTAGGCTTTCCCCACATCTAGGCAACAGGATTTTGTAAAATTCCGCTGATAGACCATCTGGGCCTGGGGCTTTCAAGGGTTTTGATTGCTGAATGACCTTAGTAACTTCCTCTATGGAGACCGGGGCTCCCAGTAAATGAGAGCATTCATCCGGAAATTGGGGAAGGGGTGGAAACGTCCAAGAAGTGAGGGGAACTTCGCCAGTGGAAGGGGGATCAATATCTTGAGGATCAGAGTATATAGATTCATAAAAATCTTTCATAACATCAGTGATCTGGTCGCTCGAGCTTGCCACAGAACCGTCATTTCGACGCAACGGGTGGACTACCATAGGTGGTTGTGAGCCTTTTAAGAGATTGGAAAGGAGACGGCCGGTCTTGTTTCCAAATCTATGAAATTTATAATTAGTGGAGAAAAGGGAGCGATCACTTTTAATTTTAAAATATTCGTCAAAATGAATTTTTGCAGTGTAGTACACCGACTTATTGGAAGGAGTAGGGGCCGCCTTAAAGGACTGGTAGGATTCCGTCAATTTACATTGTAAATCAAGATACATGGCGGTTAAGCGTTTATTCTCAGCCGCCAAGTAGGAGATTATGACACCGCGGAGGACCGCTTTGCCCGTCTGCCAAAACAAAAGTGGGTCTGAAGCTTCACAATCAGTATTAGCATGTTTAAAGTCCATCCAAGCGGACTCTAATTTTTGCCGAAAAGAAATGGACTGGGACAAATAGTTAGGGAATCTCCATAATCTATAAGGGCCCTTATTTACTGTAGTTTGAAGCGATAACCATACTAACGCATGGTCAGATAACCCTATAGGTTCAATAACAACGTCCTGCACTTTGGGGAATAAGGAGGAGGATAATAAAATAAAATCTATGCGGGAGAGTGTCTGGTGAGCAGCAGAGAGGCAGGTGAATTCTTTTTCTATTGGGTTCATAGCACGCCAAGCATCAATCAAACTAAGTTGCTTGGAAAGCGCTGGTATACCCAATTTAGGGAGCGAGACGGGAGTCTTTGAGGTGTAGGACCTGTCAAGAATCGGGGAGGAGATAAGGATAAAATCCCCTAATAAGATCAGAGATTTTGAACTATGTGGCAATAATTTGGTCAGTAAGGTATTAAAAAAGGATCGTTTATATACATTTGGGGCATAGATCGTGCAGAGGGTATATGAGGAATCGTTGATTACAATATCAGCTATCAGGTACCGCCCTTCTGGATCAATAATTTAATTAGAAATAGAGACGGATAAGGATTTTTTGGCCAAGATAGCTATGCCTCGGGATTTAGAGTTATAAGGTGCTGTAGCTAGCAATTTCCAACCTAGTGTTTGCAATTTCAGGGATTCAGTGTGAGTCAAATGTGTTTCTTGGATACATATGATATCTACCTTCAGTTTGGAGATGTAGGTAAGAATCTTGCGTCTTTTAGCCGGGGAGTTAATTCCCCCGACATTCCATGTGCCTAAGCGTACAGACATTTAAGTGATAGGTGAGTAATGCAGGAACCGGTTACGAACATCCCCACCGAACCTGTCAAGTGAACAAAAAATGGGAGAGGGGATGGGAGAGGAGACAAAAGGGAAGAGACAGACACAGACATGGGAAAACATGTAATGAGCACAGACATAGATCTGCAACGTCAAAACCAGTGCCATTGAAATCATGGCAAACTTTCAATAAGTCTAGCAATAAAACACAACGGGCAAGATAAGCCTCTAATAATAGAATCGATGTGAAAAAATTATTAACTAGGCCTCAAGCTCAGAAAGAAAATATATTATCAGTAGTATACTTGTAATACCAGAGAATAAGGCATATCAACATAACAATTCGCAGTGACCTTTTAACGAAGAGATGCATTTTTTTTTTCTTTTTTCGGTGGAACAAACAATGTAATAGAACAAAACATAGTCCCTACGAACAGACAGAAGGTCAGCGAGTAACTAGGGGGGCATCTGCAATATCGCCTTGAGGTGCAGAACGGTTCTCTTCTGTCAAGAAAGCCTCAGCATCAGCGGGAGTGTTGAAGTCTTTGTAAGAGGAACCATCAAACAGTCTGAGCTTGGCTGGGTAGATCAGGGCAAATTTACGTTGGTCTGCCACTAAGCGGGAGCATACTGGAGAAAAGGCCTTACGGGCCCGAGACAATTCCACTGAGAAATCTTGAAAAAGGTACAATTTCGACGACTCCCATGGAATAAACTTCTTGTTGCGGGACGCTGACCAGATCGTCTGCTTATGTAAGTAATTAAGACATCGAAACAGGACAACTCGGGGACGGGTAGATGTAGCAGCAGAATGTTGGCCCACTCTGTGAACGCGTTCAATGATGAGATCGCGACATTCCGATTCGATTCCTAAAAGGTTCGGGAGGGTGTTACGAACAAAATGAGCTAGAGCCGGGCCCTTAACTGTTTCCGGGAGCCCCACTAGTCGAATATTATTTCTCCTAGACCGATTTTCAAGGTCATCTACCTTGTTCCACAGATAATAGGTGTCCTTTTCCAATTTGGGAACCACTTGCGTGAGATGAGAGACATCTTGAAACAGGGTACCGACCCTATGTTCCGTTTCAGCAACCCGGTGGGTGAGGTGTTGTAGTTGGGAAGTTATATCCGAAACTGCTTGTGAGAGTAGTGGGCCCATAGTCGCCTTAATAGCATCCACCACGTCATTATATGTAACATAAGAGTCCTGAGGGGCTACCGATTTTTTTGCGGCAGGAGATAAGGCAGCAATAGCAGAATCTGAAGACATGTTGGGGTCCGCCCTCCTCTTTTCCTGGCGTGGTTGAAGAGGTTGTGCTGAGGCAGGAGACGTAAGGAATTTTTCCATATAAGCGGCAGCTAGGGTACTATATTCAGATAAGACCCCGACAGGCAGTAACAGTGACAAATGGAAATGTCTCTACTGAAGTTAGTAAGATGAGGCCGGTGAGAGAGGCTATCAGCTCATTGCGTAGATAAAATCACATTGCAGAGTGCTTGAGTATATATTCCTGTGAGAGGGCCTTCAGAAGTATATGTAGGTATATGAACAATGCAAAAGGACACAGTAACAGCCTGACCAGCAGCGCTGCCAAGGTCTTCATCCAGAGTAGAAAGCCTCCGAGGCCAAGAGCGGGTAATGCAAAAGATAAATAAATATGGTAATGCAAGTCACAGGAACCAGGGGGGGTTAATGTGAAAGGTGACGAGCTTCACATGTGGCTGCAGACTGGGAATGTTAGGGAATAGCAAAGGATGCACCCAGGTATTACATTTAGGGATATCTTATGACCTCCAGCAATATGTTGAAATAAGTCCCAATACTGTAGATAGGTTAGGGAGAGGCTCCAGCAGGAGTAGATAATAAGATATAGGTGACAGTCCAGCAAAAGTGTTCCCAGATTAGGCTGTATTGTAAAGAAAATGGCCGCTGTGCTGTGCCTAGCCTAAGTGCAGCAGAGTTTGTCTTTGTTGCTCACCTCCTGTGTTGTGTCGTCTGAGGGATGTAAAGCTGCTGGCTATGGAGGTCGTCAGGCCATGAGAGAGGGGAGGCAGAGAATAAGTGAGGGACTAACCGGAGCTGGCGTCCGCGGCTCCGTTCTCCCGCGATTCTCGCCGTGGAGCTCAGCCGGCGGGCCGGAGCAGGTACTTGAGTCCCCGGCTTTTCCGGCGGGGAAGGCCGCAATCCGGAGAGACCCTTGATAGCGTCTCCCGGCGTCGCCGCTCGCCCCGCGCTAGATCACGGTGGTGGCAGGTGATGAGGACGGCAGGAAGAGGGTACAGAGCTGGCGTCCGCGGCCCCGTTCTCCCGCGATTCTTGTTGTGGAGCTCAGCCGGCGGGCCGTAGCGGGTACTCGAGTCCCCGGCTTTTCCGGCGGGGAAGGCCGCAATCCGGAGAGACCCTTAATAGCGTCTCCCGGCGTCGCCGCTCGCCCCGCACTGGATCACAGCGGTAGCTGGTAGTGAGGACGGCTGGAAGAGGGTACTTTCAGAGGGGAAAAAGGGGGAAAAGTGGTTATAAGGAGGGTAGCTGTTCAGGAGCTCACTGGAAGCACAGCTACTCTCTTTCCCAGTCAGGCCACGCCCTGGATGTTAATGTTAACATTTAGGGAAGAAAATATATTTTTAAGGTGTATTCAGTACTCTTCCATATCACTACAATGTATCAATATTAGTTCTGCAGTTGGGTGTACCAAGTTATGCTATTATATAAGGTTATCTTTTCCCAAAAGTCATAGAGATTAGCATAACTTGGGGCAAATCTTGTCCCCATCGCAGTGCCAGTTTTTTTTACAAGAAATATTATCCTTCAAAGTAGAAAAAAAAATTGTTTTCAAGGATAAACTAAATTGCTTCAACAGAGAATTCCTTTTTAGTCTGAGAGTTTTTAATACCATTTAGAAACCAGATAACGGTTTTCTACTACTTTATTGGTTTTTTTAAGGGACATATTTTTTTTATTTATAGACAACTTGGAATACTTACTATGTCCAGTTGTCTACCATGTTGGTATGTCATGCTTATTTAAGAGAATTTTTTTTGCTAGGCATTTTAATGTGAATGTAATGGGAGGAGTTTGTAATCATTGCATTCACATGGTACTATTCACAATGTAAAGATCATTGTTAGACTGTAGGTGCTTACATTCTAAGTGTTTACTTCAAATAGTATTTCGATTTGAGTCATAATATTGGAGTTATACCGGCATTAAACAGGAAAACAAAAGAACACAGAAAAAACACTACTACTGAAGTACTGCTTTAAAGCTACAAATGTGAGTTCAGTCCACTACAAACACCTGCTGTTTGTATAACTTGGGACACTCTACACTCAACTCTTGCAGCTGGATGGAGGAAACGCTGCCCGGAACAGGAAGTGACACATTGTGAGAGTCAGGCGGGGGGTCAGACACGCGTAGGAGCGCGTGCGTGAGTGGAGCGTGTCTGGGTGAGAGGAGCTGCTGGAGGGGGCCGGATCAGAAGAGGATTGGATCGGGAGCAGAGGGTATTGGGAGCAGGTCAGAGCAGAGCGCAGCAAGGGGGTCTGAGCGGAGCGGAGCTAGTCTAACAGATGCTGCTGCCGCTCTCTGTAAAAAGTTTTTTAAAAAAAAGAATATCAAGGGGCTTTAAGCTTGTGTGAGTGAGGGACAGAGAGTAGTGTGACTGAGGGGCTGATAATTGTGTGTGAGAGGGCGGCTGAGATTAGTGTGTGGCTGAGGGGGCTGAGATTACTGTGTGTGTGTGTGTGTGTGTGTGTGAGGGGTTGCGACCAGTGTGTGAGCAAGGGGGTGAGTCTTGAGAGTGTGTGTAGGGTGCCTGTTTTGTTTCTGTGTTTTTGTGTGTGTACTAGGAATCTCCAGGGACGCTGCTGCATATTGTATTTCACCACATCCAGCCTGCGGGGTCGGAACCCTCTACTGAGCTGCACAAGGGGACTGCAGTCATTAGAGGAGAGGACAGAAGGGGACGGAGACTGCTGCCATTACAGCTGCTGCCACTGGAGGATCAAGGGACTACGGCTGCATAAAAAGCGAAGGATCGAGGATCGCACAAAGATATATAAGTATAAGTCCAACTTAATTATTGTATAAGTGAGTGTTTTTTTCCCCAGATTGTTTTGCTTCTTCTTTATTCTTTTTTGCTTTTTTTCTGATGAGTGTAACCGGGAGTTAGACCTTACAAACACTATGGGTGGGGCTGTGATTGGGGACCTCACTCAGTGCATGTCGTGCAAGATGTACGCACACCTGGAGTGTCACAGTGTGATTACATCTGCATGAGGTGTGTGCGAACGGTTGCCCTGGAAGCCCAAGTAACTGATCTAGAGCAAACCGTTACGCGACTGAGGAAGATTCACAATCTCGAGGAGGAATTAAATAGAACAGTGGAGGAGCTGAGGGAAGGATCACTGGTAGATGAGGAAAATCAGGTAGCCAGCTGGGTCAGTTAGAAGGAAGAAAAAGAGGGGGAGGCTCGACATCTCCGAACTATCAAACCCGAATAAATTTGCACGACTGGACGAGAATTCGGAGGATGATAGTGAGGAAATGACGGTGCCGGAGGAGACTGTTCCCTCTAGCATCCAGAGGAGCGGTTCCTCTGGCGCAATTGGGATACAAGATAGTGAGGTACCTAGTCAGATTGTGGTGGTAGAGGATTCTATCATCAGGAAGGCAGATAGGGTAATCTGCTACTGAGACCGTGATCGCCGTACAGTCTGTTGTCTCCCGAGTGCTCGGGTACGGCACATTGCGGACCGGATAGATAGGTTGTTGGGAGGGGCTGGGAAAGACCCGGCGGTCTTGGTGCATGTTGGCACCAATGACAAAGTTAGCGGAAGGTGGTATGTCCTTAAGAAAGACTATAGCGACTTAGGCAAGAAACTTAAGGCAAGGACATCTAAGGTAATATTCTCCGAAATATTACCCGTTCCACGCGCTAGTCCAGGGAGGCAGAGGGAGATTAGGGAGGTAAATGTGTGTGTGTGGCTTAGGGATTGGTGCAGGAAAGAGGGGTTTGTGTTCCTGGAACACTGGGCGGACTTCTCAGACAGGTGCCATCATTTTTGTCGTGATGGATTGCACCTGAATGAGGAGGGGGGTAGCGGTGCTGGGGGGGGGGGGGGATGATGGTTAGAAGGTTGGAGATTTTAAACTAGGAGCCTGGGGGGAGGGTTTAGCTAGAAACTACGGGTCATGCAGTGAGAATAGTGGGGATGGCGGTAGTAAACGAAATGGGGGAGAAGTTGGGGGGAGGGTAAGAGCAGCTGGTAAGGGTATTAATAAGGGTACTAAAAGAGGTTTTACCAAATCACTAACTAATAACGATTACAGGTCATCGTTACTACAAAAGGTAAATTATCAAAGTTCACAAATTGCAGATGCGCGCTCCTTCTGGGAATGAATTCTAATGTATAACCCTGGGGGTCTTCCAACACTCCTGTGTTCAAACACACTTCTTCCTCAACACTATATCCCCTTGTCCATATCTATCAAACAAAAACAGAGGTGGGGGATAATAGTGAAGTTCAGTTTAATATAGAAATGGAACAGTCAAAACCACTCAACAAAACAATTCTCAATGGCAATCCACCACAATCTATGGTCAGAGTGTGCGTACCACAATACGAGGGTTGTCAAACAATGGCCACCCAATAGTGCTTATAAATCAGGTACCTCCCGGGATGTCAGCACCCTTACTTTCTCCTCGCATTCGGTCTGCTGCAGTCTGTGCCAAGATACCACCAACGCGTTTCTGCTCCTCAGAGCCTTTATCAAGGTGCATGGTGGACTGAACAATGTGAGGGTATTTAAACCCCTTGGTGCAAGGGGAAATACTTATCTTAGTTGTATGAATGTGAATGCTAGAAGCCTTACTGGTAAGAAGGGCGAACTACAAATACTTGCAGCAAGCGAACAGTATATTATAGGCATTACTGAAACTTGGTGGGACGAATCTCATGATTGGATAGTCAATCTAGAGGGCTATACGCTGTTTAGGAGAGACAGACTAAATAAAAGGGGTGGGGGGTGTCTTTACGTAAAAACAATTTTAAAACCTGATATACGGGAAGATATGCAGGAGGGGACTGTAGACACTGTCGAGTCGTTATGGGTAGAAATTGCATGCGGCGAAAAGGGAATAAAAAAGTTAGTATTGAGTGTATGCTACAGGCCGTCTGGTATTAATGTATCTGATGAGGAATTGTTACTGAAGCAAATTGAAAGAGCAGCAGGAGGAGGAGACATAGTAGTGATGGGAGATTTTAACTATCCCGAGATTAAGTGGAAAAACGATTCATGTGACACTGCTAGGGGTAATACGTTTATAAACACACTTAATGATAACTACTTAGTTCAACTAATTGAGGAACCCACCAGGTACAATGCAATCTTAGACCTAGTATTAAACAATGGAGAATTGGTATCAGATATTAAAGTAGGGGAGCCCTTAGGTAACAGCGACCACAATATATTCACATTCAATATCAGTTTTCAAAAACAGTCCTATACTGGCTCAACTAGGACTTTAAACTTTAGCAAAGCCAACTTTGAAAGGATGAGGGAATCTTTAAGGGATATTGAATGGGAAGGTTTGTTTCTAGGAAAAAAATACTACAGAGAAATGGGATGTATTAAAATCACTGCTACCTAAAAATACTCTTACATTTATTCCTACGAGCAGCAAAAAAAAGATTAAAAATCATAAACAGATGTGGCTTAATACAAAGATAAAGGAATTTATGGGCAAGAAAAGGCGAGCATTTAAAAAAAAAAAAATCTGATGGGAAGGCGGTATCATTTCAGCACTATAAGGACTGTAACAAAATATGCAAAAAAGAAATAAGAGCGGCTAAAGTAGAAACTGAAAAACTAGTAGCAAAGGAATGCAAAGTGAATCCCCAATTTTTTTTTAAATACATTAATAGCAAGAGATTAAAGAAGGAGAGTATAGACCCTTTAAAAGACAAGCTGGGAGTCTTAATTAAATATGATAATGACATAGCAGACACACTAAATGAGTTTTTTTCAACAGTATTTACTAGAGAGGACCCAATTCAGGGACTAACACACAATCTCAATAATAAGAATATCCCACTGAGCGGTACTTATTTAAGTGAGGAGGTAGTCTGTGACAGATTAAAAAATGTAAAGATTAATAAAAGTCACCGGGGCCCGATGAAATTCACCCATAGGTTCTAATAGAGCTTCACTCTGAACTTGCTAAACCTCTATTTATGATCTTTAAGGATTCAGTTATATCAGGTATAGTTCCCAAAGACTGGCGTATAGTGGACGTAGTGCCTATATTCAAAAAGGGAAGTACAACTGAACTGGGTAATTATAGACCAGTTAGTCTTACATCTATAGTGGGGAAAGTACTGGAAGGTATTCTAAGGGATAGTATTCAGAAGTTCCTTGAAGCCAATAAGGTCATTAAAAGGAATCAACATGGATTTGTGAAGGACAGATCCTGTCAAACCAATCTACTTGGTTTTTATGAAACAGTAAACGCAAACCTAGATCAGGGTAAAGAGGTAGATGTAATATTTTTAGACTTTGCCAAAGCTTTTGACACACTACCACACATGAGACTTATCTACAAGCTACAAGAAATAGGGCTAGGGAGCACAATATGCACTTGGGTAAAAAAAAAAAGATTTTACTCACCGGTAAATCTATTTCTCGTAGTCCGTAGTGGATGCTGGGGACTCCGTAAGGACCATGGGGAATAGACGGGCTCCGCAGGAGATAGGGCACTCTAGAAAAGAATTAGGTCTACTGGTGTGCACTGGCTCCTCCCTCTATGCCCCTCCTCCAGACCTCAGTTAAGGAAACTGTGCCCGGACGAGCTAACATTACAAGGAAAGGATTTTGGAATCCAGGGTAAGACTCATACCAGCCACACCAATCACACCGTATAACTTGTGATAACCAAACCCAGTTAACAGTATGAACAATTACAAAACATCAGACAACCTGATGTAATCATAACATAACCCTTTGTTAAGCAATAACTATATACAAGTATTGCAGAGAAGTCGCACTTGGGACGGGCGCCCAGCATCCACTACGGACTACGAGAAATAGATTTACCGGTGAGTAAATTCTTATTTTCTCTAACGTCCTAAGTGGATGCTGGGGACTCCGTAAGGACCATGGGGATTATACCAAAGCACCCCAACGGCCGGGAGAGTGCGGATGACTCTGCAGCACCGAATGAGCTAACTCAAGGTCCTCCTCAGCTAGGGTATCAAACCTGTAGAACTTTGCAAATTTGTTTGAACCCGACCAAGTAACTGCTCGGCAAAGTTGCAATGCCGAGACCCCTCGGGCAGCCGCCCAAGAAGAGCCCACCTTCCTTGTGGAATGGGTCTTTACTGATTTTGGATGCGGCAACCCAGCCACAGAATGAGCCTGCTGAATCGTGTCACAGATCCAGCGAGCAATAGTTTGCTTTGAAGCAGGAGCACCCAGCTTGTTGGATGCATACAGGGTAAACAGCGACTCCGTTTTCCTCACCTTAGCCGTTCTGGCCACATAACTCTTCAAACCCCGCACTACATCTAGTAACTCGGAATTCTCCCAGCCACTGGTAGCTACAGGCACCACAATAGGTTGTTTCATATGAAAAGATGACACTACCTTCGGCAGAAATTGCTGACGAATCCGCAATTCTGCCCTGTCCATATGTAAAACCAGATAGGGGCTTTATATGTGACAAAGCCGCCCATTCCGACACACGCCTAGCTAAAGCTAAGGCTAAAAACATGACCACCTTTTACGTGAGATATTTTAACTCTACTGATGTTAGTGGTTCAAACCAATATGATTTCAAGAAAATCAACACCACTGTCAAAGTCAGAAAAATATCACTCCACGCGTTGCCATATTTGCACATCATGCGTGTCCCCACTGCACGTTCATGAGCCCCGCCGTGCGTGCGCATACTCGCCTTTGTGTGCACCCGCAGGCGCACGGTATGCGCATTTACGGTAGAGTTTATGCGCGTCTAGCGTGCGACTCAATCGTTACATATTTTTACCATATAATGTATTTTGTAGATTATGGTCCCTTTGATAGAATCTGAAAGTTTAGTTAATGTAGCATGTTCATAGACAAAGAGATCCCTCTTTGTTTGATACGAAGGGTCAGACAGGGGTTACACAATGGTGTTTAGTATCCATCGGAAGAGTATTTAATTAGCAATATTCCGGTGTTGGTTTGAAGCGGATTAATCGCTCGTGCGAATAGTTATGGACATAAGAAGTTTATGGACATTTACTATTATTTGCACTTTATTATCCATGCGGCGGGAAACCCAGTTTCCCACCCACCTGAGCAGTTGGAAATAGTCACAGCCCACCTGTATGAATCAACCTATGACCTTTTGTTATAATGCGAAGACGAATTCCTGTGTCCAATGAACAATAAGAATATAGGGACCATTGTACTGTATTGTGTGCAGTGTATATAAGGGTCACCGTCCCCAGACCGGCCAGTACTCTCTCTTCAACAGTTATCGCTGATAATTGGAGGACTGGATTCCGGTTGCGCCTGCGAGTGTTCCCCGTATGGTATGTTTCTCTGTTGCCACTTTGTTACCCGTATATTGTTAGCCATTCACACTTAGTCTATGTATTTGTAATGCGATCGTTCTCTATTGTGTATATTACTGTCTAGATACTCTGTTAGAATTATATGTTAGTTTGTAGCGTATGACTTGTGAACTGTTTCTCTTTTCAAAATAACTTAAGACTCTTGTTAGTAAAAGGTGTTGGATCCTTAGCACGGTATTGTGTGTTCATTATATTGCAAGGGGTAATAGGAGCGTCTCAATCGCTCAAACAGCTTTAGTATTAACAAGGTTAAACAGCGTTATATCGCTACAGGGTTTTAGTACAAGGTTTACAGCATAAGAATATCGTTTCTGTGTGTTACATACAAGGTTTACTGATTGTCATCTTGTGAGCGTCTGCGCCGCTCGTGATCTCCTCGTGGTCTCGAGCGCCCGATACGCTGTTAGCGTATCATTACGGTAGTCGGCAGCCTATAGCGTGCTTGCCTCTACGCAAGCGAACGTGCCGCTCGTGCGTCTCATCCACGGCTGAACGTCTGTGACGCAAAGCGCGTACCCTTACGGTACTACATACTCCAATAGCGTACAAAGTCTCTTAACCTCTTAGAGTGTTTAATAGGGTAATCAAATCGACATTCTCAATTGGGGCCTCGTCCGTCCTCCACCCACCCGCACTAGCGAAAACAGACTATCTGTCAGCAAAGGGCGGGAACGCAGTATCCTTTCGTATCCGTATTGGTGGTGAGGGATACAGTGGTGCTGACTAGATAAGCGTCTGTTACGCTACGCTGAGGGAGTGCTGGGGTGGAATCCGAAACCGGAGGTAAGAACAATACGCTAGTATCTTTTAAAACTGTTTATTTCTGCTTTTGCATACGCACACACGCATGCACGCACACATCTACATTGTCGCAGCTCACTTTCTTGTTGCCATTAGAATTGATTATTAGACACGTGCTGAGGAATCTAGTGCTATTTAGTTAAGGTTACAAAGGAAAATTGTTAAGGGTATAAGTGTAAAGGACACACACACAGCATAGCAAATACTGTGTGGTGTACGGTAAGCGATTTCTGTTGAATATTGTTTACATTGATAGAAACGTGTTGTTTGTGTCGCTGTGGGCGTATCTGCACTTTGTGCATAAGGGTCTCGGACAACGTGCGAAAGCACGTACGTGACGCAAAGGCATACGCACGTGGTGTGTTTTACGCAACGGAGCGTACGGATACGCCCATTGAGACTCAGATCACACAATAACCTTGTTTAGGGTGGGCGGTATAGTATAGCCACCTGATAAATAGCACACGGTTGTTCAGTTCAGTTTAAAAAAAAAAAAAAGTATTAGTTAAAAGAAAACCTTTTTCTACTGCAAACCCAGGGATTGGACCCCTACCTGTATGCAAGGAATTTCTGTACAGAAAGATTAAAAGTGTATATGATTGAATAGGAATGAGTGTGGAACTTAAGGTATTATTTATGTGAACCCACAAATCGGGATCCTGTCGGAGACCACATCAGGTGAGTGGACACTTGGTGGAGTGGGACTGGCTTGCCCGCGTTAACATTGTATAAGGTAAAGGAGCAAGTAGTTTCCGCAGACAAAAGGACTGCGAGGTATTTAAGCGCAGCCCCGGGGGGGTTTGGCGTAACACCCATATAGTCAAGGTAAAAGCTCCGGCTGAAGGTTTCGCAGCCTAAACAACCGATTCCGTTGGTCGTAAGGCGGATAAGTAATAGTTACTTATATGCAGTGCGACTGTACCGCACGTAATTGTGTGCATTAGTTTGTTACCTTGATGCCCATTAACAATGGCCCTCATTCCGAGTTGTTCGCTCGGTATTTTTCATCGCATCGCAGTGAAAATCCGCTTAGTACGCATGCGCAATGTTCGCACTGCGACTGCGCCAAGTAACTTTACTATGAAGAAAGTATTTTTACTCACGGCTTTTTCTTCGCTCCGGCGATCGTAATGTGATTGACAGGAAATGGGTGTTACTGGGCGGAAACACGGCGTTTCAGGGGCGTGTGGCTGAAAACGCTACCGTTTCCGGAAAAAACGCAGGAGTGGCCGGAGAAACGGTGGGAGTGCCTGGGCGAACGCTGGGTGTGTTTGTGACGTCAACCAGGAACGACAAGCACTGAAATGATCGCACAGGCAGAGTAAGTCTGGAGCTACTCTGAAACTGCTAAGTAGTTAGTAATCGCAATATTGCGAATACATCGGTCGCAATTTTAAGAAGCTAAGATTCACTCCCAGTAGGCGGCGGCTTAGCGTGTGTAACTCTGCTAAATTCGCCTTGCGACCGATCAACTCGGAATGAGGGCCAATATACTGTGGGATCATAAACGCTATTTGTACATTCTAACGTGATTTGTGTAGGTGTTTGTTATTTTAAGGGAGTTTCACTGTTCACTCAGGAAATCTCCAACAACTAATACTTACTGGGGAAGACACGCCCCTGTAAATAGAGGTTACAGGACGAAAGTGAGTGAAGGCACTAGTTGAACTTTCACCGTCGCCTTACCGCGGGCAAGTTAGTCTGTTTGTAAGAATTAGCTAAGACAGCAATATCTGCAAACGATGGGGGCCAGTTGTTCAAAGAAGGGACGTCCAACAAGGGTTCACGTTGGTAGTTGCTGGCCCAAAGGGTCCGCACGGTTATTATGCAAAGAATGGGAACGAATGACAGAGGATGATGGGGAGCAGTCTCCCCGGGTAGACAGTCTGAACCCTGAGGTATTGCAGAACCCAAGAAAAAGGATAGGTCTAATAAAATCTGCCAAGCAGAGGATTAGACAAAATGATTGTTTACAGTTATGGCAACAGGAGAGTGAAATACAGCAGGAATTAGCTCCTGGTAGGAGCCTAATAGCAACGGCACCACCATCATATATAGTAGGGGACAAAGTGGCTACAGAGAATGACATGCGGGTGTACAATAAGGGTGCACTTAGCAACTGTATAGATGATAAGAATAATTGTAATAAATGTAACAAGAATGATTGTAATGCTGTTAAATGTACAACTATTAACCCATGCAAGTTGCACTCCATGTTAAACTTCCCTCAGGATCACCAGCAAGAAAGTGAGCCCAGCACGATGTCGGCACTTTTTCCAGCAGCCGTCCTACAAGACAACCAGGTGGACGCGACCAAACTGGTAAAGACAGTAATCAAACCCCTAACGGAGGGTCAGGTGAGGTCATGTCCACAGGTACGTACGGTGTTATATATCACGCACAAACAAATGTACCCCATATTGAAGAACCAACACAAGGTGATGTAGTTGAATTTAATCCTGTCAGGGTGATCACAGTCCCCAATGGGAAGACTGACGATCAGGGAGTCATTCCCGTCAAGGACTGTGCAATGCGCCGTCCCTGGTCCCGGACAGAACTGAGGTCAATTATGTCGGAATTCCCTGATCCTAGGACAGATCTAGTTGCATGTCAGAGATTTATTAAAGAACTAGGAAACTCCACAGAACCCACCAACAAAGATTGGCGGACAGTGCTGAGGGCATGTTTGCCCTCCAGCGTTGACTCTGCAAAATTTATTGCTGATTGTAAATTAAACACAGAGGTACCACGTACGGAGGAAAACAATCAGGAATGTATTAAGCAGATCAACCGACAGTTAGAAGTATATTTCCCAGCCATTGTCGAGTGGAACAAAATCTTCTCCATAAGACAAAACAAAGGGGAAAGTACTTCTGATTATTTCCATCGGGCATTACAGGACATGACTAGGTATACAGGTATAGAAAACATCGAAACAAGTGCACCGCACAGAGAAGTAGCGGTATCTGTGCTAATGGATGGTTTAAAGGAAGTGTTGAGAGCAAGGATACAGATCACCAATCCATACTGGAGAGATAACTCAGTAACTGCATTAAGGAACTCCGCTGTTGGGCATGAGCAAAACATCATCATGCACAGTGAAACAAAGAAGCCCCAGATCCCTGTGGGTAAGCCAAAGGTGAAAAGGTGTTACAACTGCTTAAGGGAAGGTCATGTTGCACGAGATTGTAGGTTTAAAAACACACACAAGGTACATACACCCCCTAGACAACGACATGACCATAATAGTCAAAGAACCAGGGAAGCACAGGGAGAGCGGTTTATGGTACTGAGCATCCAAGCATTAGAGGAGGCATCAAGTCGACCGAAACCCCAGGCCACTAGCACATAGAGGAAGCCAAGGATTTGTGATCTTTGCAAAAGAGAAGGGCATTATGCCAGTAACTGCAACAGCCCACATAAAGTCAGACCCCCTAGACATGAATATGAGCATGAATATGACACGCCAAATTATAATCAGGGATCATATAGGAAGAATTTTGGCCCACACTCATGATATGTAGTCAGGAAAGGTGATCACTAGGACTGATGGTAAGCCTGAGGTAACAGTTAATAAGCTTGGGAGGGCATTCCTTGAAGACACAGGAATGACCGGGTAAAACGTTGTAATGTACCTGTAAAGTGTTTCTTTCCCCATCTCTGACGTTCACCACAACAGCTCCAACATCACCTGACTATTTGGTCCTTGCAGAAGTCTACCAAACCCCAGTATGACCTACCCACATCAATGTATCCTGGCCAGATACAAAGGGTGGAGTATGGAGGTGCTGGTGGGAGGGACTGCGCAAGGATACCATTGGACATGTAGATACAGCCTGATGTTGAACGACAGATCTGACAATGTTTTAAAGTGTTTGAATTTTTTTTTCTTCCTGTTGTTGTTTATTGTTGATTTATGTAATATATATACATATGAATTGTTCTCTCTCTCTTTGTTTTTTTTTGTTTTCTCTCTTCTCACTCATGTTTTCATGTTTTAAAGACGGTATGTCACACATCAGTTAGACAAATGGTAATGTAAGATTTTTGCTCCTTACAGAAAGATCGCTGGTTTGGAAGGAATATTGTATCACCAGAATGTTCGTTTAGAAGACTGAGAGACAGCACCTTTGAGATGACAGCAGAACAAGAAGAACAACAAGACTAGAGAACTAATTATCGTAACAAGTTTCTCTCCCCCTCAAACTGTTTTCCTGTACCCCCATTACAAATTTCTCTTTTCTCCTCCTGTAAGATGGACTTGCCCCAAGAGACTGTGATATGGATTTTCCTGTTGACCATGATGTTGACCAGAGCAGTCTGTTCCGGCGAGAGTACCAGTGAGGTCGAGAAAGGATCCAGAAAGGTTCCGATGACTGAGACGGAGGTGTAAATTTCCAATAGCAACACAATCACCAAGCAAAGGCGAGTACCGGAAACGATCTAACAGCCATGTTATTTGTAAACATTGTGAAGGATTGTTAGCTGAGAAAAGAACTGTATCTGTAGACACTGTGATAGTTGAGGATGGGTGCATCAAGAAATGTCAGTCCAGTTTTAATATCCACATGGACCGGCATCCATTGAGTGACTATCACTCCTTAGTGGGTAAGGTGTTAAATCAGACAGATTGTTGGGTATGCTCTCAAGTACCTCAAGGCCATAGCAAATCAGGATTAGTACCATTCCCTTTAACGTTACGGGAGGTACTTGAGCTAAAGGGTGGGAGGCCGGTGGACAGAAGGTTTAATATCTCTAGTCCTCCTAGTTTGAAGCTCCACCAATACCATGTGGATAGATCCCTAATATGTTTTAACATTTCCAATCCCCGAAAGCCGGGAAATTGGGAAGTGTCATGGAGTAACCAAACCATGACCTTTTCATATAGAGCAGATAGAATGCCTACAGATACAGAGCTTATACGCCACATAGCCGGTAGTGGAAAATCTTTCCGATATAGGTATACCCTAGGAAGTAGGATTATGAGAGTCGGAGAGGTATCACCAGGATACTGTGCACATATCATACAAACAGATACGTGTACTAGATAGATGGGAGAATTAGGGTTAGGAGATTTCATATGGAAAATGTGTAATATGGTTATGTCCTACTCGGTCCCATATGTCCTCCCCGATGATGCATATTTCATATGCGGGAGGAAGGCGTATAAGTGGCTTGCCCCAAACTCTGAAGGATTGTGTTATATTGGAAAAGTACTACCTGAGGTAATGACTGTATCACATACCAAAATGAAAGATATTCACCGTGGTGCCCAAGCTCCTTATACTCACACTCATTACGAGCACGTAGTTAAAAGGCAACTGACAGAAAGGACAGCGCATCCGGCCTCTGATCTGATCCACGAATCCACCGGGATTCAGGTTCTACTCGCGTTAGACTTCACTCGCACCGCTAGAGGAGTGTTGAATTATAGATATATATCTGCGCTTGCAAATTTATTAGACAATATCACTGAAATGTATGACGACACTTTTAGGTATACTGGAAGGGAGCTCCAAGCTTATAAAACAGAACTGGTTCAGCATAGGATGGTTCTTAATTATCTCACGGCAGTGATAGGTGGATATTGTGTCACACTGGCAACGCAGTACGGAGTGAAATGCTGCACTTATATTACGAATAGTACCGAGGACCCGGTCGAGGTCATAGACCAAAAGATGGACGATATTCTCCAATTAAAGTGGGAATTCCACAGGAGACACAATCTCACCCTTGCTGCTGTGGGTAATGAGCTGACCGATTGGGTGTCAGGGTTGAACCCGCGAAACTGGTGTTGTCATATCGATTGGCTTGATATTTAGATGCGGTCAGGCTTTAACGAAGTGTAAACGAAGTACTAGGGTAATGAGTCTAAGGAGTGAGGAAATTGTAATTCTAATGGATTTGATTTATGACCCAACGATAGAGACAATGATGTGATGAAAATGTGATTCTACGGTCCGTTTCTTTCACCCGTTTCTCCTTTGCTTTTCTCCAAGGTAAAAAGACCCGCTTGGAAGAGGAATTTGACGACCTTATATACAGACAACAGATGAACTAAAGAAGAATTTGACAACCTTGTACGCAGACAACAGATGGACTATGCCATAGACCCCCATTTCCCTAGAAATTTTAACTTACGCTAGCCCAACATTTTTTGTAAGTCTATGGACATTGACAAAGCTTTTTGCATACCGTTAATAGCAAAAGCCCAAAGGAGACTACAGTCAACATGTACATCGAGACAAGACACCAGACAAGACTTCCATCGACAAATGTTTATTAACCTCACATAGTTTATCACTGCATTTACCATAATTGTTTCTTATCTTCACCTCTACAACCTTCAGGTAATGACACACATAGTCGATAGGGAATACAGGCACAGATATCAGCAATCACATATCCCCCCATTCATGTATCATCAACTAAAATGTGCTCCCCCATTTTGTTGCAACTAAAAGCCGAAAAGAGCTCGGTAAAGTTTGACAGCCCATCCACAGACCCTTAATACGGGATAAGAAGGAATTCAAATGTATACTTCGCAATACCTCGAAGCTTGATTTAATACACGTACGGCACGATGATACATGACACCCCAAACATGGATTCATACACACATGCTTCTGCTATCTCACTAGGTCATTCCCTTTTCACACCTTCTTCTCTCCTCCCCTACCCGACCATGGAAATGTATTTACACATGACATATATTTTTCTCTTTTTGAAATGTTTTAGGAAGTGGCAGTTATTGGTGACTGCCAAAGGGTGGACTGTCAAAGTCAGAAAAATATCACTCCACGCGTTGCCATATTTGCACATCATGCGTGTCCCCACTGCACGTTCATGAGCCCCGCCGTGCGTGCGCATACTCGCCTTTGTGTGCACCCGCAGGCGCACGGTATGCGCATTTACGGTAGAGTTTATGCGCGTCTAGCGTGCGACTCAATCGTTACATATTTTTACCATATAATGTATTTTGTAGATTATGGTCCCTTTGATAGAATCTGAAAGTTTAGTTAATGTAGCATGTTCATAGACAAAGAGATCCCTCTTTGTTTGATACGAAGGGTCAGACAGGGGTTACACAGTGGTGTTTAGTATCCATCGGAAGAGTATTTAATTAGCAATATTCCGGTGTTGGTTTGAAGCGGATTAATCGCTCGTGCGAATAGTTATGGACATAAGAAGTTTATGGACATTTACTATTATTTGCACTTTATTATCCATGCGGCGGGAAACCCAGTTTCCCACCCACCTGAGCAGTTGGAAATAGTCACAGCCCACCTGTATGAATCAACCTATGACCTTTTGTTATAATGCGAAGACGAATTCCTGTGTCCAATGAACAATAAGAATATAGGGACCATTGTACTGTATTGTGTGCAGTGTATATAAGGGTCACCGTCCCCAGACCGGCCAGTACTCTCTCTTCAACAGTTATCGCTGATAATTGGAGGACTGGATTCCGGTTGCGCCTGCGAGTGTTCCCCGTATGGTATGTTTCTCTGTTGCCACTTTGTTACCCGTATATTGTTAGCCATTCACACTTAGTCTATGTATTTGTAATGCGATCGTTCTCTATTGAGCGCCCGATTCGCTGTTAGCGTATCATTACAGTAGTCGGCAGCCTATAGCGTGCTTGCCTCTACGCAAGCGAACGTGCCGCTCGTGCGTCTCATCCACGGCTGAACGTCTGTGACGCAAAGCACGTACCCTTACGGTACTACATACTCCAATAGCGTACAAAGTCTCTTAACCTCTTAGAGTGTTTAATAGGGTAATCAAATCGACATTCTCACCACGTTCAGATCCCAAGGTGCCACTGGAGGCACAAACGGGGGCTGTATATGCAGCACTCCCCTACAAAGGTCTGAACTGCAGGAAAAGAAGTCAGTTCTTTTTTAAATAAATGGCTAAGCCTGATATCTGGGCCTTAATGGATCCTTTTCTTAGGCCCAAAGACACTCCTGATTGTAGGAAGTGAAAGAAAACGGCCCAGCTGGAATTCCTCAGTAGGAACATTCCTGGCCTCACACCGAGCAACATTTTTTTTGCCATATACGGTGATAATGTTCAACCGTCAGATTGAACACTGTACATTATAGTAGTCTACACTGGAGTCAAACGCCGTGTCTATCTCAGCGTCCCTTATTTTGGATAGTGAACCTTAAGAGACTCTAACGATCTCTGCGACATAAGGACAGACATGGGTAGATTTCCTGTCCATTCTCCAACTCAGGTGCAATAAATTCACCTTAGCACATATCCAAACAGGTGTCGGCGTCGTCGACGGAGACACCCACTCACACACATATTTTCTCCATCTTCTTGGAACATACAGGGCCCCTGTTGCAACCAAGCCTGTCTTAGAGGCTGAGGCCATGGGTCCTCTGTGAGCATCTCTTGCAGATCTGGATACCAAGTTCTTTTTGGCTAATCCGGAACAATGAGTATTGTTCACACCCCTCTCTTCCTTATGATTCTCAGTATCATGGGTATGAGATGACGAGGGGAAAATACATACACCGACTGTAACACCCACGGTGTCATTTGCGTATCCACAGTTATCGCCTGAGGGTCTCTTGACCTGGCGCCATACCGCCGTAGCTTATTGTTGAGGCGAGATGCCATCTACTTGTGGCAGTTCCCACCGACTCGCCATCAGCGTGAAAACTTCTTGATGAAGTCCCCACTCTCCCGGGTGTAGGCCGTGCCTGCTGAGGAAGTCTGCTTCCCAGTTGCCCGGAATGAACACTGCTGACAGTGCGCTTACGTGATTCTCCGCCCAGCGAAGAAATCTGGTGGCTTCCATCCTCGCCACCCTGCTCCTTGTACCGCCTTGGCAGTTTACATGAGCCACTGCGGTGATGTTGTCTGAGTGAATCAGAACCGGTTGGTCGCGAAGCAGGGTCTCCGCTTGACTTAGGGCGCTGTATATGGCCCTTAGGTCCAGGATGTTAATGTGAAGGCAAGTCTCCTGACTTGACCACAGACCTTGGAAATTTTCTTCTCTGTGTTACTGCCCCCCCCCCCCTCGGAGGCTTGCATCCGTGGCCACCTGGACCCAGTCCTGAATGCCGAATCAGCGGCCCTCGCGAAGGTGAGAACTCTGCAGCCACCACATGAGAGACACCCTGGCCCTGGGGGATAGGGTGATTAACCAATGCTTCTGAAGCTGTGATCCGAAACACTTGTCCAGTAAGTCCCACTGAAAGGTCCTCGCATGGAACCTGCCGACGGGAATGGCCTCTTATGATGCCACCATCTTTCCCAGGACTCGAGTGCAGTGATGCACTAACACCTTCTTTGTGTATATAGATTTCTGACCAGTGTCACGAGCTCCTGAGCTCTCTCTATTGGGAGATACATCCCTTTCTGGTCTGTGTCTAGGATCATGCCTAGGATGGGCAGATGAGCTGTAGGAACCAACTGCGACTTTGGAATATATAGAATTGAGTTGTGTTACCGTTACACTTTCCGAGAAAGTGACATGCTGTTCAGCAACTGCTCTTTTGATCTCCCTTCTATGTAGAGATCTTCTAAATACGTGACAATAGTGACACCTTGCTTCCACAGGATCACCCTCACTTCCGCCATTATCCTGGTCTAAACTGGTAATGACAATCCCTTACCGCAATACTGAGGTACGCCTGATGAGGTGGGTAAATGAGGACCTGAAGGTATTCATCCTTATGTCCCGAACCCCCTTTCAGGCTTACAATGCCAGCTCTAAGTGATGCCATCTAGAACTTGCCCCTTTTCAGGTATATGTTCAGGGATTTTAATTCAATATGGGTCTGACCAAACCTTTTGGTTTTGGGACCACAACATGGTCAAATAAAAATAATCCCCTCCTTGTTGAATGAGGGGAACCTTGACCACCACCTGTTGAATATACAATTTGTGAAATGCAGTTCACACTGTTTCCCTCTTGTGAGGGGAAGCCGTCAGGGCCGTCGGTGAGGGGGCATTTTTTCTTGTATCCCTGAGACACAATATCTAACAGGTAGTGAACCCACTTGCGGCTGCACTTCCGAAAGCGTGCCCCCACCGGGCCTAGTGGACAAGAGGAATAGCCTCCCATCAGAGGTGGTAGAGGCTAAGACAGTAGAGCAATTTAAACACGCATGGGATAGACATAAGGATATCCTTACAAAGAAATAAGGATCAAATAAGGTTAGAGATAAAAATATTTAAAAAAAAAAGAAAAAAAAAGGGGCAGACTAGATGGGCCAAGTGGTTCTTATCTGCCGTCAAATTCTATGTTTCTAGCTCCGCCTGTGGAGCCCCAGCGACATATGGTGGATTATGTAGAGGCCGGGGAGGACTTTTCTCTGCCCCCGCCTCTGGCAAGAAAGGACGCATCTCGGACTTTCTTGTTTCTTTATTCGAAAAGCTACATTTGATAATGTCGTGCTTTCCTAGGCCATGCAGGGGTATAAGGCCAAATATCAGAATTACCAGATATAGCCGTGGAGACCCGATCCGATAAACCATCTCCACCCAATCCTCAGCCTTCCATATGCCTCTTAAGGCTGCATCGTCTGTCCATTGTACAGGACACGTCAAGCAGAAATCGACATAGCTTTGTCACTAGGACCCAGTATACTCATGTCTCTATAGGCATGCAATATATATATATATATATATATATATACACACTTATCTCTTAAGATAGCATCATTAATATAAATATATATCCCTACATATATATATATATATATATATATATATATATATACACACACATACTAGGGTCTCCATCTCTGCTGATAAGGTACCTGTCCACGCTGCCACAGCGCTATAAACCCATGCCGACCCAATCACCGGTCTAAGTAGTGTACCATAATGTGCACGCTATCTGCAGGATCCCTGAGAATAGCTGTAGCATCAGGGCTGCCTTTTGTGACACCCTAGGGGAAGATTCCCATCTGATCCTGGCCCTAGTGGGTAAAGGATACTGTCTGAGAAATCTTTGTGGGAAGCTGCAGTCTTGTCTGGAGATTCCCGCTCTTTTTCCTCATGAGAGGAGGGAAAGTAGGATTTTGGTACTTACCAGGTAAATCCTTTTCTTTGAATCCATAGGGGGCACTGGAGTACTCTTGGGTTATGGACTGGGCGTAGCCGGAAATGGCACATATTTAAATATTTAAATTAGTAACTGGCCATCCCCTCCATAATCCCATAGAGCCTTCAGTATTTTTACTGGGCCGAACAGGAGTGATAGAGAGGATGAACCATAGAGAATTACATATAACATTATATGAACCTATAACATTATAATATAATGGTCAACCCTAAAGTTGACACATAACGGAACTGATAACAATCAGTTGATACCATAACATCGAATGCATTGGTGATAAAGTGTTACCATAAGATCCACAGACATTACCACAAGACCGGTAAACTGCTCTGGGTGGGCGTCCAGTGCCCCCTATGGATTCAAAGAAAAGGATTTACCTGGTAAGTACCAAAATCCTACTTTCTTTTTCATCCACTAGGGGTCACTGGAGTACTCTTGGGACGTACCAAAGTTTCCCGTTGGGTGGGAGAGCTGTTTGGCACCTGTAACACTACACGGCCAAAGCTAAATGCTGATGCCGCAAACGTAGCCAACGTGTAAAAGCGCACCAACATGCGCACTGATGGTCATGCACTGATGATCATGTAGCAGCTCGTCTATGCCGTTTCGTAGAAACTCCCCGACATGCTGCTCCTGACGTTCCCAAAGAACGTATGGAATGGTCTGACACTGATGTAGGCGGTTGAAGCCCGCTTATGACGTTCACTAGAACGTTTGGAATGGTCTGACCCTGATGTAGGCGTTGTAGCCTATTATGAAGCTAATCCTGACGTATGGCATAAGTTCTGCTTGGAAGCTTGTAAAGCCATCTTCACTACATTATAGAGAACAATGTGTCTGTTCTACGTACAATTGTTTGGGTTACATAAACGCGTAGAGCGCGTACCCCATTCAAATTATCTTAAGTTCTCGAACATACTGTATTGATAACCGAGGAACTACATTAATTAATTGATGCGTGACATTATACGATCTTTGACTGGAACACGGAATTTGTGCGAAGTTCCGCCCTATGATCATAAAACACCAGATTGGGGGCCTTGTCATGCAAGTCACCATATGTTAAAACACACCTTGCTGAGAGGCTAAGGCTAAGAGAAAAGTGTTTACCAATTGATAAACGTAACATCCACTTGTTGTAAGAATTCAACAAATGAAGACTGTAAATAAAAAAACCTAAAACCAGATCGCGTCCCATGGCGCTGTAGGTGGTATAAATGGAGGTCGTCTGAGGACACCATGCAGGAAAGTGTGTACAATCGGCAAAGGAGCCAAACACCTTTGCAGGTAAATTGACATGCAGAGACCTGCACCTTGAGTGTAGAATATAATCCTTCACCAAACCCAGTCTGTAAAAAAAATATTAACAGACGGGATAACTTGAAAATGATGTTGTAAACTTCTGAGCGTCACACCAACCTATAGATGCACGCTAAACCTTGCGATAATGAGCTGCCGTACTGGCTTCCCAGCCCCTAACATGGTTTGTATACCAGATTCTGGAATGCCATCCGTTCTGGAATGCCATCCGTTCTTAAGAGAGCGCTTTGAACAGCCACCCCGTCAAACGCTGCCGCGCTAAATGGGGGTAAAAAAAAAAAAATGACCCTAGTGGGACAAGTCCGGGACGTGGCGAGAGCGGTGAAGGATCAGCTGCGAGTAGTTTGCGGAGATCCAAGAATCATGGCCTCCGAGGCCAATGTGGCGCCACTAGTATGACTGTCATGGAGTCTAGTATGATCCATTTTAGTACCCGAGGAAGCAGCGTAAACGTTGTAACAGATTCACAATACTGTACAGCCACGCGATCGTTAGAGCACCCACAGCTGCTGCCTTCGGAGCTCCTGTACTGGACATATACTGGGATGGACACATACTTCGATGTTTTTTTTATTAATTTTTTTATTTGTTTTTGCGAGATGCCAATAGATACCCCTGTGGGTAACTCCACCGCTGGACCAACATCTGGAACACTTAAGTATTCAATGCTCAGTGTCCTGGAATAAGCTGCCTTCCAGCTGTTCACTCCCAGAATGAACATCGAGCAACTTGCCGCATGGTCATGCGACTTCGATTCCGTCCTTGATCGGTGATGTATGCGATCACCGTTCAAGGTTGTCTGACCGCACTTGGACAGTCTGAGAACGGAGCATGTGGCCCGCTTGCCGCAGCGCGTTTGACCGAAATCTTCTGTGATTTGTGAAGTTGATCTTTGGGACCCCAGGTCCCCAACCTCTGAGACTCGCGTTCATATTTAGAATTATCCAATTCTAGACGCCGAACATTGTCCCTGCGGTAAAATTATGTACATGGAGCCACTAGAGTAGTGAAACTCTGGCCCTTAGAGACAACCGTACTATTTGATGAACTTGTAGGAGCGTGGAAGAACTTCCAGGTGAAAATGACCTGAGTGACTCCTTGCGAAGTAGAGTGCTTCGAAAGACGTCACTGTCCTTTCCAATAGGTAAAAGGCCAAACGGATCAAGACTGTCCGTGGGTTGCGTACAAACTGTACATGATGACGAACAGTTTGTGTGGTATGTTCAGGCAGGTAAATCCGTGTAATCACGGAATTATCCCTATGCATGAGTCCGTTGCTACGGAATGAGGCTTGATATCTCTAGGTTAACAATCTAACCGTGCTGAACGACGCCATTGTACGTTAGTAAGGGCCGTTGCATAACGAAGTTTTGAGACGGAGCTTTAATGAGCAGATCTGCAAAACACGGAACTGTTATCACTTCCAGGGATGAGCTATCATGATAGCCATTACTTGTGACAACCCTAGGCGCCATACGAAGCCAAAACGGTAGCGTTTGAAAGCGAGAATGGTTTTTACTGCAAACTTAAGTAGGCCTGATGCATCCAAGTACTTATTCTTGTTGAAATCCAGAATCACTGTGGATTTCAACATGTAGTCACCATGTAGTAAGCGACGCCCTGATTGACCTGAAGGGTCAGTATCGGACTGACAGATTCAGGCAGCTTTGGAACTACCCCAAACTGGAATAATGACCGTGACTCTGTTGTTGACTGCAGTCAAAGTGCTCAATCTACTAGAGCTTGTATGGCGGTGTGCAGAACTGCGATTTTATCCTCTGACCCAGGCAGACTCGTCTTGCAAATTGCAATGGTGGAAAACAATCAACCTTTGGTAAACTGCGAACCCAAAATTGCGGATCCCCTAAATGTGGATGCCCACAACTGACGATCGGCGATGGTCTGGAACCTCATTCTAGCCCTGGCTTTTCAGTGGCTTGCTGTAAACGCCACTGAAACCCTGTTTAAAGATGCCTGGAAGTAGGTGGCAGCACTTTAACCGAATATTGACGACAATCAGAGGTTATCGAAAACCACGTTCACTACCACCTGACCCGCCTGTGGCTGTTTCTGTAGCACGGGCCCGAAAGGACCGAGATGTAAAGACTATATCCTGAGTATATTTATTCAGGAATTTGTCCAAGACAGGACGAAACCTGTGGGCAGCGTAAGGTAATGTTTCTATTCTCGTTTAGAAACGGACACCGTCCTTTTAAGCACTTAGCCGAAAAATCACATTGTGCCGCACTAGTGAAACTGAAAAGCGAGAACTAAACTGGCTGACGTCCACAGAAAGTGTACCTAGATATTGAGCAGATTCACAAGTGTGATCTGCGAGAAGCGTAAGGTGTTCTTCTTGTAGGGCAACGTGAACTGGTTTGCCATGCAACCACTGCCGTGTTAAGCCGAAACCGGGCCCAAACCAGGTTAAACAACACCCCTACTGCTGTATACTGTAGGACACACTGCGGCGGGTATCTCTGAAACTGTCAAATTATAAAACAATAATAACAATTGTTCACAGTCAGTATATACGCCAGCCTCCCCCAACGAGGAACGGCAATAGTGCGTATGTGCAGTCTTATTTGTCCGACGGACTCTGCCGCGAATCTGCTATTTCTTAGACATACTCCTTATGTACACGGACAAGCAAGTACAGAAGGATAGACTAGTACCGTGACTTAATACCACGTAAATAAAGTGTGTATAAATCTTCATTACAGCACACGTGTACATCTTGTGCTGTACAAAACCAAGAAAATAAAATTCCTAACAACACCCCGGCTCCTCTAGAGGCCGAGTGTTGTAGGGCAGCAACTTCCTGGGAAGAACCAGGAAATAATGTTAAAATGGTGTCCGGCCATGTGCTTGCTTAGTGCAAGATTGCTGATACACAAAGTTCCATATATATATATATATATATATATATATTTAACCATAAACATATATATATTAATACATGTATATGCATATACACCGACACACCTATCTGTATACAATCAGTGTGTAAACACACAAATACATATACATCACACATATATATATATATATATATCATATAATAAGAATTTACTTACCGATAATTCTATTTCTCGTAGTCCGTAGTGGATGCTGGGAACTCCGTAAGGACCATGGGGAATAGCGGCTCCGCAGGAGACTGGGCACAAAAGTAAAAGCTTTAGGACTACCTGGTGTGCACTGGCTCCTCCCCCTATGACCCTCCTCCAAGCCTCAGTTAGGATACTGTGCCCGGACGAGCGTACACAATAAGGAAGGATTTTGAATCCCGGGTAAGACTCATACCAGCCACACCAATCACACCGTACAACCTGTGATCTGAACCCAGTTAACAGCATGATAACAGAGGAGCCTCTTAAAAGATGGCTCACAACAATAATAACCTGATTTTTGTAACAATAACTATGTACAAGTATTGCAGACAATCCGCACTTGGGATGGGCGCCCAGCATCCACTACGGACTACGA
The DNA here is from genome assembly GCF_028390025.1 of Pseudophryne corroboree. Lineage (NCBI taxonomy): Eukaryota > Metazoa > Chordata > Amphibia > Anura > Myobatrachidae > Pseudophryne > Pseudophryne corroboree. Next base: position 36,935,131 of record NC_086445.1, on the reverse strand, counting down.
GAAATAGAATTATCGGTAAGTAAATTCTTATTTTCTCTGACGCCCTAGTGGATGCTGGGAACTCCGTAAGGACCATGGGGATTATACCAAAGCTCCCAAACGGGCGGGAGAGTGCGGATGACTCTGCAGCACCGAATGAGAGAACTCCAGGTCCTCCTCAGCCAGGGTATCAAATTTGTAGAATTTAGCAAACGTGTTTGCCCCTGACCAAGTAGCTGCTCGGCAAAGTTGTAAAGCCGAGACCCCTCGGGCAGCCGCCCTAGATGAGCCCACTTTCCTTGTGGAATGGGCTTTTACAGATTTTGGCTGTGGCAGGCCTGCCACAGAATGTGCAAGCTGAATTGTACTACAAATCCAACGAGCAATAGTCTGCTTAGAAGCAGGAGCACCCAGCTTGTTGGGTGCATACAGGATAAACAGCGAGTCAGATTTTCTGACTCCAGCCGTCCTGGAAACATATATTTTCAGGGCCCTGACTACATCCAGCAACTTGGAGTCCTCCAAGTCCCTAGTAGCCGCAGGTACCACAATAGGCTGGTTCAAATGAAACGCTGAAACCACCTTAGGGAGAAATTGAGGACGAGTCCTCAATTCTGCCCTGTCCGTATGAAAAATTAGGTAAGGGCTTTTATAGGATAAAGCCGCCAATTCTGAGACGCCTGGCTGAAGCCAGGGCTAACAGCATTACCACTTTCCATGTGAGATATTTTAAGTCCACAGTGGTGAGTGGTTCAAACCAATGTGATTTTAGGAACCCCAAAACTACATTGAGATCCCAAGGTGCCACTGGAGGCACAAAAGGAGGCTGTATATGCAGTACCCCCTTGACAAACGTCTGAACTTCAGGAACTGAAGCCAGTTCTTTCTGGAAGAAAATCGACAGGGCCGAAATTTGAACCTTAATGGACCCTAATTTTAGGCCCATAGACAGTCCTGTTTGCAGGAAATGCAGGAAACGACCCAGTTGAAATTCCTCTGTAGGGGCCTTCCTGGCCTCACACCACGCAACATATTTACGCCAAATACGGTGATAATGTTGCACGGTTACATCCTTCCTGGCTTTGATCAGGGTAGGGATGACTTCATCCGGAATGCCTTTTTCCTTCAGGATCCGGCGTTCAACCGCCATGCCGTCAAACGCAGCCGCGGTAAGTCTTGGAACAGACAGGGTCCCTGCTGGAGCAGGTCCTTTCTTAGAGGTAGAGGCCACGGGTCCTCCGTGAGCATCTCTTGAAGTTCCGGGTACCAAGTCCTTCTTGGCCAATCCGGAGCCACGAGTATAGTCCTTACTCCTCTCCTTCTTATGATTCTCAGTACCTTGGGTATGAGAGGCAGAGGAGGGAACACATACACTGACTGGTACACCCACGGTGTTACCAGAGCGTCCACAGCTATTGCCTGAGGGTCCCTTGACCTGGCGCAATATCTGTCTAGTTTTTTGTTAAGGCAGGACGCCATCATGTCCACCTTTGGTTTTTCCCAACGGTTCACAATCATGTGGAAGACTTCTGGGTGAAGTCCCCACTCCCCCGGGTGGAGGTCGTGTCTGCTGAGGAAGTCTGCTTCCCAGTTGTCCACTCCCGGAATGAACACTGCTGACAGTGCCATCACATGATTTTCCGCCCAGCGAAGAATCCTTGCAACTTCTGCCATTGCCCTCCTGCTTCTTGTGCCGCCCTGTCTGTTTATGTGGGCGACTGCCGTGATGTTGTCCGACTGGATCAACACCGGCTGACCCTGAAGCAGAGGCCTTGCTTGACTTAGGGCATTGTAAATGGCCCTTAGTTCCAGGATATTTATGTGAAATGACGTTTCCATGCTTGACCACAAGCCCTGGAAATTTCTTCCCTGTGTGACTGCTCCCCAGCCTCTCAGGCTGGCATCCGTGGTCACCAGGACCCAGTCCTGAATGCCGAATCTGCGGCCCTCTAGAAGATGAGCACTTTGCAACCACCACAGGAGAGACACCCTTGTCCTTGGAGACAAGGTTATCCGCTGATGCATCTGAAGATGCGATCCGGACCATTTGTCCAGCAGATCCCACTGAAAAGTTCTTGCGTGGAATCTGCCGAATGGAATCGCTTCGTAAGAAGCCACCATCTTTCCCAGGACCCTTGTGCATTGATGCACTGACACTTGGCCTGGTTTTAGGAGGTTCCTGACTAGCTCGGATAACTCCCTGGCTTTCTCCTCCGGGAGAAACACCTTTTTCTGGACTGTGTCCAGAATCATCCCTAGGAACAGCAGACGTGTCGTCGGAATCAGCTGCGATTTTGGAATATTTAGAATCCACCCGTGCTGTCGTAGTACTACTTGAGATAGTGCTACTCCGACCTCTAACTGTTCCCTGGACCTTGCCCTTATCAGGAGATCGTCCAAGTAAGGGATAATTAAGACGCCTTTTCTTCGAAGAAGAATCCTCATTTCGGCCATTACCTTGGTAAAGACCCGGGGTGCCGTGGACAATCCAAACGGCAGCGTCTGAAACTGATAGTGACAGTTCTGTACCACAAACCTGAGGTACCCTTGGTGAGAAGGGCAAATTGGGACATGGAGGTAAGCATCCTTGATGTCCAGAGACACCATATAGTCCCCTTCTTCCAGGTTCGCTATCACTGCTCTGAGTGACTCCATCTTGAATTTGAACCTTTGTATGTAAGTGTTCAAGGATTTCAGATTTAAAATAGGTCTCACCGAGCCGTCCGGCTTCGGTACCACAAACAGCGTGGAATAATACCCCTTTCCCTGTTGTAGGAGGGGTACCTTGATTATCACCTGCTGGGAATACAGCTTGTGAATGGCTTCCAATACCGCCTCCCTGTCGGAGGGAGACGTTGGTAAAGCAGACTTCAGGAACCGGCGAGGGGGAGACGTCTCAAATTCCAATTTGTACCCCTGAGATACTACCTGCAGGATCCAGGGGTCCACTTGCGAGTGAGCCCACTGCGCGCTGAAATTCTTGAGACGACCCCCCACCGTACCTGAGTCCGCTTGTAAGGCCCCAGCGTCATGCTGAGGACTTGGCAGAAGCGGGGGAGGGCTTCTGTTCCTGGGAAGAGGCTGCCTGCTGCAGTCTTTTTCCCCTTCCTCTGCCCCGGGGCAGATATGAGTGGCCTTTTGCCCGCTTGCCCTTATGGGGACGAAAGGACTGAGCCTGAAAAGACGGTGTCTTTTTCTGCTGAGAGGTGACCTGGGGTAAAAAGGTGGATTTCCCAGCCGTTGCCGTGGCCACCAGGTCCGATAGACCGACCCCAAATAACTCCTCCCCTTTATACGGCAATACTTCCATATGCCGTTTGGAATCCGCATCACCTGACCACTGTCGCGTCCATAACCCTCTTCTGGCAGAAATGGACAGCGCACTTACTCTTGATGCCAGAGTGCAAATATCCCTCTGTGCATCTCGCATATATAGAAATGCATCCTTTAAATGCTCTATAGTCAATAATATACTGTCCCTGTCCAGGGTATCAATATTTTCAGTCAGGGAATCCGACCAAGCCACCCCAGCACTGCACATCCAGGCTGAGGCGATTGCTGGTCGCAGTATAACACCAGTATATGTGTATATACTTTTTAGGATATTTTCCAGCTTCCTATCAGCTGGCTCCTTGAGGGCGGCCGTATCCGGAGACGGTAACGCCACTTGTTTTGATAAGCGTGTGAGCGCCTTATCTACCCTAGGGGGTGTTTCCCAACGCGCCCTAACCTCTGGCGGGAAAGGGTATAATGCCAATAATTTTTTAGAAATTAGCAGTTTTTTATCGGGGGAAACCCACGCTTCATCACACACCTCATTTAATTCATCTGATTCAGGAAAAACTACGGGTAGTTTTTTCACACCCCACATAATACCCTTTTTTGTGGTACTTGTAGTATCAGAAATGTTCAAAACCTCCTTCATTGCCGTGATCATGTAACGTGTGGCCCTACTGGAAAACACGTTTGTTTCCTCACCGTCGACACTGGAGTCAGTGTCCGTGTCTGGGTCTGTGTCGACCATCTGAGGTAACGGGCGCTTTAGAGTACCTGACGGTGTTTGAGACGCCTGGACAGGTACTAACTGATTTGCCGGCTGTCTCATGTCGTCAACAGTCTTTTGTAAAGTGCTGACGCTATCACGTAATTCCTTCCATAAGACCATCCAGTCAGGTGTCGACTCCCTAGGGGGTGACATCACTATTAGACAATTGCTCCGCCTCCATACCATTTTCCTCCTCATACATGTCGACACAACGTACTGACACACAGCACACACACAGGGAATGCTCTGATAGAGGACAGGACCCCACTAGCCCTTTTTTGGAGACAGAGGGAGAGTTTGCCAGCACACACCAGAGCGCTATATATATATATACAGGGATAACCTTATATAAGTGTTTTTCCCTTATATAGCTGCTGTATTGATTAATCTGCCAAATTAGTGCCCCCCCCTCTCTTGTTTTACCCTGTTTCTGTAGTGCAGGACTGCAGGGGAGAGTCAGGGAGACGTCCTTCCAGCGGAGCTGTGAGGGAAAATGGCGCTTGTGTGCTGAGGAGATAGGCTCCGCCCCCTTCTCGGCGGCCTTTCTCCCGCTTTTTTAAGGAAAAACTGGCAGGGGTTAAATGCATCCATATAGCCCAGGAGCTATATGTGATGTATTTTTTTCCATCTAAGGTGTTCTTATTGCGTCTCAGGGCGCCCCCCCCCCAGCGCCCTGCACCCTCAGTGACCGGACTGTGAAGTGTGCTGAGAGCAATGGCGCACAGCTGCGGTGCTGTGCGCTACCTTATTGAAGACAGGACGTCTTCTGCCGCCGATTTTCCGGACCTCTTCTGTCTTCTGGCTCTGTAAGGGGGCCGGCGGCGTGGCTCTGGGACCCATCCATGGCTGGGCCTGTGATCGTCCCCCTGGAGCTAATGTCCAGTAGCCTAAGAAGCCCAATCCACTCTGCACGCAGGTGAGTTCGCTTCTTCTCCCCTTAGTCCCTCGTTGCAGTGAGCCTGTTGCCAGCAGGACTCACTGAAAATAAAAAACCTAATTTAAACTTTTACTCTAAGCAGCTCAGGAGAGCCCCTAGTGTGCACCCTTCTCGTTCGGGCACAAAAATCTAACTGAGGCTTGGAGGAGGGTCATAGGGGGAGGAGCCAGTGCACACCAGGTAGTCCTAAAGCTTTTACTTTTGTGCCCAGTCTCCTGCGGAGCCGCTATTCCCCATGGTCCTTACGGAGTCCCCAGCATCCACTAGGACGTCAGAGAAATATATATATATACATACACAGATACACACCCACAGGTATATTGTATAAGTAACAGAGACTCTGATATTGGCCACAGGCTTAAAAGCCTGATTATTTTGCTGCCTAAACGCAGCTTAGTTATTGGGGCCTCCCTGCGGGTTTCCTCCCCCCCTCTCTCTCCTGCAGAAGAGTATTATTTGCAGGTGCAGCCTTTATTCTGGCTGCCGACTTCCCCCACTTTCTTCTTTTACTGCTCCCCCCTTTGTTCAGCAGACGGGGAGTGCGAGTCTTACCGCGGCCGTGAAGGACTGCACGCCGGAGATTGGTGAGCGGGCGCCAGAGCGGCCCGCGGCAGCAGCTGAGGTCATCTCGGCCGCTCACCCCACCAGAGCCGTAGGGCGGAGGACGGATTGCGCGGACGCCGGAGAGACGGGGAGCGGCGAGCGTTCCGGCGGTAGTGGCGGGAACTGCTCGCTAGTTTACTGCAAGCGCCCCGCGGCGCCGGGTGCTGTGAAAGGATCCGGCCTAGTGGCAGGCAGCAGGGGAACATTTACAGTATCTAAACACATACAGTCCCCCCATAATGGGCGGCAGCGTGAGCTGACCGCCCGCAATAGACCGAAATAGTAAGTAAGTGAGCGGCGGCAGTGAGAGCTGACTACCGCTTAGTACCTGCACTACCTGCGGAGGCCATGACGGGACTTTTCTGTAAGCACCGTCCTGCGTCCTTGTGCAGCCCGTGGCTGCAATCAGCTGCGCTGATCTTGATCAATGGCGGGGCCCTTTGTATGAGCGCCGGCAGACCATCTGCTGCTAATGCAGCACCAATGATCCCTAACCCGAACTTCTGTGATAAGTTGGGAAGGGATCAGGTAGAAAACCAAAAATAATCTTGCTTGAAGAATCGCAGGACATTCAGTCCTCAGTACCTTCCGCTAGAGGCACAGAAAAATACTGAAGGCTCTATGGGATTATGGAGGGGATGGCCAGTTACTAATTTAAATATTTAAATATGTGCCATTTCCGGCTACGCCCAGTCCATAACCCAAGAGTACTCCAGTGACCCCTAGTGGATGAAAAAGAAAGTTACCTCAGCTTCCTTTCCCTTACACCTGTGTACCCTCATGTCAGGGACAGATGAGTCATCAGTGATATGCACATTTTATTACAATAAACATATATTGAATACCGTACTGCCAATCTGGCTGTAATTTTGCATTATCATAGTCGACACCGAAGTCAAACTCTGTGTCGATATCAGTGTCTATTATCTTGGATAGTGAACATTGAGAGACTCTGACGGACTCTGCGACATAGGGACAGACCTGGGTAGATATCCTGTCTGTTTCCTAACCTTCTTTGTGCAACTTTATCTCAGCACTAATTTACACATATCCACACAAGTGTCGGCGTTGTCGACGGCGACACCTTCTTACACACATTATCTCCATCTCCTCCTTATGGGAGCCTTCTACATCAGACATGTCGACACACGCGTACCGACACACCATACACACAGGGGAAGCTCTTTTTGAAGACAGCTCCCCCACAAGGCCCTTTGGAGAGACAGAGAGAGAGTTTGCCAGCACACACCCCAGCGCTATATGACCCAGGAAAAAACACAGTAACTCAGTGTTTACCCAGTAGCTGCTGTATTATATGATTTGCACCTAAATTTATGTGGCCCCCCCTCTTTTTTTCACCCCTCAATCGTGATTCTGCAGGGGAGAGTCTGGGGAGCTTCCTTCCAGCGGAGCTGTAAAGAGAAAATTGCGCTGGTGAGTGCTGATGAAGAAGCCCCGCCCCCTTCATGGCGGCTTTCTGTCCCGCGATTTTGTGTGAATAATGGCGGGGGCTCATGCAGACATACAGTGCCTACCTGTATGTCTGCTTACTTTTGCCAAAAGGTACCTTATTGCTGCCCAGGGCGCCCCTCCCTGCGCCCTGCACCCTACAGTGACCGGAGTGTGTGGTGTGCTGTGGGAGCAATGGCGCACAGCTGCAGTGCTGTGCGCTACCTTATATGAAGACAGAAGTCTTCTGCCGCCGATTTCACTCCACGCCGTGCTTCTTGCTTCTGGCTCTGCGAGGGGGACGGCGGCGTGGCTCTGGGATCGGACCGCCAATGGTTAGTACCTGTGTTCGATCCCTCTGGAGCTAATGGTGTCCAGTAGCCTAAGGAGCACAACCTATCCCGCAGTTGGTAAGGTTTGCTCCTCTCCCCTCAGTCCCACGTAGCAGAGAGTCTGTTGCCAGCAGAAGCTCTCTGAAAATAAAAAACCTAATCAAAATACTTTTCTCTCAGCAAGCTCTGTAGAGCTCACTAAGGTGCACCTTTCTCGTTCGGGCACAGATTCTTAACTGAGGTCTGGAGGAGGGGCATAGAGGGAGGAGCCAGTGCACACCAGTAGACCTAATTCTTTTCTAGAGTGCCCTATCTCCTGTGGAGCCCGTCTATTCCCCATGGTCCTTACGGAGTCCCCAGCATCCACTTAGGACGTTAGAGAAAATTGGTTAGATAATAGGGAGCAGCGCGTTGTGCTTAGTGGATCTCTTTCAAATTGGACTGAAGTGTTAAGTGGTGTGCCACAAGGCTCGGTATTAGGACCGCTATTGTTCAACATTTTCATTAACAACTTAACAGAAGGTCTAGAGAGCATGGTGTAAATTTTTGCAGATGATGCCAAAGGCTATAAATACAGGAGGATGCGGAGTCTCTTCAGAACGACTTCGTTAATTTAGAAGCATTGGCAGCCAAATGGAGAATGCGTTTCAACACAGAGAAGTGTAAGGTAATGCACTGTGGTAGCAGGAACAAAAATAACACCTACATACTGAATGGGGAAAAATTAGGGGATACTGTACTGGAAAAAGACTTAGGTGTTCTCATAGATAGCAATCTAGGAAGCAGTACTCAAAGGAGGATTGCAGCAAAGAAGGCTAATAATATATTGGCATGCATAAAGTGGGGAATTGATACAAGGGACGAGGGTGTTATACTCCCGTTATATAAATCACTGGTGAGGCCACACCTTGAAAACTGTGTACAATTCTGTGCACCCTACTACAAAAAGGATATCCTGGAACTAGAAAAGGTTCAGAGGCGGGCGAACAAACTAATAATGGGCATGGAGACGCTGGAATACGAGGAAAGGCTTGAAAGACTAGGCATGTTTTCATTGGAAAAGAGGAGACTAAGAGGGGACATGATAAACATCTACAAATATATAAGGGTACAATACACAGAGTTTGCACGGGACCTGTTCTTGGTTAGATCAACACAGAGGACGTGTGGGCACTCGCTCAGCTTAGAGGAGAGGAGATTCCACACAATACGGCGTAAAGGCTTTTTCACGGTAAGGACAGTACGTGTATGGAATTCCCTGCCTAAAGGAGTTGTAATGTCGGACTCTGTCAACACCTTTAAGAATAGGTTAGATAAGTTCCTAATGGATAAGGATATTCAGGGTTATGGTGCATAGTCTCGCACTATTGTTACTCTAAAAAAAGGGATAGAATGCAACGGCTGACTTTTTTATATAAAATAATCCTGCATAGGAGACCACAAATAGGTTGAACTCGATAGAGAATTGTCTTTTTTCAAACTTAGAAACTATGTAACTACTATGTAACACTGAACTCCCTGTTTGGGCACTGCAAAAACTTACTAATTCACTTCCAACTATATGAACGATTCCTGTTTTTCACAAATATTTTAATGTTAAATTAAATTGTTACAGTTATACATTCATTTGAAAGTCCTGTGGTTGTGGAAATAAATGGTGTAGAAATAATAAGAATTTACTTACCGATAATTCTATTTCTCGTAGTCCGTAGTGGATGCTGGGGACTCCGTAAGGACCATGGGGAATAGCGGCTCCGCAGGAGACTGGGCACATCTAAAGAAAGCTTTAGGACTATCTGGTGTGCACTGGCTCCTCCCCCTATGACCCTCCTCCAAGCCTCAGTTAGGATACTGTGCCCGGACGAGCGTACACAATAAGGAAGGATTTTGAATCCCGGGTAAGACTCATACCAGCCACACCAATCACACTGTACAACTTGTGAGCTGAACCCAGTTAACAGCATGATAACAGAGGAGCCTCTAGAAAAGATGGCTCACTACAGCAATAACCCGAATTTTTTGGTAACAATAACTATGTACCAGTATTGCAGACAATCCGCACTTGGGATGGGCGCCCAGCATCCACTACGGACTACGAGAAATAGAATTATCGGTAAGTAAATTCTTATTTTCTCTAACGTCGTAAGTGGATGCTGGGGACTCCGTAAGGACCATGGGGATTATACCAAAGCTCCCAAACGGGCGGGAGAGTGCGGATGACTCTGCAGCACCAAATGAGAGAACTCCAGGTCCTCCTCAGCCAGGGTATCAATTTTGTAGAATTTACAAACGTATTTGCTCCTGACCAAGTAGCTGCTCGGCAAAGTTGTAAAACCGAGACCCCTCGGGCAGCCGCCCAAGATGAGCCCACCTTCCTTGTGGAGTGGGCATTTACAGATTTTTGGCTGTGGCAGGCCTGCCACAGAATGTGCAAGCTGAATTGTACTACAAATCCAACGAGCAATAGTCTGCTTAGAAGCAGGAGCACCCAGCTTGTTGGGTGCATACAGGATAAACAGCGAGTCAGATTTCCTGACTCCAGCCGTCCTGGAAACATATATTTTCAGGGCCCTGACAACGTCTAGCAACTTGGAGTCCTCCAAGTCCCTAGTAGCAGCAGGCACCACAATAGGTTGGTTCAGGTGAACGCTGAAACCACCTTAGGGAGAAACTGAGGACGAGTCCTCAATTCCGCCCTATCCGAATGGAAAATCAGATAAGGGCTTTTACAGGATAAAGCCGCCAATTCTGACACGCGCCTGGCCCAGGCCAGGGCCAACAGCATGACCACTTTCCATGTGAGATATTTTAACTCCACAGATTTAAGTGGGTCAAACCAATGTGACTTTTGGAACCCAAAACTACATTGAGATCCCAAAGTGCCACTGGAGGCACAAAAGGAGGCTGTATATGCAGTACCCCTTTTACAAACGTCTGAACTGCAGGGACTGAAGCTAGTTCTTTTTGGAAGAAAATTGACAGAGCCGAAATTTGAACCTTAATGGACCCCAATTTCAGGCCCATAGACACTCCTGTTTGCAGGAAATGTAGGAATCGACCCAGTTGAATTTCCTCCCGTCGGGCTTTACTGGCCTCGCACCACGCAACATATTTTCGCCAAATGCGGTGATAATGTTTTGCGGTTACATCCTTCCTGGCTTTGATCAGGATAGGGATGACTTCATCCGGAATGCCTTTTTTTCCTTCAGGATCCGGCGTTCAACCGCCATGCCGTCAAACGCAGCCGCGGTAAGTCTTGGAACAGACAGGGTCCTTGCTGGAGCAGGTCCCTTCTTAGAGGTAGAGGCCACGGATCCTCTGTGAGCATCTCTTGAAGTTCTGGTTACCAAGTCCTTCTTGGCCAATCCGGAGCCACGAATATAGTGCTTACTCCTCTCCATCTTATCAATCTCAGTACCTTGGGTATGAGAGGCAGAGGAGGGAACACATACACTGACTGGTACACCCACGGTGTTACCAGAGCGTCTACAGCTATTGCCTGAGGGTCCCTTGACCTGGCGCAATACCTGTCGAGTTTTTCCCAACGGTTTATAATCATGTGGAAGACTTCTGGGTGAAGTCCCCACTCTCCCGGGTGGGGGTCGTGCTGAGGAAATCTGCTTCCCAGTTGTCCACTCCCGGAATCTGCTGACAGTGCTATCACCTGATTTTCCGCCCAGCGAAGAATCCTTGCAGCTTCTGCCATTGCCCTCCTGCTTCTTGTGCCACCCTGTCTGTTTACGTGGGTGACTGCCGTGATGTTGTCCGACTGGATCAACACCGGCTGACCTTGAAGCAGAGGTCTTGCTAAGCTTAGAGCATTGTAAATGGCCCTTAGCTTCAGGATATTTATGTGAAGTGATGTCTCCAGGCTTGACCATAAGCCCTGGATATTCCTTCCCTGTGTGACTGCTCCCCAGCCTCGCAGGCTGGCATCCGTGGTCACCAGGACCCAGTCCTGAATGCCGAATCTGCGGCCCTCTAGAAGATGAGCACTCTGCAACCACCACAGGAGGGATACCCTTGTCCTTGATGACAGGGTTATCCGCTGATGCATCTGAAGATGCGACCCGGACCATTTGTCCAGCAGGTCCCACTGGAAAGTTCTTGCGTGGAATCTGCCGAATGGGATTGCTTCGTAGGAAGCCACCATTTTTACCCAGAACCCTTGTGCATTGATGCACTGAGCCTTGGCTCGGTTTTAGGAGGTTCCTGACTAGCTCGGATAACTCCCTGGCTTTCTCCTCCGGGAGAAACACCTTTTTCTGGACTGTGTCCAGGATCATCCCTAGGAACAGAAGACAAGTCGTCGGAACCAGCTGCGATTTTGGAATATTGAGAATCCAATCGTGCTGTCGCAACACTACCTGAGATAGTGCTACACCGACCTCCAACTGTTCCCTGGATCTTACTCTTATCAGGGAATCGTCCAAGTAAGGGATAACTAAAATTCCCTTCCTTCGAAGGAATATCATAATTTCGGCCATTACCTTGGTAAAGACCCGGGGTGCCGTGGACCATCCATACGGCAGCGTCTGAACTGATAGTGACAGTTCTGTACCATAAACCTGAGGTACCCTTGGTGAGAAGGGTAAATTTTGACATGAAGGTAAGCATCCTTGATGTCCCGAGACATCATGTAGTCCCCTTCTTCCAGGTTCGCAATCACTGCTCTGAGTGACTCAATCTTGAATTTGAACCTCTGTATGTAAGTGTTCAAAGATTTTAGATTTAGAATCGGTCTCACCGAGCCGTCTGGCTTCGGTACCACAACAGTGTGGAATAATACCCCGTTCCCTGTTGCAGGAGGGGTACCTTGATTATCACCTGCTGGGAATACAGCTTGTGAATGGCTTCCAAAACTGTCTCCGTGTCAGAAGGAGACATCGGTAAAGCCGACTTTAGGAAACGGCGAGGGGGAGACGTCTCGAATTCTAATTTGTACCCCTGAGATATCACCTGAAGGATCCAGGGGTCTACTTGCGAGTGAGCCCACTGCGCGCTGAAATTCATTGAGACGGGCCCCCCACCGTGCCTGATTCTGCTTGTAAAGCCCCAGCGTCATACTGAGGGCTTGGCAGAGGCGGGAGAGGATTTCTGTTCCTGGGAACTGGCTGATTTCTGCAGCCTTTTTTCTCTCCCTCTGTCACGGGGCAGAAATGAGGAACCTTTTGCCCCTTGTCCACGAAAAGACTGCGCCTGATAATACGGCGTCTTCTCATGTTGAGAGGCGACCTGGGGTACAAACGTGGATTTCCCAGCTGTTGCCGTGGCCACCAGGTCTGAAAGACCGACCCCAAATAACTCCTCCCCTTAATAAGGCAATACTTCCAAATGCCGTTTGGAATACGCATCACCTGACCACTGACGTGTCCATAACCCTCTACTGGTAGAAATGGACAACGCACTTAGACTTGATGCCAGTCTGCAAATATTCCGCTGTGCATCACGCATATATAGAAATGCATCTTTTAAATGCTCTATAGGCAAAAATATACTGTCCCTATCTAGGGTATCAATATTTTCAGTCAGGGAATCCGACCACGCCAACCCAGCACTGCACATCCAGGCTGAGGCTATTGCTGGTCGCAGTATAACACCAGTATGTGTGTAAATACATTTTAGGATACCCTCCTGCTTTCTATCAGCAGGATCCTTAAGGGCGGCCATCTCAGGAGAGGGTAGAGCCCTTACAAGCGTGTGAGCGCTTTATCCCCCCTAGGGGGTGTTTCCCAACGCACCCTAACCTCTGGCGGGAAAGGATATAATGCCAATAACATTTTAGAAATTATCAGTTGTTATCGGGGGAAACCCACGCATCATCACACACCTCATTTAATTTCTCAGATTCAGGAAAACTACAGGTAGTTTTTCCTCACAGAACATAATACCCCTTTTTGGTGGTACTCGTATTATCGGAAATGTGTAAAACATTTTTCATTGCCTCAATCATGTAACGTGTGGCCCTACTGGAAGTCACATTTGTCTCTTCACCGTCGACACTGGAGTCAGTATCCGTGTCGGCGTCTATATCTGCCATCTGAGGTAACGGGCGCTTTAGAGCCCCTGACGGCCTATGAGACTTCTGGACAGGCACAAGCTGAGTAGCCGGCTGTCTCATGTCAACCACTGTCTTTTATAAGGAGCTGACACTGTCACGTAATTCCTTCCAACAGTTCATCCACTCAGGTGTCGACCCCCTAGGGGGTGACATCACTATTACAGGCAATCTGCTCCGTCTCCACATCATTTTTCTCCTCATACATGTCGACACAAACGTACCGACATACAGCACACACACAGGGAATGCTCTGATAGAGGACAGGACCCCACGAGCCCTTTGGGGAGACAGAGGGAGAGTTTGCCAGCACACACCAGAGCGCTATATATATATATACAGGGATAACCTTATATAAGTGTTTTTCCCCTTATAGCTGCTGTATCTTTAATGCTGCGCTTAATTAGTGCCCCCCCTCTCTTTTTTAACCCTTTCTGTAGTGTTGTGACTGCAGGGGAGAGACAGGGAGCTTCCCTCCAACGGAGCTGTGAGGGAAAATGGCGCCAGTGTGCTGAGGAGATAGGCTCCGCCCCCTTATCGGCGGCCTTATCTCCCGTTTTTCTATGTATTCTGGCAGGGGTTAAATGCATCCATATAGCTCAGGAGCTATATGTGATGCATTTTTTGCCATCCAAGGTGTTTTTTATTGCGTCTCAGGGCGCCCCCCCCCCAGCGCCCTGCACCCTCAGTGACCGGAGTGTGAAGTGTGCTGAGAGCAATGGCGCACAGCTGCAGTGCTGTGCGCTACCTTGTTGAAGACAGGACGTCTTCTGCCTTCTGGCTCTGTAAGGGGGCCGGCGGCGCGGCTCTGGGACCCATCCAAGCTGGGCCTGTGATCGTCCCTCTGGAGCTAATGTCCAGTAGCCTAAGAAGCCCAATCCACTCTGCACGCAGGTGAGTTCGCTTCTTCTCCCCTTAGTCCCTCGATGCAGTGAGCCTGTTGCCAGCAGGTCTCACTGAAAATAACAAACCTAAACTAAAACTTTCACTAAGAAGCTCAGGAGAGCCCCTAGTGTGCACCCTTCTCGTTCGGGCACAGAGATCTAACTGAGGCTTGGAGGAGGGTCATAGGGGGAGGAGCCAGTGCACACCAGATAGTCCTAAAGCTTTCTTTAGATGTGCCCAGTCTCCTGCGGAGCCGCTATTCCCCATGGTCCTTACGGAGTCCCCAGCATCCACTTAGGACGTTAGAGAAAAAAGAAGCATTTTCATAACAGTCAAATAGTTGAATACTGAATAAATCTGAAACCAGGCATTTTTTATCATATAACTTGTAATTTCCTTATGTACTATACCAAGTAGCTTTTACTAATCTCACTCCATGGTATCTTTTCTAAGGCTATTACATACTTCACTCTCCCAGCAACTCATCCCATTGTGCACATCAGTAATCCACTCCCCTCTTATTAACACTCATAAGCTTTTTCTTACCTATATACACTAACTATAACATCTACAACCTGTCATCAAAAAAACTTTCACACACATCCTACAATTATACTTGTCACTCTCTCCTTCTACTTTGAATAGCTGGTGACATATCACCAAATCCAGGCTCCAGCCACATTCAGCTGACTCACAACAGACTATAAACACAGCAAACTCATAATCACCTGTATCCCATCACCCTCCAAGTCACTAAAATGTGCCTTAGGGAATACATGCTCAGTTTGCAACAAATTAACATCCATCCATGACTTCATTTCAAAAAATAAATCTCAACCTGCTGGCTATAAGATAAACATGGCTCACACAATCAGAAATGGCCTACACTACAGCACTGTCACATGGTGGTCTCCACTGGAGGTTGGGTTGTAACATTACTGTCCCAAGATTTCACACACAAAGTTCTACAACAGGTTCAATCACTAACACTTACACTTGAAGAAGTACATTCAGGATTTTCACCCCTTTCTCTATGGGTGTTACTGCTATCTACCTGTGCAACCCAAACAATTTCTGAAACATTTTTCTGCCTGCTTAACCTCCGTCATCTCCATCATCATTATCTGTGACATCAATATCCCTAGTGACAGTCCACAATCTCCTCATGGTTTCTAACTACTTTCTCTATTCTCTCTTTGCCGTTACCAATGGACTGACTCCTCTACTCACCAGGAGGGCCACTGCCTTCATCATGTATTCAGACTATGCTCAGTTTCTGAATTTACTAACACTCAATTCCCTCAACAGATCACTGCCTGCATGCTCTCAATTACTTCAAACTTAATGCCACTGAAGTCTACCAAGCCTCCTCAAACCCACAGAAATATTAATGCTCAATGATTTCTACATTCATTTCTCCTGAGACTGCTGTATCACACCTGAACCAAACTCTAAAAATAGCCCTCTATGATGTGGCTCCAGTAACTCATCACACTCCACATAGACTTAGATGTCAACTGTGGTACTCTAAATTAACAAGACATCTACGTAAATATCGTACTCCAAGTTACTGCCTAACACATAAGACTATTTAGCATTCTTATAATGCTCTGGACACTTCCAAACAAATATATTTCCAATCTCTCATCTCTGCTCAAGACTTTTTAATACATTTAAAAAACACCCTCACCAAATCAACCAGCTATCATCAGTGCACAAGATCACATTTCCTGCTCAATTCCCTACATGAAGCCTCTGGCAAATTCTCTTCAGGCATGGTTTAGCCTTGTACATGATTGGGTCTTTAAAAAAACATCAGAGTTTGGTTGGCTTCCCACATGGCCACTGAACGCGGACTTCAATACATCCCGGCCAATGATGCTGAACTTACAACAGTCAAGTCTCTATGTTGTTTCCTGTGTTTTAATTGAATAAGGTTTTTAGTGTTTTTGTTGATCATTAGAGAGAGATTTATTATCCATCTTGACTCAAAGTCTGGTAGTTTGCTGAATGGTTGAATCGGGCTTTGAAGAACTTTGATTCTCTCATTGATTTCTTTTGAGAATCTCTCTTTATGAATAAGGTCCATGTGAGAGACAAAACATGTAATGAGGATGGAAGCCATTGATTATTTTCTCACACAAATCATTGGAAAAAGGGTCTTTTTTATGCTCATCCTTGAGGTATTATCTTTTCTGCAATGGCTGATCATTCATCTAGATGCTGACATGTTACCCCCGGTGTGAATTTTCAGATGTCGACCAAGATTTGAGCGATCAGCAAAGCCACGGCCACAGTGAGAACACACAAATGGCCTCTCCCCAGTGTGGGTGCGCTGATGTGAGACAAGATGGGCTCCTTGAACAAAATTCTTGCCACATCTAGTGCAATTAAATGGCTTCTCTCCAGTGTGAATTCTTTTATGACACAGGAGACGTGACCTCAGATGAAAAGATTTTCCACAATAAGAACAATTAAATAATCGGTCCACTGCGTGAGACTTATGGTGGGTGGTGAGAGCCAATTTGGAGCCCAAACACACCCCGCAAACTGAGCATCTATACAGATTACTGGCGCTATGCGTTTGCTGATGGGTGACGAGGGCTGAATGATTAGGGAAACATTGCTGACACTCCGAGCACTGATGTGTTGTCTCAGGATAGTGTGAGGAGGCGTGCGGACCTGTTGGGGACAAAAGTACTAAGATAAACCCTCTATACATCGGTGGATGGGTCGCGTCATCATGAGCAATAAACTATGCATAGTTATACAAATGTATCATTCAGGTTTTATATAATATAGAATTGTTCCTTAAATGGTAGCCCTGTCATGCCTACCTAACATTGGAGTTTGGAATAGTCTAGCTTAGTGTGTATTAAAAACATAAGAAGTGTTGAGCTGGCATTGTCTATTTACTCCATCACCATGGAAGCAGCATCTTTGTTATTACATTACTAGAATGTTACTGAATCTGTCTGCTTCCCTCAATGGTATTTAGGGAAAAACACTAAGAAGGTGCATAGGCATATGTACCAGAGGCTCTGCACTCCCCATAACAAACAACGGGGCTTTAGTTCATATATTGATCAATACATTTAAGATATACTGCAGACCACATCAAGGAACCCTATTTTTCTACAAGTCCTACTTGCTCACTCAGAATTAAAAACATGGCAATTAAACTTTAAATATGCGAATGAGAAGCAGTTAGCTTCCCGATGAATTGGATCCAAGCAGTCGATATACCGATGTTGGGATCCCGAGGGAGGACACAAAGCCGGACGCGATTGTTCGGAGAGTAAGACATGCTGCCGTCCTGCTGTGGGGTCCGGGGGGGGGGGTTAGGCAGCAGAAGGGGGTTAGGGTGCAGCCACGGGAAGGTTAGGGTGAGGCACATAGAAGGGGAGGTAATGGTTAGGCACTCAGCAGGGAAGGTTAGGTTTAGGCAGCGGGGAAGAGGGTTAGGGTTAGGCACCCATCGGGGAGCGTTAGGGTAGGGAAAAGGTGAGGGTTAGGGGGCTTAATGGAGGGCTGTCGTGATTCTGATGGACGGGATTCCGCTGTCTGTATACTGGCCACTGTTATCCCATCGGTAACTCATACTGAACCCATGCTAACTGCTATACAGCCCACCTGCCCACTGGCTTTTAAAGGTCAGACATATCTGCCATAAAACATAAAGCAAAACAGTTGACACAAGAGAGATGAAATATGCCAACACTGGGGTGAATTAAAAAATGCGCCTTTTTGGAAGATAGCATATGTGTCAAACGGCTTACAGCAAACTGAAATTTTGTATAGATTGCAACAGTTTTAGACAGCAAAACAGAGATGCTGTTTGGTTTGTTCAACTTGAATAGGCTTCATATGGCTAGTTAGATCTTAGATGTTGTATCAGGTTCAGCAAATGCTGCTGTGTGACAACCACCACCCATTCTTGCAGATTTCTTACAGTTATGCTGATCTGGCCTGGAGTTACGGACAGAACAGCTGTAAAATCAGATGGGACATGTTGAGGGAAAAGAGAATGTGGGGGCACGGATTAGTCATAGTAATACCCCGACATGCAAATAAATACAAGATTTAATTTTATGTGATGGGATTAAATAGTATAGTATGAAGGTGAGGAGAAGTGATGTTTAAAGTGTCACTCCCTGTGTTGGTAGGGAACAGAGCCTTTTCCGCTCAGCAAGTGGACTTGATTCTTCTAGCTGCACTAAGATGGTTTAATTTGGGCCTCATCCTGTACTTCTGTGCATATTTTGCACCTTCTAATTGCACTTTTGGAAAAGCACATTTCTAGGGAATGATAAACCACTGTAATCCGGACTGATATTAGAAATTGCAGCCCAGTAAAAACTGAAACAGACAGGATTCTTTCTTCTAATGGCCCAGTAGATACAGAGATGTAGCGTGGAACCCTGGCTAATGGAGAAAGGTATAATAACTGTATATATCAACCTTCCACAATGATGAAGGGTGCCACATATTGCCCCAGACACCCACACATATCCACATGACCCACCACCGAAATATTTCCCTAGACACCCACATATGACCGTCTGACCCACCCACGATCACCAGACCTACCCACATACTCACCCAGAGACACGCACATGATCGCCAGACCCAAGCACATATCACCAGACTATTGGTTAAGGCTGACAGATGGAGACACCACCCCCCACGGTCACCGATTATACTGCTGGGATGATGTAATGGTGATCCCACATTACGAGAGGGTCCCCTTGTGGAGAGGGACCCTGGGAGCAGGTCACCTGTATTCCTTCTTGCTTTGGCTCTAACAGTAGCAATTATTCAGGCATGGAACTGCCTCAAATTCACAGAAACAGTTCACAATCAGAATCATCTGTTACAGGCAGCCCATCTAAGTACAAGCTCCATTTGAATATACCCCCTACCCAATCGCGGTCCTAAATGTAATCAATAAAAACACATAGAAATAACACATGTAAGAGAGACAGTTCAGAGGCCCTTCAAATTCATAACTAATTTCAGTTACACCAAGAATTCGTAATAGGTGGGACTTTCAAGTAATTTTTCTATTGTATCAACAACGCACATTTTTAGATGGATCCATAGCGGGACACAGACCATTGCACAATTTCAAGACCTGCATATGGTGGGAAAAGAAGTCTGTTTTCAATTCCTGTGCAAGTCTTGTTATACATGTGATGAGCAGTTTATTCACCAAGATCGGTGTGAACCTTTTTATGTCGCCAAAGATTTGAGCTATCTGAAAAACTGCGGCCGCACTGGGTACACACATACGGCCTCTCCCCGGTGTGAGTGCGCTGATGTGTGACTAAGCTGGATCTCTGGACAAAGCATTTGCCGCATTCCGAGCACTTAAACGGTTTCTCACCGGAGTGTAGCCGCTGATGCATGACAAGAGCAGATCTGATGGTAAAACATCTCCCACACTCCAGGCATGGAAATGGCCTCTCTCCAGTGTGAATGCGCTGATGCTTCACAAGGTCAGCTTTTTGGGAAAAACATTTAGTGCACTCTGCGCATTTAAACGGCTTCTCGCCAGAGTGAATCTTTTGGTGCTTAGTAAGGGCAGATCTGATAGTAAAACATCTCCTGCACACAGGGCAAGGAAATGGTTTTTCCCCGGTGTGAGTGCGCTGATGCTTCACAAGGTCACCTTTCTGGGTAAAACATTTAGTGCATTCTGCGCATTTAAACGGCTTCTCACCAGAGTGAATCTTTTGGTGCTTAGTAAGGGCAGACCTCCTGGCAAAGCATCTCCCGCACTCCAGGCATGAATATGGCCTCTCACCAGTGTGAGTCCTCTTATGGTACAGCAGACGTGACCTCTGGTGAAAGGATTTCCCACAGTAAGAGCAGTGAAACAGTCTGTCCTCAGTGTGACATCGTAGGTGGACAGTAAGAGCCAATTTGGAGCTGAAATGCATTCTGCAGACCGAGCATCTATACAGATTACTGGCGCTATGCGTTTGCTGATGGACAACGAGGGCTGAATGATTAGGGAAACATTGCTGACACTCCGAGCACTGATGCGTCTTCTCAGGATAGTGTGAGGAGGCGTGCGGACCTGTTGGGGACAAAAGTACTAAGATAAACCCTTTGTACATCAGCGGATGGGTCGCATCATCATGTGTGATAAATTATACATACATATACATATGTACAACACAGACATTGGGTTTTTAAAAAAATATCATGATGAAAAGGTTATTAATATAAATCCTGTAATTTCCACATAACACTGGAGACTAGTTTGGAATGTATTAAACAGAAAAGGGGTGTATTAAAGACATTGATGTTTTATTCACTCCAGCAGGATGGTTGCAGCCATATTTGTTTTGCAATGTTGTCTCCTTCCTTCATTAAGGGGAAAACATCAAGAAGAAGGGGTCAAGACAGTATTAGGAAAGTACTTTACATATTTTTTTTATATAACCTGTCCAGGGAACACCTCTGATACGACACCCAGCTCTTTATGAGAATACCATCTGTCTGGGGATTGGTTTGCACCAAGCAGTGGTGAGTGGAAACTGTTTCTATTCCTGCCCTATTTTAAGGATTACCAGCCCAAGCACTGTCATAGCATTTGTGCTATAACTCAACGTGATGGCAGCAATGTGACAGTGCTGGATTATGGTAGGCCTTGTGCAGATCTGGCCCTAGGCAAACATAACCTAGGCATTCCAAACCTAGGGACGGCAGAGTTTAGGAGCACCAGGATGGTGACTCTGGCATGTAGCAGTGGAGAACAGACGGGGGGATCGAGAGAGGACGAGAAATTGTGGGCAGAGACAAAAACTCTGCAGGGCGGAGCTCTAGATCACCCCATCAAGAAGGGCCACTGTCCTGAGTACCTGCAGGGAAATGTACCTGTGCAAGGTCAGGAAGATCCTGGGGGGTAAGTGGATGCCATGTTGGGTCTGGTGGGTACTTCCCTGGGTGCTGGGCGGTGCACTTCTGGGTGCTGGGTTTGTGCTCTCCTTGGTGTGTGGGTGGGGCTCTCGTAGGTACTGGATTTGTTTGGGGAGGTGCCCACCTGGGTGCTGGGTCTGTGCATCTGTGGTTTAGGTGCCCCCCCCCCCCCCCTGCTAGATCTGTGTGTGGGGGATGCTCCTCTTGGTGCTGGGTCTATATGGGGAGGTGCTTCCCTTGGTGCTGGGCCTGTGGAGGGGCAGTGATTCCCTGGGTGCTGGGTCTATTGGGAGCAGTACTTCCTTGGGTGCTAGGTCTGTGGGGAGGTGGGGGGTGCTTCCCTTGGAGCTGGGCCTGTGGAGGGGCAGTGATTCCCTGGGTACTGGGACTATTGAAGCAGTGCTTCCTTGGGTGCTGGGACTGTGGGGGACCATACTACCCTGGGTTATGGGTCTGTGGTGGTGGTGGTGGTGGTGATGCTCCTCTAGTATGGGAACCACTGGGTACTGTAGGATCTGATGAAAACGCCACATTAAAGCGTTGAAACATTGATCAGAATATTGGGAGCATGTTGTCTCTTTTACAAGTCGTCCAGAGTGCGTATATATTAGAGATGAGCGGGTTCGGTTTCTTTGAATCCGAACCCGCACGAACTTCACTTTTTTTTCCACGGGTCCGAGCGACTCGGATCTTCCCGCCTTGCTCGGTTAACCCGAGCGCGCCCGAACGTCATCATGACGCTGTCGGATTCTCGCGAGGCTCGGATTCTATCGCGAGACTCGGATTCTATATAAGGAGCCGCGCGTCGCCGCCATTTTCACTCGTGCATTGAGATTGATAGGGAGAGGACGTGTCTGGCGTCCTCTCCATTAGAATAGAGATAGATAGATTAGATAGAGAGAGATTGTGCAGAGTCGCAGACAGAGTTAGTTTACCACAGTCAGTGACCAGTGCAGTTGCTAGTTAACTTTTATTTAATATAATATATCCGTTCACTTCTCTCTGCTATATCCGTTCTCTGCCTGAAAAAAAAAACGATACACAGCACAGTCAGTCACACAGTGTGACTCAGTCTGTGTGCACTCAGCTCAGCCCAGTGTGCTGCACAGTCATCAATGTATAAATTAAAAGCTTATAATTAATTGTGGGGGAGACTGGGGAGCACTGCAGGTTGTTAGCAGGAGCCAGGAGTACAATTATATTAATTAACAGTGCACACTTTTGCTGCAGGAGTGGTGACCAGTGCCTGACCACCAGTATAGTATTGTTGTATACTACTAATATCTCTTTAAATATCAACCAGTCTATATTAGCAGCAGACACAGTACAGTGCGGTAGTTCACGGCTGTGGCTACCTCTGTGTCGGCACACGGCAGGCAGTCCGTCCGACCAGAATTGTATTATTTATTATTATATACCTACCACCTAACCGTGGTTTTTTTTTCATTCTTTATACCGTCATAGTGTCATCCTAATTGTTACGAGTATACTACTATCTCTTTATCAACCAGTGTACAGTGCGGTAGTTCACGGCTGTGGCTACCTCTGTGTCGGCACACGGCAGGCAGTCCGTCCGACCAGAATTGTATTATTTATTATTATATACCTACCACCTAACCGTGGTTTTTTTTTCATTCTTTATACCGTCATAGTGTCATCCTAATTGTTACGAGTATACTACTATCTCTTTATCAACCAGTGTACAGTGCGGTAGTTCACGGCTGTGGCTACCTCTGTGTCGGCACACGGCAGGCAGTCCGTCCGACCAGAATTGTATTATTTATTATTATATACCTACCACCTAACCGTGGTTTTTTTTTCATTCTTTATACCGTCATAGTGTCATCCTAATTGTTACGAGTATACTACTATCTCTTTATCAACCAGTGTACAGTGCGGTAGTTCACGGCTGTGGCTACCTCTGTGTCGGCACACGGCAGGCAGTCCGTCCGACCAGAATTGTATTATTTATTATTATATACCTACCACCTAACCGTGGTTTTTTTTTCATTCTTTATACCGTCATAGTGTCATCCTAATTGTTACGAGTATACTACTATCTCTTTATCAACCAGTGTACAGTGCGGTAGTTCACGGCTGTGGCTACCTCTGTGTCGGCACACGGCAGGCAGTCCGTCCGACCAGAATTGTATTATTTATTATTATATACCTACCACCTAACCGTGGTTTTTTTTTCATTCTTTATACCGTCATAGTGTCATCCTAATTGTTACGAGTATACTACTATCTCTTTATCAACCAGTGTACAGTGCGGTAGTTCACGGCTGTGGCTACCTCTGTGTCGGCACACGGCAGGCAGTCCGTCCGACCAGAATTGTATTATTTATTATTATATACCTACCACCTAACCGTGGTTTTTTTTTCATTCTTTATACCGTCATAGTGTCATCCTAATTGTTACGAGTATACTACTATCTCTTTATCAACCAGTGTACAGTGCGGTTGTTCACGGCTGTGGCTACCTCTGTGTCGGCACACGGCAGGCAGTCCGTCCGACCAGAATTGTATTATTTATTATTATATACCTACCACCTAACCGTGGGTTTTTTTTCATTCTTTATACCGTCATAGTGTCATCCTAATTGTTACGAGTATACTACTATCTCTTTATCAACCAGTGTACAGTGCGGTAGTTCACGGCTGTGGCTACCTCTGTGTCGGCACACGGCAGGCAGTCCGTCCGACCAGAATTGTATTATTTATTATTATATACCTACCACCTAACCGTGGTTTTTTTTTCATTCTTTATACCGTCATAGTGTCATCCTAATTGTTACGAGTATACTACTATCTCTTTATCAACCAGTGTACAGTGCGGTAGTTCACGGCTGTGGCTACCTCTGTGTCGGCACACGGCAGGCAGTCCGTCCGACCAGAATTGTATTATTTATTATTATATACCTACCACCTAACCGTGGTTTTTTTTTCATTCTTTATACCGTCATAGTGTCATCCTAATTGTTACGAGTATACTACTATCTCTTTATCAACCAGTGTACAGTGCGGTAGTTCACGGCTGTGGCTACCTCTGTGTCGGCACACGGCAGGCAGTCCGTCCGACCAGAATTGTATTATTTATTATTATATACCTACCACCTAACCGTGGTTTTTTTTTCATTCTTTATACCGTCGTCATAGTGTCATACTAGTTGTTACGAGTATACTACTATCTCTTTATCAACCAGTGTACAGTGCGGTAGTTCACGGCTGTGGCTACCTCTGTGTCGGCAGTCGGCAGGCAGTCCGTCCATCCATAATTGTATTATTATTATAATATATACCACCTAACCGTGGTTTTTTTTTCATTCTTTATACCGTCGTCATAGTGTCATACTAGTTGTTACGAGTATACTACTATCTCTTTATCAACCAGTGTACAGTGCGGTAGTTCACGGCTGTGGCTACCTCTGTGTCGGCAGTCGGCAGGCAGTCCGTCCATCCATAATTGTATTATTATTATAATATATACCACCTAACCGTGGTTTTTTTTTCATTCTTTATACCGTCGTCATAGTGTCATACTAGTTGTTACGAGTATACTACTATCTCTTTATCAACCAGTGTACAGTGCGGTAGTTCACGGCTGTGGCTACCTCTGTGTCGGCAGTCGGCAGGCAGTCCGTCCATCCATAATTGTATTATTATTATAATATATACCACCTAACCGTGGTTTTTTTATACCACCTAACCGTGGCAGTCCGTCCATAATTGTATACTAGTATCCAATCCATCCATCTCCATTGTTTACCTGAGGTGCCTTTTAGTTCTGCCTATAAAATATGGAGAACAAAAAAGTTGAGGTTCCAAAATTAGGGAAAGATCAAGATCCACTTCCACCTCGTGCTGAAGCTGCTGCCACTAGTCATGGCCGAGACGATGAAATGCCAGCAACGTCGTCTGCCAAGGCCGATGCCCAATGTCATAGTACAGAGCATGTCAAATCCAAAACACCAAATATCAGAAAAAAAAGGACTCCAAAACCTAAAATAAAATTGTCGGAGGAGAAGCGTAAACTTGCCAATATGCCATTTACCACACGGAGTGGCAAGGAACGGCTGAGGCCCTGGCCTATGTTCATGGCTAGTGGTTCAGCTTCACATGAGGATGGAAGCACTCAGCCTCTCGCTAGAAAACTGAAAAGACTCAAGCTGGCAAAAGCACCGCAAAGAACTGTGCGTTCTTTGAAATCCCAAATCCACAAGGAGAGTCCAATTGTGTCGTTTGCGATGCCTGACCTTCCCAACACTGGACGTGAAGAGCATGCGCCTTCCACTATTTGCATGCCCCCTGCAAGTGCTGGAAGGAGCACCCGCAGTCCAGTTCCTGATAGTCAGATTGAAGATGTCAGTGTTGAAGTACACCAGGATGAGGAGGATATGGGTGTTGCTGGCGCTGGGGAGGAAATTGACCAGGAGGATTCTGATGGTGAGGTGGTTTGTTTAAGTCAGGCACCCGGGGAGACACCTGTTGTCCGTGGGAGGAATATGGCCGTTGACATGCCAGGTGAAAATACCAAAAAAAATCAGCTCTTCGGTGTGGAGGTATTTCACCAGAAATGCGGACAACAGGTGTCAAGCCGTGTGTTCCCTTTGTCAAGCTGTAATAAGTAGGGGTAAGGACGTTAACCACCTCGGAACATCCTCCCTTATACGTCACCTGCAGCGCATTCATAATAAGTCAGTGACAAGTTCAAAAACTTTGGGTGACAGCGGAAGGGTGCGCCTCTTTTTTTCTTTGCGTCATGTGCTGTTTGGGGAGGGTTTTTTGGAAGGGACATCCTGCGTGACACTGCAGTGCCACTCCTAGATGGGCCCGGTGTTTGTGTCGGCCACTAGGGTCGCTAATCTTACTCACACAGTCAGCTACCTCATTGCGCCTCTTTTTTTCTTTGCGTCATGTGCTGTTTGGGGAGGGTTTTTTGGAAGGGCCATCCTGCGTGACACTGCAGTGCCACTCCTAGATGGGCCCGGTGTTTGTGTCGGCCACTAGGGTCGCTTATCTTACTCACACAGCGACCTCGGTGCAAATTTTAGGACTAAAAATAATATTGTGAGGTGTGATGTGTTCAGAATAGGCTGAAAATGAGTGTAAATTATGTTTTTTGAGGTTAATAATACTTTGGGATCAAAATTACCCCCAAATTCTATGATTTAAGCTGTTTTTTAGGGTTTTTTTAAAAAAACACCCGAATCCAAAACACACCCGAATCCGACAAAAAAAATTCGGTGAGGTTTTGCCAAAACGCGGTCGAACCCAAAACACGGCCGCGGAACCGAACCCAAAACCAAAACACAAAACCCGAAAAATTTCCGGCGCTCATCTCTAGTATATATATATATATATATATATATATATATATATATATACACACACACACACACACACACACACACACACACATATATATATATATAAAAATATATATATGCACAAAAAAATGAGGCGGCACTTGGAGTCTGGTGAAAATGGTGAATGTTGTATTAGCAAACGAGTTGACGTTTCGGGGACGTGCTCCCCTTCCTCAGAACATACATACATATACACACACATATACATATACATGAGCATGCACATACATAAATACAAAGCTATTCTTATGAAAATAACAGGAAAAACACAGAATGGCTAACTTACACACGGGAAACATCTGGTTCAACCCAAAGCTGATGGCCCTTGTGCGCTGGGAGCATTGGATTCTTATCCCCCTCCGGATGGCACCTAGCCCTCACCTTCTTGTGTCCATGTAAATTAGTTCATCCTTTTAGGTACACCCATTCCCCTGTCCTTAGCTCAGCTGTCTACAGAAAGATGGTGTTAGCTACAGCACAGATTGGCACAAGGTTCCTACTGGACTAGGGGACATTTCCATAACCTCTCAGAAAGGCCTTATCCATTTCCTGTCCAGACGCATCGACCAGAAATGTGGCCCCTCTGGTTTTGGGATTTACAATCCAGGGCTCTCTGACATCAGGGGTCACAAAAGCAGATTTCCTGGTAGAGGTCTTATACACGCCACCTTTTATTTTGCTCCCTTGCCTATGTTGAGCTTCAATAGAGATCAGTGGACAAAGTCCATTGTACCCATAAGCACCTCTGCAGCACAGAGCCTAGGTCACCTACAGGACACAGGACTGTTATGTACATACAATTTTGTTATATATAAACAAGAAGTTACAGAAGTAACAGACAGTCCTAATGTCCCGTCACGGTCATACTCAATATAAACACAAACTAAGAAGAAATTCAAGTGATGTCTTCACTGTATCCATTATGTGCTGGTTGTAATGCATTTGGTGGGAAAAGACGTCCACATCTCCAGTTCATAAACCAGCTTTGTTATGTATGTGACGGCCAGTGTATTCACCTAGACTGGTGAGAAACTCTCTGATGTCGACTAAGATTTGAGCTGTTAGAAAAGCAGCGGCCGCACTGGGCACACTCGTATGGCCTCTCCCCGGTGTGAGTGCGCTGATGTTTGACAAGGTGGCATCTCTGGACAAAGCACTTGTCACATTCGGTACATGAAAATGGCTTCTCCCCGGTGTGAGTGCGCAGATGCTTGACAAGGATACATTTCTGGACAAAGCACTTGCCGCACTCCGTGCACTGATACGGCTTCTCCCCAGTGTGAGTTCGTCGATGCATAACAAGAGCCAATCTGGCCTTAAAACAACTCCCGCACTCCGGGCATGAAAATGGTCTCTCCTCGGTGTAAGTCCTCTTATGTGACAGGAGAAACGACCTATGAGGAAAGGCTTTCCCACTGTAAGAGCGGTGAAACAGTCTGTCCTCAGTGGGACATCGTTGATGGGTGATAAAAGCCAACTTGGAGTCGAAATACCCTCCGGTCACCGGGTATCTATACAGATTACTGGCGCTATGCGTCTGCTGATGGGTGACGAGGGCTGAATGATTAGGGAAACATTGCTGACACTCCGAGCACTGATGCGTCTTCTCAGGATAGTGTGAGGAGGCGTGCGGACCTGTAGGGGACAAAAGTACTAAGATAAACCCTCTATACATCAGTGGATGGGTTGCATCATTATGTGCAATATATTATACATATGACAGACTCAGACATCTGGCTTTATTCACCATCATATAGATTGGTTCCCTAAATGTTACACCTGCCCTTCCCACATTACATTGGAGCTTTTGTAGTAAGTGTGTATTACAGTACAAGTGTAAAAGTGGATTTACACTGACACAATGGAAGCAGCCATCTCTCATTATACACTACTAGAATCTTCTCCCCAGTGCTACTGCCATTGTTACGCCAATGAGTGGTGAAAACACCAAGAAGAAGGGGACAGAAAGATAGAGAGGGATTTTCCATGTTACATTGTTATATGGGATCCCAATTTCCCTTACGTATCCTAGGTATACCTTCCATCATACAACCGCCTCTATCATATACTACCTCGTCTCAGGTCACTCTGCACCAGGCAGGGGTGGGGAGAATTAGCTCCTCTTCCTGTCCTATCCTTTGGATGATCTGTCACTAGGACTCTTCCTAGAGCTGGTCGGCCGTCTACAAAGAACGATCGGGGGAGAAGGGCCCTAGTCAAGGAGGTGACCAAGAACCAGATGCTCACTCTGTCAGAGCTACAACATTACTCTGTGGAGAGAGGAGAACCTTCCAGAAGGACAAAAATCTCTGCAGCAATCCACCAATCAGGCCTGTATGGTAGAGTGGCCAGACAGAAGCCATTCCTTAGTAAAAAGCACATGGCAGGCAGCCCACCTGGAGTTTGCCAAAATGCACCGGAAGGACTCTGAGAATATGAGAGTCAAAATTATATGGTCTGATGAGACAAAGAATGAACTCTTTGGCGTGAATGCCAGGCATCATGTTTGGAGGAAACCAGGCACTGCTCACCACCAGGCCAATACCATCCCTACAGTGAACCATGGTGGTGGGAGCATCATGCTGTGGGGATGTTTTTCAGCGGTAGGAACTTGGAGACTAGTTAGGATAGAGGGAAAGATGAATGCAGCAATGTACAGAGACATCCTGGATAAAAACCTGCTCCAGAGCGCTCTTGACCTCAGACTGGTGTGACGGTTCATCTTTCAGCAGGACAACGACCCTAAGCACACAGCCAAGATATCAAAGGAGGGGCTTCAGGACAACTCTGTGAATGGCCTTGAGTGGCCCAGCCAGAGCCCAGACTTGAGTCTGATTGAACATTTCTGGAGAGATCTAAAAATGGATGTGCACTGACGCTTCCCATCCAACCTGATGGAGCTTGAGAGGTGCTGCAGAGGAATGGGCAAAACTGGCCAAAGATAGGTGTCCCAAGCTTGTGGCATCATATTCATTAAGACCTGAGGCTGTAATTGCTGCCAAAGGTGCATCAACAAAGTATTGAGCAAAGGCTGTGACTACTAATGTACATGTGATTTCTTAGTTTTTTATTTTAAATAAATTAGCAAAAATCTAAAAAAAAAACTTTCACATTGTCATTATGGGGTGTTGTGTGGAGAATTTTGAGGTAAAAAATGAATTTATTTCAATTTGGAATAAGGCTGTAACATAACAAAATGTGGACAAAGGTATGCAACAGGGTAGACACACCAGGTGGGGTACAACAAATGATTGAGTATATGGAATTTAATTCTCCCTAAGACACGTCCACCCTGAACTTCTGGTGCGCACTTAAAGCTGTTATACGGGGAGCAGCGATTCAGGCAGGAACACAGCTCAAGAAACTCAACCTACAACGTCAGGTTGATCTGGAGCTCAAACTGAAGGAATTAGAGGACAAAAACCAATCTAGACCTACGAAATCTTTACAGAAGCAGTTAGTCGATATTAGATCTCAACTCCAGACATTACTAATGGCGCGCACCCAGGCTTCCTTGAATAGGATACGTCAGAAGTTTTATCTAACGGGGAACAGGCCGGGGAAAATGCTGGCCCGGAAGCTTAGGGCTCAACAGGCTCGGAATAGAATCAAGCTCATTATATCCCCCACAGGCACCAAAATATCTAACCCAAGAGAGATAGCGAACCAATTTGCCAAATTCTACTCCCAACTTTATAACCTCGCATTAGACCCTGCCACCCCACAACCCACCCCTTCCTCTATCAACTCCTTCTTAGCGGATTTAAACCTTCCACATATCTCAGATGATCAATTAGCATTGCTGAATACCCCATGGTCTCTATTAGAAACCCTCCAGGTGATCAAGTCCCTTCCTTAAGGTAAGGCGCCTGGCCCCGATGGCTTTACTAATGACTTCTATGTTTCGTTCCAAGATCTTCTAGCTCCCTCTTTGGTGGCAGTCTACACCGATATTACCTCACAGGGCACTCTCCCTCAGGAGATGCTCGAGGTACGTATTGTCACGATCCCTAAACCGGGTAAAGATGCGACTTTTTGCCAAAATTATCGCCCCATTGCGTTACTGAATGGGGATATTAAAATATATGCTAAATTAATCGCCTCTCGATTGAACACCCTCCTCCCCTCCCTGATACATCCGGACCAGGTTGGCTTTATCCCGGGAAGACAGGTGTCCGACAATACACGCAGGGTATTCAACCTTGTCGATTCTCTAACCCCCAAGCAAGGTCTCCTACTGCTATCTTTGGACGCAGAGAAGGCCTTTGATCGCTTAAACTGGTCTTATATGCGAGAAGTCTTACTAAAATTTGGCCTACGTGACCATATCCTCTCGTCAATATTAGCTCTATATAGCTCTCCGACGGCCCGGGTATTCAGTAATGGTTTTTTATCTAGTTCTTTTCCAATCTATAACGGTACCCGCCAGGGCTGCCCTCTCTCCCCTCTCATATTCGTTCTGGCCATAGAACCACTGGCGGCTAGGCTTCGTGCGGACCCGCAATTCCCCGGACTGAGGTTGGGCGTCACATCGCACAAACTATGTCTGTTCGCAGATGATGTTCTTTTATTTGTAACAGATCCAGCCACAACACTCCCCCACTTGCACAATGTTTTAGATAGATATTCTGCAGCATCATATTATAAATTAAATGCCTCCAAGACGGATGCTTTGCCCATCAATCTCTCTAATTCTTTGCCCGCTACTACGCGCTAAGTATCCATATAATTGGCAAACATCCTCGATACGATACCTGGGTATATATATCCCTCTATCTTCTTCTTCTGTATTTGAAGTTAATCTTCCCCCTCTGCTGTCCTCCCTTCAGTTGTTTACCAAATCATGACTCAACTATGAGGTTTCTTGGATGGGCCGTCTGGCCGCCTTCAAGATGTCGCTGCTCCCTAAATTAATGTTCTTGTTTCGCACTATTCCTTTTATCTTCCCCAAGAAGTATCTAGATAAAGCCACCACAATCTTCACTAATTATATATGGGCTTCGCGACCGCCTAAACTTGCCCGCGCGAGGATGTCCCTACCAAGGAGAGTGGGCGGCCTGGATATGCCCAATCTATCACTGTACCAGGAGCCTCCCTTCTGGCCCAGATTAAAGAATTCTACAAAAGCGTGCCTCCGGGGTGGACGTGTTTGGAGGAGGCGACCTGCCCCCGTTTTCCCTTGAAAGATCTTTTTTTGATTCCTAGATCCCTTCGCCCACGGAGCTTAAACCTCCACCCCTCTACCCGAGCCATGCTCCAGGTTTGGGACAAATTGACTGCAGCCATATCCCCTTCATATCATAATCTCTCCCTGATATCGCTACGTACGGTGGCCGCCCTGGTCCCTAATCTTAACCTGGCGGGCTGGAGGTCCAGGGGGATGGAGGGCCTGGGAGACTTATTTAATGGATCTGTGCTCGCCTCCTTTTCTGATATACAGAGACGCTTTTCTCTGCCTGACTCTGAGAGGCTTCGATATTACCAAATACAGCACTGGTGGACTAGCCTCCACCTCTCCACCACCACCTGGTATTCAGCAAGCTATAGGCCGATTCTCCTGTGCCACTTCTAGAGGGGAGATCTCCTTCTGGTATAAAACACTGCTCTCATTACTCCCTGCTCCTAAATCTAAAGCCCAAATCAGGTGGGAGGCAGATGTGGGATGTGTTCTCCAGGACTCTCAATGGCACCGCATTTTTATGTCATCTTTTACCATGTCTAAATGCCTGAATCACTCCGAAATGCATGTTAAGCTACTCCATAGATTATACCTTACACCGGAAAGGCTACATACGATCTGGCCTGCATGTTCGAAGTTTTGTTGGCGTCTATGCGGAGAGGTAGGCCACCTCTTCCATATTTTTTGGTCATGCCCCCTTGTCCAGGCATACTGGACAGAAATATTTGGCCTTATTAATAAAGTTTTGAACCTTGACCTTTCCCCCTCCCCCCTTATAGCTTTACTGAATATATACCCGCGTGGCGTGGTTATACATAACACTATGTCTTAGGCCACATCTGTCTAGCCGCGCGAGCGGCTTTAGCCCAAAACTGGAAACAGGCCACGCTGCCTCCATTGCTGAAGGTAATACACAAAATACAGCTGCACTTTTTGATGGAGACTGAACACATCCCATACTCCTTCACTGCTAAATCTCCTTTTGTGCGCTGGATGCCTTGGCATCTGTTTACTACGGAAGGTGAAGGTGCTGCATTGATGTTACGCCCCCTCCCCCCTGGACAGCCACCTCCAGCCCCATCGGCTGATGGGGCCTCCCCCCCCCCCCCCTTTAAGACCACAATGACCCCCGATTTGGGTTGTATTTATAGTGAGCCCATTGCCGTCCTCCCATCTCGGTAAATGCCTTTCTTTTTTGTTTTCCTTACGATGTACCTGTGTGATCGACTTTGAACTGTTTGCATTTATTTGCACATGTCTACTGTAACGTTCTCTTATATGTTTATGTACCTACTCCCCCCCCCCCCCCTCCCTCTCTCTTCCTTTTGTACCCCTGTTTGCAATGAAAAAAAAAAAAACTCAATAAAAACTATTGATGATAAAAAAAAATAAAAAAATGATTGAGGATCTAGGTAGACTAGAGGAATGGTCAAGAGTCTGGCAATTACAGTTTAATGCCAAAAAATGCAAAATCATGCACTTGGGTCTCAAAAATCCTAAAGCTAAATACAGTATTAATGGCACTATACTGGAAACTACTGAGGAGGAAAGGGATCTAGGAGTCACTATTTCAGATGACTTAAAGGCAGGTAAGCAATGTAACACAGCAATGAGGAAGGCTAGTCAGATGCTTGGCTGCATTGGGAGAGGAATCAGCAGCAGAAAGAAAGAAGTAATAATGCCACTGTATAGGTCATTGGTACGGCCTCATCTAGAATACTGTATTCAGTTCTGGAGGCCATATCTTCAAAAGGATATTAATACATTAGAAACTGTACAAAGGAGGGCAACTAAAATGGTGCATGGCCTACATCGCAAAACATACCCAGAAAGACTAAGAAATCTCAATATGTATAGTTTGGAGCAGAGAA
Organism: Pseudophryne corroboree; assembly: GCF_028390025.1. Classification (NCBI taxonomy): domain Eukaryota; kingdom Metazoa; phylum Chordata; class Amphibia; order Anura; family Myobatrachidae; genus Pseudophryne; species Pseudophryne corroboree. The sequence goes on along the minus strand of NC_086445.1, from coordinate 36,901,497 downwards.
GGGAAAGGGGGGACATGATAGAAACTTTCAAATATATGAAGGGTTTTAACAAAGTCCAGGAAGGAAACATTCTCCAAATGAAGAGAAGCAATAGGACAGGAGGACATGCACTGAGACTGGAGGGAGAGGGGGAGAGGGGAGGGGGGGGGGGGGGGGGGGGAGGTTCAGGGGAAATTTGCGGAAAAATTATTTCACAGAAAGGGTAGTGGACAAGTGGAATAGCCTCCCATCAGAGGTGGTAGAGGCTAAGACAGTAGAGCAATTTAAACATGCATGGGATAGACATAAGGATATCCTTACAGAGAAATAAGGATCAAATAAGGTTAGAGATAAAAAAAAAATAAAAAAAATAAGGGGCAGACTAGATGGGCCAAGTGGTTCTTATCTGCCGACAAATTCTATGTTTCTATGTTTGGAGAAAGTGAAGCACTGAATACCTTCCGGATGCACTGTAATGCCTGGTCAAAGATGGAAGAGGTATTGTACGAGTTTCCAGATGCACAAAAAGTATTTTATTTACAAAGTGAATATTACTTTTTTTCAAAGTACTCACCAGAGGAGTGTATGCAAAGTTACATGCACTCAAACTAGAGATGAGCGGGTTCGGTTTTACTCGGATTTACCCAAATCTCCTTATTGGCTATCGGACGTCACGTGTTTTGGTTAGCCAATAAGAAAAAAACAGAAATTAAGAAAATAAGATTTTACTTACCGATAAATCTATTTCTCATAGTCCGTAGTGGATGCTGGGGACTCCGTCAGGACCATGGGGAATAGCGGCTCCGCAGGAGACAGGGCACAAAAGCAAGCTTTTAGGATCACATGGTGTGTACTGGCTCCTCCCCCTATGACCCTCCTCCAAGCCTCAGTTAGGTACTGTGCCCGGACGAGCGTACACAATAAGGAAGGATCTTGAATCCCGGGTAAGACTCATACCAGCCACACCAATCACACCGTACAACTTGTGATTTGAACCCAGTTAACAGTATGATAACAATGAAGTAGCCTCTAAAAAAAAAGATGGCTCACAACAATAATAACCCGATTTTTTGTAACAATAACTATGTACAAGTATTGCAGACAATCCGCACTTGGGATGGGCGCCCAGCATCCACTACGGACTACGAGAAATAGAATTATCGGTAAGTAAATTCTTATTTTCTCTAACGTCCTAGTGGATGCTGGGGACTCCGTCAGGACCATGGGGATTATACCAAAGCTCCCAAACGGGCGGGAGAGTGCGGATGACTCTGCAGCACCGAATGAGAGAACTCCAGGTCCTCCTCAGCCAGAGTATCAAATTTGTAGAATTTAGCAAACGTGTTTGCCCCTGACCAAGTAGCTGCTCGGCAAAGTTGTAAAGCCGAGACCCCTCGGGCAGCCGCCCAAGATGAGCCCACCTTCCGTGTGGAATGGGCTTTTACAGTTTTTGGCTGTGGCATGCCTGCCACAGAATGTGCAAGCTGAATTGTACTACAAATCCAACGAGCAATAGTCTGCTTAGAAGCAGGAGCACCCAGCTTTTTTGGGTGCCTACAATATAAACAGCAAGTCAGACTTTCTGACTCCAGCCGTCCTGGAATTATATATATATATATTTTCAGGGCCCTGACAACGTCTAGCAACTTGGAGTCCTCCAAGTCCCTAGTAGCCGCAGGCACCACAATAGGTTGTTTCAGGTGAAACGCCGACACCACCTTAGGAAGAAACTGGGGACGAGTCCGCAGTTCTGCCCTGTCCGAATGGAAAATCAAATATGGGCTTTTGTAAGACAAAGCCGCCAATTTTAACAATCGCCTGGCCCAGGCCAGGGCCAACAGCATGGTCACTTTCCATGTGAGATATTTCAAATCCACAGATTTGAATGGTTCAAACCAATATGATTTGAGGAATCCCAACACTACGTTGAGATCCCACGGTGCCACTGGAGGCACACAAGGGCTGTATATGCAATACTCCCTTGACAAACGTCTGGACTTCAGGAACTGAAGCCAATTCTTTCTGGAAGAAAATCTATAGGGCCGAAACTTGAACCTTAATGGACCCCAATTTGAGGCTCATAGACACTCCTGTTTGCAGGAAGTGCAGAAAACGACCTAGTTGAAATTTTTTCGTGGGGCCTTCCTGGCCTCACCCACGCAACATATTTTCACCACATGTGGTGATAACGTTGTGCGGTCACCTCCTTCCTGGCTTTGACCAGGGTAGGTATGACCTCTTCCGGAATGCCTTTTCCCTTAGGATCCGGCGTTCAAACCGCCATGCCGTCAAACGCAGTCGCGGTAAGTCTTGGAACAGACAAGGTCCCTGCTGGAGCAGGTCCTTTCTTAAAGGCCGATGCCACGGTTCCTCTTGGAACAGACATGGTACTTGCTGAAAGCAAATCCCTTCTTAGCTCCCGAGGCCATTAGTCCTCTGTGAGCATCTGTTGAAGTTCCGGTTACCAAGTCCCTCTTGGCCAATCCGGAGCCACGAGTATAGTTCTTACTCCTCTATGTCTTATAATTCTCAATACCTTGGTTATGAGAAGCAGAGGAGGGAACACATACACCGACTGTTACACCCACGGTGTTACCAGGACGTCCACAGCTATCGCCTGAAGGTCTCGTGACCTGGCGCAATACCTGTCCCATTTTTTGTTCGGGCGGGACGCCATCATGTCCACCTTTGGTCTTTCCCAACGGTTCACAATCATGCGGAAAACTTCCCGATGAAGTTCCCACTCTCCCGGGTGGAGGTCGTGCCTGCTGAGGAAGTCTGCTTCCCAGTCGTCCACTCCCGGAATGAACACTGCTGACAGTGCTATCACATGATTTTCCGCCTAGCGAAAAATCCTTGCAGTTTTGCCACTGCCCTCCTGCTTCTTGTGCCGCCCTTTCTGTTTACGTGGGCGACTGCCGTGATGTTATCCCACTGGATCAATACCGGCTGACCTTGAAGCAGAGGTCTTGCTAAGCTTAGAGCATTATAAATTTGCTCTTAGCTCCAGTATATTTATGTGGAGAGAATTCTCCAGACTTGATCACACTCCTTGTGTGACTGCTCCCCAGCCTCTCAGGCTGGCCTCCGTGGTCACCAGCATCCAATCCTGAATGCCGAATCTGCGGCCCTCTAGAAGATGAGCACTCTGTAATCACCACAGGAGAGACACCCTTGTCCTTGGATATAGGGTTATCCGCTGATGCATCTGAAGATGCGATCCGGACCATTTGTCCAGCAGATCCCACTGAAGAGTTCTTGCGTGAAATCTGCCGAATGGAAGCGCTTCGTAATAAGCCACCATTTTATCCAGGACTCTTGTGCAATGATGCACTGACACTTTTCCTGGTTTTAGGAGGATCCCGATTAGCTCGGATAACTCCCTGGCTTTCTCCTCTGGGAGAAACACCTTTTCCTGGACTGTGTCCAGAATCATCCCTAGGACCAGCAGACGTGTCGTCGGAACAACTGCGGTTTTGGAATATTTAGAATCCACCCGTGCTGTCGTAGAACTACTTGAGATAGTGCTACTCCGACCTCCAACTGTTCTCTGGACCTTGTTCTTATCAGGAGGTCGTCCATTTTCTTTGAAGACGAATCCTCCTTTCGGTCATTACCTTGGTAAGGACCCGGGGTGCCTTGGACAATCCAACGGCATCGTCTTGAAACTGATAGTGACAGTTCTGTACCACGAACCTGAGGTACCCTTGGTGAGAAAAGGCAAATTTTGGGACATGGAGGTAAGCATCCCTGATGTCCCGGGACACCATATAGTCCCCTTGTTCTTTGCTATCACTGCTCTGAGTGACTCCATCTGGATTTGAACCCTTGAAAGTGTTCAAATTTTCCAGATTTAGAATAGGTCTCACCTAGCCTTCAGTACCACCATATAGTGTGGAGTAATACCCCTTTCCTTGTTGTCGGAGGGGTAATTTTATTATCACCTGCTGGGAATACAGCTTGTGAATTGTTTTCAATACTGCCTCCCTGTCGGAGGGAGACATTGGTACAGCAGACTACAGGAACCTGCGAGGGGGGAAACCTCTCGACATTCCAATCTGTACCCCTTGGATACTACTTGTAGGATCCAGGGGTCCTGTACGGTCCCAGCGTCATGCTGAGAACTTGGTAGAAGCGGTGGAGGGCTTCTGTTCCTGGGAATGGGCTGCCTGCTGCAGTCTTCTTCCCTTTCCTCTATCCCTGGGCAGATATGACTCTTATAGGGACGAAAGGACTGAGGCTGAAAAGACGGTGTCTTTTTCTGCAGAGATGTGACTTAGGGTAAAAAACGGTGGATTTTCCAGCAGTTGCCCTGGCCACCAGGTCCCATGGACCGACCCCAAATAACTCCTCCCCTTTATACGGCAATACATCTTTGTGCCGTTTGGAATCTGCATCACCTGACCACTGTCGTGTCCATAAACATCTTCTTGCAGATATGGACATCGCATTTACTCTTGATGCCAGAGTGCAAATATCCCTCTGCGCATCTAGCATATATAGAAATGCATCCTTTAAATGCTCTATAGTCAATAAAATACTGTCCCTGTCAAAGGTATCAATATTTTTAGTCAGGGAATCCGACCAAGCCACCTCAGCTCTGCACATCCAGGCTGAGGCGATCGCTGGTCGCAGTATAACACCAGCATGTGTGTGTATACTTTTTAGGATATTTTTCAGCCTCCTATCAGCTGGCTCCTTAAGTACGGCCCTATCCGTAGATGGTACCGCCACTTGTTCTGATAAGCGTGTGAGCGCCTTATCCACCCTGAGGGGTGTTTCCCACCGCGCCTTAACTTCTGGCGGGAAAGGGTATACCGCCAATAATTTTCTATCGGGGGAAACCCACGCATCATCACACACTTCATTTAATTTATCTGATTCAGGAAAAACTACAGGTAGTTTTTTCACCTCACACATAATACCCTTTTTTGTGGTACTTGGAGTATCAGAAATATGTAACACCTCCTTCATTGCCCTTAACGTGTGGCCCTAAAAGAAAATACGTTTGTTTCTTCACCGTCGACACTGAAATCAGTGTCCGTGTCTGGGTCTGTGTCGACCGACTGAGGTAAATGGGCATTTTACAGCCCCTGACTGTGTTTGAGACGCCTGGACAGATACTAATTTGTTCGCCGGCTCTCTCATGTCGTCAACCGGCTTGCAGCGTGTTGACATTGTCACGTAATTCCATAAATAAGCCATCCATTCCGGTGTCGACTCCCTAGAGAGTGACATCACCATTACAGGCAATTTGCTCCGCCTCCTCACCAATATTTTCCTCATACATGTCGACACACACGTACCGACATACAGCACACACATAGGGAATGCTCTGATAGAGGACAGGACCCACTAGCCCTTTGGGGAGACAGAGGGAGAGTTTGCCAGCACACACCAAAACGCTATAATTATCCAGGGACAACCTTTATATAAGTGTTCCTCCCTTATAGCATTTTAATATATATACATATCGCCAAATCAGTGCCCCCCCTCTCTGTTTTAACCCTGTTTCTGTAGTGCAGTGCAGGGGAGAGCATGGGAGCCTTCCCACCAGCCTTTCTGTGAGGGAAAATGGCGCTGTGTGCTGAGGAGAATAGGCCCCGCCCCCTTTTCGGCGGGCTTCTTCTCCGGAGTTTTAGATATCTGGCAGGGTTTAAATACATCCATATAGCCTCAAGGGCTATATGTGATGTATTTTTCGCCATACAGGTATTATACATTGCTGCCCAGGGCGCCCCCCCCCCAGCGCCCTGCACCCTCCGTGACCGCTGTGTGAAGTGTGCTGACAACAATGGCGCACAGCTGCAGTGCTGTGCGCTACCTGATGAAGACTGAGAGTCTTCTGCCGCCTGGTTCCGGACCTCTTCATCTTCAGCATCTGCAAGGGGGGTCGGCGGCGCGGCTCCGGGACGAACCCCAGGGCGAGCCCTGTGTTCCGACTCCCTCTGGAGCTATGTCCAGTAGCCTAAGAATCCAATCCATCCTGCACGCAGGTGAGTTGAAAATCTCTCCCCTAAGTCCCTCGATGCAGTGAGCCTGTTGCCAGCAGGACTCACTGAAAATAAAGAACCTAAAAACTTTTTCTAAGCAACTCTTTAAGAGAGCCACCTAGATTGCACCCTTCTCGGCCGGGCACAAAAACCTAACTGAGGCTTGGAGGAGGGTCATAGGGGGAGGAGCCAGTACACACCATGTGATCCTAAAAGCTTGCTTTTGTGCCCTGTCTCCTGCGGAGCCGCTATTCCCCATGGTCCTGACGGAGTCCCCAGCATCCACTAGGACGTTAGAGAAATGGCGATAATTCTGGCGTAAAGAACAGTGTAAGTCCAAACCCGCTCATCTCTAACTCAAACCACTTGTTGAAGCAGCTGGATCAGTCCGAAGCAGGTACGTACATGGTAGATGAAGGTCTCCACTGCAGCTTCCAGTGACTCAAAATGAATCCCAAAGATCTTGTGCTTGATTTGTGGGAATGCGAAGGTCTGGACTGTACTGCAGACTACCAAACTTCTGGATGCGTCATGGGCCAGAAAATACACCACTTTCCAGGACTTGTGTGCAGGTGCTATGCTCTAATGGAGAAGGGCACAACGAGTGCGAGTCCTTGGTCGGCACCTGGAAATGGCTTTAGCAGCATGGCTTTAGATGGCTTGCCAGTCCCCAGAGACGGAGCGCTGCTGCACAAGTGGTTCGGTAGTTACATGTCCAGTCTTGGCCACAAAAGCCACCCCCCTTCTGCTTGGTCACACTGCACTCATGTTGTAACTTCTGTGGCAGCGCACCTCCTACTAAGGGTCCACTGTGACGACTGTTTGGTATTGGGGGTCTAAGCTGTATATCCAGCATTTACTGCCTCTGATGACTGCCATCAAACCTGGCCAGCATGTTGCAGAACCAAGTCACCCAAGCCTTCTTCTGCTCTTAAATCAACTGACTGGGCACCCAGCATGCAGAAACATTACTCAGGCCCAGCTTTTCGTGGAGTATCAAGTGGATGGATCCCTGCAGTGATGACTATCTCCTTCTCTAAACCTTACACCCAGACACTGGTATAATTTAATTAGGCACACATAAATTATAAACTATCAAAGTGGGATTATTGAGAAAATTATATATTACTATAAGAATATGTAATCCAAGTATCTCTACCTGCTATATAAACCCCAGGGTACCCCCTATATAACAACATTATCTGGTCACAGAGTACTGTTCCATTGATGGTGATATTTCGTTTTGCTGTGACAAAGCAACTGAACTGGCAGCTCCCCAAAGCAATGCTGAGGTATGACCTATATACAGAATTAACATTTACTGCATCATATCAAGGAATTAGCTTGTGTAACAGGAATAGAAGACTTTTTCATTGTAATGAGTGGATGGAAGAACATGGGTGACCCAAGGAGCAATAGATGTACCTTAAAATAAGAATTTACTTACCGATAATTCTATTTCTCGGAGTCCGTAGTGGATGCTGGGGACTCCGTAAGGACCATGGGGAATAGCGGCTCCGCAGGAGACTGGGCACATCTAAAGAAAGCTTTAGGACTATCTGGTGTGCACTGGCTCCTCCCCCTATGACCCTCCTCCAAGCCTCAGTTAGGATACTGTGCCCGGACGAGCGTACACAATAAGGAAGGATTTTGAATCCCGGGTAAGACTCATACCAGCCACACCAATCACACTGTACAACTTGTGATCTGAACCCAGTTAACAGCATGATAACAGAGGAGCCTCTAGAAAAGATGGCTCACTACAGCAATAACCCGAATTTTTTGGTAACAATAACTATGTACCAGTATTGCAGACAATCCGCACTTGGGATGGGCGCCCAGCATCCACTACGGACTACGAGAAATAGAATTATCGGTAAGTACATTCTTATTTTCTCTAACGTCCTAAGTGGATGCTGGGGACTCCGTAAGGACCATGGGGATTATACCAAAGCTCCCAAACGGGCGGGAGAGTGCGGATGACTCTGCAGCACCAAATGAGAGAACTCCAGGTCCTCCTCAGCCAGGGTATCAATTTTGTAGATTTTTACAAACGTATTTGCTCCTGACCAAGTAGCTGCTCGGCAAAGTTGTAAAGCCGAGACCCCTCGGGCAGCCGCCCAAGATGAGCCCACCTTCCTTGTGGAGTGGGCATTTACAGATTTTTGGCTGTGGCAGGCCTGCCACAGAATGTGCAAGCTGAATTGTATTACAAATCCAACGAGCAATAGTCTGCTTAGAAGCAGGAGCACCCAGCTTGTTGGGTGCATACAGGATAAACAGCGAGTCAGATTTCCTGACTCCAGCCGTCCTGGAAACATATATTTTCAGGGCCCTGACAACATCTAGCAACTTGGAGTCCTCCAAGTCCCTAGTAGCCGCAGGCACCACAATAGGCTGGTTCAGGTGAACGCTGAAACCACCTTAGGGAGAAACTGAGGACGAGTCCTCAATTCCGCCCTGTCCGAATGGAAAATCAGATAAGGGCTTTTACAGGATAAAGCCGCCAATTCTGACACGCGCCTGGCCCAGGCCAGGGCCAACAGCATGACCACTTTCCATGTGAGATATTTTAACTCCACGGATTTAAGTGGTTCAAACCAATGTGACTTTTGGAACCCAAAAACTACATTGAGATCCCAAAGTGCCACTGGAGGCACAAAAAGAGGCTGTATATGCAGTACCCCTTTTACAAACGTCTGAACTTCAGGGACTGAAGCTAGTTCTTTTTGGAAGAAAATTGACAGAGCCGAAATTTGAACCTTAATGGACCCCAATTTCAGGCCCATAGACACTCCTGTTTGCAGGAAATGTAGGAATCGACCCAGTTGAATTTCCTCCGTCGGGCCTTACTGGCCTCGCTCCACGCAACATATTTTCGCCAAATGCGGTGATAATGTTTTGCGGTTACATCCTTCCTGGCTTTGATCAGGATAGGGATGACTTCACCCGGAATGCCTTTTTTCCTTCAGGATCCGGCGTTCAACCGCCATGCCGTCAAACGCAGCCGCGGTAAGTCTTGGAACAGACAGGGTCCTTGCTGGAGCAGGTCCCTTCTTAGAGGTAGAGGCCACGGATCCTCCGTGAGCATCTCTTGAAATTCCGTTTACCAAGTCCTTCTTGGCCAATCCGGAGCCACGAATATAGTGCTTACTCCTCTCCATCTTATCAATCTCAGTACCTTGGGTATGAGAGGCAGAGGAGGGAACACATACCCTGACTGGTACACCCACGGTGTTACCAGAGCGTCTACAGCTATTGCCTGAGGGTCCCTTGACCTGGCGCAATACCTGTCGAGTTTTTCCCAACGGTTTATAATCATGTGGAAGACTTCTGGGTGAAGTCCCCACTCTCCCGGGTGGAGGTCGTGCTGAGGAAGTCTGCTTCCCAGTTGTCCACTCCCGGAATGAATACTGCTGACAGTGCTATCACATGATTTTCCGCCCAGCGAAGAATCCTTGCAGCTTCTGCCATTGCCCTCCTGCTTCTTGTGCCACCCTGTCTGTTTACGTGGGTGACTGCCGTGATGTTGTCCGACTGGATCAACACCGGCTGACCTTGAAGCAGAGGTCTTGCTAAGCTTAGAGCATTGTAAATGGCCCTTAGCTTCAGGATATTTATGTGAAGTGATGTCTCCAGGCTTGACCATAAGCCCTGGATATTCCTTCCCTGTGTGACTGCTCCCCAGCCTCGCAGGCTGGCATCCGTGGTCACCAGGACCCAGTCCTGAATGCCGAATCTGCGGCCCTCTAGAAGATGAGCACTCTGCAACCACCACAGGAGGGATACCCTTGTCCTTGGTGACAGGGTTATCCGCTGATGCATCTGAAGATGCGACCCGGACCATTTGTCCAGCAGGTCCCACTGGAAAGTTCTTGCGTGGAATCTGCCGAATGGGACTGCTTCGTAGGAAGCCACCATTTTACCCAGAACCCTTGTGCATTGATGCACTGAGACTAGGCTCGGTTTTAGGAGGTTCCTGACTAGCTCGGATAACTCCCTGGCTTTCTCCTCTGGGAGAAACACCTTTTTCTGGACTGTGTCCAGGATCATCCCTAGGAACAGAAGACAAGTCGTCGGAACCAGCTGCGATTTTGGAATATTGAGAATCCAATCGTGCTGCCGCAACACTACCTGAGATAGTGCTACACCGACCTCCAACTGTTCCCTGGATCTTACCCTTATCAGGGAATCGTCCAAGTAAGGGATAACTAAAATTCCCTTCCTTCGAAGGAAAATCATCATTTCGGCCATTACCTTGGTAAAGACCCGGGGTGCCGTGGACCATCCATACAGCAGCGTCTGAACTGATAGTGACAGTTCTGTACCATAAACCTGAGGTACCCTTGGTGAGAAGGGTAAATTTTGACATGAAGGTAAGCATCCTTGATGTCCCGAGACATCATGTAGTCCCCTTCTTCCAGGTTCGCAATCACTGCTCTGAGTGACTCAATCTTGAACTTGAACCTCTGTATGTAAGTGTTCAAAGATTTTAGATTTAGAATCGGTCTCACCGAGCCGTCTGGCTTCGGTACCACAACAGTGTGGAATAATACCCCGTTCCCTGTTGCAGGAGGGGTACCTTGATTATCACCTGCTGGGAATACAGCTTGTGAATGGCTTCCAAAACTGTCTCCGTGTCAGAAGGAGACATCGGTAAAGCAGACTTTAGGAAACGGCGAGGGGGAGACGTCTCGAATTCTAATTTGTACCCCTGAGATATCACCTAAAGGATCCAGGGGTCTACTTGCGAGTGAGCCCACTGCGCGCTGAAATTCATTGAGACGGGCCCCCACCGTGCCTAATTCTGCTTGTAAAGCCCCAGCGTCATACTGAGGGCTTGGCAGAGGTGGGAGAGGGTTTCTGTTCCTGGGAACTGGCTGATTTCTGCAGCCTTTTTTCCTCTCCCTCTGTCACGGGGCAGAAATGAGGAACCTTTTGCCCCTTGTCCACGAAAAGACTGCGCCTGATAATACGGCGTCTTCTCATGTTGAGAGGCGACCTGGGGTACAAACGTGGATTTCCCAGCTGTTGCCGTGGCCACCAGGTCTGAAAGACCGACCCCAAATAACTCCTCCCCTTCATAAGGCAATACTTCCAAATGCCGTTTGGAATACGCATCACCTGACCACTGACGTGTCCATAACCCTCTACTGGTAGAAATGGACAACGCACTTAGACTTGATGCCAGTCGGCAAATATTCCGCTGTGCATCACGCATATATAGAAATGCATCTTTTAAATGCTCTATAGGCAAAAATATACTGTCCCTATCTAGGGTATCAATATTTTCAGTCAGGGAATCCGACCACGCCAACCCAGCACTGCACATCCAGGCTGAGGCTATTGCTGGTCGCAGTATAACACCAGTATGTGTGTAAATACATTTTAGGATACCCTCCTGCTTTCTATCTGCAGGATCCTTAAGGGCGGCCATCTCAGAAGAGGGTAGAGCCCTTACAAGCGTGTGAGCGCTTTATCCCCCCTAGGGGGTGTTTCCCAACGCACCCCAACCTCTGGCGGGAAAGGATATAATGCCAATAACATTTTAGAAATTATCAGTCGTTATCGGGGGAAAACCACGCATCATCACACACCTCATTTAATTTCTCAGATTCAGGAAAACTACAGGTAGTTTTTCCTCACCGAACATAATACCCCTTTTTGGTGGTATTCGTATTATCAGAAATGTGTAAAACATTTTTCATTGCCTCAATCATGTAACGTGTGGCCCTACTGGAAGTCACATTTGTCTCTTCACCGTCGACACTGGAGTCAGTATCCGTGTCGGCGTCTATATCTGCCATCTGAGGTAACGGGCGCTTTAGAGCCCCTGACGGCCTATGAGACGTCTGGACAGGCACAAGCTGAGTAGCCGGCTGTCTCATGTCAACCACTGTCTTTTATACAGAGCTGACACTGTCACATAATTTCTTCCAACAGTTCATCCACTCAGGTGTCGACCCCCTAGGGGGTGACATCACTATTTCAGGCAATCTGCTCCGTCTCCACATCATTTTTCTCCTCATACATGTCGACACAAACGTACCGACACACAGCACACACACAGGGAATGCTCTGATAGAGGACAGGACCCCACTAGCCCTTTGGGGAGACAGAGGGAGAGTTTGCCAGCACACACCAGAGCGCTATATATATATATATACAGGGATAACCTTATATAAGTGTTTCTCTATCGTCCTAGTGGATGCTGGGGTTCCTGAAAGGACCATGGGGAATAGCGGCTCCGCAGGAGACAGGGCACAAAAAGTAAAGCTTTTCCAGATCAGGTGGTGTGCACTGGCTCCTCCCCCTATGACCCTCCTCCAGACTCCAGTTAGATTTTTGTGCCCGGCCGAGAAGGGTGCAATTCTAGGTGGCTCTCATAAAGAGCTGCTTAGAGAAAGTTTAGCTTAGGTTTTTTATTTTACAGTGATTCCTGCTGGCAACAGGATCACTGCAACGAGGGACAGAGGGGAGAAGAAGTGAACTCACCTGCGTGCAGGATGGATTGGCTTCTTGGCTACTGGACATCAGCTCCAGAGGGACGATCACAGGTACAGCCTGGATGGTCACCGGAGCCGCGCCGCCGGCCCCCTTGCAGATGCTGAAGTAAGAAGAGGTCCAGAATCGGCGGCTGAAGACTCCTGCAGTCTTCTAAAGGTAGCGCACAGCACTGCAGCTGTGCGCCATTTTCCTCTCAGCACACTTCACACGCAGTCACTGAGGGTGCAGGGCGCTGGGGGGGGGCGCCCTGGGAGGCAAATGAAAACCTATTAAAAGGCTAAAAATACCTCACATATAGCCCCCAGAGGCTATATGGAGATATTTAACCCCTGCCTGTATTCACAAAATAGCGGGAGACGAGCCCGCCGAAAAAGGGGCGGGGCCTATCTCCTCAGCACACGGCGCCATTTCCTCTCACAGCTCCGCTGGTCAGGACGGCTCCCAGGTCTCTCCCCTGCACTGCACTACAGAAACAGGGTAAAACAGAGAGGGGGGGCAAATTTAATGGCAATATCTTGATATATATAAAGCAGCTATAAGGGAGCACTTATTATAAGGCTATCCCTGTCATATATAGCGCTTTTTGGTGTGTGCTGGCAGACTCTCCCTCTGTCTCCCCAAAGGGCTAGTGGGTCCTGTCTTCGTTTAGAGCATTCCCTGTGTGTCTGCTGTGTGTCGGTACGTGTGTGTCGACATGTATGAGGACGATATTGGTGTGGAGGCGGAGCAATTGCCAAATATGGGGATGTCACCTCCTAGGGGGTCGACACCAGAATGGATGCCTTTATTTGTGGAATTACGGGATAGCGTCAACTCGCTTAAGCAGTCGTTTGACGACATGAGGCGGCCGGACAATCAATTAGTGCCTGTCCAGGCGCCTCAAACACCGTCAGGGGCTGTAAAACGCCCTTTGCCTCAGTCGGTCGACACAGACCCAGACACAGGCACTGATTCCAGTGGTGACGGTGACGAATCAACCGTATTTTCCAGTAGGGCCACACGTTATATGATTTTGGCAATGAAGGAGGCGTTACATTTAGCTGATACTACAGGTACCACTAAACAGGGTATTATGTGGGGTGTGAAAAAACTACCTATAGTTTTTCCTGAATCAGAAGAATTAAATGACGTGTGTGATGAAGCGTGGGTTGCCCCTGATAAAAAGCTGATAATTTCAAAGAAATTATTGGCATTATACCCTTTCCCGCCAGAGGTTAGGGAGCGCTGGGAAACACCTCCTAGGGTGGACAAGGCGCTAACACGCTTATCAAAACAAGTGGCGTTACCTTCTCCTGAGACGGACGCACTTAAAGATCCATCAGATAGGAGGATGGAAAATATCCAAAAAAGTATATACACACATGCAGGTGTTATACTACGACCAGCTATAGCGTCTGCCTGGATGTGCAGTGCTGGGGTAGCTTGGTCAGAGTCCCTGATTGAAAATATTGATACCCTGGACAGGGACAATATTTTACTGTCGTTAGAACAAATAAAGGATGCATTTCTTTATATGCGTGATGCACAGAGGGATATCTGCACACTGGCATCACGGGTAAGTGCTATGTCCATTTCGGCCAGAAGAGATTTATGGACGCGACAGTGGACAGGCGATGCGGATTCAAAACGACATATGGAAGTTTTGCCGTATAAAGGGGAGGAGTTATTTGGAGTCGGTCTATCAGATTTGGTGGCCACGGCTACAGCCGGGAAATCCACCTTTCTACCTCAAGTCACTCCCCAACAGAAAAAGGCACCGACTTTTCAACCGCAGCCCTTTCGTTCCTTTAAAAATAAGAGAGCAAAGGGCTATTCATATCTGCCACGAGGCAGAGGTCGAGGGAAGAAACAGCAACAGGCAGCTCCTTCCCAGGAACAGAAGCCTTCCCCGGCTTCTACAAAAGCCTCAGCATGACGCTGGGGCTTCTCAAGCGGACTCGGGGACGGTGGGAGGTCGTCTCAAAAATTACAGCGCGCAGTGGGCTCACTCGCAGGTAGATCCCTGGATCCTGCAGATAATATCTCAGGGGTACAGGTTGGAATTAGAGACAGATCCACCTCGCCGTTTCCTGAAGTCTGCTTTACCAACGTCCCCTTCCGAAAGGGAGACGGTTTTGGAAGCCATTCACAAGCTGTACTCTCAGCAGGTGATAGTCAAGGTACCTCTTCTACAACAAGGGAAGGGGTATTATTCCACTCTATTTGTGGTACCGAAGCCGGATGGCTCGGTAAGGCCTATTCTAAATCTGAAGTCCTTGAACCTGTACATAAAGAAGTTCAAGTTCAAGATGGAGTCACTCAGAGCAGTGATAGCGAACCTGGAAGAAGGGGACTTTATGGTATCCTTGGACATCAAGGATGCGTATCTCCACGTTCCAATTTACCCCTCACACCAGGGGTACCTCAGGTTCGTTGTACAAAACTGTCACTATCAGTTTCAGACGCTGCCGTTTGGTTTGTCCACGGCACCTCGGGTCTTTACAAAGGTAATGGCCGAGATGATGATTCTTCTTCGAAGAAAAGGCGTATTAATTATCCCATACTTGGACGATCTCCTAATAAGGGCAAGGTCCAGAGAACAGCTAGAGATGGGATTAGCAATATCTCAAGAGGTGCTAAAGCAGCACGGATGGATTCTGAATATTCCAAAATCCCAATTAATGCCGACAACTCGTCCGCTGTTCCTAGGGATGATTCTGGACACGGTTCAGAAAAAGGTTTTTCTTCCCGAGGAAAAAGCCAAGGAGTTATCCGACCTGGTCAGGAATCTCCTAAAACCAGGAAAGGTGTCTGTACATCAATGCACAAGAGTCCTGGGAAAAATGGTGGCTTCTTACGAAGCAATTCCATTCGGCAGATTCCATGCAAGGTCGAGCCTGGAAAAGTCTCTTCACATAAACATTCTGGAACTAAGAGCAATCTACAATGCTCTAAGCCAGGCGGAACCTCTGCTTCAAGGAAGACCGGTGTTGATCCAGTCGGACAACATCACGGCAGTCGCCCATGTAAACAGACAGGGCGGCACAAGAAGCAGGAGTGCAATGGCAGAAGCTGCCAGGATCCTTCGCTGGGCGGAGAATCACGTGATAGCACTGTCAGCAGTGTTCATCCCGGGAGTGGACAACTGGGAAGCAGACTTCCTCAGCAGACACGATCTTCACCCGGGAGAGTGGGGACTTCATCCAGAAGTTTTCCACATGCTAATAAACCGTTGGGAAAGACCAATGGTGGACATGATGGCGTCTCGCCTCAACAAAAAACTGGACAGGTACTGCGCTAGGTCAAGAGATCCGCAGGCAATAGCTGTGGACGCGCTGGTAACACCTTGGGTGTACCAGTCGGTGTATGTGTTTCCTCCTCTGCCTCTCATACCAAAGGTATTGAGAATCATAAGGCAAAGCGGAGTAAGAACGATACTAGTGGCTCCGGATTGGCCAAGAAGGTCTTGGTACCCGGAACTTCAAGAGATGGTCACGGACGATCCGTGGCCTCTACCTCTAAGACAGGACCTGCTTCAGCAGGGACCGTGTCTATTCCAAGACTTACCGCGGCTGCGTTTGACGGCATGGCGGTTGAACGCCAGATCCTAAAAGGAAAAGGCATTCCAGAAGAAGTCATTCCTACCTTGATTAAGGCAAGAAAGGAAGTCACCGCGAAGCATTATCACCGCATTTGGCGGAAATATGTTGCGTGGTGCGAGGATCGGAGTGCTCCGACGGAGGAATTTCAACTGGGTCGTTTCCTACATTTCCTGCAATCAGGATTGTCTATGGGTCTCAAATTGGGATCTATTAAGGTTCAAATTTCGGCCCTGTCAATATTCTTCCAAAAAGAATTGGCCTCAGTTCCTGAGGTCCAGACTTTTGTCAAAGGAGTACTGCATATACAGCCTCCTGTGGTGCCTCCGGTGGCACCGTGGGATCTAAATGTAGTTTTAGATTTCCTCAAATCCCATTGGTTTGAACCACTAAAAGATGTGGATTTGAAATATCTCACATGGAAAGTGACTATGTTACTGGCCCTGGCGTCCGCCAGGAGAGTATCTGAACTGGCGGCTTTATCTTATAAAAGCCCTTATTTAATTTTCCATTCGGATAGGGCAGAGCTGCGGACGCGTCCGCATTTTCTCCCTAAGGTGGTATCAGCGTTTCACCTGAACCAGCCTATTGTAGTGCCTGCGGCTACAAGCGACTTGGAGGACTCCAAGTTGTTGGACGTTGTCAGAGCTTTAAAAATATACATTTCAAGGACGGCTGGAGTCAGAAAATCTGACTCGCTGTTTATACTGTATGCACCCAACAAGTTGGGTGCGCCTGCTTCTAAGCAGTCGATTGCTCGTTGGATTTGTAACACAATTCAACTTGCACATTCTGTGGCAGGCCTGCCACAGCCTAAATCTGTTAAGGCCCATTCCACA
Source organism: Pseudophryne corroboree (assembly GCF_028390025.1). Classification (NCBI taxonomy): domain Eukaryota; kingdom Metazoa; phylum Chordata; class Amphibia; order Anura; family Myobatrachidae; genus Pseudophryne; species Pseudophryne corroboree. The sequence continues at coordinate 36,884,601 of NC_086445.1, read as the reverse complement.
AGGAAGGTGGGCTCATCTTGGGCGGCTGCCCGAGGGGTCTCGGCATTACAACTCTGCCGAGCAGCTACGTGGTCAGGGGAGAACACGTTTGTAAAATTCTACAAATTTGATACCCTGGCAAAGGAGGACCTGGAGTTCTCTCATTCGGTGCTGCAGAGTCATCCGCACTCTCCCGCCCGTTTGGGAGCTTTGGTATAATCCCCATGGTCCTTTCAGGAACCCCAGCATCCACTAGGACGATAGAGAAAATAAGAATTTACTTACCGATAATTCTATTTCTCGGAGTCCGTAGTGGATGCTGGGCGCCCATCCCAAGTGCGGATTATCTGCAATACTTGTACATAGTTATTGTTAACTAATTCGGGTTATTGTTTAGGGAGCCATCTTTCAGAGGCTCCTCTGTTATCATACTGTTAACTGGGTTTAGATCACAAGTTGTACGGTGTGATTGGTGTGGCTGGTATGAGTCTTACCCGGGATTCAAAATCCTCCCTTATTGTGTACGCTCGTCCGGGCACAGTACCTAACTGGAGTCTGGAGGAGGGTCATAGGGGGAGGAGCCAGTGCACACCACCTGATCTGGAAAAGCTTTACTTTTTGTGCCCTGTCTCCTGCGGAGCCGCTATTCCCCATGGTCCTTTCAGGAACCCCAGCATCCACTACGGACTCCGAGAAATAGAATTATCGGTAAGTAAATTCTTATTTTTTCCCCTTATAGCTGCTGTATCTTTAATACTGCGCTTAATTAGTGCCCCCCCTCTCTTTTTAAACCCTTTCTGTAGTGTAGTGACTGCAGGGGAGAGACAGGGAGCTTCCCTCCAACTGAGCTGTGAGGGAAAATGGCGCCAGTGTGCTGAGGAGATAGGCTCCGCCCCTTTCTCGGCGGCCTTATCTCCCGTTTTTCTATGTATTCTGGCAGGGGTTAAATGCATCCATATAGCCCAGGAGCTATATGTGATGCATTTTTTTGCCATCCAAGGTGTTTTTTATTGCGTCTCAGGGCGCCCCCCCCCCAGCGCCCTGCACCCTCAGTGACCGGAGTGTGAAGTGTGCTGAGAGCAATGGCGCACAGCTGCAGTGCTGTGCGCTACCTTGTTGAAGACAGGACGTCTTCTGCCACCGATTTTCCGGACCTCTTCTGCCTTCTGGCTCTGTAAGGGGGCCGGCGGCGCGGCTCTGGGACCCATCCAGGCTGGGCCTGTGATCGTCCCTCTGGAGCTAATGTCCAGTAGCCTAAGAAGCCCAATCCACTCTGCACGCAGGTGAGTTCGCTTCTTCTCCCCTTAGTCCCTCGATGCAGTGAGCCTGTTGCCAGCAGGTCTCACTGAAAATAACAAACCTAAACTAAAACTTTCACTAAGAAGCTCAGGAGAGCCCCTAGTGTGCACCCTTCTCTTTCGGGCACAGAGATCTAACTGAGGCTTGGAGGAGGGTCATAGGGGGAGGAGCCAGTGCACACCAGATAGTCCTAAAGCTTTCTTTAGATGTGCCCAGTCTCCTGCGGAGCCGCTATTCCCCATGGTCCTTACGGAGTCCCCAGCATCCACTTAGGACGTTAGAGAAACAGATTTTTGCAATGACTTGTCCCATGCCAAAAACTGGTAAATTAAAAACTGTGTGTCAGAACTGAGGTCTGTTGTGTTCCTGGCAGTGACACTAGTGGACCAGTGGTGGGAGCTAGATGAAAGAAGCTGGGATGCTTGATACGGCTCTTGCACAAGAGCAGGAGACTGGCACGTACCAGGAAGATGACTAATACCCAAATCAGAGGTGCGGAGTCCAACACGCTGGCGGTCTTCACTAGGGACTCCCGGAAGGAAGTTTGGACTCCGCTGCGCCCGACGTGCAGATTACGGCCCTCTGACTGGGTATACCGGCACTATTTTGGAATGTCTGGACAAAAGAACTGACAAGATGAATATAAGACTGGAAATGGAGCTGGTTACAATGAGGACTGGATCTGATTAAGTATAAGTCAGACTGGAACCTGATGAATCTGTTGGACTACAACCGATGGAGAGATGACAGGTGGAACCGATGTTTTTAATATTGAATTTGTACAGAAGATGTTTGTATTGGGCTAGAACTGATGAACTATCGGACTAGATCAGATGATTATTTTATCGGGCTGGAACCGATAGTGCTCGTATGAGGTTGGGTCCAATGATGGAACTCTCGGACTAGAACAGATGGATTCTGCACAGATTCGGAATAAGCAAATATACTTCACCAGACTTGGAGTGATACACTATGTTGAATTTGACAGGTACTCTAGATCAGATTGGATTTGGCGATTACTCTGTGCTAAATGAACACAACAAGTGTTACTTGGCTGGAACTGACAATGCGTGCAGGCTGATCTGGAAACAGCAGGAGTGACTCAAGTCAGGCTGGAACTGACAATGAATGTAGAGTGTGGACAATAGAAGTCTTAAGTCCGGGGCCCAGAACGTAGCTTAGGAAGCGACAAATTGTTCTTGGTCCACGGTGATTGGAGGACAGTATCACCTGACCGCTGTAGATGCCGGGATTGAAGAAATTGTGAAGCCCACTGATTGCAAGTGTCATGGTGGTGTCCAGGATCCAGACAGTTGGGATAACAATGGGGTACACGGAATCGGGTATACTGGGAGCAGCAGCTGAACCAGTGGAAGAAGAACAGCCCGCAGGAACGGGATGTAACTAATTTACCGAAGGATCCTGGTGGTCGAAATACCAACGCTGGAATCCCGAAAGACGCCATAAGACCAGCGTGTAAATCCCGCCGGAGGTCAGAATGCCAGAGTCAAAATACAGATGCCGGAAATCCCAATCATTCTTTCAGCTGGAAGCGCTCCAGTCCTGCAGGGGGGAGTTTAGGTTTAGACATTAGAAGGGGGTTGGGGTTAGACACTAAGAAGGGAGGGTTAGGTTTAGGCACCACTGGGGAGGGTTGGGGAACAGGTGAGGGTTACGGTAATTTCTAGGGGGCTGTCGGGATTCTGATGTTCGGGATGCCGCTGTCGTTATTCTGACGGCCGGCATCCAGTCTATCGGGATATCATACTTAATCTGCAGGTACACTTAATCTGCGCAAGGTAGCGCTCCAGCGTGTGGGAAAGAACCCCTGAGCTAAACAGTGATTCCTGACACGTGGATTCAAAGAGCACTAGAGCATAGAGTGCACTCAGCAAGCGGTACATAATCATTATTACACAGGAGGTAGAGACAGCAGGGAGGGGAGAGCAGGGGTGGTACATAATCATTATTACACAGGAGGCAGAGACAGCAGGGAGGGGAGAGCAGGGGTGGTACATAATCATTATTACACAGGAGGCAGAGACAGCAGGGAGGGGAGAGCAGGGGCGGTACATAATCATTATTACACAGGAGGCACAGACAGCAGGGAGGGGAGAGCAGGGGTGGTACATAATCATTATTACACAGGAGGCAGACACAGCAGGGAGGGGAGAGCAGGGGCGGTACATAATCATTATTACACAGGAGGTAGAGACAGCAGGTAGGGGAGAGCAGGGGCGGTACATAATCATTATTACACAGGAGGCAGAGACAGCAGGGAGGGGATAGCAGGGGTGGTACATAATCATTATTACACAGGAGGCAGAGGCAGCATGGAGGGGAGAGCAGGGGCGGTACATAATCATTATTACACAAGAGGCAGAGACAGCAGGGAGGGGAGAGCAGGGGTGGTACATAATAATTATTACACAGGAGGCAGAGACAGCAGGGAGGGGAGAGCAGGGGCGGTACATAATCATTATTACACAAGAGGCAGAGACAGCAGGGAGGGGAGAGCAGGGGTGGTACATAATAATTATTACACAGGAGGCAGAGACAGCAGGGAGGGGAGAGCAGGGGCGGTACATAATCATTATTACACAAGAGGCAGACACAGCATGGAGGGGAGAGCAGGGGTGGTACATAATCATTATTACACAGGAGGCAGAGACAGCAGGGAGGGGAAAGCAGGGGTGGTACATAATCATTATTACACAGGAGGCAGAGACAGCATGGAGGGGAGAGCAGGGGCGGTACATAATCATTATTACACAGGAGGCAGAGACAGCAGGGAGGGGAGAGCAGGGGTGGTACATAATCATTATTACACAGGAGGCAGAGACAGCAGGGAGGGGAAAGCAGGGGTGGTACATAATCATTATTACACAGGAGGCAGAGACAGCATGGAGGGGAGAGCAGGGGCGGTACATAATCATTATTACACAGGAGGCAGAGACAGCAGGGAGGGGAGAGCAGAGGCGGTACATAATCATTATTACACAGGAGGCAGAGGCAGCATGGAGGGGAGAGCAGGGGTGGTACATAATCATTATTACACAGGCGGCAGAGACAGCAGGGAGGGGAGAGCAGGGGCGGTACATAATCATTATTACACAGGAGGCAGAGACAGCATGGAGGGGAGAGCAGGGGCGGTACATAATTATTACACAGGAGGCAGAGACAGCAGGGAGGGGAGAGCAGAGGCGGTACATAATCATTATTACACAGGCGGCAGAGACAGCAGGGAGGGGAGAGCAGGGGCGGTACATAATCATTATTACACAGGAGGCAGAGACAGCAGGGGTGGTACATAATCATTATTACACAGGAGGCAGAGACAGCAGGGGTGGTACATAATCATTATTACACAGGAGGCAGAGACAGCAGGGAGGGGAGAGCGGGGGTGGTACATAATCAATATTACACAGGAGGCAGAGACAGCAGGGAGGGGAGAGCGGGGGCGGTACATAATCATTATTACACAGGAGGCAGACACAGCAGGGAGGGGAGAGCAGGGGTGGTACATAATCATTATTACACAGGAGGCACAGACAGCAGGGAGGGGAGAGCAGGGGTGGTACATAATCATTATTACAGAAGAGGCAGACACAGCAGGGAGGGGAGAGCAGGGGCGGTACATAATCATTATTACACAGGAGGCAGAGACAGCAGGGAGGGGAGAGCAGGGGCGGTACATAATCATTATTACACAGGAGGCAGAGACAGCAGGGAGGGGAGAGCAGGGGCGGTACATAATCATTATTACACAGGAGGCAGAGACAGCAGGGAGGGGAGAGCGGGGGCGGTACATAATCATTATTACACAGGAGGCAGACACAGCAGGGAGGGGAGAGCGGGGTGTCACATAATCATTATTACACAGGAGGCAGAGACAGCAGGGAGGGGAGAGCAGGGGCGGTACATAATCATTATTACACAGGAGGCAGAGACAGCAGGGAGGGGAGAGCAGGGGTGGTACATAATCATTATTACACAGGAGGCAGAGGCAGCAGGGAGGGGAGAGCAGGGGCGGTACATAATCATTACTACACAGGAGGCACAGACAGCAGGGAGGGGAGAGCGTGGGCGGTACATAATCATTATTACACAGGAGGCAGAGACAGCAGGGAGGGGAGAGCAGGGGCGGTACATAATCATTATTACACAGGAGGCACAGACAGTAGGGAGGGGAGAGCGTGGGCGGTACATAATCATTATTACACAGGAGGCAGACACATCAGGGAGGGGAGCAGGGGTGGTACATAATCATTATTACACAGGAGGCAGATACAGCAGGGAGGGGAGAGCAGGGGTGGTACATAATTATTATTACACAGGAGGCAGAGACAGCAGGGGTGGTACATAATCATTATTACACAGGAGGCAGACACAGCAGGGAGGGGAGAGCAGGGGTGGTACATAATCATTATTACACAGGAGGCACAGACAGCAGGGAGGGGAGAGCGTGGGCGGTACATAATCATTATTACACAGGAGGCACAGACAGCAGGGAGGGGAGAGCGTGGGCGGTACATAATCATTATTACACAGGAGGCAGAGACAGCAGGGAGGGGAGAGCGTGGGCGGTACATAATCATTATTACACAGGAGGCAGAGACAGCAGGGAGGGGAGAGCGTGGGCGGTACATAATCATTATTACACAGGAGGCACAGACAGCAGGGAGGGGAGAGCGTGGGCGGTACATAATCATTATTACACAGGAGGCAGAGACAGCAGGGAGGGGAAAGCAGGGGCGGTACATAATCATTATTACACAGGAGGCACAGACAGCAGGGAGGGGAGAGCGTGGGCGGTACATAATCATTATTACACAGGAGGCAGACACAGCAGGGAGGGGAGCAGGGGCGGTACATAATCATTATTTCACAGGAGGCAGACAGCAGGGAGGGGAGAGCAGGGGCGGTACATAATCATTATTACACAGGAGGCAGAGACAGCAGGGAGGGGAGAGCAGGAGCGGTACATAATCATTATTACACAGGAGGCAGAGACAGCAGGGAGGGGAGAGCAGGGGTGGTACATAATCATTATTACACAGGAGGCAGAGACAGCAGGGAGGGGAGAGCAGAGGCGGTACATAATCATTATTACACAGGCGGCAGAGACAGCAGGGAGGGGAGAGCAGGGGTGGTACATAATCATTATTACACAGGAGGCAGAGACAGCAGGGAGGGGAAAGCGGATCCATGGTGTGCTTTTTCCCTTAAACACCTGTTCTTTCCTGAATTCCCACCTTATGGACACCATTGTGCCCCGCAATGCCCATTATATGTACCTGATGTCCTGCAATAGCTGCTCCTGGCCGCAGGAACACATGATGAGGTCCAGCACAGTCACAGACTGACCCCTCTGCTCTTCCATCTCAGCAGGAACAGCTTATTACACTGGATTGTCAGGGGCCAGCCACCAGCCTACCAATGGGAGTGCTCAGAAGGAAAAGAACAGCCTACAGCTCGCTCTTCATGCGTCTGGAAGGGTAGGAGAGAGCTAGAGTCCGGACGGGGGTGTCAGCGCTACACTGAAGGCATCACAGCATGCGTCACATGGGATTTGGTCAGGATCCCGGCAGATTAGAATACCAGCTCTGGCATCCAGAATAGGATCACAATGCTGGCGCAGACGTCCCAACAGCCAGGATCCCAATTCAGGGACTGCTGGCATTTTGGAGGGGTAAGTAGTGGGGAGGTTAGATTTAGGCTGCAGGAAGGAGGAAGGGGGGATGGAGTAGGGCTCAGGCACCATGGGGGAGGGTAAGATCTAATAACAGAATTGGCTGCCAGTCGGTTCCTGTCTTGGCTGTTGCAGCTGGGGCAGGACACGAGGGTGGAGGCGGACCCGGAGGCAAAGTTGTTAGTTGTGATTAATGGCCTGGCTCAACAAAGGCCTATAGGGGGGGTGCTGCAGCTGCTCACGTGCAGCAGCTCCGCCGGCGGCCATTTTTCTTGTTGCTCTCAATGAAAGCTGCCGCGTTCGGAGCTGAGCTACGATCAGGCAGCCGTCCAGCATGGGGAATGGCAGGCGGCCACTGAGGGGATGACCGGACCGGCCAAACGGAATCCGGCGTCCCTGTGTACCAAGCTGCCACTACCTCACACACACTTCTTCCTCTACTACCTACCCACACCAAGTTATCTTTCTACCACAGAACACATTGGGAGGAGTGTGTGGGGGGGGGGGGGGGGGAAGAGTACACAATTCAGGACATATCAGGGGGAGAAGTATAATACAGAACACAGAGAGATGCACATATACACATAGGGGGGCACATGTACATTATAATAACTGCATTGGTGGGTGCACCCCACAATTCTTTTAAGACTTTTAATATTGAGCCTAGAGTACACCATAACAATTGCATTCACTCAAGTCTTTGAGGATACTTTTATCACTGAGCCATTAGCAGGATATTAGCGTCATGACCCAGTACAATAACACTACAAGGAAATCTAAAAGAAAGATAAAATCATACAGGTGAACCCAATCTTTATCACTTATTGGCCTTAGTACAGATTTTCAAGGATAACGCCTATTTATTAGATTAAAAGCAAACCCACTCTGTGGAATGCCCTCCCACGCACAATAAGACTCACCTCTAGTCTCCAAACCTTCAAGTTTTCCCTGAAAACTCACCTCTTCAAGTCTATCAAATTCCAGAGCCACTCACATAACCTTCAGTGCTTCCCTATCTCATTACACCCTCTCTGTACAGTACACACATAACCTTACATATCTTGTCTTTCTTCACTCTCACACCCTCCCGACCCTTGGCCAACATTGCGATTGCGGGGTGATCATATTATACAACCCATTAAGAACCTAGCAATCTGGTGTACCATTATGCAATAGGTAGCATCTATCCTTATGTATCAATGCCTATTTCCCTATAGATTGCAAGCTTGTGAGCAGGGCCCTCCTACCTTTATGTCTGTCAGTTATTACCCAGTTTTTTTCCAATACTATTGTTCCAAATATTAAGTGCAACGGAATATGCTGTGCTATGTAATAAACTGTTAATAATAAGAATTTACTTACCGATAATTCTATTTCTCGTAGTCCGTAGTGGATGCTGGGGACTCCGTCAGGACCATGGGGAATAGCGGCTCCGCAGGAGTCAGGGCACAAAAGCAAGCTTTTAGGATCACATGGTGTGTACTGGCTCCTCCCCCTATGACCCTCCTCCAAGCCTCAGTTAGGTACTGTGCCCGGACGAGCGTACACAATAAGGAAGGATCTTGAATCCCGGGTAAAACTCATACCAGCCACACCAATCACACCGTACAACTTGTGATCTGAACCCAGTTAACAGTATGATAACAAAGAAGTAGCCTCTTAAAAAAGATGGCTCACAACAATAATAACCCGATTTTTGTAACAATAACTATGTACAAGTAATGCAGACAATCCGCACTTGGGATGGGCGCCCAGCATCCACTACGGACTACGAGAAATAGAATTATCGGTAAGTAAATTCTTATTTTCTCTAACGTCCTAGTGGATGCTGGGGACTCCGTCAGGACCATGGGGATTATACCAAAGCTCCCAAACGGGCGGGAGAGTGCGGATGACTCTGCAGCACCGAATGAGAGAACTCCAGGTCCTCTTTAGCCAGAGTATCAAATTTGTAAAATTTTACAAACGTGTTCTCCCCTGACCACGTAGCTGCTCGGCAAAGTTGTAATGCCGAGACCCCTCGGGCAGCCGCCCAAGATGAGCCCACCTTCCTTGTGGAGTGGGCTTTTACAGTTTTAGGCTGTGGCAGGCCTGCCACAGAATGTGCAAGTTGAATTGTGCTACAGATCCAACGAGCAATCGTCTGCTTAGACGCAGGAGCACCCACCTTGTTGGGTGCATACAAGATAAACAACGAGTCAGATTTTCTGACTCCAGCTGTGCTTGAAATATATATTTTCAATGCTCTGACAACGTCCAGTAACTTGGAGTCCTCCAAGTCGCTAGTAGCCGCAGGCACCACAATAGGCTGGTTCAAGTGAAAAGCCGAAACCACCTTAGGGAGAAAATGAGGACGTGTCCGCAGTTCTGCCCTGTCCGAATGGAAAATCAGATATGGGCTTTTGTACGATAAAGCCGCCAACTCTGAAACTCTCCTGGCTGAAGCCAGGGCCAATAGCATGGTTACTTTCCATGTAAGATACTTCAAATCTACCGATTTGAGAGGCTCAAACCAATGAGATTTGAGAAATTCCAAAACTACGTTTAGATCCCACGGTGCCACTGGAGGCACAATTGGGGGTTGTATATGTAGTACACCCTTGACAAAAGTTTGTACTTCAGGGACTGAAGCCAATTCTTTCTGGAAGAAGATTGATAAGGCCGAAATTTGAACTTTAATAGACCCCAATTTGAGGCCCATAGACAATCCTGCCTGCAGGAAATGTAGGAATCGACCCAATTGAAATTCTTCCGTTGGGGCCTTCTTGGCCTCACACCACGCAACATATTTTCTCCAAATGCGGTGATAATGTTGTGCGGTCACTTCCTTCCTAGCTTTAATCAAGGTAGGAATAACTTCCTCTGGAATGCCCTTTTCTTTTAGAATCCGGCGTTCAACCGCCATGCCGTCAAACGCAGTCGCGGTAAGTCTTGGAACATACAAGGTCCCTGCTGAAGCAGATCCCTTCTTAGAGGTAGAGGCCACGGATCTTCCGTGAGCATCTCTTGAAGTTCCGGATACCAAGTTCTTCTTGGCCAATCCGGAGCCACTAGTATTGTTCTTACTCCACTTTTCCGTATAATTCTCAGTACCTTTGGTATGAGAGGCAGAGGAGGAAACACATACACTGACTGGTACACCCACGGTGTTACCAGAGCGTCCACAGCTATTGCCTGAGGGTCTCTTGACCTGGCGCAATATCTGTCCAGTTTTTTGTTGAGGCGAGACGCCATCATGTCCACCTTTGGTTTTTCCCAATGGTTCACAATCATGTGGAAAACTTCCGGATGAAGTCCCCACTCTCCCGGGTGAAGGTCGTGTCTGCTGAGGAAGTCTGCTTCCCAGTTGTCCACTCCCGGGATGAACACTGCTGACAGTGCTATGACATGATTTTCCGCCCAGCGAAGAATCCTTGCAGCTTCTGTCATTGCTCTTCTGCTTCTCGTGCCGCCTTGTCTGTTTATGTGGGCGACTGCCGTGATGTTGTCCGACTGGATCAACACCGGCTGACCCTGAAGCAGCGGTTTCGCCAAGCTTAGAGCATTGTAGATCGCTCTTAGCTCTAGTATATTTATGTGAAGAGACGTCTCCAGGTTTGACCATACACCCTGGAAGTTTCTTCCCTGTGTGACTGCTCCCCAGCCCCGTAGGCTGGCATCCGTAGTCACCAGGACCCAGTCCTGTATGCCGAACCTGCGGCCCTCTAACAGATGGGCACTCTGCAACCACCACAGGAGAGACAACCTTGTCCTTGGTGACAGTGTTATCCGCTGATGCATGTGCAGATGCGATCCGGACCATTTGTCCAGCAGATCCCACTGAAATATTTGTGCATGGAATCTGCCGAATGGAATTGCTTCGTAAGAAGCCACCATCTTTTCCAGGACTCTTGTGCATTGATGTACTGACACATTTCCTGGTTTTAGGAGGTTCCTGACAAGTTCGGATAACTCCCTTGCTTTCTCCTCCGGGAGAAACACCTTTTTCTGAACCGTGTCCAGAATCATTCCCAGGAACAGCAGACGTGTTGTCGGGGACAATTGAGATTTTGGAAGATTCAGAATCCACCCGTGTTGTTGAAGCACTACTTGGGTTAGTGCTACACCGACTTCCAGCTGTTCTCTGGACTTTGCCCTTATCAGGAGATCGTCCAAGTAAGGGATAATTAATACGCCTTTTCTTCGTAGAAGAACCATCATTTCGGTCATTACCTTGGTAAAGACCCGAGGTGCCGTGGACAAACCAAACGGCAGCGTTTGAAACTGATAATGACAGTCTTGTATCACGAACCTGAGATACCCTTGGTGTGAGGGGTAAATTGGGACATGCAGATAAGCATCTTTTATGTCCAGGGACACCATGAAGTCCCCTTCTTCCAGATTCGCTATCACTGCTCTTAGTGACTCCATCTTGAACTTGAATTTCTGTATGTACAGGTTCAAGGATTTCAGATTTAGAATAGGTCTTACCGAACCGTCCGGCTTCGGTACCACAAATAGTGTGGAATAATGCCCCTTTCCCTGTTGTAGGAGGGGTACCTTGACTATCACCTGCTGAGAATACAGCTTGTGAATGGCTTCCAATACCGTCGCCCTTTCTGAGGGAGACGTTGGTAAAGCAGACTTTAGGAAACGGCGAGGGGGAGATCTTTCGAATTCCAACATGTAACCCTGAGATACTATCTGCAAGATCCACGGGTCCACCTGTGAGCGAGCCCACTGATTGCTGAAAATCTTTAGTCGACCCCCCACCGCTCCTGAGTCCGCTTGTAAAGCCCCAGCGTCATGCTGATGGCTTTGTAGAACCCGGGGCGGGCTTCTGGTCCTGGGCAGGGGCTGCTTGCTGCCCTCTCTTACCCTTTCCTCTGCCTCGTGGCAGATAAGACTGTCCTTTTGCCCGCTTGTTTTTATAGGAGCGAAAGGACTGCGGCTGAAAAGACGGTGTCTTTTTCTGTTGGGAGGGGGTCTGAGGTAAAAAAGTGGATTTGCCGGCAGTTGCCGTGGCCACCAGATCCGATAGACCAACCCCAAATAATTCCTCTCCTTTATATGGCAATACTTCCATATGCCTTTTGGAATCCGCATCACCTGACCACTGTCGCGTCCATAAACTTCTTCTGGCAGATATGGACATCGCACTTACTCTCGATGCCAGAGTGCAAACATCCCTCTGAGCATCTCGCATATAAAGAAACGCATCCTTTAATTGCTCTAGAGTCAATAAAATACTGTCCCTATCCAGGGTATCAATATTTTCAGTCAGGGAATCCAACCACACTACCCCAGCACTGCACATCCAGGCTGAGGCTATTGCTGGTCGGAGTATAACACCAGTATGCGTGTATATACTCTTCAGGGTAGTTTCCAGCCTCCTATCTGCTGGATCCTTGAGGGCGGCCGTATCTGGAGACGGCAACGCCACTTGTTTTGATAAACGTGTGAGCGCTTTATCCACCCTAGGGGGTGTTTCCCAGCGCGCCCTAACCTCTGGTGGGAAAGGGTATAATGCCAATAACTTCTTAGAAATTAGCAGTTTTCTATCTGGGTTAACCCACGCTTCATCACACACGTCATTCAATTCCTCTGATTCTGGAAAAGCTACAGGTAGTTTTTTCACCCCCCACATAATACCCCTTTTTGAGGTACCTGCAGTATCAGAGATCTGCAAAGCCTCCTTCATTGCCGTGATCATATAACGTGTGGCCCTATTGGAAAATACGTTTGTTTCTTCACCGTCGACACTAGATTCATCTGTGTCGGTACCTGTGTCGACTGACTGAGGTAAGGGACGTTTTACAGCCCCTGACGGTGTCTGAGACGCCTGAGCAGGTACTAACTGGTTTTCCGGCCATCTCATTTCGTCAACTGACTTTTGTAATGTACTAACATTATCACGTAATTCCATAATTAAAGCCATCCATTCCGGTGTCGACTCCCTAGGGGGTGACATCACCATTGCCGGCAATTGCTCCGCCTCCACACCAACATCGTCCTCATACATGTCGACACACACGTACCGACACACAGCAGACACACAGGGAATGCTCTTATCGAAGACAGGACCCCACTAGCCCTTTGGGGAGACAGAGGGAGAGTTTGCCAGCACACACCAAAAGCGCTATAAAATGTATATAAACAACCCTAAAAGGTGTTGTTTTTGTTATGTGCGCTTTAAATATATAAATATCGCCAAAATATGCCCCCCTTCTCTTTGTTACCCTGTTTCTGTAGTGCAGTGCAGGGGAGAGTCCTGGGAGCCTTCCTCACAGCGGAGCTGAGCAGGAAAATGGCGCTGTGTGCTGAGGAGAATAAGCCCCGCCCCCTATCCGGCGGGCTTTTCTCCCGGGTTTTGAGATATCTGGCCTGGGTTAAATACATACATATAGCCTCAATGGCTATATGTGATGTATTCTTTGCCATCAAAGGTATTAAATATTGCTGCCCAGGGCGCCCCCAGCAGCGCCCTGCACCCTCCGTGACCGTTCAGTGTGAAATGTGTAGCAACAATGGCGCACAGCTGCAGTGCTGTGCGCTACCTTCATGAAGGCTGAAGAGCCTTCTGCCGCCTGTTTCCGGACCCTCGATCTTCAGCATCTGTAAGGGGGATCGGCGGCGCGGCTCCGGGACGAACCCCAGGGTGACCTGTGTTCCGACTCCCTCTGAAGCTATGTCCAGTAGCCTAAGACTCCAATCCATCCTGCACGCAGGTGAGTTGAAAATCTCTCCCCTAAGTCCCTCGATGCAGTGAGCCTGTTGCCAGCAGGACTCACTGAAAATAAGAAACCTAAAAACTTTTTCTAAGCAGCTCTTTAGGAGAGCCACCTAGATTGCACCCTGCTCGGACGGGCACAAAAACCTAACTGAGGCTTGGAGGAGGGTCATAGGGGGAGGAGCCAGTACACACCATGTGATCCTAAAAGCTTGCTTTTGTGCCCCGACTCCTGCGGAGCCGCTATTCCCCATGGTCCAGACGGAGTCCCCAGCATCCACTAGGACGTTAGAGAAAATAAATAATATCCCTGATAAGCACACAGACAAGACATAGTTACCACTATTGGCAAAACCTAGAAAATTGCCACATTATCAAATGGAGGTTCAACCAACATAGTTCAGATGGGATCGCTATGTGATCCCAGCGGACGGGATAGAGGCGGTCACAATACCAACAGCGGCATCCTGATGTTCACGATCCTTACAGGGGTGGGGTAAGTATTCAAACCCCCCACTCCCAACTTGTTATGAATGACGCACTGTGTAGAGTTGTACTGAACAGCAGATTCTTTCAGAGTGGAACCCTCATTCTAATAAACATTTAACAGTTTCATGTCTAGTGCAGCCAATGATCAGTGATCTGTCTCCTTTTAGCCAAGGCACTAGAGTAATAATTTGGTTTATTTATATAGTTCTTTTCTCCACAAGGACTCAGTCGCTTTACAAGCATCAAAAACATAGCACAGAGGTTTAATATTACAGTACGAAGAAAACAAACTAAAAAGCAGTGACCATAACTGGTAGAAAGAGCTTAATGAGGTGCTGGTTCAGCCAAAAAAAAAAAATATGAACGAAAGGTACCAGATGAGGTAGCCATTTTGTGCGCGCATAGTTTACCCTGGATGGCATAGGCAATGTCTGGAAGGGATTACACAAAATGGGGAAGTTGCAGTGTACAGAGCCCTTACATAACCATCCGTTACAATAATTTTTCATCCCACCCACAGGTGTACCATGTGAGGCAGCCATCTTGGGCACGCCACAAAAGGTTACAATGTGTGATACAAATTAAACAAGGAAATAAGACATATATACGGGTGACTGAAATGTACGTGATAGTATATGCACTGCATGAAAAGAGTCATGTGTTGTCCACCCCGGCCAAGAGAGAACCATCTTCTGAGACAGCCATATGGGACTCACCACATAGGTTACATCTGGAAGAAGGTGCAATAAGCAGAAGTATAACAATAATGAAAAAAAAAATAAGAATTTACTTACCGATAATTCTATTTCTCGTAGTCCGTAGTGGATGCTGGGAACTCCGTAAGGACCATGGGGAATAGCGGCTCCGCAGGAGACAGGGCACATCTAAAGAAAGCTTTAGGATCACCTGGTGTGCACTGGCTCCTCCCCCTATGACCCTCCTCCAAGCCTCAGTTAGGATACTGTGCCCGGACGAGCGTACACAATAAGGAAGGATTTTGAATCCCGGGTAAGACTCATACCAGCCACACCAATCACACTGTACAACTTGTGATCTGAGCCCAGTTAACAGCATGATAATAGAGAAGCCTCTCGAAAAGATGGCTCACTACAACAATAACCCGAATTTTTTGGTAACAATAATTATGTACCAGTATTGCAGACAATCCGCACTTGGGATGGGCGCCCAGCATCCACTACGGACTACGAGAAATAGAATTATCGGTAAGTAAATTCTTATTTTCTCTGACGTCCTAGTGGATGCTGGGAACTCCGTAAGGACCATGGGGATTATACCAAAGCTCCCAAACGGGCGGGAGAGTGCGGATGACTCTGCAGCCCCCAATGAGAGAACTCCCGGTCCTCCTCAGCCAGGGTATCAAATTTGTAGAATTTTACAAACGTATTTGCTCCTGACCAAGTAACTGCTCGGCAAAGTTGTAAAGCCGAGACCCCTCGGGCAGCTGCCCAAGATGAGCCCACCTTCCTTGTGGAGTGGGCATTTACAGATTTTTGGCTGTGGCAGGCCTGCCACAGAATGTGCAAGCTGAATTGTACTACAAATCCAACGAGCAATAGTCTGCTTAGAAGCAGGAGCACCCAGCTAGTTGGGTGCATAGAGGATAAACAGCGAGTCAGATTTCCTGACTCCAGCCGTCCTGGAAACATATATTTTCCGGGTCCTGACAACGTCTAGCAACTTGGAGTCCTCCAAGTCCCTAGTAGCCGCAGGCACCACAATAGGTTTGGTTCAGGTGAGACGCTGAAACCACCTTAGGGAGAAACTGAGGACGAGTCCTCAATTCCGCCCTGTCCGAATGGAAAATCAGATAAGGGCTTTTACAGGATAAAGCCACCAATTCTGACACGCGCCTGGCCCAGGCCAGAGCCAACAGCATGACCACTTTTTCTGTGAGATATTTTAACTCCACAGATTTAAGTGTGTCAAACCAATGTGACTTTTGGAACCCAAAAACCACCTGGAGATCCCAAAAGTGCCACTAAAGGCACAAAAGGAGGCTGTATATGCAGTACCCCTTTAACAAATGTCTGAACTTCAGGGACTGAAGCTAGTTCTTTTTTTTTTTTTTTTTTTTTTTTTTTCCGGAAGAAAATTGACAGAGCCGAAATTTGAACCTTAATGGACCCCAATTTCAGGCCCATAGATACTCCTGTTTGCAGGAAATGTAGGAATCGACCCAGTTGAATTTCCTCCGTCGAGCCTTACTGGCCTCGCACCACGCAACATATTTTCGCCAAATGCGGTGATAATGTTTTGCGGTTACATCCTTCCTGGCTTTGATCAGGATAGGGATGACTTCATCCGGAATGCCTTTTTCCTTCAGGATCCGGCGTTCAACCGCCATGCCGTCAACGCAGCCGCGGTAAGTCTTGGAACAGACAAGGTCCTTGCTGGAGCAGGTCCCTTCTTAGAGGTAGAGGCTACGGATCCTCCGTGAGCATCTCTTGAAGTTCCGGTTACCAATTCCTTCTTGGCCAATCCGGAGCCACTAATATAGTGCTTACTCCTTTCCATCTTATCAATCTCAGTACCTTGGGTATGAGAGGCAGAGGAGGGAACCCATACACTGATTGGTACACCCACGGTGTTACCAGAGCATCTACAGCTATTGCCTGAGGGTCCCTTGACGTGGCGCAATACCTGTCGAGTTTTTCCCAACGGTTTATAATCATGTGGAAGACTTCTGGGTGAAGTCCTTACTCTCCCGGGTGGAGGTCGTGCTGAGGAAAACTGCTTCCCAGTTGTCCACTCCCGGAATGAAAACTGCTGACAGTGCTATCACATGGTTTTTCGCCCCGCGAAGAATCCTTGCAGCTTCTGCCATTGCCCTCCTGCTTCTTGTGGCACCCTGTCTGTTTACGTGGGTGACTGCCGTAATGTTGTCCGACTGGATCAACACCGGCTGACCTTGAAGCAGAGGTCTTGCTAAGCTTAGAGCATTGTAAATGGCCCTTAGCTTCAGGACATTTATGTGAAGTGATGTCTCCAGGCTTGACCATAAGCCCTGGATATTCCTTCCCTGTGTGACTGCTCCCCAGCCTCGCAGGCTGGCATCCGTGGCCACCAGGACCCAGTCCCGCATGCCGAATCTGCGGCCCTCTAGAAGATGAGCACTCTGCAACCACCACAGGAGGGATACCCTTGTCCCTGGTGACAGGGTTATCCGCTGAAGCATCTGAAGATGCGACCCGGACCATTTGTCCAGTAGGTTCCACTGGAAAGTCTTGCGTGGAATCTGCCGAATGGGATTGCTTCGTAGGAAGCCACCATTTTTACCCAGAACCCTTGTGCATTGATGCACTGAGACTTGGTTCGGTTTTAGGAGGTTCCTGACTAGCTCGGATAACTCCCTGGCTTTCTCCTCCGGGAGAAATACCTTCTTTCTGGACTGTGTCCAGGATCATCCCTAGGAACAGAAGACAAGTCGTCGGAACCAGCTGCGATTTTGGAATATTGAGAATCCAATCGTGCTGCCGCAACACTACCTGAGGTAGTGCTACACCGATCTCCAACTGTTCCCTGGATCTCACCCTTATCAGGGAATCGTCCAAGTAAAGGATAACTAAAATTCCCTTCCTTCGAAGGAATATCATCATTACGGTCATTACTTCAGTAAAGACCCGGGGTGCCGTGGACCATCCCTACGGCAGCGTCTGAACTGATAGTGACAGTTCTGTACCATAACCTGAGATACCCTTGGTGAGAAGGGTAAATTTTGACATGAAGGTAAGCATCCTTGATGTCCCGAGACATCATGTAGTCCCCTTCTTCCAGGTTTGCAATCACTGCTCTGAGTGACTCAATTTTGAATTTGAACCTCTGTATGTAAGTGTTCAAAGATTTTAGATTTTAAAATCGGTCTCACCGAGCCGTCTGGCTTCGGTACCACAATAGTGTGGAATAATACCCCGTTCCCTGTTGCAGGAGGGGTACCTTAATTATCACCTGCTGGGAATACAGCTTGTGAATGGCTTCCAAAACTGCCTCCCTGTCAGCGGGAGACGTCGGTAAAACAGACTTTTGGAAACGGCGAGGGGAATACGTCTCGAATTCCAATTTGTACCCCTGAAATATTACCTGAAGGATCCAGGGGTCTACTTGCGAGTGAGCCCACTGCGCACTGAAATTCATTGAGAACGGGCCCCCACCGTGCCTGAACTTGTAAAGCCCTAGCGTCATACTGAGAGCTTGGCAGAGGCGGAAAAGGGTTTCTGTTCCTGGGAACTGGCTGATCTCTGCAGCCATTTTCCTCTCCCTCTGTCACGAGCAGAAAAGAGGAACCCTTTTGTCCGCTTGCCAACCAGGACTGCGCCTGATAATACGGCGTCTTATTTTGAGAGGCTACCTTTTTTAAGGCAATACTTCCAAATGCCGTTTGGAATCTGCATCACCTGACCACTTTACTGGTATAATTGGACAACGCACTTATACTTGATGCCAGTCGGCAAATATTCCGCTGTGCATCATGCATATATAGAAATGCATCTTTTAATTGCTCTATAGGCAATAATATACTGTCCTTATCTAGGATATCAAATTTCCAGTCAGGGAATCCGACCACGCCAACCCAGCACTGCACATCCAGGCTGAGGCGATTGCTGGTCGCAGTATAACACCAGTATGTGTGTAAATACATTTTAGGATACCCTCCTGCTTTCTATCAGCAGGATCCCTAAGGGCGGCCATCTCCAGAGAGGGTAGAGCCCTTGTTCTTACAAGCGTGTGAGCGCCTTATCCCCCTTAGGGGGTGTTCCCAACGCACCCTAACCTCTGGCGGGAAAAGGTATACTGCCAATAACTTTTTAGAAATTATCAATTGTTATCGGGGGGAAACCCACGCATCATCACACACCTCATTTTATTTCTCAGATTCAGGAAAACTACAGGAAGTTTTTCCTCACCAAACATAATACCCCTTTTTTTGGTGGTATTTATATTATCAGAAGAGTGTAAACTTTTTCCATTGCCTCAATCATGCAATGTGTGGCCCTATTGGAAATCACGGTTGTCTCTTCACCGTCGACACAGGAGTCAGTATCCGTGTCGGCGTCTGTCTCTGAGGTAACGGGCGCTTTAGAGCCCCTGTATGAGACGTCTGGACATGCACAAGCTGAGTAGCCGGCTGTCTCATGTCAACCACTGTCTTTTATACAAAGCTGACACTGTCACGCAATTTCAACAGTACATCCACTCAGGTGTCGACCCCCCAGGGGGTGACAACACTATTACAGACACTCTACTCCGTCTCCTCATCATTTTTCTCCTCATACATGTCGACACAAACGTACCGACACACAGCACACACACAGGGAATGCTCTGATAGAGGACAGGACCCCACTAGCCCTTTGGGGAGACAGAGGGAGAGTTTGCCAGCACACACCAGAGCGCTATATATATATACAGGGATAACCTTATATAAGTGTTTTTCCCTTTATAGCTGCTGTATTGTTTATACTGCGCCTAATTTGTGCCCCCCTCTCTTTTTTAACCCCTTTCTGTAGTGTAGTGACTGCAGGGGAGAGCCAGGGAGCTTCCCTCCAACTGAGCTGTGAGGGAAAATGGCGCCAGTGTGCTGAGGAGATAGGCTCCGCCCCTTTCTCGGCGTCCTTATCATCCGTTTCTTGTATGTTTTGGCAGGGGTTAAATGCATCCATATAGCCCAGGAGTTATATGTGATGCATTTATTTTAGCCATAAAAGGTTTTCTATCGATTTATTGCGTCTCAGGGCGCTGCCCCCCCAGCGCCCTGCACCCTCAGTGACCGGAGTGTGAAGTGTGCTGAGAGCAATGGCGCACAGCTGCGGTGCTGTGCGCCTACCTTTATCTGAAGACAGGAAAGTCTTCTGCCGCCGATTTTTCCGGACCTCTTCGCTCTTCTGGCTCTGTAAGGGGGCCGGCGGCGCGGCTCCGGTGACCCATCCAGGCTGAACCTGTGATCGTCCCTCTGGAGCTAATGTCCAGTAGCCTAAGAAGCCCAATCCACTCTGCACGCAGGTGAGTTCGCTTCTTCTCCCCTTAGTCCCTCGATGCAGTGAGCCTGTTGCCAGCAGGTCTCACTGAAAATAATAAACCTAAACTAAAACTTTCACAAAGAGCTCAGGAGAGCCCCTAGTGTGCACCCTTCTCGTCGGGCACAGAAAATCTAACTGAGGCTTGGAGGAGGGTCATAGGGGGAGGAGCCAGTGCACACCAGGTGATCCTAAAGCTTTCTTTAGATGTGCCCTGTCTCCTGCGGAGCCGCTATTCCCCATGGTCCTTACGGAGTTCCCAGCATCCACTAGGACGTCAGAGAAATAGAGAAACTGAACATAAAAGTCGCCCAAGTCATGTAAAAGTAAAAACACCCAAGTAATATAACACGAGTATAAGATCTTCTACAGCAGTCGGTCACACACGTGTGAGAGAAGTAGATGGATGATACGGCTGTCCAGATATTACATTAAAAGGGAGGTTTGATCTATATGTTCTAATTCTGTCACAGAGAATAGGGGTAGATGTAATAGGGGTCATTATGGGGGAGAAGCGGTATCAGCGCTATTATGTGTGCCAATGTCGCTTCTCTCCCATGTATGAAGATGGAGATGTGCGTTGTATGACAGAGGCGCTATGTGCTCTGTCTATACAGCGCTGCTATCACTAAGATTGCACGCCGAGATGCCAGAACATGTATAAATGTTCGTTGGCACTGATTGTTCTGGCAACTGGAGCTATCAATTTCGGCAGCGGCAGGTATCGCTGCCCATACAACACAGCAAAGACATCTCTGCCCCTGGATGCATCGGCTGCCGACTCCCAGCTGCACAGGAACAATGAGATCTCAAGCATGCCCAGTGATCCAGCAGGGAGGAGAGACACAGGTTACTCCATTTTCTCTTCTGTATAACGAGTCCCGGCTCTATTACTTTCACACAAGTACAAATAGCATCTGCTTAGCTTCACATTGGTCCCATCCATTCACGTTTTTAAAACAAATAATTTTCAATATATCACAGTGACTTAGTAGTAATATGTGTCAAGTGTATATAGCAGAGACAGGAAGGAACAGGGAGTATGTTTCTTGTTTCTTGCAAAGTGCCAGATTTTAAATAAGCGAGTCAATGATATGTGTGAGTGCAGTGCTGAATAACAATGTACTAAGAACCCAGGCAATGATATGTGTGAGTGCAGTGCTGAATAACAATGTACTAAGAACCCAGGCAATGATATGTGTGAGTGCAGTGCTGTATAACAATGTACTAAGAACCCAGGCAATGATATGTGTGAGAGCAGCGCTGTATAACAATGTACTAAGAACCCAGGCAATGATATGTGTGAGAGCAGTGCTGTATAACAGTGTACTAAGATCCCAGGTAATGATATGTGTGAGAGCAGTGCTGTATAACAGTGTACTAAGAACCCAGGCAATGATACGTGTGAGTGCAGTGCTGTATAACAGTGTACTAAGATCCCAGGTAATGATATGTGTGAGAGCAGTGCTGTATAACAATGTACTAAGAACCCAGGCAATGATATGTGTGAGAGCAGTGCTGTATAACAGTGTACTAAGAACCCAGGCAATGATACGTGTGAGTGCAGTGCTGTATAACAGTGTACTAAGATCCCAGGTAATGATATGTGTGAGAGCAGCGCTGTGTAATAATGTACTAAGAACCCAGGCAATGATATGTGTGAGAGCAGTGCTGTATAACAATGTACTAAGAACCCAGGCAATGATATGTGTGAGAGCAGTGCTGTATAACAATGTACTAAGAACCCAGGCAATGATATGTGTGAGAGCAGTGCTGTGTAACAGTGTACTAAGATCCCAGGCAATGATATGTGTGAGTGCAGTGCTGTATAACAATGTACTAAGAACCCAGGCAATGATATGTGTGAGTGCAGTGCTGTGTAACAGTGTACTAAGAACCCAGGCAATGATATGTGTGAGAGCAGCGCTGTGTAACAATGTACTAAGAACCCAGGTAATGATATGTGTGAGAGCAGCGCTGTATAACAATGTACTAAGAACCCAGGCAATGATATGTGTGAGAGCAGCGCTGTATAACAGTGTACTAAGAACCCAGGCAATGATATGTGTGAGAGCAGCGCTGTGTAACAATGTACTAAGAACCCAGGTAATGATATGTGTGAGAGCAGCGCTGTATAACAATGTACTAAGAACCCAGGCAATGATATGTGTGAGAGCAGCGCTGTATAACAATGTACTAAGAACCCAGGCAATGATATGTGTGAGAGCAGCGCTGTATAACAATGTACTAAGAACCCAGGCAATGATACGTGTGAGAGCAGTGCTGTGTAACAGTGTACTAAGATCCCAGGCAATGATATGTGTGACAGCAGTGCTGTATAACAGTGTACTAAGAACCCAGGCAATGATACGTGTGAGAGCAGTGCTGTATAACAGTGTACTAAGAACCCAGGCAATGATATGTGTGAGAGCAGCGCTGTATAACAATGTACTAAGAACCCAGGCAATGATATGTGTGAGAGCAGTGCTGTATAACAATGTACTAAGAACCCAGGCAATGATATGTGTGAGAGCAGCGCTGTATAACAGTGTACTAAGAACCCAGGCAATGATATGTGTGAGAGCAGTGCTGTGTAACAGTGTACTAAGAACCCAGGCAATGATATGTGTGAGTGCAGTGCTGTATAACAATGTACTAAGATCCCAGGCAATGATATGTGTGAGAGCAGCGCTGTATAACAATGTACTAAGAACCCAGGCAATGATATGTGTGAGAGCAGTGCTGTATAACAGTGTACTAAGATCCCAGGTAATGATATGTGTGAGAGCAGTGCTGTATAACAGTGTACTAAGAACCCAGGCAATGATACGTGTGAGTGCAGTGCTGTATAACAGTGTACTAAGAACCCAGGCAATGATACGTGTGAGTGCAGTGCTGTGTAACAGTGTACTAAGATCCCAGGCAATGATATGTGTGACAGCAGTGCTGTATAACAGTGTACTAAGAACCCAGGCAATGATACGTGTGAGAGCAGTGCTGTATAACAGTGTACTAAGAACCCAGGCAATGATATGTGTGAGAGCAGCGCTGTATAACAATGTACTAAGAACCCAGGCAATGATATGTGTGAGAGCAGTGCTGTATAACAATGTACTAAGAACCCAGGCAATGATATGTGTGAGAGCAGCGCTGTATAACAGTGTACTAAGAACCCAGGCAATGATATGTGTGAGAGCAGTGCTGTGTAACAGTGTACTAAGAACCCAGGCAATGATATGTGTGAGAGCAGTGCTGTATAACAATGTACTAAGAACCCAGGCAATGATATGTGTGAGTGCAGTGCTGAATAACAATGTACTAAGAACCCAGGCAATGATATGTGTGAGTGCAGTGCTGTGTAATAATGTACTAAGAACCCAGGCAATGATACGTGTGAGAGCAGTGCTGTATAACAATGTACTAAGAACCCAGGCAATGATATGTGTGACAGCAGTGCTGTATAACAATGTACTAAGAACCCAGGCAATGATATGTGTGAGAGCAGCGCTGTATAACAATGTACTAAGAACCCAGGCAATGATATGTGTGACAGCAGTGCTGTATAACAATGTACTAAGAACCCAGGCAATGATATGTGTGAGAGCAGCGCTGTATAACAGTGTACTAAGAACCCAGGCAATGATATGTGTGAGAGCAGCGCTGTATAACAATGTACTAAGAACCCAGGCAATGATATGTGTGAGAGCAGTGCTGTGTAACAGTGTACTAAGAACCCAGGCAATGATACGTGTGAGTGCAGTGCTGTATAACAATGTACTAAGAACCCAGGCAATGATATGTGTGAGAGCAGCGCTGTATAACAGTGTACTAAGAACCCAGGCAATGATATGTGTGAGAGCAGTGCTGTGTAACAGTGTACTAAGAACCCAGGCAATGATATGTGTGAGAGCAGTGCTGTATAACAATGTACTAAGAACCCAGGCAATGATACGTGTGAGAGCAGCGCTGTATAACAGTGTACTAAGAACCCAGGCAATGATATGTGCGAGTGCAGTGCTGTATAACAGTGTACTAAGAACCCAGGCAATGATATGTGTGAGAGCAGTGCTGTATAACAGTGTACTAAGAACCCAGGCAATGATATGTGCGAGTGCAGTGCTGTATAACAGTGTACTAAGAACCCAGGCAATGATATGTGTGAGAGCAGCGCTGTGTAATAATGTACTAAGAACCCAGGCAATGATATGTGTGAGAGCTGCGCTGTGTAATAATGTACTAAGAACCCAGGCAATGATATGTGTGAGAGCAGCGCTGTGTAACAATGTACTAAGAACCCAGGCAATGATACGTGTGAGAGCAGCGCTGTATAACAGTGTACTAAGAACCCAGGCAATGATATGTGCGAGTGCAGTGCTGTATAACAGTGTACTAAGAACCCAGGCAATGATATGTGTGAGAGCAGTGCTGTATAACAGTGTACTAAGTACCCAGGCAATGATATGTGTGAGAGCAGTGCTGTATAACAATGTACTAAGAACCCAGGCAATGATACGTGTGAGAGCAGCGCTGTGTAATAATGTACTAAGAACCCAGGCAATGATATGTGTGAGAGCAGCGCTGTGTAATAATGTACTAAGAACCCAGGCAATGATATGTGTGAGAGCAGCGCTGTATAACAATGTACTAAGAACCCAGGCAATGATATGTGTGAGAGCAGCGCTGTGTAATAATGTACTAAGAACCCAGGCAATGATATGTGTGAGAGCAGTGCTGTATAACAATGTACTAAGAACCCAGGCAATGATACGTGTGAGAGCAGCGCTGTGTAATAATGTACTAAGAACCCAGGCAATGATATGTGTGAGAGCAGCGCTGTGTAATAATGTACTAAGAACCCAGGCAATGATATGTGTGAGAGCAGCGCTGTATAACAATGTACTAAGAACCCAGGCAATGATATGTGTGACAGCAGTGCTGTATAACAATGTACTAAGAACCCAGGCAATGATATGTGTGAGAGCAGCGCTGTATAACAGTGTACTAAGAACCCAGGCAATGATATGTGTGAGAGCAGCGCTGTATAACAGTGTACTAAGAACCCAGGCAATGATATGTGTGAGAGCAGCGCTGTATAACAGTGTACTAAGATCCCAGGCAATGATATGTGTGAGAGCAGCGCTGTATAACAATGTACTAAGAACCCAGGCAATGATATGTGTGAGAGCAGTGCTGTATAACAATGTACTAAGAACCCAGGCAATGATATGTGTGACAGCAGTGCTGTATAACAGTGTACTAAGAACCCAGGCAATGATATGTGTGAGAGCAGCGCTGTGTAATAATGTACTAAGAACCCAGGCAATGATATGTGTGAGTGCAGCGCTGTGTAACAATGTACTAAGAACCCAGGCAATGATATGTGTGAGAGCAGCGCTGTATAACAGTGTACTAAGAACCCAGGCAATGATATGTGTGAGAGCAGTGCTGTGTAACAGTGTACTAAGATCCCAGGCAATGATATGTGTGAGAGCAGCGCTGTATAACAATGTACTAAGAACCCAGGCAATGATATGTGTGAGAGCAGCGCTGTGTAACAGTGTACTAAGAACCCAGGTAATGATACGTGTGAGTGCAGTGCTGTATAACAGTGTACTAAGAACCCAGGCAATGATATGTGTGAGTGCAGTGCTGTATAACAATGTACTAAGAACCCAGGCAATGATATGTGTGAGAGCAGCGCTGTATAACAGTGTACTAAGAACCCAGGCAATGATATGTGTGAGAGCAGCGCTGTATAACAGTGTACTAAGAACCCAGACAATGATATGTGTGAGAGCAGTGCTGTATAACAGTGTACTAAGAACCCAGGCAATGATATGTGTGAGTGCAGTGCTGTACTAAGAACCCAGGCAATGATATGTGTGAGAGCAGTGCTGTATAACAGTGTACTAAGAACCCAGGCAATGATATGTGTGAGAGCAGTGCTGTATAACAATGTACTAAGAACCCAGACAATGATGTGTGTGAGAGCAGTGCTGTATAACAATGTACTAAGAACCCAGGCAATGATACGTGTGAGTGCAGCGCTGTATAACAGTGTACTAAGAACCCAGGCAATGATATGTGTGAGAGCAGCGCTGTATAACAGTGTACTAAGAACCCAGGCAATGATATGTGTGACAGCAGTGCTGTATAACAGTGTACTAAGTACCCAGGCAATAATATGTGTGAGAGCAGCGCTGTATAACAATGTACTAAGAACCCAGGCAATGATATGTGTGAGTGCAGTGCTGTGTAACAGTGTACTAAGAACCCAGGTAATGATACGTGTGAGTGCAGTGCTGTATAACAGTGTACTAAGTACCCAGGCAATAATATGTGCGAGTGCAGTGCTGTATAACAGTGTACTAAGAACCCAGGCAATGATATGTGTGAGAGCAGTGCTGTGTAACAGTGTACTAAGAACCCAGGCAATGATATGTGTGAGTGCAGTGCTGTGTAATAATGTACTAAGAACCCAGGCAATGATATGTGTGAGTGCAGTGCTGTATAACAATGTACTAAGAACCCAGGCAATGATATGTGTGAGTGCAGTGCTGTGTAATAATGTACTAAGAACCCAGGCAATGATATGTGTGAGAGCAGCGCTGTGTAATAATGTACTAAGAACCCAGGCAATGATATGTGTGAGAGCAGTGCTGTATAACAATGTACTAAGAACCCAGGCAATGATACGTGTGAGAGCAGCGCTGTGTAATAATGTACTAAGAACCCAGGCAATGATACGTGTGAGAGCAGTGCTGTATAACAATGTACTAAGAACCCAGACAATGATGTGTGTGAGAGCAGTGCTGTATAACAGTGTACTAAGAACCCAGGCAATGATACGTGTGAGAGCAGCGCTGTATAACAATGTACTAAGAACCCAGGCAATGATACGTGTGAGAGCAGTGCTGTGTAACAATGTACTAAGAACCCAGGCAATGATACGTGTGAGAGCAGTGCTGTGTAACAGTGTACTAAGATCCCAGGTAATGATGTGTGTGAGAGCAGTGCTGTATAACAATGTACTAAGAACCCAGGCAATGATATGTGTGAGAGCAGCGCTGTATAACAGTGTACTAAGAACCCAGGCAATGATATGTGTGAGAGCAGCGCTGTATAACAATGTACTAAGAACCCAGGCAATGATACGTGTGAGAGCAGCGCTGTGTAACAGTGTACTAAGATCCCAGGTAATGATACGTGTGACAGCAGTGCTGTATAACAATGTACTAAGAACCCAGGCAATGATATGTGTGAGAGCAGTGCTGTATAACAATGTACTAAGAACCCAGGCAATGATACGTGTGAGAGCAGCGCTGTGTAACAGTGTACTAAGATCCCAGGTAATGATACGTGTGACAGCAGTGCTGTATAACAATGTACTAAGAACCCAGGCAATGATATGTGTGAGAGCAGTGCTGTATAACAATGTACTAAGAACCCAGGCAATGATATGTGTGAGAGCAGCGCTGTATAACAGTGTACTAAGAACCCAGGTAATGATATGTGTGACAGCAGTGCTGTATAACAATGTACTAAGAACCCAGGCAATGATATGTGTGACAGCAGTGCTGTATAACAATGTACTAAGAACCCAGGCAATGATATGTGTGACAGCAGTGCTGTATAACAATGTACTAAGAACCCAGGCAATGATACGTGTGAGAGCAGCGCTGTGTAACAATGTACTAAGAACCCAGGCAATGATATGTGTGACAGCAGTGCTGTATAACAATGTACTAAGAACCCAGGCAATGATATGTGTGACAGCAGTGCTGTATAACAATGTACTAAGAACCCAGGCAATGATATGTGTGAGAGCAGTGCTGTATAACAATGTACTAAGAACCCAGGCAATGATACGTGTGAGAGCAGCGCTGTGTAACAGTGTACTAAGAACCCAGGCAATGATATGTGTGACAGCAGTGCTGTATAACAATGTACTAAGAACCCAGACAATGATGTGTGTGAGAGCAGTGCTGTATAACAATGTACTAAGAACCCAGGCAATGATACGTGTGAGAGCAGCGCTGTGTAACAGTGTACTAAGATCCCAGGTAATGATACGTGTGAGTGCAGTGCTGTATAACAATGTACTAAGAACCCAGGCAATGATATGTGTGAGTGCAGTGCTGTATAACAGTGTACTAAGAACCCAGACAATGATGTGTGTGAGAGCAGTGCTGTATAACAGTGTACTAAGAACCCAGGCAATGATACGTGTGAGTGCAGTGCTGTATAACAATGTACTAAGAACCCAGGCAATGATATGTGCGAGTGCAGTGCTGTATAACAGTGTACTAAGAACCCAGGCAATGATATGTGTGAGAGCAGTGCTGTATAACAGTGTACTAAGAACCAAGGCCGGCATAGCACCACTGTGCACAATAATCTGGCCACCAGAGCCTATACAGGATCACTCACAGGTATATAACACACTTCCTAACATCAGATCTGACCACTAGAGGCAGTGTTCCACCAGAGCCTATACAGAATCACTCACAGGTATATAACACACTTCCTAACATCAGATCTGACCACTAGAGGCAGTGTTCCACCAGAGCCTATACAGGATCACTCACAGGTATATAACACACTTCCTAACATCAGATCTGGCCACTAGAGGCAGTGTTCCACCAGAGCCTATACAGGATCACTCACAGGTATATAACACACTTCCTAACATCAGATCTGGCCACTAGAGGCAGTGTTCCACCAGAGCCTATACAGGATCACTCACAGGTGTATAACTCTCTTCCTAACATCAAATCTGGCCACTAGAGGCAGTGTTCCACCGGAGCCTATATAGCAGGGCTGGCCAAACCAGTCCTCAAGATCTACCAACAGTTCACATTTTCCAGACCACCTAGCTGGTGCACAGGTGTAGTCATTACTAATTAAGATGTGCTGCATTCATTCCTAACTGACAATTCTACAGATCTCCAGGAGGCCTGGAAAACATGAACTGTTGGTAGATCTCGAGGACTGGTTTGGCCAGCCCTGCTATACAGGATCACTCACAAGTATATAACACACTTCCTAACATTAGAGGAAATATGGAGGAAACGGAACAAGTCACCTTGTGTCGTATTCCAGGACAACAAAAATAAAATTGTTGATCATGTAAAAGCTACAAGAGGGCGCGTAGAAGCCAATAGGATAGAGCAATCTGAAGGTGGAAAACCAGATACACCAGTGACCCCTTTGCCAGGAGAGCAGCCACCAACAGCTGCTGTCAAATTCCCTTTTGTACAGAAACAGACCCCAACCCTGTCAGTAAGGGCCTGCCGGTGAGGGGGACCATAGAATACTTACACAACATGCCTAATAAATGAGAGACTGGGCATAAGAAGTGCTGCCCTGGAGGATTCCTGGAAGGAGAGATAGAGTCCAACCGTCAGTCCCCGGACCCTCCGCAGGACAGAGCCCACCATGACTGTAACAGGAAACATCTGTGCAGAGCGACGGCTGCTAGCAAAACTTTCCCATCCAGTGTCTGTGCCCTGGTGTGTTCAGTAGAGCCGAGAGAACAGATCATCTCCCCTGTTGCTCCTGCCTTGAAATTGTTCTGGTAACATGGGCAATCCTATAACATATTCAGAGCCAAGACCATCACATCCAATTGGAATCCCAGCTGACACGGACGGCCTCCATATAAGGCTTGTCCAATAAGTGATGCAGAATACAACTGAGGAAGCCATCTGGATACTGAAAATACTAGAAGCAGATGTGGATGCTGAGAGTAATCCTGTCCGAGGTCACGTCTGTGATCGGGAATCAGTAACCTCAGCATATTCCACAGCGCAGCCAGGTGAGAGGGAGAAAGGCGACACACCCAGCAACCCTTATGTACACTCTGACGCCATAGGAAAGCCCCTCCCCTTCCTCTCTATTTACAGTCGTCCATGCTCTTGCCGCTAGTTACCGGTACTTCCCTGGAAGGACACTTACAGGTCCGCACTATCATAATGAGACCCAGGGCCATGTAACCCCACTGCTGTCACATAGGGAGGGTGACCTGCCTACAGTACAGTACCGGATGATACTGCTGGAACCCTTAGTGCTGCTCATCATCACAGCCAGTAGGAGAACAAACATCACCAACCTGCTGTAAGGGTGCAGATTACTACATGTCCTAATGGACCCCCCACCCTGCTCTCCGTCCCCGATGAGGGGCTGGTTGGAAATTCCTGTCCATAGGGGACCATGACAATATATCTATGTGGGCGCCGTCCTAGGGATGACCTGGAGAACCCACCTATCCGTAGCAGTCAGCTGAGTGATGCCGTGTAGCAATGTGAGAGCCTCTGCTGTAAGGTCACCTATAGCCATTTGTGTATCTGTCCTTGCTCCTCACATACTGCCCCCTACAACCGGAATCACGGCCTCTCATCATTATATGTGACCAGAGGAGCAGCCCGATCCCTCTCATACCAGACGGTCACACATCTATTCTCCCCAACATATTACAGAACAGGGAGCTGCTATAGGAGCGTCTCACACCCAGAACAGCCGCCGTGCACAGTCTATGATCTCCCATTCTGTCCGGCAATGTGATAGATGTCACATTATAGAAGAGAGAACATCACTGACCTGCACTGGACTCTGGGAGGAATTCCTGCAGCCCCCGATGATCACCAGCATCCAGCTCTACACCGGCCTCAGTTCCTGTGTATGACAATAAGCAGACAGTGTTACACACAGAAAGAAAAATAATATTTTGCTGCGCCTGTGTTAAGAAATATGCTAAAGAAATTGACCTGCAATTTGAGGTGTGGGAACACGTTCGCCGCTATAAGAAGATGTGCAATGCTCCTGAAAGATAACCAGATGCAGAAATTAATAGAGGCGCTCATGAAAAAACCACACACCAGATTTGCACAGGTTCAATAACAACCAAGGAATCGAATATATTAATAAAAGATATATATATTTATTAATGACAGTATTCTAATATGAGTAAAAAATACTGTTATATAATAGATAATTCATAAGTACTATTCCTTATGTTTTCACTTCATTAATCAAATACAGAAATTTAAAAAAATTTGAAAAAGTCACGGATCACGTGACGAAACGCGTCAGGACTCCTCCCACATTGTTCTTTCACCGAACACTTGCTTCTCAGGACGCCTCCAGGTCACAGCCATTTCACCTGGCCCACACCTACGACAGCTGCGGGCGGCTTTTACCTGTCTAAACATCCAGCCGCAGGCGCTGTGCGGGCCACGACGACTGTCTCCAACTTCTTCCACCCTTTGTCTACCGGCGGACGGCGCACGTCCAGGTAAGTCTGGAAGTAAGTCTCCTCATACAGCTGGGCACCTCTGGGACGCTTTCAGGTTACAGCCATTTCACCTGGCCCTCACCCACGGCAGTTGCGGGCACTTTCCATCTGGCATACATCCAGCCGCAGGCACTTTGCGGCTACGACGACCGTCTCCAGCATCCTCCACCTCGCTTTCTACCGGCGGACGGCGCACGTCCAGGTAGTTTGGAAGGTAGTATATTCACACAACTGGGCATCTCTGACGGCGTTCTGATTCAGCAACTACACACTTGCTATTACTCACCGTTTGCACAGCATTTACAAGGTGATACCAGCAGACAAATTGAATAAACTGGTTGTTTCATTCAGACACCAACGTACCCTCCAGTTTTTTCATCTATTGGGCAAATTCTTGGACCTACCCGGGGACGCTCGGGTTTACCAGCCCCTATGGAGAGGTAATCTTATATATATATATATATATATATATATATATATATATATATATATATATATATATATATATATATATATATATATATAAATAAATAAAACAGCCCCAGTGATATGCTCAGGAATCACATCTAGCAGCTGTGGTAACAGCGTCTCTAAAAGGACTGCAACATTCTGTTACATATTATCCAGTTCGGTGAAATCTCAACAACACTAAGCACAATAATCAAAGCTTAGACAATTTATGTGCGTTTTTTTTTTAAATTTCTGTATTTGATTAATGAAGTGAAATCATAAGGAATAGTACTTATGAATTATCTATTATATAATAGTATTTTTCACTCAGATTAGAATACTGTCATTAATAAATATATATATCTTTTATTAATATATTCGATTCCTTGGTTGTTATTGAACCTGTGCAAATCTGGTGTGTGGTTTCTTCATGAGCGCCTCTATTAATTTCTGCATAGTGTTACACACAGACACACATAGGCAGAGACAGAAGGGGCAGTGTCTGTGTAGTAGTCATTATTCCCATATGTTACACTGACAGTGACAGGAGGAATATCCGGCCATACGTGTTCTCATATGTTACACTGACAGTGACAGGAGGAATATCCGGCCACACGTTTTCCCATATGTTACACTGACAGTGACAGGAGGAATATCCGGCCACACGTGTTCCCATATGTTACACTGACAGTGACAGGAGGAATATCCGGCCATACGTGTTCTCATATGTTACACTGACAGTGACAGGAGGAATATCCGGCCACACGTTTTCCCATATGTTACACTGACAGTGACAGGAGGAATATCCGGCCACACGTGTTCCCATATGTTACACTGACAGTGACAGGAGGAATATCCGGCCACACGTGTTCTCATATGTTACACTGACAGTGACAGGAGGAATATCCGGCCACACGTGTTCCCATATGTTACACTGACAGTGACAGGAGGAATATCCGGCCACACGTGTTCCCATATGTTACACTGACAGTGACAGGAGGAATATCCGGCCATACGTGTTCCCATATGTTACACTGACAGTGACAGGAGGAATATCCGGCCACACGTTTTCCCATATGTTACACTGACAGTGACAGGAGGAATATCCGGCCACACGTGTTCCCATATGTTACACTGACAGTGACAGGAGGAATATCCGGCCACACGTGTTCCCATATGTTACACTGACAGTGACAGGAGGAATATCCGGCCACACGTGTTCCCATATGTTACACTGACAGTGACAGGAGGAATATCCGGCCACACGTGTTCCCATATGTTACACTGACAGTGACAGGAGGAATATCCGGCCACACGTGTTCCCATATGTTACACTGACAGTGACAGGAGGAATATCCGGCCATACGTGTTCCCATATGTTACACTGACAGTGACAGGAGGAATATCCGGCCACACGTGTTCCCATATGTTACACCGACAGTGAGAGGAGGAATATTCGGCCACACGTGTTCCCATATGTTACACTGACAGTGACAGGAGGAATATCCGGCCATACGTGTTCCCATATGTTACACTGACAGTGACAGGAGGAATATCCGGCCATACATGTTCCCATATGTTACACTGACAGTGACAGGAGGAATATCCGGCCACACGTGTTCTCATATGTTACACTGACAGTGACAGGAGGAATATCCGGCCACACGTGTTCCCATATGTTACACTGACAGTGACAGGAGGAATATCCGGCCACACGTGTTCCCATATGTTACACTGACAGTGACAGGAGGAATATCTGGCCACACGTGTTCCCATATGTTACACTGACAGTGACAGGAGGAATATCCGGCCACACGTGTTCCCATATGTTACACTGACAGTGACAGGAGGAATATCCGGCCACACGTGTTCCCATATGTTACACTGACAGTGACAGGAGAAATATCCGGCCACACGTGTTCCCATATGTTACACTGACAGTGACAGGAGGAATATCCGGCCACACATGTTCCCATATGTTACACTGACAGTGACAGGAGGAATATCCGGCCATACGTGTTCCCATATGTTACACTGACAGTGACAGGAGGAATATCCGGCCACACGTGTTCCCATATGTTACACTGACAGTGACAGGAGGAATATCCGGCCACACGTGTTCCCATATGTTACACTGACAGTGACAGGAGGAATATCCGGCCACACGTGTTCCCATATGTTACACTGACAGTGACAAGAGGAATATCCGGCCACACGTGTTCCCATATGTTACACTGACAGTGACAGGAGGAATATCCGGCCACACGTGTTCCCATATGTTACACTGACAGTGACAGGAGGAATATCCGGCCACACGTGTTCCCATATGTTACACTGACAGTGACAGGAGGAATATCCGGCCACACGTGTTCCCACATGTTACACTGACAGTGACAGGAGGAATATCCGGCCACACGTGTTCCCATATGTTACACTGACAGTGAGAGGAGGAATATCCGGCCATACGTGTTCCCATATGTTACACTGACAGTGATAGGAGGAATATCCGGCCACACGTGTTCCCATATGTTACACTGACAGTGACAGGAGGAATATCCGGCTATACGTGTTCCCATATGTTACACTGACAGTGACAGGAGGAATATCCGGCCATACGTGTTCCCATATGTTACACTGACAGGAGGAATATCCGGCCACACGTGTTCCCATATGTTACACTGACAGTGACAGGAGGAATATCCGGCCATGCGTGTTCCCATATGTTACACTGACAGTGACAGGAGGAATATCCGGCCACACGTCTTCCCATATGTTACACTGACAGTGACAGGAGGAATATCCGGCCACACGTGTTCCCATACGTTACACCACTGACAGTGACAGGAGGAATATCCAGCCACACGTGTTCCCATATGTTACACTGACAGTGACAGGAGGAATATCCGGCCACACGTGTTCTCATATGTTACACTGACAGTGACAGGAGGAATATCCGGCCACACGTGTTCCCATATGTTACACTGACAGGAGGAATATCCAGCCACACGTGTTCCCATATGTTACACTGACAGTGACAGGAGGAATATCCGGCCACACGTGTTCTCATATGTTACACTGACAGTGACAGGAGGAATATCCGGCCATACATGTTCCCATATATTACACTGACAGTGACAGGAGGAATATCCGGCCATACGTGTTCCCATATGTTACACTGACAGTGACAGGAGGAATATCCGGCCACACGTGTTGGTCACAGCCAGTGTCTCTCTCACATACTTACTCTTCCCTCCACCACTGGCTTATATAAATGAACGCAGGAACTATACAAATGCAGTATTATATTATTTTCAACAATTACCGGTCACCATAGCGATGAATATCTCAGTCCTAGCGACTAGATAAATGGAGGAAGTACAGCAGCCCCAGCAGTATAGCTGTCAGTTCTACTTAAACCAGGGAAATTGGGCTTGCTATTCGTTTTATGGTTTTATTTTTTGCCAGATGTCACTTGCAATTTTTTTGTTTTTCAAAAATATATTTTATTGAGGTTTTGAACAAACAATGATATATCATAGAGAGAGAGAGAGAGAGAGAGAGAGAGAGAGGACACAACCGCACATAATAGATAAGAAGCATACTGTTAAATATATGTAAAATAGTAATGGCAGGGTCCTGAATTATACTAGATGCAATTTTGATGGACTTGTTATTTTACCCCCAAATGCATCACGGTGGAGTCCTGTGTGGGGAAGACGGAGGGATATCTGTGATGTGCTGCAATAGTGGACTATTCCATCTCTACCTCAAAGTTGGGTGGGGGTGGTGGGGGGCGATATGGATCCTCCCGGCCAGGCATACAAACGCGAGCGGAGACCCCCTTCCTGATAAGCATGTACTAAGTATCCTAGTCAGAGGCAGGGAAGGGACAGCCTACATGGGAATACATTCTCAGCTTTGGGACATTGGTAAATCATCTACTGCACAGGTTCTCAAACTCGGTCCTCAGGACCCAACACAGTGCATGTTTTGCAGGTAACCCAGCAGGTGCACAGGTGTATTAATTACTCAGTGACACATTTTAAAAGGTCCACAGGTGGAGCTAATTATTTCACTTGTGATTCTGTGAGGAGACCTGCAAAACATGCACTGTGTGGGGTCCTGAGGACCGAGTTTGAGAACCTGTGATCTACAGGATCAGGATGGGTCTTCTGTACAGTAAGTGAGATATAGGGAACATGCTACACACAGTCTGCTTTATATGAGTCAAAATGGCGGGGACGGGAGAGGGGTTCACTATGAGGGCATCATTGCAAGTCTGTGTTTCCTATTACGGCTGCCATATACTGTGTGTGGGGCCACAGTCTGGCTCCTGGATGTTACGGCAATGTGGTGGTCCCTCCCCTAGAAGTAGGAGTTGGTCTGTGCTGATTACAATACGCTCACTACAGCGCTGTGAGACGCACTGCGCAGACTGTGTGACAGTCCTAGGCGGCCATCTTTCTCATTTCCTATCCACCCTATTTCCATACGCAGAATATCTGACGCACACGCCCTACTCAGAACCAGACACCGGCCTTTACCTGCAGTGTAACCGCTGCCATGGGCAGATTATCACCCCTAATGAGACATTACTCTACCCTTCTGACCTACAGATGGGTCCACGGTTATCTTGGCTAGTTTGCTGCACCTAGGCACACCATGGATTATTTACATAAACCCTTCATCTATTGTTCTCAGCTGCAATACAATACAGAGAACAATACAGCAGGGGATTAAGTCCGACTGGCCAGTCCCAGTTAATCCTATTAAAGGCCAAGATAAATGTGGACCCATCTGTACCACCTACTCTTTCCCAGCTCACCCTCCAGATTACCCCCCACCCCCTTCATACTGCCTCAAGCACTGACAGGCAGGGCCCTCCTCCCCTGTTCTCACCTCCTAGTTCTAAGCCTCTGTCCCTGTTACCCACCAGCGACTGATCTGTGTGCCCACCCACTTCAAAAACAGATTCAACACCACTGAGGCTGCTGTGATAACTACTATATAATATGGTAATTACCTTACACACCCTCCCCCACCTTCCCCAGTTATTGCAGATATATTTACTATTCAGTAATATGATCACACTCCTAACACTCACATTTATTTAGTGCCCGTTACTGGTACCCAGAGGTTTTCAGACCCTTGTGTATATACCATACTAATGTACAGATGGAGCCATCTTCATCTTTTCCTTTAATTGGAGTAAGTAACAGGAGTACTGCTGTATTGTTCTCTCTGTATTGTATTGCAGCTGAGAACAATAGATGGTCTTATGCTAATAAGCCTTGGTGCGCCTAGGTGCAGCAGAGAAGCCAAGATGAGCATGGCTCCACCTGTAATTTACTCACCCCCATATATTACACCCTACGCACCGCTGGGTCACAGTGGGGGTTATACGTTGGATTGGAGATGTTCCTACACCCGTCTATATTGTCATTATCACAGGAAATCCTTAGAGCCAGCATGATGCTACATGAGAACCCCAGACCACAGAGACCTCTGTACATATCACCTGTATGACAGTACTGTCTGTATGTCTGTATCTCTCACCTGATCTGATCTCAGCAGGAACGTCCTCTTCTTTACATTGCTGGTAACACATCCCGTCTCCTGGCACAGCCTGTCATACAAGAACATGTGTCACATACGTGTCCCACCCACACGTTACACGGGACATCTCTATAGGAGTCACACACAGGGCGGGGACATGGGAATAACACAAGATCCTGCAATGTGAGGCATGTGAGGAGCTGGGAGAGGTCAGAGCAGGTTCCTCTACCTGATAATCCTGGCTGATCATCCTGTTCTCTTCTCCCATACACCCCGGAGTATAGAGAGGGGTGTCACATGGGTCTGCGGGGTGTGTAGGGTTACAGCCACCTGTGGGGAATGGACACAGATGTATAAATGATAACGCAGAAGACGACCTCAGCTGATACACACACATTATAGTGACGGATATGGCGGAGTAACATAGAACCAAAGTCCTGCAAATAAAACCTTATCCCGATCACTGCTAATGGTCCATTCTCCTGCAGCGCCGCAGTCAGCAGCGACGGGGAAATGTAGATTGTTATACTTACTGTGATGAGACCAGGGGAGGGGGTATTGTACTACTACCCCCTAACGGTACTTGCACAGGACTACATTACACTGAGACTATGGTATGGGAATATTTGTGATGTCTCATGTGTTACCCGGGGATTGCACTACTGATCTCTTAGAGGGCACCACTGGGCTCTTACCTTCTTACATGCCGCCCGGTGGTATGCCCTATCTCACCCCCTGATTACCAGGATTTCCCAGGCAGGAAGTAACAGGTGACGTCCCTGCATGTCACACAGCGTCAGGGGTAATGCTGGGAGTGACTGGGCCCTATCTGAGATCTGGAGGAAGGATAACTCCACCAGCACCTACTGTTCTCCCCTAGGACTGTGCTAGACTCTGTGGCAGGGGATCAGCAGGCGGTAACTGCACAGAACCTTCCTCCTTCCCATCTCCAGAAAGCAGAGACCACCACCCCTTGGACCTGATAGGCAGGACTACTCCTGTGGGTACTGGGGACTTAATAAAAGGAGCAGCAAAAGATCAGCTAGACTGTATTTAGATCCGGTCTAGGATGAGATATTGATCTCTACACGGGAGACATTCTGCTGGACTGCTGGAAAAGCTGTATCACATCTGAGGACATAGTCAGGGCATCGCTCCATCCAGAGTAGCTCAATGGTTGTAGAATTCGGTGTGACTGTTGGAGCAAAGGAACCCGAGACCCAGGGCCAACCACACTTGCAAAGAGCTTGTCAGAGTGGGTGGACCCTCAAAACAGAGACAGACACAGGGCAGTGCCCCTTACTATTGGATTACCCTTATACCATCTGGTCTCTCTCTGCTACATAGTGAGATACAGAACTGTGCTGCCTCTGGTCTGCTATACACTTCATGGGGGATAGGATACTGGTTATAAACTATTATATTGCACTGGTTGTGGGTGTGTTATATGTGCAGTAAAGGTGCCATTGTACCCCCTCTCCTCCGCTCCTGTGTGATTGCTGAACCTAAGGATCTGGGAACACTTAGCAAACTCCGAATCTAACACCCGGTATCCTCACAGCCCTCACTGACCTGTGCCACAAGGGAGATGTGACTGATTGTGTACATCCCTGCAGTGCGCTACTTGTGTACATTACACACCGGCGATAACACACAAGATACGTCACCAAACTGAGCCACACCTGAATCAGTCAGTGTGCGTGTAATATGTTACGTGTACATGTGTGTAATGTCTTCTGGCTTGTACACTGGGGAATTGGCTCAGTTGTGCTTTAAGATGGGTCAATATTTAATGATATATCAAGTGATCTATCGTTCACGGACGCATTACAACTGTATTTACCAGGGCGTTCTGTCGGGTGTGCAGAATGCTAGACGGGGTGACGCAGCCAGCAACCAGAGGTAGCATGCATTAGTGGGTACACACTAGACAATGTGCCCAACATGTCGGTTTGATCTGCCAGATCTGACAACATATTGCCTACTGTGTACCCAGTCTAAGGCAACAAAAGCAGTAACATTATTATTAGTATTATTAATAACAAATCATTATAAAGCTAATGAATATGCAAATGTCAGAGACGCCCCAGAGACCTGCAGCGCTGGGAATGGTCTCAGGTATAGAGGGCACCCCCAGCAGTCAGTGCGGCTGGTTATACAGAAGGTGTCTAGTTGGGGTCACCAGGTTCCTAAACCTCTGTGTGCGGCGCGGTGACATCAGAATGAAGAGACGTGTCACTGCATGGTAAAGATGGCGGCTGTGATGTACAACTGTCTCAGTATCTTGTCATGTGTTCCATGTTATAGCGCTGAGATAAGCTGCTCTTCCCTCCCATGTATGTAACATCACATATAAGCCATATCTCCAGTAATATAAATACTTCTCCCCATACAGCAATATTATATCCCCAGAGCGTCTGCGTCTCTCTCACCTGGGCTGATCTCAGCAGGAACGGCCTCTTCCTTACACTGCCGGTGATATATCACGTGTCCCGGCTCATCCTGTCATACAAGAACATGTGTCACATACGTGTCCCACCCACACGTTACACGGGACATCTCTATAGGACACACATAGGGCGGGGACATGGGAATAACACAATATCCTGCAATGTGAGGAGCGGATGTGCGAGGAGGAGAGGTCAGAGCAGGTTCCTCTACCTGATATTCCTGTGTCACAGTCCTGTTCTCTTCCTCTATACAGCCCGGAGAGTACAGAGGGGTCTCACAGGGGTCTGCGGGAGTTCTAGAGCTGCACCCACCTGCGGGGAATGGATACAGAACATTACATTACAGTAAGTATAGTGATTCTATGTACAGTCAGTGGGGAGGTGAGGACTTCCCTACTGAGTAATGAGGAGACCACCGCCTGCCACCGAGTACAAGGTTACATGTAGGTCACACACTGACTCAGCCTGGACTTGTTACAGGAACAGTGGCCACAATTACCGCATAGTAACTTGTGTAAGTGTATAGACAATGGCAGAAATGCCCCATGTTACACTACTCGCCCAGGCAAGACGCCTGCACCTGCTGTACCTCTGGTACCTACAGATAAGACCTAACACTCAGCCATCCCCCGGCTGTCCTGTGCTGTAAAGAAGACCCTAGATGCCGCTGCTATGTAAGATAGCCCCAAACGTGCTGGAGTAAAGGAAAGCGTGTACATATACCACGAACCAATCAGGTGCTGCCGTCAGTACAGGTTGCCGCCTGTATAAGGGAGATGGCCCCTCACACACACACACACCGGACCACTCACCACACAGGACCCTACCACAGGTCCGCTGATCTACTGTAGTTCCCTCATGTCCCTGACCCAACATCCAGCCCCAGGACATCTCTCAGCTGCACTAATACATGTGCTACAGGAGTTACATTACTGCAGGTCACTGTTCTGTTTGTTTTATATGTTTTCATGTGCAATACATGTCATTTACAGTAAATATACTGTTATTATAGTGACTGTGTATGATGCCTGACGAAGGGAAATAAATCCCGAAACGTTGCTGCAAAGCTGCTGTCTCCTGAATTACATTTCTTTAAGACCACCTGAGTGCCTTTACTGGACTTGCTGTACTCTTTCTTTATGGCACCGTGGCATGAATCTTGAGAGAGGAGGGAGACGAAAATGGGGGTTTAGTCGGTGAATTGGCCAATGCAAACCGATCGCCAAGGTGCCCCACCTTCATGCAGGTCCTACACTATTACAGAGTCTTAAAACCTGGCAACTGTTTCACACATCATATGCCTGCTAGGTTTAATGTGCACCTGCCGCACACCTTATGGCTTTTACAGGTACACTAGTCACCTAGTTATTAAACCTAGCAGGCATATGATGTGTGAGACAGTTGCCAGGTTTTAAGACTCTGTAATAGTGTATGACCTGCATGAAGGTGGGGCACCTTGGCGATCGGTTTGCAGGCTTCTGTGCATTGGCCAATTCACTAAACAAACCCCCATCATTTATTTATTGATGTGTTGAGGCCACCCTGTCAGAATGCCCTCAATCCTACAGCCACCTCTATACCCCACAGTTCCAGCATCCACACAGTGCCTGCTTTCCTACAGCCAGTTCTATACCCCACAGTTCCAGCATGCACACAGTGCCCACTCTCCTACAGCCACCTCTATACCCCACAGTTCCCGCGTACACACAGTGCCTGCGGTCCAACAGCCACCTGTATATCCCACAGTTCCAGCATACACACAGTGCCCACTCTTCTACAGCCACCTCTATACCCCACAGTTCCAGCATCCACACAGTGCCCACTCTCCTACAGCCACCTCTATACCCCACAGTTCCAGCATACACACAGTGCCTGCGGTCCTACAGCCACCTCTATAACCCACAGTTCCAGCATCCATACAGTGCTCGCTCTCCTACAGCCACCTCTATACCCCACAGCTCCAGCATCCACACAGTGCCCGATCTCCTACAGCCATCCCTCTACCCCACGGTTCCAGCGTCCATACAGTACCCGCGCTCCTATAGCCACCTCTATACCCCAAGTTTCCAGCGCCCACAATAGGGCTTGCGCTCCTACAGCAACATTTATACCCTACGGTTACAGCATCCACACAGTGCCTACACACCTACAGTCACCTCTATACGCCACGATCCTGCATCCATGATGTGCTGGCACTGCTTCCGCCACCTCTATACCCCACGGTTCCAGTGCCCACAATATGCTTTGTGCTCCTACAACCACCTATATACCCCACGATTCCAGCACCAACACAGTGCATGTGCTCCCATAGCCCCCTCTATACCCCACGGTTACAGCATACACAATGAGGGGAAATTTTATTTTTTTTTAAATAAATAAATAAATCTGTAAATATTATCTTTATCACTGTACAGCTAATTATCACCTGCTCTGACACTGCTGCTATCGGACCACTATATATCTACATATACGGTCTTCTATTGAATAACAGATGTAATGTTTAGTACATAACAGTACGTTGGAAGTTAATATTAATTGTAATATTTAACGACAGTATTTAAATACCAGTGGTTCCCAAACTTTTTTGAGTCACGGCACCCTAAAGTATCAGAATTTTTTTCACGGCACCCTTAGACCAAAAGTTTCTTATTGAGCAATGCAGAAAAAAAATAAGAATTTACTCACCGGTAATTCTATTTCTCGTAGTCCGTAGTGGATGCTGGGGACTCCGTAAGGACCATGGGGAATAGACGGCTCCGCAGGAGACTGGGCACATCTAAAGAAAGATTTAGGACTATCTGGTGTGCACTGGCTCCTCCCCCTATGACCCTCCTCCAAGCCTCAGTTAGGAACTGTGCCCGGAAGAGCTGACACA
Source organism: Pseudophryne corroboree (assembly GCF_028390025.1). Lineage (NCBI taxonomy): Eukaryota > Metazoa > Chordata > Amphibia > Anura > Myobatrachidae > Pseudophryne > Pseudophryne corroboree. The sequence continues at coordinate 36,841,779 of NC_086445.1, read as the reverse complement.
ATAAGGAAGGATTTTTGAATCCCGGGTAAGACTCATACCAGCCACACCAATCACACCATATAACACGTGATAGGAACCCCGGTTAACAGTATGATAACAAATGGAGCCTCTGAAGAGATGGCTCACAACAAAACCCGATTTTTGTAACAATAACTATGTACAGGTATTGTAGACAATCTGCACTTGGGATGGGCGCCCAGCATCCACTACGGACTACGAGAAATAGATTTACCGGTGAGTAAAATCTTATTTTCTCTGACGTCCTAAAGCAGGGGTGGCCAAACCAGTCCTCGAGATCTACCAACAGTACACATTTTCCAGACCACCTAGCTGGTGCACAGGTGTAGTCATTACTAATTAAGATGTGCTGCATTCATTCCTAACTGACAATTCTACAGATCTCCAGGAGGCCTGGAAAACAAGAACCGTTGGTAGATCTCGAGGACCGGTTTGGCCAGCCCTGTCCTAGTGGATGCTGGGGACTCCGTAAGGACCATGGGGATTATACCAAAGCTCCCAAACGGGCGGGAGAGTGCGGATGACTCTGCAGCACCGAATGAGAGAATTCCAGGTCCTCCTCAGCCAGGGTATCAAATTTGTAGAATTTTGCAAACGTGTTTGCCCCCGACCAAGTAGCTGCTCGGCAAAGTTGTAAAGCCGAGACCCCTCGGGCAGCCGCCCAAGATGAGCCCCCTTCCGTGTGGAATGGGCTTTTACAGACTTAGGCTGCGGTAGTCCCACCGCAGAATGCGCCAGCTGAATAGTGCTACAAATCCAGCGCGCAATAGACTGCTTAGAAGCAGGAGCACCCAGCTTGGTGGGTGCATACAGGATAAACAGCGAGTCAGTCTTTCTGACTCCAGCCGTCCTGGAAACATAAATTTTTAGGGCCCTGACTACGTCCAGCAACTTGGAATCCTCCAAGTCCCTAGTAGCCGCAGGCACCACAATAGGTTGGTTCAAGTGAAAAGCTGAGACCACCTTTGGGAGAAACTGAGGACGAGTCCTCAATTCTGCCCTATCCATATGGAAAATCAGATAAGGGCTTTTTCAAGACGAAGCCGCCAATTCTGAAACCCGCCTGGCCGACGCCAGGGCCAACAGCATGACCACTTTCCACGTGAGATATTTTAAATCCACAGTCTTAAGTGGTTCGAACCAATGTGATTTCAGGAATGCCAAACCCACATTGAGATCCCAAGGTGCCACTGGGGGCACAAAAGGAGGCTGAATATGCAGTACTCCTTTTACAAAAGTCTGAACTTCAAGCAGTGAAGCCAGTTCTTTTTGGAAGAAAATCGACAGAGCCGAAATCTGGACCTTTATGGACCCCAATTTGAGGCCCAACGTCACCCCTGCTTGCAGGAAGTGCAGGAATCGACCCAGGTGAAATTCCTCCGTCGGGGCCTTCATGGCCTCACACCAAGCAACATATCTTCGCCAAATGCGGTGATAATGTCTTGCGGTGACATCCTTCCTGGCTTTGATGACCTCCGGAATACCCTTTTCCTTCAGGATCCGGTGTTCAACCGCCATGCCGTCAAACGCAGCCGCGGTAAGTCTTGGAACAGACAGGGTCCCTGCTGCAGCAGGTCTTGTCTGAGCGGCAGAGGCCAAGGGTCCTCTGTAAGCATCTCTTTAAGTTCCGGGTACCAAGCTCTTCTTGGCCAATCCGGAACCACGAGTATGGTTTTCACACCTCGCCTTCTTATTATTCTCAGTACCTTGGGTATGAGAGGTAGAGGAGGAAACACATAAACCGACTGATACACCCATGGTGTCACTACAGCGTCCACCGCTATCGCCTGAGGGTCTCCTGACCGGGCGCAATATCTTGTCAACTTCTTGTTGAGGCGGGACGCCATCATGTCTACCTGTGGTTTTTCCCACCGGTTGACCAGCATTTGGAAGACTTCTGCCATCCTGCTTCTCGTGCCGCCCTGTCTGTTTACATGGGCGACCGCCGTGATGTTGTCTGACTGGATCAGTACCGGCTGGTTTTGAAGCAGGGGTCTTGCCTGGCTTAGGGCATTGTAAATGGCCCTTAGCTCCAGGATATTTATGTGAAGAGAAATCTCCTGATCTGACCACAGTCCTTGGAAATTTCTTCCCTTTGTGACTGCCCCCCAGCCCCGAAGGCTGGCATCCGTGGTCACCAGGACCCAGTCCTGTATTCCGAATCTGCGGCCCTCTAGTAGATGAGCCCTCTGCAGCCACCACAGCAGCGACACCCTGGTTCTGGCCGATAGGGTTATCCGCTGTTGCATCTGGAGATGGGACCCGGACCATTTGTCCAACAGGTCCCACTGGAACGTCCTTGCGTGGAACCTTCAGAATGGAATTGCTTCGTACGAAGCTACCATTTTTCCCAGGACTCGTGTGCATTGATGTACCGACACTTTTCCTGGTTTTAGGATGTCTCTGACCAGAGATGACAATTACTCGGCTTTTTCCAGTGGAAGAAACACTTTTTTCTGGTCTGTGCCCAGAATCATTCCCAGGAACAGAAGACGTGTCGTCGGGACCAGCTGTGACTTTGGAATGTTTAGAATCCAGCCGTGCTGTTGTAGCACTTCCTGAGAAAGTGCCAACCCCACTATCAACTGTTCTTTGGACCTCGCCTTTATCAGGAGATCGTCCAAGTACGGGATAATTAAAACTCCCTTCTTGCGAAGGAGTATCATCATTTCGGCCATTACCTTGGTAAAGACCCTCGGTGCCGTGGATAACCCAAATGGCAGCGTCTGGAACTGATAGTGAAAGTCCTGTACCACAAATCTGAGGTACTCCTGGTGCGGAGGGTAAATGGGGACATGCAGGTACGCATCCTTGATGTCCAGGGATACCATGTAATCCCCCTCCTCCAGGCTCGCAATAACCGCCCTGAGCGATTCCATCTTGAACTTGAACCTTTTGATATAAGTGTTCAAGGCTTTTAAATTTAAGATGGGTCTCACCGAACCGTCCGGTTTCGGTACCACAAACATTGTGGAGTAGTAACCCTTTCCTTGCTGAAGGAGGGGTACCTTGACAATCAATTTCTGTGAATACAGTTTTTGAATAGCCACCAACACTGCCTCCCTGGCAGAGGGAGTTGCCGGCAAGGCAGATTTTAGGAAACGGCGGGGGGGAGACGTCTCGAATTCCAGCCTGTACCCCTGAGATACCACTTGAAGGACCCAGGGATCCACCTGTGAGAGAGCCCACTGTGTGCTGAAAAACCTGAGACGTGCCCCCACCGTTCCCGATTCCGCCTGAACAGCCCCAGCGTCATGCTGTGGACTTACCGGACGCAGGGGAGGACTTCTGCTCCTGGGAACTAGCTGTGTGCTGCAGCTTTTTCCCCCTTCCTCTGCCCCTCGGCAGAAAAGATGAGCCTCTAGCCCGCTTATTTTTCTGGGGTCGAAAGGACTGTACCTGATAATACGGTGCTTTCTTTTGCTGTGGGGTAGCCTGTGGCAAAAAAGTCGATTTCCCAGCAGTAGCTGTGGAAAAGAGGTCTGAAAGACCTTCCCCAAAAAGTTCCACCCCTTTATAGGGTAAAACTTCCATGTGCCGCTTGGAGTCGGCATCACCTGACCATTGCCTAGTCCATAACCCCCGTCTGGCGGCAATGGACATAGCGCTTATTTTTGATGCCAGCCGGCAAATATCCCTCTGTGCATCACGCATGTATAAGACCGCGTCTTTTATATGGTCAATCGTTAGCAAAATATTGTCCCTATCCATGGTATCAATGTTTTCCGACAGGGAGTCGGACCACGCAGCAGCAGCACTGCACATCCAAGCTGATGCAATAGCGGGTCTCAATATAATGCCAGTGTGTGTGTATAACTTTTAGGGTACTTTCCTGCTTTCTATCAGCAGGTTCTTTTAGGGCGGCCGTATCCGGAGACGGTAGTGCCACCTTCTTTGATAAGCGTGTCAGCGCTTTATCTACCCTAGGGGGTGTTTCCCAGCGTGACCTATCCTCTGGCGGGAAAGGGTACGCAGCCATTAACCGTTTAGAAATGATCAATTTCTTATCTGGGGAAGTCCACGCTTCCTCACACACCTCATTTAATTCGTCAGATGCAGGAAAAAATAAGAATTTACTTACCGATAATTCTATTTCTCGGAGTCCGTAGTGGATGCTGGGGTTCCTGAAAGGACCATGGGGAATAGCGGCTCCGCAGGAGACAGGGCACAAAAAAGTAAAGCTTTACTAGGTCAGGTGGTGTGCACTGGCTCCTCCCCCTATGACCCTCCTCCAGACTCCAGTTAGGTACTGTGCCCGGACGAGCATACACAATAAGGGAGGCATTTTGAATCCCGGGTAAGACTCATACCAGCCACACCAATCACACCGTACAACTTGTGATCTAAACCCAGTTAACAGTATGACAACAGAAAGGGCCTCTTAAAGATGGCTCCTTAACAATAACCCGAATTAGTTAACAATAACTATGTACAAGTATTGCAGATAATCCGCACTTGGGATGGGCGCCCAGCATCCACTACGGACTCCGAGAAATAGAATTATCGGTAAGTAAATTCTTATTTTCTCTATCGTCCTAAGTGGATGCTGGGGTTCCTGAAAGGACCATGGGGATTATACCAAAGCTCCCAAACGGGCGGGAGAGTGCGGATGACTCTGCAGCACCGAATGAGAGAACTCCAGGTCCTCCTTTGCCAGGGTATCAAATTTGTAAAATTTTACAAACGTGTTCTCCCCCGACCACGTAGCTGCTCGGCAGAGTTGTAATGCCGAGACCCCTCGGGCAGCCGCCCAAGATGAGCCCACCTTCCTTGTGGAGTGGGCTTTTACAGTTTTAGGCTGTGGCAGGCCTGCCACAGAATGTGCAAGTTGAATTGTGTTACAAATCCAACGAGCAATCGACTGCTTAGAAGCAGGTGCGCCCAACTTGTTGGGTGCATACAATATAAACAGCGAGTCAGATTTTCTGACTCCAGCCGTCCTTGCAATGTATATTTTTAAGGCTCTGACAACGTCCAACAACTTGGAGTCCTCCAAGTCGCTAGTGGCCGCAGGCACCACAATAGGTTGGTTCAGATGAAATGCTGATACCACTTTAGGGAGAAAATGCGGACGAGTCCGCAGTTCTGCCCTATCCGAATGGAAGATTAGATAAGGACTTTTATAAGATAAAGCCGCCAATTCAGATACTCTCCTGGCAGAGGCCAGGGCTAGTAACATAGTCACTTTCAATGTGAGATATTTCAAATCCACCTTTTTCAATGGTTCAAACCAATGGGATTTGAGGAAATCTAAAACTACATTTAGATCCCACGGTGCCACCGGAGGCACCACAGGAGGCTGTATATGCAGTACTCCCTTGACAAAAGTCTGGACCTCAGGGACAGAGGCCAATTCTTTTTGGAAGAATATTGACAGGGCCGAAATTTGAACCTTAATGGATCCCAATTTGAGACCCATAGATAATCCTGATTGCAGGAAATGTAGGAAACGACCCAGTTGGAATTCCTCCGTCGGAACCCTCCGATCCTCGCACCACGCTACATATTTTCGCCAAATGCGGTGATAATGTTTCACGGTGACTTCCTTCCGTGCCTTAATCAAGGTAGGAATGACTTCTTCTGGAATGCCTTTCCCTTTTAGGATCTGGCGTTCAACCGCCATGCCGTCAAACGCAGCCGCGGTAAGTCTTGAAAAAGACAGGGACCCTGCTGTAGCAGGTCCCTTCTCAGAGGTAGAGGCCACGGTTCGTCCGTGAGCATCTCTTGAAGTTCCGGATACCAAGTCCTTCTCGGCCAATCCGGAACCACTAGTATTGTTCTTACTCTTCTTTGCCGTATGATCTTCAATACCTTTGGTATGAGCGGCAGAGGAGGAAACACATACACTGACTGGTACACCCAAGGAGTTACCAGTGCGTCCACAGCTATTGCCTGTGGATCTCTTGACCTGGCGCAATATTTGTCCAGTTTCTTGTTGAGGCGAGACGCCATCATGTCTACAATTGGTCTTTCCCAACGGTCTATTAACATGTTGAAGACTTCTGGATGTAGACCCCACTCTCCCGGATGAAGATCGTGTCTGCTGAGGAAGTCTGCTTCCCAGTTGTCCACGCCCGGGATGAACACTGCTGACAGTGCTATCACGTGATTCTCCGCCCAGCGAAGAATCTTGGCAGCTTCTGCCATTGCACTCCTGCTTCTTGTGCCGCCCTGCCTGTTTACATGGGCGACCGCCGTGATGTTGTCCGACTGAATCAACACCGGCTTTCCTTGCAGGAGAAGTTCCGCCTGGCTTAGAGCATTGTAGATTGCTCTTAGTTCCAGAATGTTTATGTGAAGAGACTTTTCCAGACTCGTCCATACTCCCTGGAAGTTTCTTCCTTGTGTGACTGCTCCCCAGCCTCTCAGGCTGGCGTCCGTGGTCACCAGGATCCAATCCTGAATGCCGAATCTGCGGCCTTCTAATAGGTGAGCCTTCTGCAACCACCACAGAAGTGACACCCTTGTCTTTGGTGACAGGGTTATTCGCAGGTGCATCTGCAGATGCGACCCTGACCATTTGTCCAACAGATCCCTTTGGAATATTCTTGCATGGAATCTGCCGAATGGAATTGCTTCGTAAGAAGCCACCATTTTTCCCAGGACTCTTGTGCATTGATGTACTGACACTTTTCCTGGTTTTAGGAGGTTCCTGACCAGATCGGATAACTCCTTGGCTTTTTCCTCTGGAAGGAAAACCTTTTTCTGAACCGTGTCCAGAATCATTCCTAGGAACAGCAGACGAGTTGTCGGGATTAAATGGGATTTTGGAATATTCAGAATCCACCCGTGTTGTCTTAGCACCTCTTGAGATAGTGCTAAAGCTGTCTCCAGCTGTTCTCTGGACCTTGCCCTTATTAGGAGATCGTCCAAGTATGGGATAACTAATACGCCTTTTCTTCGAAGAAGAATCATCATCTCGGCCATTACCTTGGTAAAGACCCGAGGCGCCGTGGACAATCCGAACGGCAGCGTCTGAAACTGATAGTGACAGTTTTGAACAATGAACCTGAGGTACCCCTGGTGTGCGGGGTAAATCGGAACGTGTAGATACGCATCCTTGATGTCCAAGGATACCATAAAGTCCCCTTCTTCCAGGTTCGCTATCACTGCTCTGAGTGACTCCATCTTGAACTTGAACTTTTTTATGTAGAGGTTCAAGGACTTCAGATTTAGAATAGGCCTTACCGAGCCATCCGGCTTCGGTACCACAAATAGAGTGGAATAATACCCCTTTCCTTGTTGTAATAGGGGTACTTTGACTATCACCTGCTGAGCGTACAGCTTGTGAATGGCTTCCAACACCCTCTCCCTTTCGGAAGAGACGGTTGGTAAGGCAGACTTCAGGAAACGATGAGGAGGATCCGTCTCTAATTCCAACCTGTACCCCTGAGATATTATCTGCAGGATCCAGGGGTCTACCTGCGAGTGAGCCCACTGCGCGCTGTAATTTTTGAGACGGCCCCCCACTGTCCCCGAGTCCGCTTGAGAGGCCCCAGCGTCATGCTGAGGTTTTTGCAGGAGCCGGGGAGGGCTTCTGTTCCTGGGAAGGAGCTGCCTGTTGGTGTCTCTTCCCTCTTCCTCTGCCTCGTGGCAGGTACGACAAGCCCTTTGCTCTCTTATTTTTGTAGGAGCGAAAAGGCTGCGGTTGAAAGGTCGGTGCCTTTCTCTGTTGGGGAGTGACTTGAGGTAAAAAAGTGGATTTCCCGGCAGTAGCCGTGGCCACCAAGTCTGATAGACCAACTCCAAATAACTCCTCCCCTTTATACGGCAAAACCTCCATGTGACGTTTTGAATCCGCATCGCCTGTCCACTGTCGTGTCCATAAGGCTCTTCTGGCTGAAATGGACATAGCACTCATCCGAGATGCCAGTGTGCAAATATCCCTCTGTGCATCACGCATATAGATAAATGCATCCTTTATTTGTTCTAACGACAGTAAAACATTGTCCCTATCTAGGGTATCAATATTTTCAATCAGGGATTCTGACCAAACTACTCCAGCACTGCACATCCAGGCAGTTGCTATAGCTGGTCGTAGTATAACACCTGCATGTGTGTATATATTCTTTTGAATAACTTCCATCTTTCTATCTGATGGATCCTTAAGTGCGGCCGTCTCAGGAGAGGGTAACGCCACTTGTTTGGATAAGCGTGTGAGCGCCTTGTCCACCTTAGGGGGTGTTTCCCAGCGCGCCCTAACCTCTGGCGGGAAAGGGTATAATGCCAATAACTTTTTTGAAATTATCAACTTTTTATCAGGAGCAACCCACGCTTCATCACACACGTCATTTAATTCTTCTGATTCAGGAAAAACTGTTTGTAGTTTTTTCACACCATACATAATACCCTGTTTTACGGTATCTGTAGTATCAGCTAAATGTAACGTCTCCTTCATTGCCAAAATCATATAACGTGTGGCCCTACTGGAAAATACGTTTGAATTTCTACCGTCGTCACTGGAATCAGTGCCCGTGTCTGGGTCTGTGTCGACCGACTGAGGCAAAGGGCGTTTTACAGCCCCTGACGGTGTTTGAGGCGCCTGGACAGGCATTAATTGATTGTCCGGCCGCCTCATGTCCTCAACTGACTGTTTAAGGGAAGATAAACCATCACGTAATTCCACAAATAAAGGCATCCATTCTGGTGTCGACCCCCTGGGGGGTGACATCTGCATATTTGGCAATTGCTCCGCCTCCACACCAATATCGTCCTCATACATGTCGACACCACGTACCGACACACACCGCAAACTCACAGGGAATGCTCTAATGAAGACAGGACCCACTAGCCCTTTTGGGGAGACAGAGGGAGAGTCTGCCAGCACACACCACAAAGCGCTATATATACAAGGGATATCCTTATATTAAGTGCTCCCTTATAGCTGCTTTAATATATATATATATAGCCATTAATGTGCCCCCCCTCTCTGTTTTACCCTGTTTCTGTAGTGCAGTGCAGGGGAGAGACCTGGGAGCCGTTCTGACCAGCGGAGCTGTGACAGAAAATGGCGCCGTGTGCTGAGGAGATAGGCCCCGCCCCTTTTTCGGCGGGTTCTTCTCCCGCTATTTTTCCAGTCAGGCAGGGGTTAAATATCTCCATATAGCCCCTATGGGCTATATGTGAGGTATTTTTAGCCTTGTATAAGGTTTATATTTGCCTCTCAGAGCGCCCCCCCCCAGCGCTCTGCACCCTCAGTGACTGCCCAGTGAAGTGTGCTGAGAGGAAAATGGCGCACAGCTGCAGTGCTGTGCGCTACCTTATGAAGACTGAGGAGTCTTCAGCCGCCGGTTTCCGGACCTCTTCACGCTTCAGCATCTGCAAGGGGGTCGGCGGCGCGGCTCCGGGACCGGACTCCACGGCTGGGCCTGTGTTCGATCCCTCTGGAGCTAATGGTGTCCAGTAGCCAAGCAGCAAATCCACTCTGCATGCAGGTGAGTTTACTACTTTCCCCCTAAGTCCCACGTTGCAGTGATCCTGTTGCCAGCAGGACTCACTGTAAAGAAAAAAACCTAAACTAAACTTTCTCTAAGCAGCTCTTTAGGAGAGCCACCTAGATTGCACCCTTCTCGTTCGGGCACAAAATCTAACTGGAGTCTGGAGGAGGGTCATAGGGGGAGGAGCCAGTGCACACCACCTGACCTAGTAAAGCTTTACTTTTTTGTGCCCTGTCTCCTGCGGAGCCGCTATTCCCCATGGTCCTTTCAGGAACCCCAGCATCCACTTAGGACGATAGAGAAACTACTGGTAGTTTTTTCTCACCAAACATAATACCCTTTTTTGTGGTACCTGGGGTATCATCAGAAATGTGTAATACATTTTTCATAGCCTCAATCATATAACGGGTGGATCTATTGGAGGGTACACTCGTCTCATCATCGTCGACACTGGAGTCGGTATCCGTGTCGACATCTGTATCTGTCATCTGAGGTAGCGGGCGTTTTATAGCCCCTGATGACATTTGAGACGCTTGGACAGGCACAAGCTGAGTAGCCGGCTGTCCTATGTCGTCAAACCTTTTATGTAAGGAGCTGACACTGTCACGTAAATCCTTCCATAAGTCCATCCACACTGGTGTCGACCCCGCAGAGGGTGACATCACATTCACAGGCATTTGCTCCGCCTCCACATCATTATCCTCATCATACATGTCGACACAGCAGTACCGACACACAGCAGACACACAGGGAATGCTCTTACAGAGGACAGGACCCCACAAAGCCCTTTGGGGAGACAGAGGGAGAGTATGCCAGTACACACCAGAGCGCTATATAACACAGGGATATCACTATACAGAGTTTTTTCCCCTATAGCTGCCTATAAATAAGATTTTACTTACCGATAAATCTATTTCTCGTAGTCCGTAGTGGATGCTGGGACTCCGTAAGGACCATGGGGAATAGCGGCTCCGCATCAGGTGGTGTGCACTGGCTCCTCCCCCTATGACCCTCCTCCAAGCCTCAGTTAGGATACTGTGCCCGGACGAGCGTACATAATAAGGAAGGATATTGAATCCCGGGTAAGACTCATACCAGCCACACCAATCACACCGTACAACTTGTGATCTGAACCCAGTTAACAGTATGATAACAACGAAGGAGCCTCTGAAAAGATGGCTCACAACAACAATAACCCGATTTAGTTAACAATAACTATGTACAAGTATTGCAGACAATCCGCACTTGGGATGGGCGCCCAGCATCCACTACGGACTACGAGAAATAGATTTATCGGTAAGTAAAATCTTATTTTCTCTGACGTCCTAGTGGATGCTGGGACTCCGTAAGGACCATGGGGATTATACCAAAGCTCCCAAACGGGCGGGAGAGTGCGGATGACTCTGCAGCACCGAATGAGAGAACTCCAGGTCCTCCTCAGCCAGGGTATCAAATTTGTAGAATTTAGCAAACGTGTTTGCCCCTGACCAAGTAGCTGCTCGGCAAAGTTGTAAAGCCGAGACCCCTCGGGCAGCCGCCCAAGATGAGCCCACTTTCCTTGTGGAATGGGCTTTCACAGATTTTGGCTGTGGCAGGCCTGCCACAGAATGTGCAAGTTGAATTGTACTACAAATCCAACGAGCAATAGTCTGCTTAGAAGCAGGAGCACCCAGCTTGTTGGGTGCATACAGGATAAACAGCGAGTCAGACTTTCTGACTCCCGCCGTCCTGGAAACATATATTTTCAGGGCCCTGACAACGTCAAGTAACTTGGAGTCCTCCAAGTCCCTAGTAGCCGCAGGCACCACAATAGGTTGGTTCATGTGAAAAGCAGAAACCACCTTAGGGAGAAATTGAGGACGAGTCCTCAATTCTGCCCTGTCAGAATGAAAAATTAAGTAAGGGCTTTTATATGATAAAGCCGCCAATTCTGACACACGCCTGGCTGAAGCCAGGGCTAACAGCATCGTCACCTTCCATGTGAGATATTTTAAGTCCACAGTGGTGAGTGGTTCAAACCAATGTGACTTAAGGAACCTCAAAACAACATTGAGACCCCAAGGTGCCACTGGAGGCACAAAAGGAGGTTGTATATGCAGTACCCCTTTTACAAATGTCTGAACTTCAGGTACTGAAGCCAGTTCTTTCTGGAAGAAAATCGACAGGGCCGAAATTTGAACCTTAATGAACCCTAATTTTAGGCCCATAGACAGTCCTAAAATAGATAAGAGAGGATATAACTTGCGCCTATGGAGCAGCTTTGGACTAAGACTCTTGGATACACCACATCCAACTCTACATTCACAACAACACAATTTTTGAGTAGTCCACAAGCGCTACCACATTCTAAACTAATATAGATATATATGTATAAGAATCCTTTCAAGGATCTGAGTCCTCAATGTACACAGGGTGAGCTCCTTCCTCGTGGTTCGCACCTCTGGACTGACCTCCTGTCAATGGGGAATGTTCCTCAAAAGGTTTCTTTTTAGGCCCCTCTGACACGTCTGGTCCCTGGGATCTTACCCCTCCTAGATAAAGGACGCTCACCTTATGCATATGCCCTATGTGCCTTGAAAGGTTTCTTTCCGTCGGTTCGTCTTTATTCAAAAAACCCTCTGTGTATATCTCATCAGGGCAAATCTTATCCCATATATACCCTGCTCACCTTGATATAAGGCCCTATGTGCCTTGAAAGGTTTCTTTCACCATCTGTATTCCACGTTACTTTCTATTCCTCCATTAATCCGCATACAGTGTGAAAGTAAAAGTCCCAAAGTCCGAACTTATATAAGTTCAAAAAATTTATTTCCAACAAAACATAAAAAATTCCATAAAAAGATAACAATCTCTTAAAATATGCCCCTAAACAACAGTGGCCAAAGGTTCATCCCACATTAAGCCCCTTGGAATCCGACAGGGAATAGTAATTTGCCCTGATTTCAACAAAAAAGGTGGATCTTACGAATTCCTTCCAAGATCCCGGTTCCTTTCTGGGGGAAAAAATATGAGAAGACCTTACCACTTGGGGTCAAAAAGTAGTTATTGCCACTACTTTTTGACCCCAAGTGGTAAGGTCTTCTCATATTTTTTCCCCCAGAAAGGAACCGGGATCTTGGAAGGAATTCGTAAGATCCACCTTTTTTGTTGAAATCAGGGCAAATTACTATTCCCTGTCGGATTCCAAGGGGCTTAATGTGGGATGAACCTTTGGCCACTGTTGTTTAGGGGCATATTTTAAGAGATTGTTATCTTTTTATGGAATTTTTTATGTTTTGTTGGAAATAAATTTTTTGAACTTATATAAGTTCGGACTTTGGGACTTTTACTTTCACACTGTATGCGGATTAATGGAGGAATAGAAAGTAACGTGGAATACAGATGGTGAAAGAAACCTTTCAAGGCACATAGGGCCTTATATCAAGGTGAGCAGGGTATATATGGGATAAGATTTGCCCTGATGAGATATACACAGAGGGTTTTTTGAATAAAGACGAACCGACGGAAAGAAACCTTTCAAGGCACATAGGGCATATGCATAAGGTGAGCGTCCTTTATCTAGGAGGGGTAAGATCCCAGGGACCAGACGTGTCAGAGGGGCCTAAAAAGAAACCTTTTGAGGAACATTCCCCATTGACAGGAGGTCAGTCCAGAGGTGCGAACCACGAGGAAGGAGCTCACCCTGTGTACATTGAGGACTCAGATCCTTGAAAGGATTCTTATACATATATATCTATATTAGTTTAGAATGTGGTAGCGCTTGTGGACTACTCAAAAATTGTGTTGTTGTGACCATAGACAGTCCTGTTTGCAGGAAATGGAGGAAACGACCCAGTTGAAATTCCTCTGTAGGGGCCTTCTTGGCCTCACACCACGCAACATATTTTTGCCAAATGCGGTGATAATGTTTTGCGGTTACATCCTTCCTGGCTTTGACCAGGGTAGGGATGACTTCATCTGGAATGCCTTTTTCCTTCAGGATCCGGCGTTCAACCGCCATGCCGTCAAACGCAGCCGCGGTAAGTCTTGGAACAGACAAGGCCCCTGTTGGAGCAGGTCCTTTCTTAGAGGTAGAGGCCACGGGTCTTCCGTGAGCATCTCTTGAAGTTCCGGGTACCAAGTCCTTCTTGGCCAATCCGGAACCACGAGTATCGTTCTTACTCCTCTCCTTCTTATGATTCTCAGTACTTTTGGTATGAGAGGCAGAGGAGGGAACACATACACTGACTGGTACACCCACGGTGTCACCAGAGCGTCCACCGCTATTGCCTGAGGGTCCCTTGACCTGGCGCAATATCTGTCTAGTTTTTTGTTTAGACGTGACGCCATCATGTCCACCTTTGGTTTTTCCCAACGGTTTACAATCAGGTGGAAGACTTCTGGGTGAAGTCCCCACTCTCCCGGGTGAAGGTCGTGTCTGCTGAGGAAGTCTGCTTCCCAGTTGTCCACTCCCGGAATGAACACTGCTGACAGAGCTATCACATGATTTTCCGCCCAGCGAAGAATCCTTGCAGCTTCTGCCATTGCCCTCCTGCTTCTCGTGCCGCCCTGTCTGTTTACGTGGGCGACTGACGTGATGTTGTCCGATTGGATCAATACCGCCTGACCCTGAAGCAGGGGTTTCGCTTGACTTAGGGCATTGTAAATGGCCCTTAGTTCCAGAATGTTTATATGAAGAGATGTTTCCATGCTTGACCACAAGCCCTGGAAATTTTTTCCCTGTGTGACTGCCCCCCAGCCTCTCAGGCTGGCGTCCGTGGTCACCAGGACCCAATCCTGAATGCCAAATCTGCGGCCCTCTAGTAGATGAGCACTCTGCAGCCACCACAGAAGAGACACCCTTGTCCTTGTCGACAGGGTTATCCGCTGATGCATCTGAAGATGCGATCCGGACCATTTGTCCAGTAGATCCCACTGAAACGTTCTTGCATGGAATCTTCCGAATGGAATCGCTTCGTAAGAAGCCACCATTTTTCCCAGGACCCTCGTGCACTGATGCACTGACACCTGGTCTGGTTTTAGGAGGTTCCTGACTAGCTCGGATAACTCCCTGGCCTTCTCCTCCGGGAGAAACACCTTTTTCTGGACTGTGTCCAGAATCATTCCTAGGAACAGTAGACGTGTCGTTGGAATCAGCTGCGATTTTGGAATATTTAGGATCCACCCGTGCTGACGTAACACTACCTGAGATAGTGCTACTCCGACTTCTAACTGTTCCCTGGACCTTGCCCTTATCAGGAGATCGTCCAAGTAAGGGATAATTAAGATGCCTTTTCTTCGAAGAAGAATCATCATTTCGGCCATTACCTTGGTAAAGACCCGAGGTGCCGTGGACAACCCAAACGGCAGCGTCTGAAACTGATAATGACAGTTTTGTACTACAAACCTGAGGTACCCTTGGTGAGACGGGTAGATTGGGACGTGGAGATAAGCATCCTTGATGTCCAGAGACACCATATAGTCCCCTTCTTCCAGGTTTGCTATCACCGCTCTGAGTGATTCCATCTTGAATTTGAACCTCTTTATGTAAGTGTTCAGGGATTTTAGATTTAAAATTGGTCTCACCGAGCCGTCCGGCTTCGGTACCACAAACAGCGTGGAATAATACCCCTTTCCCTGTTGTAGGAGGGGTACCTTGATTATCACCTGCTGGGAATACAGCTTGTGAATGGCTTCCAAAACTGCCTCCCTGTCGGAGGGAGACTTTGGTAGAGCAGACTTCAGGAACCGGCGAGGGGGAAACGCCTCGAATTCCAGTTTGTACCCCTGCGATACCACCTGTAGAATCCAGGGGTCCACTTGCGAGTGAGCCCACTGCGCGTTGAAATTCTTGAGACGGGCCCCCACCATGTCTGAGTCTGCTTGTAAAGCCCCAGCGTCATGCTGAAGACTTGGCAGAAGCAGGGGATGGCTTCTGCTCCTGGGAAGCGGCTGCATGGTGCAGTCTTTTTCCCCTTCCTCTGCCCCGGGGCAGGAAGGAATGGCCTTTAGCTCGCTTGTACTTATGGGAACGAAAGGACTGAGTTTGAAAAGACGGTGTCTTTTTCTGCTGATGTGAAGTGACCTGGGGTAAAAAGGTGGATTTTCCAGCCGTTGCCGTGGCCACCAGGTCCGATAGACCAGCCCCAAATAACTCCTCCCCTTTATACGGCAATACTTCCATATGTCGTTTGGAATCCGCATCGCCTGACCACTGTCGCGTCCATAACGCTCTTCTGGCAGAAATGGACATAGCACTTACTCTTGATGCCAGGGTGCAAATATCCCTCTGTGCATCACGCATATATAGTAATGCATCCTTCAAATGCTCTATAGTTAACAGTATATTGTCCCTATCCAGGGTATCAATATTTTCAGTCAGGGAATCCGACCACGCGACGCCAGCACTGCACATCCAGGCTGAAGCGATTGTTGGTCGCAGTATAACACCAGTATGTGTGTATATACTTTTAAGAATATTTTCCAGCCTTCTATCTGCTGGTTCTTTGAGGGGGGCCGTATCAGGAGACGGTAACGCTACTTGTTTAGATAAACGTGTGAGCGCCTTATCTACCCTAGGGGGTGTTTCCCAACGTGTCCTAACCTCTAACGGGAAAGGATATAGTGCCAATAATTTTTTAGAAATTAGCAGTTTTTTTGTCGGGGGAAACCCACGCTTTATCACACACCTCATTTAACTCATCTGACTCAGGGAAAACTATTGGTAGTTTTTTCACACCCCACATAATACCCTTCTTTGTGGTACTTGTAGTGTCAGAAATGTTCAATGCTTCCTTCATTGCCGTGATCATGTAACGTGTGGCCCTACTGGACATTACGTTTGTCTCCTCACCGTCGACACTAGACTCAGTATCTGTGTCTGGATCTGTGTCGACCCACTGAGGTAACGGGCGTTTTAGGGCCCCTGACGGTGTCTGAGACGCCTGGACAGGCACTAATTGATTTGCCGGCTGTCTCATGTCATCAACCGTTCTTTGCAAAGTGCTGACATTATCACTTAATTCTTTAAATACGATCATCCAGTCAGGTGTCGACTCCCTAGGGGGTGACATCACTAACCCAGGCAATTGCTCCGCCTCCACATCATTTTCCTCCTCATACATGTCGACACACACGTACCGACACACAGCACACACACCGGGAATGCTCTGATAGAGGACAGGACCCCACAAGCCCTTTGGAGAGACAGAGGGAGAGTCTGCCAGCACACACCAAGCGCTATATATATATATATACAGGGATAACCTTATATAAGTGTTAATCCCTTATAGCTGCTGTTTATATAGTTTTTAGCTGCCAATAGTGCCCCCCCTTCTCTTTTTTACCCTGATTCAGTAGCAAGTCTGCAGGGGAGAGTCAGGGAGCCGTCCTTCCAGCGGAGCTGTGAGGGAAAATGGCGCTTGTGTGCTGAGGAGATAGGCTCCGCCCCTTCACGACGTCCTTATCTCCCGCTTTTTCTGTAAAAAATGGCAGGGGTTAAAATACATCCATATAGCCCCAGAGCTATATGTGATGTATTCTTTAGCCAATCTAAGGTATATCATGTTATATTGCGTCTCAGGGCGCTCCCCCCCAGCGCCCTGCACCCTCAGTGACCGGAGTGTGAAGTGTGCTGAGAGCAATGGCTCACAGCTGCGGTGCTGTGCGCTACCTTAGTCTGAAGACAGGATCGTCTTCTGCCGCCGATTTCACCGGACCTCTTCGCTCTTCTGGCTCTGTAAGGGGGCCGGCGGCGCGGCTCCGGGACCCATCCAGGCTGAACCTGTGATCGTCCCTCTGGAGCTAATGTCCAGTAGCCTAAGAAACCCGATCCACTCTGCACGCAGGTGAGTCCGTTTCTTCTCCCCTTAGTCCCACGATGCAGTGAGCCTGTTGCCAGCAGGACTCACTGAAAATAAAAAACCTAAAATATACTTTCTTCTAGGAGCTCAGGAGAGCCACCTAGCCTGCACCCTTCTCGTTCGGGCACAAAAATCTAACAGAGGCTTGGAGGAGGGTCATAGGGGGAGGAGCCAGTGCACACCACCTGATCCTAAAGCTTTTATTCTTGTGCCCTGTCTCCTGCGGAGCCGCTATTCCCCATGGTCCTTACGGAGTCCCAGCATCCACTAGGACGTCAGAGAAATATATATATACTGCACCTAAATTGTGCCCCCCCTCTCTTTTTTACCCTTTCTGTAGTGCAGGACTGCAGGGGAGAGCCAGGGAGCTTCCTTCCAGCGAAGCTGTGAGGGAATAATGGCGCCAGTGCGCTGAGGGAGTTGGCTCCGCCCCTTTTCCGGCGGGCTTTCTCCCGCTATTTTATCGTTTCTGGCAGGGGTTAATATACACCTATATAGCCTCTGGGGCTATATATGGTGTTAGTTTTGCCAGCCAAGGTGTTATTATTGCTGCTCAGGGCGCCCCCAGCGCCCTGCACCAATCAGTGACCGCAGTGTGTGGTGTGCATGAGGAGCAATGGCGCACATCTGCAGTGCTGTGCGCTACCTTGGAGAAGACAGAAGTCTTCAGCCGCCGATTTTCCGGACCACCTTCTTGTTTCTGGCTCTGTAAGGGGGACGGCGGCGCGGCTCCGGGAACGGACGACGAGGTCGGGTCCTGTGTTCGATCCCTCTGGAGCTAATGGTGTCCAGTAGCCTAAGAAGCCCAGGCTACCACTACTTAGGTAGGTTCGCTTCTTCTCCCCTTAGTCCCTCGTTGCAGTGAGCCTGTTGCCAGCAGGTCTCACTGAAAATAAAAAACCTAAACTATACTTTCTTCTAGGAGCTCAGGAGAGCCCCTAGTGTGCATCCAGCTCAGCCGGGCACAGAAATCTAACTGGGGCTTGGAGGAGGGTCATAGGGGGAGGAGCCAGTGCACACCAGATAGTCCTAAATCTTTCTTTAGATGTGCCCAGTCTCCTGCGGAGCCGTCTATCCCCCATGGTCCTTAAGGAGTCCCCAGCATCCACTGGGACGTCAGAGAAAATTAAATTAAGTAAAATAAGATTTTACTTACCGATAAATCTATTTCTCGTAGTCCGTAGTGGATGCTGGGACTCCGTCAGGACCATGGGGAATAGCGGCTCCGCAGGAGACAGGGCACAAAATTTAAAAGTTTGACCACTAGGTGGTGTGTACTGGCTCCTCCCCCTATGACCCTCCTCCAAGCCTCAGTTAGGATACTGTGCCCAGACGAGCGTACACAATAAGGAAGGATTTTGAATCCCGGGTAAGACTCATACCAGCCACACCAATCACACCGTACAACTTGTGATCTGAACCCAGTTAACAGTATGACAAACGTAGGAGCCTCTGAACAGACGGCTCACAACAATAACAACCCGATTTTTTTGTAACAATAACTATGTACAAGTATTGCAGACAATCCGCACTTGGGATGGGCGCCCAGCATCCACTACGGACTACGAGAAATAGATTTATCGGTAAGTAAAATCTTATTTTCTCTGACGTCCTAGTGGATGCTGGGACTCCGTCAGGACCATGGGGATTATACCAAAGCTCCCAAACGGGCGGGAGTGCGCGGATGACTCTGCAGCACCGAATGAGAGAACTCTAGGTCCTCCTTAGCCAGGGTATCAAATTTGTAGAATTTTACAAACGTGTTCTCCCCTGACCACGTAGCTGCTCGGCAGAGTTGTAATGCCGAGACCCCTCGGGCAGCCGCCCAAGATGAGCCCACCTTCCTTGTGGAATGGGCCTTGACAGATTTAGGCTGTGGCAGGCCTGCCACAGAATGTGCAAGTTGAATTGTGCTACAAATCCAACGAGCAATCGTCTGCTTAGAAGCAGGAGCACCCAGCTTGTTGGGTGCATACAGTATAAACAGCGAGTCAGATTTTCTGACTCCAGCCGTCCTTGAAATATATATTTTCAATGCTCTGACAACGTCCAGCAACTTGGAATCCTCCAAATCGCTAGTAGCCGCAGGCACCACAATAGGCTGGTTCAGGTGAAACGCTGAAACCACCTTAGGCAGAAAGTGAGGACGCGTCCGCAGTTCTGCCCTGTCCGAATGGAAAATCAGATATGGGCTTTTATACGATAAAGCCGCCAATTCTGACACTCTCCTGGCTGAAGCCAGGGCCAGTAGCATGGTTACTTTCCATGTAAGATATTTCAAATCCACCGATCTGAGTGGCTCAAACCAATGGGATTTGAGAAAATCCAAAACTACATTAAGATCCCACGGTGCCACTGGGGGCACAACCGGGGGCTGTATATGTAGTACTCCTTTTACAAAAGTCTGGACTTCAGGAACTGAAGCCAATTCTTTCTGGAAGAAAATCGACAGGGCCGAAATTTGAACCTTAATGGACCCTAATTTGAGGCCCATAGACAATCCTGTTTGCAGGAAATGTAGGAATCGACCCAGTTGAAATTCCTCCGTCGGGGCCTTCCTGGCCTCACACCACGCAACATATTTTCTCCAAATGCGGTGATAATGTTGTGCAGTCACCTCCTTCCTGGCTTTTACCAGGGTAGGGATGACCTCTTCCGGAATGCCTTTTTCCCTTAGGATTCGGCGTTCAACCGCCATGCCGTCAAACGCAGCCGCGGTAAGTCTTGGAATAGACACGGTCCCTGCTGAAGCAGGTCCCGTCTTAGAGGTAGAGGCCACGGATCTTCCGTGAGCATCTCCTGAAGTTCCGGGTACCAAGTTCTTCTTGGCCAATCCGGAGCCACGAGTATCGTTCTTACTCCCCTTTGCCGTATAATTCTCAGTACTTTTGGTATGAGAGGCAGAGGAGGAAACACATACACTGACTGGTACACCCATGGTGTTACCAGAGCGTCTACAGCTATTGCCTGAGGGTCTCTTGACCTGGCGCAATACCTGTCCAGTTTTTTGTTGAGGCGGGACGCCATCATGTCCACCATTGGTCTTTCCCAATGGACCACAATCATGTGGAAGACTTCTGGATGAAGTCCCCACTCTCCCGGGTGCAGATCGTGTCTGCTGAGGAAGTCTGCTTCCCAGTTGTCCACTCCCGGGATGAACACAGCTGACAGTGCTAACACATGATTTTCTGCCCAGCGGAGAATCCTTGCAGCTTCTGCCATTGCCCTCCTGCTTCTTGTGTCGCCCTGTCTGTTTACGTGGGCGACTGCCGTGATGTTGTCCGACTGAATCAACACCGGCTGACCCTGAAGCAGAGGTTTTGCCAGGCTTAGAGCATTGTAGATTGCTCTTAGCTCCAGTATATTTATGTGAAGAGACGTCTCCAGGCTTGACCACACGCCCTGGAAGTTTCTTCCCTGTGTGACCGCTCCCCAGCCTCTCAGGCTGGCATCCGTGGTCACTAGGACCCAGTTCTGTATGCCGAATCTGCGGCCCTCTAACAGATGAGCACTCTGCAACCACCATAGCAGAGACACTCTTGTCCTTGTGGACAATTTTATCCGCTGATGCATCTGCAGATGCGATCCGGACCATTTGTCCAGCAGATCCCACTGAAAAGTTCGTGCATGGAATCTGCCGAATGGAATCGCTTCGTAAGAAGCTACCATTTTTCCCAGGACTCTTGTGCATTGATGCACAGATACTTTTCCTGGTTTTAGGAGGTTCCTGACTAGATCGGATAACTCCCTGGCTTTCTCCTCCGGAAGAAATACCTTTTTCTGAACAGTGTCCAGAATCATCCCTAGGAACAACAGACGTGTCGTCGGGATCAGTTGGGATTTTGGAAAATTCAGAATCCACCCGTGTTGTTGGAGCACTACTTGGGTTAGTGCTACTCCGACCTCCAGCTGTTCTCTGGATCTTGCCCTCATCAGGAGATCGTCCAAGTAAGGGATAATTAAGACGCCTTCTCTTCGAAGAAGGATCATCATTTCGGCCATTACCTTGGTAAAGACCCGGGGTGCCGTGGACAATCCAAACGGCAGCGTCTGAAACTGATAATGACAGTTTTGGACCACTAACCTGAGGTACCCTTGGTGTAGGAGGGGTACCTTGACTATCACCTGCTGAGAATACAGCTTGTGAATGGCCTCCAATACCGTCGCCCTGTCGGAGGGAGACGTTGGCAAAGCAGACTTTAGGAAACGGCGAGGAGGGGACTTCTCGAATTCCAACCTGTAACCCTGAGATACTACCTGCAGGATCCAGGGGTCCACCTGCGAGTGAGCCCACTGTGCGCTGAAATGTTTGAGGCGACCCCCCACCGCCCCTGAGTCTGCTTGTAAGGTCCCAGCGTCATTCTGACGCCTTTGTAGAAGCCGGGGAGGGCTTCTGCTCCTGGGAAGGAGTTGCTTGTTGCAGTCTCTTACCCTTTCCTTTGCCTCGGGGCAAATAGGAATGTCCTTTTGCTCGTTTGTTCTTATAGGAACGAAAGGACTGCGGCTGAAAAGCCTGCGGCTTTTTCTGCTGGGAGGTGACCTGGGGTAAAAAGGTGGATTTTCCGGCCGTTGCCGTGGCCACCAGATACGATAGACCGACCCCAAATAATTCCTCCCCCTTATACGGCAATACTTCCATATGTCGTTTGGAATCCGCATCACCTGACCACTGGCGCGTCCATAAACTTCTTCTGGCAGATGTGGACATCGCACTTACTCTTGATGCCAGAGTGCAAATATCTCTCTGTGCATCTCGCATATAAAGAAATGCATCCTTTAACTGCTCTATAGTCAGTAAAATACTGTCCCTATCCAGGGTATCAATATTTTCAGACAGTGACTCCGACCAAGCCACGCCAGCACTGCACATCCAGGCTGAGGCGATTGCTGGTCTCAGTATAACACCCGTATGTGTGTATATACTTTTTAATGTATTCTCCAGCCTCCTATCAGCTGGATCCTTGAGGGCGGCCGTATCAGGAGACGGTAACGCCACTTGCTTTGATAAGCGTGTGAGCGCCTTATCCACCCTAGGAGGTGTTTCCCAGCGCTCCCTAACCTCTGGCGGGAAAGGGTATAATGCCAATAACTTCTTTGAAATTAGCAGTTTTCTATCTGGGGTAACCCACGCTTCATCACACACTTCATTCAGTTCCTCTGATTCAGGAAAAACTATCTGTAGTTTTTTTACACCCCACATAATACCCCTTTTTGTGGTACTTGCAGTATCAGAGATATGCAAAGCCTCCTTCATTGCCGTGATCATATAACGTGTGGCCCTACTGGAAAATACGTTTGTTTCTTCACCGTCGACACTGGATTCAGTGTCAGTGTCTGGGTCTGTGTCGACCGACTGAGGTAAAGGGCGTTTTACAGCCCCTGACGGTGTCTGAGACGCCTGGACAGGTACTAACTGGTTTGCCGGCTGTCTCATGTCGTCAACCGACTTTTGTAGCGTGCTGACACTATCCCGTAATTCCATAAACAAAGCCATCCATTCTGGTGTCGACTCCCTAGGGGGTGACATCACCATTACAGGCAATTGCTCCGCCTCCACGCCAACATCGTCCTCATACATGTCGACACACACGTACCGACACACAGCAGACACACAGGGAATGCTCTGATAGAAGACAGGACCCCACTAGCCCTTTGGGGAGACAGAGGGAGAGTTTGCCAGCACACACCCAAGCGCTATAAATATATATAGGGACAACCTTAATAAGTGTGTTCCCTTTATAGCAGCTCAAATATTATAAATATCGCCAATAAGTGCCCCCCCTCTCTGTTTTTACCCTGTTTCTGTAGTGCAGTGCAGGGGAGAGTCCTGGGAGCCTTCCTCGCAGCGGAGCTGGGCAGGAAAATGGCGCTGTGTGCTGAGGAGAATAGGCCCCGCCCCCTTTTCGGCGGGCTTCTTCTCCCGGTTTTTTTGGAACCTGGCAGGGGTTAAATACATCCATATAGCCCCAGGGGCTATATGTGATATATTTTAGCCAGAATAGGTATATTACATTGCTGCCCAGGGCGCCCCCCCCAGCGCCCTGCACCCTCAGTGACCGCTGGTGTGAAGTGTGCGGAGAGCAATGGCGCACAGCTGCAGTGCTGTGCGCTACCTCATGAAGACTGAGACGTCTTCTGCCGCCGGTTTCTGGACCTCTTCTCTATTCGGCATCTGCAAGGGGGTCGGCGGCGCGGCTCCGGTGACCCATCCAGGCTGTACCTGTGATCGTCCCTCTGGAGCTAGTGTCCAGTAGCCTAAGAAGCAAATCCATCCTGCACGCAGGTGAGTTCACTTCTTCTCCCCTAAGTCCCTCGTTGCAGTGAGCCTGTTGCCAGCAGGACTCACTGAAAATAAAAAACCTAACAAACTTTTTCTAAGCAGCTCTTTAGGAGAGCCACCTAGATTGCACCCTGCTCGGACGGGCACAAAAACCTAACTGAGGCTTGGAGGAGGGTCATAGGGGGAGGAGCCAGTACACACCACCTAGTGGTCAAACTTTTAAATTTTGTGCCCTGTCTCCTGCGGAGCCGCTATTCCCCATGGTCCTGACGGAGTCCCAGCATCCACTAGGACGTCAGAGAAATTATGTTTATATGTCATCCTTAGGTTCAATCATGTGGTGAAGAAAAAGATTTGCTTCTGTTTGTCCACATATTTTATGACTGCCAGCCCCCAGCACTGGTTTTTCCTATTACATTGACCATAAATAGTTTGAATTGGTCCTGGATCACCAACCTGATGCACCCCTGCAAGTGTCCCGCGGCACCTGGCATAGTTCGAGAACCACCGATTTATACTATCCATATAGTATACAATAACACACAATGTATCCGTTATATAATGCAGTCACGCTGCTGTCTCACCTGAGCTGGTGGGATCAGGGACGGGCTCCTCTTCCTTACACTGCGGGTGATACACCCCGTGTCCCGGCTCATCCTGTCATACAAGGACAGAAATATTATTACACCGAGCGTCTATACCAGGAGGATACACAGGATAAGGATATGAGAGTAACATAATGCAGAAGAGATAATGCAGCCAGTCCCGCTACCTGATAATCCTCTATGACAATCCGGTTCTCTTCCTTTATATAATCCCCAGAGTACAGAGGGGTCTCACATCGTCCTGGGGGGCTTCTAGAGCTACACTCACCTGCGGGGAGAACAGACAATGACAGCCATATAGCAATGCTTAGTAATACCAGCAGAACATATCACTGAACAGGGTCACCTGTCACTAGGGCTCGGGTGTAAATCACAGCCCTGCACCGTTACGTGTATCTGGGTGGGATGTCACCCCCTGAGGGTCACCATGACCAGAGACACTGGGGGAAGAATTTATCATCCAACCTTCCACCAGCCCCCAGCATCCGATAGATCGTGATCAGGTGTCAGCTGGAATTGGCAGTCGCTTTGGACCCACATGCAGAGGGAATGGAGGCCAATTAGGTCCCAACTGCAGTGATCAGTAACAGCCAAACAGCCGGGAGAGGGGCGGAGAGAAGTGACAGGATAGAATCACACACCCTGAGAGACGTCCTCTTACCCACTGAGTCACGCAGCTGCGGAGGGTCCATTACAACGTCATTGTGTCCGCCTGAAAAGTCCCACTCTGTCACAGAGAACGAGACCTCCACATCCTTACACTTCCCAGGCACCTGCAGCATAGGAGAGCTGGTCACATGACTTACCCCCACACCTAGGAGTACCGTGTAATACATTCCACTGCAGGGCACAATGGCAGACGATGGGTCAGGGATCAATTACCGAGTGCTACAGTGATGTATCAGTATTGTTACACTTTAGCACAACATAAATCAGTCACCAATCAAACGCCCTTATAGCATTTATTAAAACACAACAAAAGAACAAAAAAAAAAAAAAAAAAAAACAGCGTTCTCCCTGGGAATATACAGCTATATGTACAATGAGAGCGCTCACCTTTCCTGTCTCTCTGTGATATACCTCAGTAGGTTCCTGGATATTCCTGTCACATCTCCTCTTCCCTGTTGGCGCATGAGGCGGAGCCTCCGTGTTTGGGCTCTGGGGGCCGCTGCTTCTGTCTGACACAGGGGGGCCGCTGATGTCTGTCACCTGGTCACCCGACTTTCTCACAACAATGAAATCCTATGAGAGCACCAATATGTAAGATGCCGCCCTATGTATATAATACAGTAACACCCTCATATACAGCAAGCTAATCCCAGCTGTATATAGGCGGATAGCAGCCCTGCACCATCTCTGTGTAACACAGGCTGTGTGTATATATGGCTGTAACCATAAGAGGCAGAAGACACACACAGAGGGATCTACCTGCTCCTACCCACAATTCCTGGGGGCCACTTCTGTATCTCTGTGGGGAAATGTCACTTTATAGCATAAACCCCTGAAGAAGACTTGTCGTGTATAACAGACGTGTGACAGGAAAGTGACGCCTCTTATAGCCAGACACAGGAGAGAGTGGAAGACAGAGGGAAATGGCGGCAACCTGTACTGTGTGTTGTACAACTAACTTGGTGGAAGACATATGTCTTAAGCTGATGTTGGCATGATATGCCGTTTCGTAATGGCAACTCGCCTACATTGCTCAATGGGCACGGGTGGTTGCGTGCTCCTGCAGTTGCTAGCGACAGACACTAGGGGGTAAATTTACTAAGGTAGGAGTTTCTTAGAACTAGTGATGTTGCCCATGGCAACCAATCAGATTCTACTTAACATTTACCAAGCTGCTTCTAGAAGATAATAGGTAGAATCTGATTGGTTGCTATAGGCAACATCACCAGTTCTAAAAATCTCCCACCTTAGTAAATTTACCCCCAGGTTTGATGTGCTGGACATCAAACCTAGCAGTACTATTAGCGACCTTGTTTATGCTAATGGAGGACGGAACAGGATTGTCCCGTATTTCATTTAAGTCGTTCCAGTGTGAACATAGAATCTGGGCTCAAGGGCATTTGTTTCAATGTTGGAATGAATGCCCGTCACTCCCAGCTTTACAGTACAGAGACTGCTCATACATGATGGAAGTAGCCAATTGGGGCTATGAATTACTGTTTATGAGTATGTCGCTAGTTAGCTGCACACCAGTGACATCATAGACACATGAGGCATTTCTGACACTTGGTGCCTCAGTGTTGTCACTGATTCATAGTGAATTGGTGGGTTACAGTGCAGTAAGGGCTTGTTCAGTACACAAAATGGCTGCCTGCATAATATACTGACAAGAGGTGCACTATAATGGAAAGCATGCCAGATGCTACTACCCCGGGCACTGTGCCCCTGAGGTTCCGCTAGTAAATAGAACAGTGAGGTATCCAGCGCCTCTCACCTCTCTAGTCAGCAGACAGATAATCTCCATGGTGAGACTCAGCAGCTTGTCTATGATCAGGTCTTTGTTTCTGTCACTCAGTAGCGAGTGCCGGATATGTTCCAGGACCTGGACCTCCATGGCTGGTCTTCAGGTGACGTCTCCTAAGGGAAGGGAATACAATGTTCTGTCAGCTCCATATATGTCAATTGCTCCCACAGTCCATATTCCCTGTAATTTGTATATGGTGGGAAAGATGTGGCCAGTGGGGGATGCGCTCAATGTGCAGTGCGATATCCGCTGTAACTGCAGGCTCTGCTATATACCCTGTATAACACAACAAGCATCTAAGTGAGCTAGAGACACCCTACTGAGACCCCCTATTCTATGTCAGGGTGAGCTGTAAATGACGGGCGAGTTAGTGGAAGAGCTGGGCCTCTTTCTTCGCAAAGCTTCCCAAAATGGCAGCCGCAGTCTTGGCCTGGATAAAACAGGGACATCAGATCTGGTGGACAGCACAGCAGGAACACAGAATGCCTCCTCCAACTGTCTGCAGATCAGTTCCCTCCAGACTCACCAGCACCCACTGAACCACATAGACCAGGGGCACCCAAACTTTTTTCTTGGAGAGATGTACTAAGAAAATGACATTGGACAGAGACACAAAATATTCTCTCAGTTATCCTACCAGCAATTAGGGTCCGGTTCTGTGCTGAGTAACTCTTATTGTAAGTAGCACTAATACTAACAAACATATCTGGAAATAAACGTATTTAGAACAGTTATAGGGGTATATGCAATTCACGGCGAATCGCGGCAAATTATCGCCGTTTTTTAATTCGACACAATTCGACAGGTGAATTCCGGCAGGTGGCTGCCGGAATTCACCATATTCAATGAAAAACGGATTCGACAGTCCCGCGGGCGAAAAACGGCCGATTTGCCGGATTTTGCCGCAAATTAAAAAAACAGGAAAAACCTGGAAAAAAATGGCGTGGGGTCCCCCCTCCAAAGCATAACCAGCCTCGGGCTCTTCGAGCTAGTCCTGGTTTTAAAAATCCGGGGTCAAAATTGACAGCGGATCCCCCGTATTTTTAAAACCAGCACCGGGCTCTGCGCCTGATGCTGGTGCAAAAAATACGGGGGACAAAACGAGTAGGGGTCCCCCGTATTTTTTACACCAGCATCGGGCTCCACTAGCTGGACAGATAATGCCACAGCCGGGGGTCACTTTTATACAGTGCCCTGCGGCCGTGGCATTAAATATCCAACTAGTCACCCCTGGCCGGGGTACCCTGGGGGAGTGGGGACCCCTTCAATCAAGGGGTCCCCCCCCCCAGCCACCCAAGGGCCAGGGGTGAAGCCCGAGGCTGTCCCCCCCATCCAAGGGCTGCAGATGGGAGGCTGATAGCCTTGAGAAAAATGTCAGAATATTGGTTTTTCCAGTAGTACTACAAGTCCCAGCAAGCCTCCCCCGCAAGCTGGTACTTGGAGAACCACAAGTACCAGCATGCAGGAGAAAAACGGGCCCGCTGGTACCTGTAGTACTACTGGAAAAAAAATACCCAAATAAAAACAGGACACACACACCGTGACAAGTACAACTTTATTACATACTGCCGACACACACATACTTACCTATGTTGACACGAAGCAGTCGGTCCTCTTCTCCAAGTAGAATCCACGGATACCTGAAAATAAAAGATAATTATACTCACCTTCCAGCGTCCAGAGATACATCCACGTCCAGAAAATAATCCAGGTACTTGGCAAAAAAAACAAAACGCAATGACCCGATCCTGCGGACTGAAAGGGGTCCCATATTGACACGAGACCCCTTTCCCCCGAATGTGCCGGGACACCACGTGACTCCTGTCACTGAGGTCCCTTCAGCCAATCAGGAAGCGCTACTACGTGGCGCTCACCTGATTGGCTGTGCGCTGTCTGTGCTGTGACAGCGCATCGCAAAGCCTCTCCATTATATTCAATGGTGGGAACTTTGCCGTCAGCGGGGGGGTTACCCGCGGTCAGCCGCTGACCGGCGGGTGACCCCACCGCTGACGCAAAGTTCCCACCATTGAATATAATGGAGAGGCTTTGCGATGCGCTGTCTGAGCTCAGACGCGCAGAGCCAATCAGCAGAGTGCAAGGACGTTGCACTCGCTGATTGGCTGAAGAGACCTTTCAGTGACAGCTGTCACGTAGAGGTCTCTGCATTCGGGGAAAGGGGTCTCATGTGTCAACATGGGACCCCTTTCAGTCCGCTGGCACGGGTTTTTGCGTTTTGTTATTTTGCCAAGTACCTGGATTATACTCTGGACGTGGATTTATCTCTGGACGCTGGAAGGTGAGTATAATTTTTTAACAGGTACCCTCGGATCGTCGGAGACTGTGGCAGTCGGCGTGTCAACATAGGTAAGTATGTGTGTGTCGGCAGTATGTAATAAAGTTGTACTTGTCACGGTGTGTGTGTCCTGTTTTTATTTGGGTATTTTTTTTCCAGTAGTACTACAGGTACCAGCGGGCCCGTTTTTCTCCCGCATGCTGGTACTTGTGGTTCTCCAAGTACCAGCTTGCGGGAGAGGCTTGCTGGGACTTGTAGTACTACTGGAAAAAAACAATATTCTGACATTTTTCTCAAGGCTATCAGCCTCCCATCCGCAGCCCTTGGATGGGGGGGACAGCCTCGGGCTTCACCCCTGGCCCTTGGGTGGCTGGGGGGGGGGGGACCCCTTGATTGAAGGGGTCCCCACTCCCCCAGGGTACCCCGGCCAGGGGTGACTAGTTGGATATTTAATGCCACGGCCGCAGGGCGCTGTATAAAAGTGACCCCCGGCTGTGGCATTATCTGTCCAGCTAGTGGAGCCCGATGCTGGTGTATAAAATACGGGGGACCCCTACTCTTTTTGTCCCCCGTATTTTTTGCACCAGCATCAGGCGCAGAGCCCGGTGCTGGTTTTAAAAATACGGGGGATCCCCTGTCAAATTTTCCCCCGCATTTTTAGAACCAGGACCAGCTCGAAGAGCCCAAGGCTGGTTATGCTTTGGAGGGGGGACCCCACGCCATTTTTTTCCTTGATTTTACCGTTCCAGCTATAAAAAAAAAAAAAAATATTTTAAAAAATATATAAATAATACTTGTGCCTCCAAAAAAGACAAACCAAGTACCTAATCCCTTCTAATATAAATAGATATGCTATTACCAAAAAAAAAAAACACCAAAAAAAACATGTTTTAAATTTTTTTTATTGGTTTCACCCTCCAAAGTGTGGCGGATTGAAAATGACGAATTTACTGTCTAAAAGCACTGTTGTCGAATTTCCAAACTAGAATTGAATAGACTTTGGTCGAATTGCAGCATGTGTATCATTGCAAAAAAGTCGAATTTGTCAAAAGTCGAATTTCAAAAAGTCGAATTTTGAAAGTCCGTTTTTTTTGTCGGAATGTACTGAATTGCATTGTCGATTTTTTTTTTGGCGAAAAATTCCCGAAATTCGACAATTTCGGGAATTCGACCGCAATTGCATATACCCCTTAGGCTTCAATTTTGCTCACTGCAACGAGATGCAAAAATATGTCACACTGTGGGGAGGGAGGAGGGAAGGGAAGGAAGGATATAGATAGTCTGAGGTGGTAAGAGAGCCTCATACACCCTCATACAACATGAGCTACTGTATCTGCATGAGGATGAGAACATCAGCTCATACCTTACCCTGCAGCAGGATGTGTCACTTGCTGATGGACAAACACTGTGCAAGCCTCTGTACACCAATGTGCCGCAAGGGCTGATGGGAGTTGTAGTCCATCCCAGTACACACTGCGGTGGCATGAGGCAGTAGAACTACAATTCTCAGATAATATGTGGTCCTGTGATGCGCATTCTGCCAATGCCCGGGAGACGGAATGTGTACAATGAACAGCAGATACCCTAGTGACTCAGGTCCCTGTATGTGGACATATGGGCGGCAGCCATGTTTCTGAAGACCAATACTAACAGCCGCTAATAGCAAATGTAGCAAACAAAATGGCTGCCGCTGTCCCTCAGATCGTGTGGCAAATACTATGCCCAGGAAATGGGAGCAGGGGAACTCCCAATCCACAGCAGGACAGTGCGGGCTGCAGGTGGGACAGCAGGGCAGTGTGTTGAAAGCGGGGCTGGTAAAGTTGCAGGAGGGTGGAATGGAGGGGTAGTGCCATGAAAGGGCTGCTTGAGAACTTGGTGCACCCCAGAGCCTCTTTACTCTCTCTTTTTGGGCTCCAGTATTGCTCACTTCAAACTATGCTCCCACAGTGACAATTAGTGGCGTATGTATTATGGGTGCACGGAGCACACGGGCCCAGGGGAACCCACACCACACACCTATTTCTTGAATACTTCCCCTCCCAGAGGTGCACATTGGTGGCGGCAGCGCTTCATAAATCACTGGTAAAATGGCGGCAGCGCCTTTTGCCCAGAGACCTGCACATGCGTACTAGTGACCCAAGGTTTCAGAGTCTACAGCTCTGCCAGCTAGAGAGACCGAGCCGGTACATGGGCCCCGTCCTCTTTAATACACCCCTGGTTACAACAGTATATTTGTAATGTTAAACAGGGTTATGTCTATTCATTTGCATTTCAATACATTTTTACATCTAATATGAAAGTACATACATACTAGGGAGGCCAATCCCGGGATCGGCGGGATCCCAGGATTAGGGCCAAAAAATGGCCGGGATTCAATCATGGGATTGGAAGCTCCAATCCCGGGGATTAAGGGATTTACCTGCCCATTGTTTGTTTTAATGGCGGTCAGCGTTGAGCATCCTCAGGACGCTCAGACGCTGCCTAGCTCCACTCTCCCGGCTCCCCCTGACCCCGTAGTGCGTACTGCGCAGCGTGACATGATGTCAGAGGTCACGCACATCACCGCCTGCACGCCCAGTTTCCACCCACAATTGTGAGTATTTGTGAGGGCTGGGGTGGACCGGTCTTCAACCCAATCCCGGGTATCTCAGGATTGACCTTTTTTCAATCCCAATACCCGGAATATGAAAAAAATGCCCAGGATAGGCCTCCCCAATACATATATTAATATACCTACAGAACGTACAGGGATAACAGTGTCTAACCCCCAGTTATACAATTATAACTTTTTGTTCAGTGTTCTCCTCCCCTGTGCACGGAACCCCCAACAGTCCCTAGTTTCTAGATATAGGAAGCATGCAGGAGCAGCAATGATTGGTAATATCACATACGTGTCACATGACACAATCAACAACTGAAATAATCATATAAACCTCATAACTATTGAACAGAGGAAAGATACAAATGGAGAAAGTATGATTAGAAAAATCACAATATGCCACGCAGCTTCAAATGTATTCAAAACCTACACCCTTTCATATATAAATATGTAATATGCATTAATAAAGGACCACACACGTGCTTGGAAGGTGTAGCTACTCGGTGTGGCACCACTTGTAATAAAAAAAGGTGCTTATGCTATTTATAGTAAATAGACAACTGAAAAAATACAAAAACGATAAACAGCATAATACTGTATGGGAAACAAAAACATCCAATTTATGTATTGCACTCACTTTTTGAAGGGTGAAAACAGGCCTTAATATGTATCTTTGTGTTCCTTTTAGCGTCCCATCTGGTTATGCTGTACTTACCAATTTCATGGACCAGTGGCAGCATCAAATATTAGGAAACTATGTTTATTGATACCTATAAATGTCACATAAAACAGGGAACCAACTGTACCAGACCTTTGTGTGTAACGGCAATCCTCTGGCGTTCCGAGAAGTCCCAATAAAGCGCCGATAGTCCAACAAGGTCTTTAAGAATAGTGATTCCTGACTTGTTCACCAACGCGTTTCAATGCTTGTAGTCTTTCTCAAGATGTGTATATTCCGATGTGTACTAACAAAGTACTAAACAAATGCCTAAAGAAAGCAAGAGCTAAATGTCGGGATTTTGGAGTTGGTCACATGACCGAAGGCATCCGGTCCAGCAGGAATATATATCATATCGGTCAGTACAGGTATATTGATTCATAATGTAAGCACAGAATTATTGGTGAACAGTAACTAGGTAGAACATACAGCGCAAGTTATGTACAGCTGAATACAGCGCATGATCACATGTTGTATCTTAAATTAACAATAGTTTAATAGGAAAATATATAGAAGAAATTTGAGTTTCACCTTATATGCAAGTTTGTGGTGGTGTGTGTGTGTGTGTGTGTGTGTGTGTGTGTGGCCAATGGGGAATGTTTGACAGCAGCTCCCTATTGTCCTTTTGCGCTTGTGTGTTGTGCATGGACATAGACTCTGGTCGTTCTTAAATATGGCTCAACATGAATTTTTTAAATCAATACACAACTTGAAAAAAAAAAAGAAATCAATGAAAAGAATAAAGTTTAAAATTAAGTTAACAGACAACCGATAATTCAGACGGGATACCTGCAGCGGCAGTGATCGCAGTGTTAAGCCCTTTGGAGGTCCAGTGAGATGCTAAAATCCCAGTGCGCACCCCGGGAGGCCCAGAGAGATACTAAAAGCATCTCAGGGCTGCGATCGCCTCTGCCTGATTGACTGGCAGAGGCGGTCGCAGGGCGGGAGGGGGTGTGGTCCGGACAACGCAAGCGTGTCTGGACCCTTGCCGGGGGACGGGCCGCGGCGGCTGCGTGACATCACACGCAGCCTTGTGACCCGAGACGCTGTGGGTAACCGCCTGCGAGTGCAGCTACGCTGCGCAGGCAAGGAGCTACTCGCCGGGTGCAAAAGCGCTTTCGCACCTGTGCGGGGGAGGCGGAGCCAGACATGCGGGTGGACTAGCCCTGTGCTGGGCGTCCACTCCCCCATGTCAGAGTAACTGATCATAGATGTGCTAAATTTAGCACATCTGCGATCAGATCTGAACCCCCTCTCATGTACATTGATTGATATAAATGCATTATGCCGGGAACTGATAAAATACAAATTTGCAATGAACGATTTTCAGGTAATAAGTTAGATTTATACATTAAATTAGGCCACATGCACGTGTGAGCACTGTGGTACCTGGATTTTGGTCTCCTTATCCCTTTATGCTGCGGCTTGGGCCCAGATGTTTGTAGCCTCGGTGAATAGACTAGCGGCCCTCCGTGTAAGACTAGCGGTAGGCGCAAGCAGTACTGTCTGGAGCCGATGGGAAAGCTCCGGTACTGCTCGCCCCCAGCGCAGGCCCGGCTGCACGGCTGTCAGCGTTGCTGGAATCCGTTTCCTTGACGCTAGTGCCGGCTTTGTATCGCCTCTGTCCCCCCCAGCTCTGTCGGTCCCGATGCGGCGCCAGGGATCCACGGCTTGTGATTACTTCCTGGTTACAGGCTTCGAGCGTTCCGATTGGTCGCAGGGTCAAGTCTGACAAAGTGAGGGGGCGTGCCAACGAGTTTCTCCTCCCCCTGGGGTCGTGGCTCCGCCCCCTGTCGTCAGAGGTCCTTTCTCCAACTTGATTGTAGCGTGTCTTATGTGAATGGTGTACTGTGCTATGGGGGTCATTCCGAGTTCATCGCTCGCTAGGGTTTTTTTCGGCAACACTGGGATCAGATAGGGGGTCATTCGGAGTTGATCGCTCGCTGCCGATTTTCACAGCGCAGCGATCAGGTAAAAAAATGGCAAAACTGCGCATGCATATGCGCCGCAATGCGCAGGCGCGTCGTACGGGTACAAAGAGGATCGGTGCTGGGCGATGGATTTGGCGAAGATTCCATTCGCACAGCCGAACGCAAGGTGATTGACAGGAAGAGGGCGTTTGTGGGTGGCAACTGACCGTCTTCTGGGAGTGTTTGGGAAAACGCAGGTGTGTCCAGGCGTTTGCAGGGCGGGTGTCTGACGTCAAATCCGGCACCAAAAAAGACTGAAGTGATCGCAAGGGCTGAGTAAGTCCGAAGCTACTCAGAAACTGCACAAAATGTTTTTGCTGCAAAGGCGTTCGCACACTTGCAAAGCGAAAATACACTCCCCTGTGGGCGGCGACAATGCGTGTACGGCTGCTAAAAGTAGCTAGTGAGCGAACAACTCAGAATGACCCCCACAGGGGAGTGTATTTTCGCTTTGCAAGTGTGCGATCGCATGTGCAGCCGAGCGGTACCAAAAAGTTTGTGCAGTTTCTGAGTAGCTCAGAACTTACTCAGCCGCTGCGATCACTTCAGCCTGTCCGGTCCCGGAATTGACGTCAGACACCCGCCCTGCAAACGCTTGGACACGCCTGCATTTTTCCAACCACTCCCTGAAAACGGTCAGTTGACACCTACAAACGCCTTCTTCCTGTCAATCTCTTTGCGATCGGCTGTGCCAATGGATTCTTCGTTAAATCCATCGCTCAGCACCAATCCGCTTTGTACCCGTACGACGCGCCTGCGCATTGCGCTGCATACACATGCGCAGTAGTGACCTGGTCACTGCGCTGCGAAAAACGTCAGCGAGCGATCAGGTTGGAATGACCCCCTGTGATGTGTTCTTGCTTTGCGATGTGCGTGTGTGTTACTTAATCGGCAGGAGTGCAATGGTTACATTTAATTTAATTGTATAAGGTTACATTTAGTTTTGTATAAGGAATCTTGTGCACATAAAGGCTTAATAATTAGCGGCAGATTATGTCATCCCAGTGGGTGTTTGGCTGAATTGTAATAACTGTTCATCTGTATATTCATACATATTGCCCTAGTTGCGGTGTTTTCTTACCTATAAATTAAACAATGGGGGTCATTCCGAGTTGTTCGCTCGTTGCAGATTTTGGCAACGGAGCGATTAAGGCAAAAATGCGCATGGTTCGCAGTGCGCATGCGGCTAGTATTTTAACACAAAACTTAGTAGATTTACTCACGCCCGAACGAAGATTTTTTATCGTTGAAGTGATCGGAGTGTGATTGACAGGAAGTGGGTGTTTCTGGGCGGAAACTGACCGTTTTCTGGGAGTGTGCGGAAAAAGGCAGGCGTGTCAGGGAAAAACGTGGGAGTGTCTGTTGAAACGGGGGAGTGGCTGGCCGAACGCTGGGCGTGTGTGTGACGTCAAACCAGGAACGAAACGGCCTGAGCTGATCGCAATCTGTGAGTAGGTCTGGAGCTACTCAGAAACTGCTAAGAAATTTCTATTCGCAATTCTGCTAATCTTTCGTTCGCAATTCTGCTATGCTAAGATACACTCCCAGAGGGCTGCGGCTTAGCGTGTGCAGCTAGCGAGCGAACAACTCGGAATGACCCCCAATGTAATATTATAAAGTAGTTTAGCTGCTAACAAATATATGTATGTTAGATAGCTAGATAAAAAAATATTTCTGCAGCAGTGTACACTGTGTTCCACAGGAAAACATTGGGGTGTAGAGTGGATCTTGATCCAAAGGATCATGTAACAGCGCTGCGGACCTTAAAGTCTTCTTATTTATTTATTTATTATTATTTATATAGCGCACACATATTCCACAGCGCTTTACAGAGAATATTTGTCCATTCACCCATTCACATCAGTCCCTGCCCCAGTGCTTACAATCTACATTCCCTATCACATGTACACACACACACATTCATGCTAGGGTTAATATTGTTGGGAGCCAATTAACCTACCAGTATATTTTTGGATTGTGGGAAGAAACCGGAGTACCCGGAGGAAACCCACGGAAGTACAGGGAGAATATACACACTCCACACAGTTAGGGCCATGGTGGGAATCAAACCCATGACCTCAGTACTGTGAGGCAGCAATGCTAACCATTACACCATCCGTACTGCACAAAGCTTTCTTAAGGGCAGTGCCGTAACTAGACATTTTAGCGCTGTGTGCAAGAAACAGCACCAATGCCCCCCCCCCCCCATATTTAAAACAGGACCAGTGCCAAAAATATAGGGGAATGGCTTCTTGGAGAAGGGGCGCGGCTACAAAATAATACCAATTCATATTATGCTGCACGGTAGTCTCCATTATTCAAATGACGCCGCACAGTAACACCAATTACACACATTACACCAGGTAGAGCCCCTTTTACACATTACGCCAGGTAGGGCCCATGTCACACATTACGCCAGGTAGAGCCCTATTTATACACATTGCGACACAAGTACTGCCATGATACAGTACTTCTGCATTTCATATGGGGAAGCAAAGCATCACTGGCAAATTGTACTGCCGCCAGGGATTTCGCCAGCGACAGTATATAGGGAAAGACATTGTTTAAAACAGATTATGCTTACCTGCCATCCTGTGGTTCCTCCACTTCGTCTCTGACCGATGGCCAATAGGACTCAATCGCCTTCAGTGGAAGAGGTGGGGGATTGTAAAGGATGAAGAGGGGAAAAATGAAAGAAGAAAGGGGGTGGTAGTGGTGGTAGGAGAAGCAGGGTAAGAGGAAAAGGGGTTTGTGAGGGGGCACAATGTTAAGGTGGGTGGTGGAGGCACAGGAAAAAGATGGACGGTGGATGATAAATTATTGAATTAGGTGGGGGCACAGCTATAATAGCAGGAGTATTAGAAGACACAGGCAAAGGAAGGAGGAAAAACATAGCCAGTGATAATGTCGATATTATCTTAGACCGAAAAGCTATACCTCTAGATACACTATTACCGTGGAGCCGCTATGGCCGCTAGACTGACTACACGTGCTACGCACTTTGTACGCTATTTGCGTACAGAGTCCTGCACGTGGTACGTACTTGGCGTACACACGCCGCGCTGAGTGTACAGAGTACACACAGCGTGCGCACACACAATTGATAACCTTTAAACCTTGTTAGTGTTACAATGCAAAGATATGTTTACACTTCAACCCTTAGCAGCAAAGTACTGCAATGATGTTATATCTTTAAACCTTAAGTAGCGCTGACGGTATAAAGTACCCGCAGTGCGTACACCTTATCAATACTTATACACCTTATACAGATAAATACACTTTAAAAGCCCTTGCAGGAAAGTGAAAACACAACACTGATTTGTAGTTGAAACCACAGGGTTCTAAGGCCACAGTGGATTAATTCCAAAAGGTAAAACAGTACAAATCATACACTACAGGCTAACAAGATAAATCTAAACAGAATAATGGCTACAGAGAATGTACATACGTGAGAATGTTCGCAAGCGCAACCCGGCCGGTCCTCCGCTAGTCAGATAGAAAGCGTTCAGAGTCTTCTGACCGGCCAGGCAACAATGGGCTTTTTATACACAACATGCATACACAATACAATGGTCACTGTAATCTCATTGTCCATTGGACACAGGGGCCCTCATTCCGAGTTGTTCGCTCGCAAGCTGCTTTTAGCAGCATTGCACACGCTAAGCCGCCGCCTACTGGGAGTGAATCTTAGCTTAGCAAAATTGCGAATGAAAGATTCTCAAAATTGCGAATAGAAATTTCTAAGCAGTTTCTGAGTAGCTCGGGACTTACTCTGCCACTGCGATCAGTTCAGTCAGTTTCGTTCCTGGTTTGACGTCACAAACACACCCAGCGTTCGCCCAGACACTCCCCCGTTTCTCCAGCCACTCCCGCGTTTTTCCCAGAAACGGCAGCGTTTTTTTCACACACTCCCATAAAACGGTCAGTTTCCGCCCAGAAACACCCACTTCCTGTCAATCACACAACGATCAGCAGAACAAAGAAAAAACCTTGTAATGCCGTGAGTAAAATACCAAACTTCTTAGCAAATTTACTTGGCGCAGTCGCAGTGCGAACATTGCGCATGCGCATTTTGCGGATAATCGCTGCGATGCGAAGAAAATTACCGAGCGAACAACTCGGAATGAGGGCCAGGGATGGGTCTCTACATTACAGAAGAGGTCATAGGTGGATTTGAATAGATGGGCGATGTCTTTCCCCAACTGCTCTTGTGGGTGGTATCCTCTGGATTCCCGCCGCATACATAATATACAGTAAATACAGTTAATATCTATATTCTACTTCTGCACATAACTATACGCTGGAACATGCGATCTTTCTCTAACCAACCCCCGGAATGTTACCCTCAAAATACCCTACAGCTGGATACTAGACATCACCTTCCAACCTTTATCTGACCTTTCCTATCATGCAAAGGCGAATCCCTTAGTCCTGGAACTGTTTAAACTATTAATACTCGCTGATGTGGTGAAAGGGAACTATGGGTACAAAATGCACTATTTGGATTAAATATGTAATGTTCTAATAACCCTCTATGCATTCACAAACTCTACCGTAAATGCGCATACCACGCACTAAGGCGCATGACCGTGGGGAGCTACTTTACGCAAATTGTGGATATGTTCACGCACGGCAGACTGAGAGCACGCGCAGCGGGCATGTGCATGGGGTTAGTACAAGGCATATGCATTACAATATTTTTCGACTTTGACAGTCCACCCTTTGGCAGTCAACAATAACTGCCACTATCTAAACATTAAACAGAAAAATATATCTCCTATATAATAGCCCAGATCTGTGACTTTGTGCTTCATTTGCTAACGCTGGGCGGAGTCACAAAACTGGGCGGAGTTAGTCAAATGAGTCACAGATCTGGGCAAATATATAGGAGACTAGGAGCAGAAGCAGATAGTATGGGCATGTCACAGGCAGGGGTGCATACCTCCCAGCTTTCTTCAGGCAGACAGGGGTGCATACCTCCCAGCTTTCTTCAGGCAGAAGGAGGGACACACGCACATTGAAAAGAGGGAGTGGCCAACGAAAAGGGGCGTGGCTTCGCGGGAGCACCCACAATCGTGAGCCACGCCCCCGTTTACGTCAGTGAGGGGGCATGCCCAGCGCTCTGTGAGCTGCTGGCATGCCCCCAGGGGTGAATTATGAGTCTCGGGGGCCCAGGGCACTTGAGACAGGGGGGCCTATCTCATTACTGTGCCTGCTGTGGGTTTGGGGCGTGGCCTAATCGCGGACACGTGGCCACGCCCCCTTATGAAAATTCCGGGAATTTTTTTTTTTTTAAATGGCATTTTGGCCCCTCAGCTAGGGGTAAATCCAGAGGGGGTGGTCGCTCCCCCCTACACACCCGCACAGGCAGAAGAAAGCAGGGTGACTGCTTCCTCCCTGCAACACCACAGACCTGCCAACACGCAGCAGCGTGTGCTGACTGTAGCACAATGCTGCTGCTGTTACTGGCAGGACAGGGGAGCTTCAGGGCTGGGACAGAGCTACCCCAGCCGGGGGGTCCGTAAAACTGTGGGGCCCGCAGTACGTACCCCCTGGGCCCCCCCTCTTAATCCAGCTCTGCTGCCAGACCCCCCCCCCTTAATCTGTACCCCCTGATGCCCCCTCTCCCTCTGTCTCCACTAAATAGTCTATTCACCGCTGCTCTGCTAAGCAGAACAGCGAGTACAGAAGCTTCCCAATTGTCCCCCCCCCAACTCCGCTGGACACTGCGGCCCGCTGGTGGGACAGCAGGACAGACCCCCAAAAATGGGACTGTCTCGCGAATATCGGGACAGTTGGGAGGTATGGGTGTGTGTGAGGGGGTATGCCGTACAGACAGATGGGCACCGGCTCACTGTGTGCTTGACCCCCCACGTCAGCATACTCAGCAGGGTCTCTCTGGCGCGGAGGAGCGTCACTTTCTGGCACACTCCACGCTTCTTAGCTGCAGTTTTGTGGGGCACCTGATGCTGTGCAGGTTCCGTACTGTCTCTGTTATCTCCAGCCCCGGCAACCCCACCGCTAGCTGCTGCGCTGCGGCCCGCAGTGAGGTGCGCCCAGCTCCTTCTCACACTTTAGCCGGCGGGTAGCGATGCAGAAGTCCGCGCTGCTTGCAGGCTCCGACCCCCTCCTCCCTCCAGCCGCAGCGTCTCCTGGGGGCTAACCAGTCACTCCCAGTCTCCCCTTACCACAGTGCCCGGCAGCCGCGCGAGGTCTGCGGTGTGTGACTGAGGAGTGGGGGGAGGGATGCGGACGGGCAGAGGAATCAGGACTCCAGCCTGAGAGAGTCAGCCATGCCAAGTCTCCACCAGCAGCAGATCCCAACAGGCTGGAGTGGAACAGCAGCAGCCAGCAGCAGTGACTCCGGTAATACACATCTGTCTGTCACCACTGTTCTGTCCCTAATACCAATCTCTCCCGTGCCATGTGTTCTGTCATGTCCCTGTCACCCCTGGCCTTGCCCTGTCACCCTTATCCTGGCCCTGTCACCCTTATCCTGGCCCTGTTACCCCTATCCTGGCCCTGTCACCCCTGGCCTTGCCCTGTCACCCCTATCCTGGCCCTGTTACCCCTATCCTGGCCCTGTCACCCCTGTGCTTGCCCTGTCAACCCTATCCTGGCCCTGTCACCTCTGTCCTGGTCCTGCCGCCCCTATCCTGTCCCTGTCATATCTGTCCTGGCCCTGTCGCCCCTGTCCTGGCCCACCCCACCACCCGCAGCATCTACAGACACCCTCCCCCATCCGCAGTCCCCCCCCCGCACCCGCTACATTCTGTACATCGTGCCCTGCAAGTGCTGTTCACGCCGTCGCAAGGGGCTGCGCCTCCTTCACCATCGCACGCCCTTTCATTGTGCAATATTTAACCACTAACAAAGGAGTGCAGGTAATACGCCATGTAATACAAATATTGAACCCCAGATAGGCATGTAAGGGTTAAGGGGGCGTAGCCCCTTGCGACGGTGTGAAGAGCGCCCGTAGGGCGCGATGAAGCACCTAGTAATACAATATCTACAGATGATTGGATAAAAATATACAATACATTATCCATAAAATAATTGGATGGTAGGAGGAGAGGTGTAGGCGGGAAATGTATGACCTAGTGGGACAGTAAAAGCATGTATGTATGAAATCCATGTCTGAGGGGCATGTATCATCGTGCCGTATATGTTCTAGATAAGCTTCGAGGTATTGCGAAGT
Organism: Pseudophryne corroboree; assembly: GCF_028390025.1. Lineage (NCBI taxonomy): Eukaryota > Metazoa > Chordata > Amphibia > Anura > Myobatrachidae > Pseudophryne > Pseudophryne corroboree. The sequence continues at coordinate 36,800,347 of NC_086445.1, read as the reverse complement.
ATACATTAAATCCTTCTCATCCCGTATTAAGGGTCTGTAAGTGGGCCAACAAACACTACCGAGCTCTTTTCGGCTTCTGGTTCCAACAAATGAGGTGCACATTTAGTTGATGATACATGGAGGGGGAACATATGTGAATGCTAATATGTGGATATCACCTGTCGACTATGTGTGTCACTACCTGAAGGTTGTAGAGGTGAAGATAAGACACGTATCACAAATACAGTCACATAACATTTGTGCAATCGTTCTTGGGTGTTGATCGAAGTCTTGTCCGGATGGGTGTATTTTTGCTGAGAGTGTTCATCAAAGTCTTTTCTGGATGGGGGTATTTTTGCTGAGAGTGTTCATCAAAGTCTTTTCTGGATGGGGGTATTTTTGCTGAGGGAAAACAGAGGAAAAACGGGTGAAAGAAATGGACCGTGGAATCACGTTTTATCACAACATTGTCTCTATTGATGGGTCATAAATTAAATCAGTTGTTGTACCAATGCCCCCGGTCCTCAAACTCATCACTTTGGTACCGCGCTTGCGCCGCGTTAAAATTCGAACACATCTAAATATCAAACCAATCATTATGACAACTCCCAGGATACAAAGGAGAAACTTTCCTACACTCACGATAACATTTTGAGCCCATTCTCCTAAACCTGAGAACCAATTGCATGGGTTCAACCATGAGACCCAGCCGGTCAGTTCATTACTCACAGCAGTAAAGGTAAGGTTGTGTCTCCTCCGGAACTCCCACTTCAATTGCAAGATATCGTCCATCTTCTGATCTATGACCTCGGTTGGGTCATCAGTGCTGTTTGTAATGTACGTGCAGCACTTCACACCATACTGAGTTGCCAAGGTGACACAATACCCGCCTGTCACCGCTGTGATATAATTTAGAACCATCCTGTGCTGGATCAGTTCCGTTTTGTAAGTTTGCAACTCCCTCCCTGTATACCTGAAGGTGTCATCATACATCTCGGTGATATTATCAATCAGATTCGCTAGCGCGTGAATATACCTATAATTTATAATTCCTCTGGCGGTACGGGTGATATCTAACGCGAGTAGGAATTGAATCCCGGTGGATTCGTGGATCAAATCAGAGGCTGCGTGCTCTGTCCTATCTATAAGGTGTCTCTTAACGATGTGTTCATAGTGAGTGTGAGTGTAATGAGCTTGAGCATTGCGGTGAACGTCTTTCATCTTATTATGGGTTATGGTCATAACCTCTGGCAACACTCTTCCAATGTAACACAATCCCTCTGAGTTTGGGGCAAGCCACTTATACGCCTTTCTCCCGCATATGAAATATGCATCATCGGGGAGAACATACCATATTGACATTACCATATTGCAAACCTTCCAAGTGAAAAATCCTATTCCTAACTCTCTCATCTGTTCAGTACACGTATCAGGCTGTATGATATGCGCACAGTACCCTGGTGATACTTCTCCAACCCGCATGGTCCTACTTCCTAGAGTATACCTGTACCGAAAATACCTTCCACCGTCGGCTATTTGGCGTATAAGTTCTGAGTCTACGGGCATTCTGTCGGCGCTGTGTGAAAATGCCATGGTTTGGTTATTCCATGTCACTTCCCAATTTCCCGGCTTTCGGGAATTGGAAATGTTGAAACATACTAAGGATCTATCCACATGATATTGGTGGAGCTTCAAACTAGGGGGCCTAGAAATATTAAATTTCTTGTCCACCGGTCTCCCACCCCTTAATTCAAGTACCTCATCTATTGTTAAAGGATACGGTACTAGTCCTGACTTGCTCTGACCTTGAGGTACTTGTGAGCACACCCAGCATTCTGTTTGGTTTAAAACCTTACCCACTAATGAGTGATAATCACTCAATGGATGATGGTCCATGTTGATATTAAGGCTGGACTGACATCTCTGGATGCACCCGTCCTCAACTATACTTTCACAGTTTCTACAAATACAATTTTCCTCAGCCAATAACCCTTCACAGTGCCTCCTAGTTTCTTGACTATCAGATCGTTTTCTGATACTCGCCTTTGCTCGGTGGATGTGTTGCTCTTGGAATTCTACAAATCCGTCCTTGCCATCAGAACCCATTCCAGATCCTTTCTCGACCTCTCTGGTACTCTCACCGAAACAGACTGCTCTGGTCAACAACAGGGTCAACAGGAAAACCCGGAATGCAGTCTCTTGGGGTAAGTCCATCTTGCTAAGGGGAGAGAAAAAGGAGCAAGGAAGGGGGGGATAGGAGGGTAATGGGAGATGGAGAAAATAATAAAAAGGAAAAAGAAATTTGGTGCGACAACCGCCTCTGGTCTTGTAGTTCTCTGTGCTCAGGTGCCGTGACAACAGTCCTGCCTCTCAACCTTCCCGGAACAGACACTCCAGTGATACGATTTCATCTACACTCTGCTCTTTGTCACGGGCTTTCTCTGGGTCAGCAACCTTCTTACAGTGGGACGAGTGGACCCAAGTCTCTCTCTCGGCAACCTTTAATGCTGTCGTGCTGGTTAGTAAGACTTGGTACGGTCCTTCCCACCGGTCAATAAGGCAACCTGAGCGTAGAAAATTTTTAATCATTACATAATCCCCAGGTTCAATGTCATGACAATTACTGTTTGGTAGGTCAGGAATCACCAGCTTTAGATTTCTGTTTTGATTCCTCAACTGCTGGCTCATCTTAACCATATATTTTACAGTCACCTCATTATTGCATTTCAAATCATCCTGGGGGTCAATCATTACATGGGGTTGTCGACCAAAAAGAATCTCAAAGGGTGATAGGTTAAGGGGGGACCTGGGGGTGGTTCTGATGCTGTACAATACAAGTGGCAAAGCTTCTGGCCACAACAATCCAGTTTCAGCCATCACTTTGCTCAACTTGTTCTTAATAGTGCTGTTTACTCTTTCCACTTTCGCACTCGCCTGTGGGCGGTATGGAGTATGCAGCTTACTATTAATTCCCATCAGTCTGCACATAACCTGAAAGACTTCACCTGTAAAATCGCTTTCAATTATCCTAGGGATACCATATCTACACACAAATTCCTGCACAATTTTCTTTGCAGTAAACGTAGCAGTATTTGTGGCAGCGGGGAACGCTTCTACCCAATTTGAAAACACGTCAATACAAACTAACACATACTTTAAATTTCTGCAGGGTGGCAACTGTATGAAATCAATTTGTATTACCTAAAAAGGGCCGTCTGTTGGTGGGATATGGGATGGTTCTGTTGGTATTGACTTTCCAATATTCTTCCTCAAGCAGATAAGACATGTCATTGCTCTCTTACCCGCATGAGAAGAGAATCCTGGCGCACACCAGTAGGCTCTCACCAGCTTACACATACCCTCTTTGCCCAGATGAGTCAGACCGTGTGCCGCCTCAGCTAAGCTTGGAAGATATGCTCTGGGGGCTACTGGCTTACCTTGTCCATCTGTCCAGAGTCCTGAGGACTCCTGGCCATATCCTTTTGACCTCCAGACTGCCTTTTCCTGTGGAGAACACACATTTTGCATTTCACTTAATTTTTTGTGTGTTGACGGTATTGAATACCATCAGTTGTGTGATATCTGTTTGTATGGGGGTGCTGGCTGCTGATTTAGCAGCTTCGTCTGCCCGGCTGTTACCAAGTGACACTGGGTCTTGACTGTAAGTGTGTGCTTTGCACTTGATAACAGCCACTCTGTCAGGTTCCTGTATCGCTGTTAGAAGCCTTTTTATATGGGATGCATGCGCTACAGGTGTGCCAGCTGCCGTCATGAAATTTCTGAGGCGCCATAGGACCCCGAAATCATGCACTACTCCAAAAGCATACCTAGAATCTGTATATATATTGGCTGACTTACCCTTAGCCAATTCACACGCTCTGGTTAGGGCAACCAGCTCAGCAACTTGTGCTGAGTGCGGTGGGCCCAGGTGTTCAGCTTCTATGATACCTCTGTCATCTACGACTGCGTATCCAGTAGACAAGTCTCCCGAGTCCGTCTGTCTGTAGCAACTACCGTCAGTGTAAAAAGTAAAATCTACGCCTTCCAGTGGGTTGTCACTAATGTCGGGTCTTGCAGTGAAAGTTTGGTTCAGATATTCCATACAATCATGTGTGTCAGTGTCTGTACTAAATCCTCCTTCACCATCACTCTCATCCTCCACCCTTTGTGCCTGTCCAGGCAAACCTGGGAGATAAGTTGCAGGATTTAGTGCGCTGCATCTCTTTATGGTGATGTTTACAGGGGCCATTAGTGCTAATTCCCACCGTGTAAACCGTGCTGATGAGACATGTCTGGTTTGGGCAGAGTTCAGTAAGGCTGATACTGCATGAGGTGTATGGATGGTCAGGTTGTGTCCCAACACTACATCTTCACTTTTACTCACTAGCAAAGCTATCGCTGCAACACTTCGCAAGCATGTGGGGAGAGACCGCGCTACGGTGTCCAACTGTGCACTGTAGTAAGCTACCGGCCTGCTGGCATCACCATGTCTCTGGGTTAGGACACCTGCCGCACATCCAGCACTTTCCGTACCGTACAACTCAAAAGGTTTCCCATAATCTGGCATGCCTAATGCAGGTGCCTGTGATAGGCATTGTTTACGTCTCTCAAATGCCAGTTCAGACTCATCTGTGTGAGAGATCCGATCTGGTTTGTTCGAGGAGACCATTTCTGGCAAAGGTAAAGCCAGTATGGAGAACCCTGGGATCCAGTTTCGGCAGTACCCACACATTCCAAGGAAAGTGCGGATCTGCTGCTGGGTTTGTGGCAGAGTCATGTCGCGAATCGCCTGTATTCTATCAGCGGTGAGGTGTCTCAGTCCTTGTGTCAAGCAACCTTGTGTCCCGTATTAGAAAGGTGAAACAGAAGCTGTTTCGTGTCTTTCAAGGGCGACTCGAGTGAATCTGAACACAGCAGTAAGTCATCTACATACTGTATTAATACTGATCCGCTCTCAGGTTGAAAGGATTGTAAACAGTCATGCAAAGCCTGGGAGAAAATACTTGGGCTGTCAATGAAACCTTGGGGTAGGCGAGTCCAGGTGTACTGTACTCCCCTGTATGTAAATGCAAACAAATATTGGCTGTCAGGGTGCAGAGGGACCGAGAAGAAAGCAGAACAGAGGTCAATGACAGTGAAAAATTTCGCAGTAGGGGGGATTTGCATGAGGATGACAGCTGGATTTGGCACTACGGGGAATTGGCTCTCAACAATCTTGTTTATCCCCCTTAGATCCTGCACTAGCCTGTAACCCCTCCCCCCACTCTTTTTCACAGGGAAGATGGGACTATTGGCAGTGCTGGACGTCCTAACTAGGATGCCCTGTTGTAGCAAGCGCTCTATAACTGGGTACACTCCTAATTCCACCTCTGGCTTCAGAGGATACTGTGGGATTTTTGAAGCTATCCTTCCATCTTTTACTTGCACTACTACGGAAGCTACATTTGCCATCAATCCAGTGTCTTGTCCATCTTTGGTCCAGAGGGATTCCGGTATCTGGGAGATCATTTCCTCTACCTTGGATGGACACCTGTCTATAACAGCAGAGTGTGACATCAACCTTTGTGGGGTGTCTAACATATCCTGCACTTCCTGAACGTGATTCTCGGGTATATCTAAGAAGACACCCTCAGGAGTACAATATATGACACACCTCATCAAATACAATAAATCTCTCCCAAGTAGATTAGTCGGAGCCGATGCAGCTAGCAAAAAGGAGTGCTAGGTCTGCAAAGGCCCTATCGTAATCTCCGCTGGTCTACTTAAAGGGTAGTGTTGCACTACTCCTGTTACCCCCATTGCTGAAATTGTTTTACCCATGGTTTTCATACCTACCGTTGAATTTAACACTGACCTGGCCGCCCCTGTATCTACAAGGAAAGGTAGTGATCTACCAGCTACATAAACTGTAACCTCGGGTTCATTTCCAAGGCTAGCAATCAACTTCACTGGCTGCAGACTACAGGTGTGGCCTAACCCCTATTGTATGTTGTGACCCTCCCGCAGCGTGCTGGCAGCTACAATATGTGAGGGGGGTAGCTGAGAATTTCCAGAGGTCTGCCAGTCCCTCCTAGGTGGGTACCTCCTTGTTTCCCCTGCATGTAGCTCATAATTCCTCCTATGCGGTCCCTGATCCCAATTACGTGTGTTATGCTGTGAGTCATGTTCTGGTATAGGGGTCGATATACGTTGCTTTTATAATTACAGTTCCGTGCGTAATGTCCTTCTCTCTGGCAATTATAACATTTCACTACATACGACTTACCATCAGGGGTCTGGGGTTTTGGCTGATGTGGCTTCGTTGTCAGGGCTTTGATACTTATGGTCATCAGCTTATCCCCCTGTGACTCCCTGTGCTTAATGATGTTCCGATCGTGCTCGATAGCGGACTCTCTTAATGCAGCCACTGAGATACCTCTCCAGTTAGGTTGAGTGGTTTGTACCCTTGTTCTCAACGTCTCTTTCAAACCGTCCATTAATACGGACACAGCTACCTCTCTATGATGTACATTTTCTTTAATGTCCTCGACCCCAGTGTTTATAGCCATTTCCTGCAGTGCTCGATGGAAATATTCAGAAGCAGTTTCACCTTCTTTTTGTCTTATGGAAAAGATTTTATTCCACTTAACAACAGTAGGGGAATATACTCCTAACTGCAGATTGATCTGTCGTACATTCTCCTGAGTGTATTCATCAGTGAGAGGTACTTCTGCGTCTAATTTACAATCAGCAATGAATTTCACTGGGTCAATATTGGAGGGAAAACATGCCCGTAGCACTGTCCGCCAATCTTTGTTTGTGGGTTCAGTGGCGTTACCTAGTTCTCTAATAAACCTCTGACATGCGGCTAGATCCTTTCTGGGATCGGGAAATTCAGACATAATTGTCCTCAATTCTGTCCGGGACCAAGGACAATGCATAGCAATGTTCCTGACGGGAGTGATTCCCTGAGCGTCAGTCTTCCCATTGGGGACTGCGATCACCCTGACAGGATTTAGTTCAATTACATCATTCTGGGTTGCTTCTACAATGTGAGGTGCAATTGTCTCTGCATAATGTACTGTACCGTACTTACCTGTGGACACGACCTCACCTGTCCCTCCGCTAGGGGCCTTTGCTACTGTTCTTACTGGTTGGGCCGTGCCCACTTGTGTGTCTTGTATAGTGGCTGCTAGAGAGAGTGCCGATATCGTGCTGGGCTCATCTTCCTGGTCGCAGTCCTGAGGGAAGTTTAAGATGGGATACAACTTGCACGGGTTAGCATTAATACATTTATCAAGTTCACTCTTATCATATATTAGTATGCCATTATCTGTAGCCACTTTCTCCCCCTGTAATATACGGTGGTGGTGGTGCAGTTGCAATCAGTTTCCTGTTAGGGTTGGAACCAGCTGCGTGAGCTAGATCCCTTTGCATATCACTCTCTCGTTGCCATAAATGTAAACAGTTTGAGTGTCTGATCCTTTCTTTTCGGGATTTTAACAGACATCCTAATCCTTAAATTCTGCAACACCTCTGGATTAAAACTGCCTACCTTAGGGAATGGTTCCCTATCTTCCGCAGTCATACGTTCCCATTCATTGCATAAAACCTCTGCGTGTGATCCATATTTCTCACACAATATGTACCTCGCCGACCCCTTGGGCCGCGGAATATCAACCTGAACCCTGGTTGATCGTTCCTTACTTGAGCAACTGGCCCCCATCTTTTGTAGGTATTGCCTTCTCAGCTAATTCCTACAAAAAAAAATAATACTCAATTATAAGGCAACGTGAAAGTTCAACGAGTGCTCTCACCCACTCACGCCCACGTTGGCCAATACTACCATACACTGTTGATAGCGCCGGCAATGTACCCAACCTCGGGCCCCTGTGTAACCTCTATTTACTGAAAGTATATGGGAGTGACTTACCCTTCCCAGTAAATATTGGTCGTTGGAGATTTCCTGAGTGACCAGCGAAACTCCCTTAAAACAAAAAAATTGTTACACAAATCACGTTGCCTGTGCTACACCTAGCGCCAATGATCCCGCGATTTTACGCAAAACTCGTAAAAGGGTATTGAGGTGAGCTAAGTATTGCACCCACGAACGCGCGGTCCAATCGCCCAGCGTATAGGTAACTGTTACTTATCCGCCGTGCGACCAATGGAATCGTTTTTCAGGCTGCGAAACCTCAGCCGGAGCGTATCTGAACGGGCCTATATGGGTACTACGCCAACCCCCTGGGCTGCGCTCTCTACACAAAACCTCGCTGACCTTTTAGTCTGAGGTATTCAGAGCTTCGCTTGACTTTGTCAGCGGTTTTCTGACTTCGCTGACCTCTTGGTCTGCTGTATCTACTACTTGCTCCTTTGTACTCTAATCAATGTTAACGTGAGCAAGCCACTCTCACGCCACCAAGTGTCCACTCACCTGGTGTGGTCTCCTACGGGATCCCGAATTCCCTGGGTCCACAAAACCTTTATTGTTTGCACACTCGCGCTCGTTCACTCATATACACTTTGGTTTTTCTGTACAGAAAATTAACTTTCATTCAGATAAAACAGCCTTAATTCCAGAGGTAATAAAGTAAAAAAGGTTTTTAAACTAAATATTGGACACTGAGCAATTTCAGATGACTTAAAGGCAGGTAAGCAATGTAACAAGGCAATGAGGAAGGCTAGTCAGATGCTTGGCTGCATTGGGAGAGGAATCAGCAGCAGAAAGAAAGAAGTAATAATGCCACTGTATAGGTCATTGGTACGGCCTCATCTAGAATACTGTATTCAGTTCTGGAGGCCATATCTTCAAAAGGATATTAATACATTAGAAACTGTACAAAGGAGGGCAACTAAAATGGTGCATGGCCTACATCACAAAACATACCCAGAAAGACTAAGAAATCTCAATATGTATAGTTTGGAGCAGAGAAGAGAAAGGGGGGACATGATAGAAACTTTCAAATATATGAAGGGTTTTAACAAAGTCCAGGAGGGAAACATTCTCCAAATGAAGAGAAGCAATAGGACACGAGGACATGCACTGAGACTGGAGGGGGGGAGGTTCAGGGGAAATTTGCGGAAAAATTATTTCACAGAAAGGGTAGTGGACAAGTGGAATAGCCTCCCATCAGAGGTGGTAGAGGCTAAGACAGTAGAGCAATTTAAACATGCATGGGATAGACATAAGGATATCCTTACAAAGAAATAAGGAACAAATAAGGTTAGTGATAAAAAAAAAATAATATATAAAAAAAAAAAAGGGGCAGACTAGATGGGCCAAGTGGTTCTTATCTGCCGACAAATTCTATGTTTCTATGTTTCTATGTTACCGTCTCGCGCCTAAAGTAAAACAATGCTATTGTGTGATTTGTATTTAGTGGTCGTATTTTTACGCACGTTGCGTAAACACGCCACGTGTGTAGGCCTTTACGTTGCGTACGCAGTCCCGTACGCTATTCGAGACACGTGTACAAAGGCCGTACGTCCGCAGTACTACAAATCCCACACTTCTATAAATGTAAACGATATTTAACTATAATCGCTCACTTAACACAACACACAGTTTCTACTGTATAAACCTTTACAACTAGGCCAGGCTGCGTGTGCGTCTTACACTTACTTCCTTAACGATTAACTCTATATTTTAACTAAATAGCAACAAATTTTCTCAGTACAGGTCAAAATGAATCTAGTAATCAATGCTTATGGCAATAATGCGAGCAGATATGCAAAGTACAAAATACAGGTGTATGCGTGTGATGTGTGCGCATTTGGCGCCAAACAGAAATTTCACAGATTTTAAAAATAGCTTTGCATTCTTACCTTATGGATCCCTCCAGCATCCCTTCAAACCATGCAGGGCAGACGCTTATCTAATCAGCACTAGTGTATCCACCGACCAAGAAAAGGCTTACGGGGGATACCTTTCCACCCTTTGCTGATAGATAAAGTCTGCGAAAACCTGCTAAGCTGCGAGTATGAAGAAGAACTGGACGAGCTCTCAATTGATAATGTCGATATTATCTTAGACCGAAAAGCTATACCTCTAGATACACTATTACCGTGGAGCCGCTATGGCCGCTAGACTGACTACACGTGCTACGCACTTTGTACGCTATTTGCGTACAGAGTCCTGCACGTGGTACGTACTTGGCGTACACACGCCGCGCTGAGTGTACAGAGTACACACAGCGTGCGCACACACAATTGATAACCTTTAAACCTTGTTAGTGTTACAATGCAAAGATATGTTTACACTTCAACCCTTAGCAGCAAAGTACTGCAATGATGTTATATCTTTAAACCTTAAGTAGCGCTGACGGTATAAAGTACCCGCAGTGCGTACACCTTATCAATACTTATACACCTTATACAGATAAATACACTTTAAAAGCCCTTGCAGGAAAGTGAAGACACAACACTGATTTGTAGCTGAAACCACAGGGTTCTAAGGCCACAGTGGATTAATTCCAAAAGGTAAAACAGTACAAATCATACACTACAGGCTAACAAGATAAATCTAAACAGAATAATGGCTACAGAGAATGTACATACGTGAGAATGTTCGCAAAGCGCAACCCGGCCGGTCCTCCGCTAGTCAGATAGAAAGCGTTCAGAGTCTTCTGACCGGCCAGGCAACAATGGGCTTTTTATACACAACATGCATACACAATACAATGGTCACTGTAATCTCATTGTCCATTGGACACAGGGATGGGTCTCTACATTACAGAAGAGGTCATAGGTGGATTTGAATAGATGGGCGATGTGTTTCCCCAACTGCTCTTGTGGGTGGTATCCTCTGGATTCCCGCCGCATACATAATATACAGTAAATACAGTTAATATCTATATTCTACTTCTGCACATAACTATACGCTGGAACATGCGATCTTTCTCTAACCAACACCGGAATGTTACCCTCAAAATACCCTACAGCTGGATACTAGACATCACCTTCCAACCTTTATCTGACCCTTCCTATCATGCAAAGGCGAATCCCTTAGTCCTGGAACTGTTTAAACTATTAATACTCGCTGATGTGGTGAAAGGGAACTATGGGTACAAAATGCACTATTTGGGTTAAATATGTAATGTTCTAATAACCCTCTATGCGTTCACAAACTCTACCGTAAATGCGCATACCACGCGCTAAGGCGCATGACCGTGGGGAGCTACTTTACGCAAATTGCGGATATGTGCACGCACGGCAGACTGAGCGCACGCGCAGCGGGCATGTGCATGGGTTTAGTACAAGGCATATGCATTACAATATTTTTCGACTTTGACACCAGACACACACAAAGATGATACAGAGACACACTGGAACCTGGAGGGTCATGGATATATACTGTATACCAGTGGCCGGGAGGGGGGTAACATACACAATGGTGACTGGTGGGTGGGCATAAAGAAATACACAACGGTGGTGGTGGTGGTGGGCAGGGGGACATGAAGAAATACACCCGGTGACTGGGGTTGAGGAGGGGGACATGTAGACATTCTGTACGTATGTGATATATATACACTAATGACTGGGGGGAGGGGAACATGGAGACGTACACACTGGGGAGGGGGAGAGGGTGATATGGAGATGCACACACTGGTGACTGGGGAGGGGGAGAGGGGGACATGGAGATGTACACACTGGTGACTGGGGTTGGGGGACATGGAGACGTACACACTGGTGACTGGGGTTGGGGGGAGGGGGATATGGAGATGTACACACTGGTGACTGGGGTGGTAGAAGTGGAGCATCGAGACATACACACTGGTGACTGGGGAGGGGGAGAGGGGGACATGGAGACGTACACACTGGTGACTGGGGAGAGCGGGACATGGAGATGTACACACTGGTGACTGGGGTTGGGGGATATGGGGATGTACACACTGGTGACTGGGGTTGGGGGATATGGGGATGTACACACTGGTGACTGGGGTTGGGGGACATGGAGATGTACACACTGGTGACTGGGGTTGGGGGGAGGGGGATATGGAGATGTACACACTGGTGACTGGGGTGGTAGAAGGGGAGCATGGAGACATACACACTGGTGACTGGGGAGGGGGAGAGGGGGACATGGAGATGTACACACTGGTGACTGGGGGGAGGGGGATATGGAGAGGTACACACTGGTGACTGGGGAGAGGGGGACATGGAGACGTACACACTGGTGACTGGGGTTGGGGCGAAGGGGATATGGAGATGTACACACTGGTGACTGGGGTTGGGGGGAAATGGGATATGGAGATATACACACTGGTGACTGGGGTTGGGGGGAGGGGGACATGGAGACGTACACACTGGTGACTGGGGTTGGGGGGAAATGGGATATGGAGATGTACACACTGGTGACTGGGGTTGGGGCGAAGGGGATATGGAGATATACACACTGGTGACTGGGGTTGGGGGGAAGGGGATATGGAGATGTACACACTGGTGACTGGGGTTGGGGGGAAGGGGATATGGAGATGTACACACTGGTGACTGGGGTTGGGGGGAAGGGGATATGGAGATGTACACACTGGTGACTGGGGTTGGGGGGAAGGGGATATGGAGATATACACACTGGTGACTGGGGTTGGGGGGAAGGGGATATGGAGATGTACACACTGGTGACAGGGGTTGGGGGAAGGGGAAATGGAGATGTACACACTGGTGACTGGGGTTGGGGGATGGGGATATGGAGATGTACACACTGGTGACTGGGGTTGGGGGGAAGGGGATATGGAGATGTACACACTGGTGACTGGGGTTGGGGAGAGGAGATGGTGATTAGTGGGAAGGGGGAGTTGGAGAAGTCAGAGTGCTTAGATGGGAGAAGACAAGGTCAAGGGCATTGCTAAGACAGTGGGTGGTGGAGGAGCTCCACTGAGAAATGCAAAAAGGAGAGGGCAAGAAGTTTGGTGGAAGCTGGGTTAGTGGAGACATCAATGGGAATGTTAAAGTCTCCTAGGTTGAGAGAGGGTAGGTAAGAAGATATAGTGGGTAAGGCATGCAGCAAAATTGTCAAGGAACTGGGAAGTAGGGGCATAGATATGGTAGATGACTGAAACATGGAGATGGATGGGGTAGAAGAAACACATAGAATGGACTAAAGGTGTCATGGTGGCCCCCATACTCCGGAGATGTCGGGAATACATCGGGGTACACGCTAGAGATGGTCTCTGCACGTTGCAGGCAAGCATAGGACATGCTGCCAGGCTGAGGATGTGACCTCCTGAAGCCAGCGCATCAGAGCACCAGAAAGTGACGTGATGCAAAATGTAGATTCCTGACAACAGTACAGAAACAATGAGGAACAGAAAAGCTTTTCATAAAATACAGAGAATATGGAGCTATTAAAGGGACAATTACGGAAATGCTGAGTAAACAGGAAAGTCTTGAATTCATTTTTGAAGGATTCTGTAGTTGGGGCCTCTCGCACTGTGCAGGGAAGTGAGTTCCATAGAGTTGTAGCAACATGGCTAAAAGCTCGACCCCCAGATGAATTATGGGAGATTCGAGGCACATCTAATAGTCCTTCATCTACAGATCGCAGTAAGCGAGTGGGGCAGTATGGGGTCAGAAGCTGCTTCAGGTACATTGGGCCCTGGTCATGTAATGCTTTGAAACTCAGTAAGCCAAACCTGAAGATGATTCGCCATTTTACAGGAAGCCAGTGGAGGGAGTAGAGGATGGGTGTTATATGGCTGGAACAGGGCTGGTTACTTAACAGCGTAGCAGTTGCGTTTTGTACCAACTGTAAGTGGTGCAAGTCTTTTGCTGGGAGACCAAGGTAGAGGGCATTGCAGTAGTCTAATCAAGATGATACATATGCATGTATGACTTTTGGCAGAGGGAAATAAGTGCTTGAATCTTTCTATGTTCTTCAGATGAAAGAATGAGGATTTGAATGTGGCTGATATCTGATGTTTAAGTGTCAAGCCACCATCCACGACAACACCAACATTCCGCACATGATCAGTGGTTTGTAATTCTGAATCCCCAAGCGTAAGTCCAGTTTCAGTCTTGTCCTTTGATGTTGCGGTCCTATCATAAGGGCCTCTGTTTTATCAGGCGCAGCCAACTGGCACTCACCCACTCCTGGAGCTCAGCTAGACAGCCATTTAAGGTTGTTATTGAGTTCTCAGTACCCGGACAAAGGACAGGTACAGTTGTGTATCATCTGCATAGCAGTGGTAGACTAGGCCATGGCGTGTGATTATTTCGCCCAATGGGAGCATGTATACTGTAAAAAGCATGGGGGATAGTATAGGACCTTGTAGGACACCACATGGCAGTGGTACTGGTGACGATGAGTGTACTCCAGATGAAACTCTCTGTGACCTTCCGATGAGAAATTATTTTAATCAGCTAAGGACTGTGCTATCCAGTCCACAGAAATTTTTAACGTGCTCAAACAGAATACCCTCATGTGGACAGAAAAAAGGGGTGTTGTGGATAAGATGGCGCTAACGTTCATGCAAGGTGGAATAGATGAGGGAGTCGAAATACTTAGCTCTGTGTATCACCGTGGTGGTCCGAAGAGACTCTATGTTCGGGTCCCCGATATTGCGTTCGACCACGGACGGAGTGAATAAGATAGAGAACACACAATGTGTGATATTGTAACATAAACAGTAGCAGATAAACTACATTGAATTCATCCGGCGTACCTCACTTACAATGTGAGTCGTCGGATGACAAATATAAAGGTATCTTTTTTCTCATAAAAGATGGTACTTCTTCACATGAACACACCTCACTTACATCAAGGCAGGCGTATGTACTCCTATAAAGGTATCTTTCTTGGTCATAAACACTTCTACACAGAAATATGGTTGAAAAATGTTGGTACTTCAATTAGCGTACCTAACACTCACTGTAATGGCTGTATGGCTCATCACATCATGGTTTCTTTAAAGGAAGCTCCGTCCAAAAAGAGGTAGATAAATGAAGGTTTATTCAATAATAAAATATACAAATAAAACTGAAAAAAGACTTGAATCAGCGTAAAAGTCAAAAAGACCGAGGGAGGTATGAACCGTCTTGGAACATAAAGTGGCCAACTTATATAAGTCCCAAAAATAAATAAGACAAGGTCCTACCTTCCCGAGAATCTAGATGCTACCGTCGCTTGGTGTTCCCGGCAGTGAGTTTGGGGGATCACTAGTGACATTGGAGGCGGTATATGAGTGCATGAGCCCACCGTCCCGCGGTGACTGCTCTGCATAGTAACCTCTTAGTGACCAGACTTCCTTTTACCATGCAATATTGGTTTAAAAGAACAAAAAAATATGAAAGAACTACATAATAGACTTATGGCTATCCATTTCACTGACTGTCATCTATGGATAAAAAATCAGAACTACTAAAATGGCTTCCAAGTGAACTACACAGCCCATAATCCAGTGCAGTACAGATACCATTCTCATTTTTGGCTGCACCGAGTAATGTAAGATCTATAGCCGGAAACTACATCCCCCACAATCCTGAGCGGAACTACGCGTCCATCATTTTCTGTAATTAAAGCAGGAATAAAAGAACTGCTGCTGGGGACTATATTGCCCATAATCCCGAGCGTGATCCTGCGCCGTTTGACTTCCGTTTGCACCGCCATCAATACCCAAGAAACCAGGAAGGAAACTACATTTCCCATAAGCGCAAACGGCATACAATATCCGTTTCCGCTGGAATTTCATTCATTCTGCAGAGGACTACATTTCCCATAATCCTAAGCGGGTGAAAACTTCCGGTTCTGTCCGTTTTCATAGTCATCAGAACTCTTTACCAGCGCAATTAACAAGTCTATATATTTTATCCTTGAACTAACTCATGTATAAGCTATATCCATATTAGACACCAAGCTTTTAACATGTCTTTTAAATGTTTTTAAATTTACCCAGCATTCATCACTTCCGGTTCCGGTCATGTGACCAGAAATGACTCATTGTATTCACTATAAATAGGGAAACCTATCACTATGGACCCTCATGCCTTGAAAAAGAGTCCCTGACTCGAAACGCGTCGGCTAAGAGGGGATTCTGCATCAGCGGACCAGTCTATCACTCCAAGGGAAGGTAGGACCTTGTCTTATTTATTTTTGGGACTTATATAAGTTGGCCACTTTATGTTCCAAGACGGTTCATACCTCCCTCGGTCTTTTTGACTTTTACGCTGATTCAAGTCTTTTTTCAGTTTTATTTGTATATTTTATTATTGAATAAACCTTCATTTATCTACCTCTTTTTGGACGGAGCTTCCTTTAAAGAAACCATGATGTGAGGAGCCATACAGCCATTACAGTGAGTGTTAGGTACGCTAATTGAAGTACCAACATTTTTCAACCATATTTCTGTGTAGAAGTGTTTATGACCAAGAAAGATACCTTTATAGGAGTACATACGCCTGCCTTGATGTAAGTGAGGTGTGTTCATGTGAAGAAGTACCATCTTTTATGAGAAAAAAGATACCTTTATATTTGTCATCCGACGACTCACATTGTAAGTGAGGTACGCCGGATGAATTCAATGTAGTTTATCTGCTACTGTTTATGTTACAATATCACACATTGTGTGTTCTCTATCTTATTCACTCCGTCCGTGGTCGAACGCAATATCGGGGACCCGAACATAGAGTCTCTTCGGACCACCACGGTGATACACAGAGCTAAGTATTTCGACTCCCTCATCTATTCCACCTTGCATGAACGTTAGCGCCATCTTATCCACAACACCCCTTTTTTCTGTCCACATTCTAGGACCTTTTTGGGATAGGTCCTATTTTGGATTTAGAAGGCAGCTCACGGATACAAGAAGCGCCATATAGGATTTTCACCCCGTTTTTTTCTAGAATACCCTCATGGTCCACGGTATCAAATGCAGCAGAGAGATCCAGAAGGATTAAGATTGAACTGTACCTCTGTCCCTGGCCATCAGAAGATCGTTTAACACACACACACCAGGACTGTTTCAGTGCTATGTCTTCTCCTAAATCCTGATTGGAATGGATCATAAATATCATGGGCTGTCAGGCAGATATCCAGTTGATGCAGTGTCATTGGAAGAAAGGCAAGTTTCAGTCATAGCAAAAAGGTTAAGAGAGTTGGAGATAAATAAGTCATTATTAGCATGCAGTTTGTTGTATAGATCTGGAATTCCAGAGGGCACAGGAAAAAAGAAGAAAAGGAATTGGGGAGATATGGAGGAGATTGGCAGGTTTGCTGGTGTGTGGAGGTGGGCTGGGTCTGGGAGGGAGATAAGGGCAGGGGGGAGGATGGGTATTTGGCAGGAACAAGGACACATTTTGTCAGAAAGTAATAGTGGAAAAAGTGTAAGTTAAAGGGAGGAAATCCAACAAAAAGTAATACAAGTGGAGCACAATCAGAGTTGCTACTAAATGGTAAGCAGTTGGGAGAGTTCTAGTGTGTGCATTAGATAGAGATAATGCAGTTACATTGGCAGAAATGTAGGTCTAAGAACAGTGCAGGTAAGATTAGAAGTACAAATCCAAAAGTGTATTTTAAAGAGGAATAATAAGTAGATGTTATGGGTGTAGGAAGAAAATACTAAGGTAAACAATGTTAAAAGTGCCTAGGGACTTCCGGTGAGTGGAGCATCATGCATGACCGCTTCTTAACAGAGCTCCTTCAACTTCTCCCAAATCTAAAGGCGTCCTACCTCTGTAAAAGCTGCTATCCCTAATATTTTGAGACTAGAGGTAGTTGCTGATACCTTTATTTTTGTCAGGAATGGAGTCTTTTGTGTTCCTTGCTGTGACACTGGTGGACCAGTGCTGGAAGCTTGATGGAGAAAGCTGGGAGACTTGAGATAGTTCTTGTGCATGAGCAGAAGCTAGAGACTGGCTAGTACCAGAGAGTTGTCAAATACCAAGATCAGAGGCGCAGAGTTTGACATGCCGACGGATTTCACTAGGGACTCCTGCAAAGGAATTTAGACTTAGCTGCATCCAACATGCAATTCGTGACCCTCTGACTGTGTCTCCCAGTACTGCACCAGGATATCTCGGATGTCAGAGCAAGAACTAGAGTAGTACTGGACAGGACTGGAGTCGATGGTACAGATATCGGGCTTTAACCGATGATGCAGGTAATGAGCTGGAACTGAAACTACAAATATCGGACTTGAACCAATGATGCAGATATCGGTCTGGACCCGATGATGCAGATATCAGGTTGGAACCGATGATGTAACTTTCAGACTGGAACCGATGGTGCAGATATAAGACTGGAACCAATGATGTAACTTTCGGACTGGAACTAATGGTGTGACTATCGGACTGGAACGGATAGTGTGACTATCGGACTGGAACTGATGATGTGACTATCGGACTGGAACGGATAGTGTGACTATCGGACTGGAACCAATGATGTGACTACCAGACTAGCTATTGGACTGGAACCGATAATGCTTCTTGAATACAGGACCGGGCTGGAACTGGTTATGCTTTGTGCTGAACTGGAATCAGCAGATGTTACTTGCAGGGCCGGTTCTACACCTTGCAGCGCCCAGTGCGAAAGTTTTCATTGCCCCCCCTCCCCCACGGCAAAAGTTAGTTTGCAAAAAAATAGGGGCGTGGCTTCCTAGGGGTGGGTTGTGGCCACAGTTATGCCCCCAGTAGCTGTGCCCCCAGATTTGCACCAAGTAGTTGTGCCCCCCAGTTGATTTTCCCCCTGTAGCTGTGCCCCCTGTAGATTTGCACCCAGTAGTTGTGCCCCCAGTTAATTTGCCCCCAGTAGCTGGTCCCCCTGTAGTTGTGCCCCCAGTAGCTGTTCCCCCTGTAGCAGTGCCCCAGCATGTGCCCCCTGTAGATATGCCCCCAGTAGCTGTGCCCCCAGTAGCTGTTCCCCCTGTAGCAGTGCCCCCAGTATGGGCCCCCAGTAGCTGTGCCCTTTGTAGCTGTGCCCCCTGTAGTAGTGACCCCAGTATGTGCCCTCTGTAGCTGTGCCCCCTGTAGTAGTGCCCCCAGTAGCTGTGCCCTTTGTAGCTGTGCCCCCTGTAGTGCCCCCAGTAGCTGTTCCCCCTGTTGCAGTGCCCCCAGTATGTGCCCTCTGTAGTTGTGCCCCTTGTAGCTGTGCCCCCAGTGATAGGGCCCCTTGTAGCTGTGCCCCCATATGTGCCCCCCCAGTAGCGACGCTTTCAAAACCTACAAGAAAAAAGAAAATACTTACCAGCCTTGCTCCTGTTTCCGGACCGCTGTTGCCGCTGCTGCTGTCTCCGGGCGCCAGCTCCGCTCTATGGGAGAGACGTAATGACGTCTCTCCCATAGCAGCGCCGCACTGACACTAGGGGTCAAATTTGACCTCTAGCGTCAGTCAGTGATGCCGGCTGTAGCGGGCGCACACAGCGCTCGCTGCAGCCCGGGGAGCGGGGAGGGAAGGAGGAGCAGTAGCGGCTCTTGCCACAGCGGCGCCCTCAGGGTAGCGACGCCCCGGGCAAAAAGCCTGCTTGCCCGTGGCAAGAGCCGCTACTGGTTACTTGGTCAGGCTGGAACTGATTAATGCTTTGTGTTGAACTGGAATCCGCAGGTGTTACTTGGTCAGGCTGGAACTGACAGAGGAATACAGACTGTGGACAAAGTACAGGTAGCAGAAGTCTGGAGCCCAAGATGCTGCTCTGTAAGTGTCGTTGCTCAAGGCATCTGCATTCTGTCTGCGCTTCACTTTTATTCCCCCTGGTCAGCGGTGATTGGGATAAGAAGACAACTGACTGCAGTGGAGGCTGTGGTTGGAGAATCAGAGGTCAGCTGATCACAAGTGTCATGGTGGCGCCCATGTCTGAGTTTTGGAGGGAACTTCGGTGTTCAGTCTAAGTGTTACAATCCTGAGCACTCATGTTTTTTTTTTGTTATAAATTACCTTTGCTTCAGTTTGTGGAACTACAGGTCACAGCTAGCTCCTGCATAGTTGTCTCCCAGTGCCTTTGCTCCTGCACTCAGCAACTGATTTCACAGGTGTCTGGATTCTGTAATTACAGCTCGTTATCTGAAAACTACTATTCAGCTTGTCAGCCTGCTCAGTCTGTACTGCAGCTGCATGTTATAGCAATTACTGGGGGCCTGTCTGGTGCTCACAACTGATTGGTCCAGCCTGTTCTTTTAAGCCTCTCAATCCCAAGAAGCTTTGCCAGTTATAGCTACTCCATGTGGTGCTCTGCTTCCTGGTTCCTCTCTGGTCTCAGTTCATCTGTCCAGTGGGTATTGCCTTGTTCCAGTATTGAATTCCAGCTTCAACATCTTGCTGACGACCTTAGTCTGCCGACTGCCGTTACCCTGTCTCCAAGTGTCTGCACCCCAGTCCGTCCGTGTGCCGCTACCTCCTGTGTCACCCCTGGAGTGCCTGCTGCTGTTCCATCTCCACGGCCCCAGCTTACCATCTGGCCGTGTGCACCCTGCCACCTTCTCCAGTTCCTGTTTGTTCCTGTGTATCCCTGCGGCTGATCATATACAACACCTCTACCATAACTCCAGTCCAGTTCAGGTATCAAGTGACCCAGACAGGGGGCCGCAACCTGCACGTCGGAAGCCGCGAAGCCCATATCCCCTTGCGGGGTTCCCTGGTGAAAACCTTCCGGCGTGTTAGACTCCGCGCCTCTGTTCTGGGTAACGTCAACCACTTGATACCTGATCCCGAATTCCGGATTCTGCACCAGTTCCTGACATTATAACTGGCCCACCACTTCCTGGGCATGGACACGTCACAGCAAAATCCGGCTCAAATCTTGGCTGGTCAAATACAAAATTTGACGCAGCAACTGCAAGATCTAAAGCTCCGAGTTTCCACCCAGGAAGAAACTAGCAGGTCATTGGTTGTAACCAGAGCTCCTGGGCCTGAACCAAAGCTGCATCTTCCAGATCGGTTTACAGGTGACCGGAAACAGTTCCAGAATTTCCGTGATAGCTGCAAGCTATATTTCAGACTCCGGCCATTATCGTCTGGTTCTGAGGCTCAGCGAGTAGGTATCATCATCTCCCTCCTGCAGGGGGAACCCCAGTCCTGGGCGTTCGGATTAAAAACGGAGAATCCCGCCTTGCACACAGTGGATGCCTTTTTAGCGCCCTAGGAATTCTTTATGATGACCCGGACCGAGCAGCTTCTGCAGAGGCTCACTTACGAGCCCTGAGACAAGGGAAAAACACGGCCGAGGTATACTGCACTGAGTTTCGCAGATGGGCAGGTGATAGTGGTTGGAATGACCCAGCCCTCCGAAGTCAGTTCCGCTTAGGCCTCACTGAGCAAATTAAAGATTACCTTGTCCAGTACCCTACTCCTGAAACCCTGGACAAGCTCATGCAGTTAGCAATTCGAGTAGATCGTCGGATCAGGGAACGGAGGATGGAGAAAGGTGGAGGGTCACCATCTCCCTCAGCAGTAGCCTTGGAAGAAGCCGAAGATTCCAGTGAACCCATGCAGATTGGTGCCTTTCGTCTTTCTGCTCAGGAAAATTCTCGTAGACGATCGATGGGCCTATGCTTATATTGTGGAGCAAAGGGTCATTTTGCTAATGTTTGCACCCTGAAGTCGGGAAAAGACAAGACCCAGGGGTAAAAGGGGAGTTACTCCTGGGTCTGGCTGGAATCTCTCCAAAAAATTCAGTCTTGCTTCCAGTTCAAATTAGTCTACCTACTCAGCAAGTTGCAGTCAAGGTTTTGTTGATTGTGGTGCAGCTGCCAACTTTATGGATATCTCTTTCGCCCGGTCCTGGAACATTCCTATACTAAAGATGAAGCCTTCTGTGACTATTTGTGGCCTTGACGGTAACCCCCTCCTCAGTGGGCAAGTGTCTCAGCAAACTCCTCCTGTTCATTTAACTACTGGTCTTCTGCATTCGGAGAAGATTATTTTCCTCCTTGTCAATTGCCCCATGGCCTCCATAGTCCTAGGGCTTCCATGGTTGAAATCCCATAATCCATCCATCTGCTGGAAGACAGGAGAACTCTTACAGTGGGTAACAGAATGTACAGGAAGATGTCTGTCCTTGCCAGTGCGATGCTCTCAAGTTATACCAGAGGGGCTACCGACTCCATATCATTCATTTGCGGATGTCTTCTCCAAGAAAGAGGCGGATACTCTTCCCCCCCATCGACCTTACGACTGTGCCATCAGTCTGGTATCCGAAGATAAATTACCTAAGGGTATATTATATGCTCTTTCTTTGCCAGAAACTAAAGCCATGGAAGACTATATTCAGGAGAACCTAAGCAAAGGGTTTATTCGTCCCTCAAAATCACCAGTAGGAGCAGGATTCTTCTTTGTGGCAAAAAAGGACGGCTCCTTACGTCCATGCATTGATTATAGAGGACTCAACAAAATCACGGTTAAGAATTCTTATCCTTTGCCTTTGATTTCCGTGTTGATTGATCAACTCCGGATGGCGGAAATCTTCTCTAAAATTGATCTTCGGGGGGCATATAACCTCATACGAATTAAGGCCGGTGACGAGTGGAAGACGGCCTTCAACACTCATTCTGGGCATTATGAATACCTTGTTATGCCATTTGGATTGTCAAATGCTCCTGCCATCTTCCAAGATTTTATCAATGATGTGCTCCGAGAATTCCTGGGAAAATTTGTTGTGGTCTACTTGGACGACATCCTGATATATTCACGGTCACTTGAGCAGCATCGAGTCCATGTCCAGATGGTGTTGCAAACGCTCTGGGAGCACTAGCTATACGCCAAGTTAGAAAAATGTGAATTCGAAGTGAAGGAAGTCGCTTTCTTAGGATACGTCATCTCTCCCAAGGGGTTCTCCATGGATCCCAGTAAGCTTCAAGCAATTCAAGATTGGGCACAACCTACTAACCTTAAAGCTATACAACGCTTTCTTGGGTTCGCTAATTATTACAGGAGATTTATTCGTTCATTTTCAGACATTGTTGCACCTGTTGTTGCTTTGACCAAGAAAGGTGCGGATCCATCACATTGGTCACCTTCAGCTCTACAAGCTTTTCTCAAGTTAAAAAAAGCCTTTATATCTGCACCTGTTCTTAGTCATCCAAATCCTGACCTGCCTTTTGTTATGGAAGTGGATGCTTCTGAAGTGGGAGTGGGAGCAGTCCTATCACAGAAAGATCCAGTGGATTCTAAACTTCACCCGTGCTCTTTTCTGTCCAGAAAGTTCTCTCCTGCCGAAGCCAACTATGATGTTGGAAATCGTGAACTGCTTGCTATCAAGTGGGCTCTAGAAGAATGGAGGCATTGGTTGGAAGGGGCGAGACACGTGATTACAATCCTCACTGACCATAAAAACTTATCCTATATTGAGTCAGCCAAGAGACTGAATCCAAGACAGGCACGATGGGCATTATTCTTCACTAGATTCAACTATGTGATCTCCTATCGGCCAGGATCGAAGAATCTTAAAGCAGATGCCTTGTCACGAAGCTTCCTTCCAATTCAAAATTCATCCTGCTCTTCTGAACCAATTATTCCTGTTTCCAATATCCATGCTGGTCTTGCTCAAGATTTAGTCTTCCAGATTCAAGCCAAACAGTCTCTTGCACCCATGGGGACTCCCTCAAGACTCCTCTTTGTCCCTAAAGAGTACAGGAAAGCAGTTTTATCTGAATTTCATGTAAAAAGAGTCTCTGGGCATCCAGGGATTTCTAAGACTCTGGATTTATTGTCTCGCTCAGTTTGGTGGCCTTCTATGTATCAAGATGTTAGAGAGTTCATTCTTGCTTGTGAGATCTGTGCTCAACATAAAACTCCTCGTAAAGCTCCCATGGGACATCTTACGCCTCTTACGGTTCCCTCAAGACCTTGGTCCCATATTTCTATGGACTTTGTGGTTGATCTTCCCAAGTCATCGGGGTACAATACCATTTGGGTTGTGGTAGACCGGTTCAGTAAGATGGCTCACTTTGTTCCTCTTCGCAAGCTCCCCAGTGCCAGGGTATTGGCAACCTTGTTTATCCAACATATCTTTAAATTACATGGATTACCACAGGACATCGTCTCCGACAGAGGAACTCAGTTTATTGCTCAATTCTGGCGAGCTTTCTGTTCAGCCTTGGATATTAATCTTAGTCTGTCCTCTGGTGATCATCCGCAATCCAATGGACAGACTGAGCGAGTGAACCAGTCTCTTGAACAGTATCTCCGTTGTTATGTTTCCAAGTACCATAACGATTGGGTGGACCATCTGGCATTTGCTGAATTTGCATATAATAATTCCAGTCACTCTTCTTCATCCATGTCACCCTTCTTTTTTCTCTCTGGGTTCCATCCTAGGTCTAACGCTTTTGACATCCTGCAGCAACAGACTTCTTCCCTTGATCCTGTAGCTCGTCTGAGGAAAATTTGGAGGAGAGTACGTCTGGCACTCAACCAAGTCTCTGTTCGTTCCAAACAATTTGCTGACAGACGACGAAGACCTTGTACTTTTAAAGTGGGTGACATGGTGTGGCTGTCCACTCAAAATATCAAGTTACGCCAGCCCTCTCAAAAATTTGGGCCTAGGTTCATTGGTCCATTCCGGATTATTGGACAGATTAATCCAGTAGCCTTTCGACTCCTTTTACCAAAATCACTTAAGATCAATAACACTTTCCACTGTTCCTTGTTGAAACCAGCATTTGTGTCCCAGAGATTTAGAAGATCTCCTTCCAGAAGGCCTGCCGCTGTGTTGGTTCAAGGTCACAAGGAGTTTGTTGTGGAAAAGATTCTGGATTCCAAGTTCAGGAGGGGTCAAGTTCATTTCCTCGTGCATTGGAAGGGTTACGGTCCGGAAGTGAGAACCTGGGTACCAGAGCGGTTTCTTCATGCACCCAGACTTCTTCAAGGGAGGGGGGGTACTGTTACAATCCTGAGCACTCATGTTTTGTTTTTGTTATAAATTACCTTTGCTTCAGTTTGTGGAACTACAGGTCACAGCTAGCTCCTGCATAGTTGTCTCCCAGTGCCTTTGCTCCTGCACTCAGCAACTGACTTCACAGGTGTCTGGATTCTGTAATTACAGCTCGTTACCTGGAAACTACTATTCAGCTTGTCAGCCTGCTCAGTCTGCACTGCAGCTGCATGTTATATCAATTACTGGGGGCCTGTCTGGTGCTCACAACTGATTGGTCCAGCCTGTTCTTTTAAGCCTCTCAATCCCAAGAGGCTTTGCCAGTTATAACTACTCCATGTGGTGTTCTGCTTCCTGGTTCCTCTCTGGTCTCAGTTCATCTGTCCAGTGGGTATTGCCTTGTTCCAGTATTGAATTCCAGCTTCAACATCTTGCTGACGACTCTAGTCTGCCGACTGCCGCTACCTCCTGTGTCACCCCTGGAGTGCCTGCTGCTGTTCCATCTCCACGGCCCCAGCGTACCATCTGGCCGTGTGCACCCTGCCACCTTCTCCAGTTCCTGTTTGTTCCTGTGTATCCCTGCGGTTGGTCATATACAACACCTCTACCATAACTCCAGTCCAGTTCAGGTATCAAGTGACCCAGACAGGGAGCCGCGACCTGCACGTCGGGAGCCGCGAAGCCCATATCCCCTTGCGGGGTTCCCTGGTGAAAACCTTCCGGCGTGTTAGACTCCGCGCCTCTGTTCTGGGTAACGTCAACCACTTGATACCTGATCCCGAATTCCGGATTCTGCACCAGTTCCTGACACTAAGTACCAGAATGCTGAGTCACCCCTGTCTACACACCTCCTTCAGATCAATGCAGAGTTTGTGCCTCACTCCAGGTTAGCGGGCTGGTCATTCACGGCTGAACAAGGCTTCTAACTCATTGCTGCAGCATCGGCTTCCTCCGCTGGCCCGTCAGTGTTGTGCCTCCTCCACTTTCTAGGACAATCCGGTGCTGCTGGTGCCACTGATCCCTTCGGTCGGCTGCCATTGTACTGTGGATGTTGGGTGCAAGCTGCCTGGGTGGTCTTGCTTTCTGAGGCAAATAGCTGCTCTCTCCGGTCTCTGTAGCACCTTCCCCTGCACCCATGATCTGCTGTTGAGGCCTGCTGAGCCATGTAGCTTGTCTTTATTTCTAGCCTGTTCCCTGTTCCTGATGCTGCTGGGGTCTCACTCCTTGGGGAGCTCCTGTTCATGTCTGCTCCATAGTCTGCTGTTTGCCTCTGGTGTGATCTGAACCGTGCTTCCAAGATCCAGTTTTGTTCCTCTGGTTCCGACCTCACCAACAGTGACCTACAGTGACAGATCTAATCTTCCATCACATTTACCACAGGGACCTGGCTCCCTGCTCCCTAGGACTCATCTGCACATGGACATACTGTATAAATATTGGTCTACTGATAATTGCATTACTGTTGTTGTGTATTGTTCTATTGCAGTATTGTAGGCTATACTACTTACGGTGTATCTGTTCTTACATTATAGGCTTTACATCTCAAATACTAGATTGGGTGGTCCCAAATTAGGCATTTTAACCTGCTCTTCTTCTATGTAGGTATTCTGAGAATGCTCTGTGATTATTTTCCAGTCGGTCAGTGAGCTGACGGAAGCTGTCCAACGTTGCTAGATGGATCCAGGCTGCACTGCCAGGGGTCAACCTTAGTTTCGATGAGTCCACAATCTAATTGCGGACGCAACGGGAGGCTGCCTTGGCCTGTGCTGGGCGGTCCCCCAGCATGTGAGGAGATGGACTCTGCGTCTGGCTGCGTATACAGCGGCCTGCGTTCATCTCTGAATAACCCCCCTAATCCATAACCCAATACAACATGTCTTATGACCTATGAAATGTGTCATTAGGACCATATGTGATTATCTCCCCGTTCCTTGTTCCCCTCCTCATGTTTCTCTTTTTTCTGCCAGTTATTTTGTTTAGTTTTGCATCTATTGAAAAATGAGAGATTCTTGTTATGTTATTATCTTTACACCTTTGTTTCTCCATACTCATTATCTGGAATAATGTTCTTTTCATGTATGTTTACCAACCATGTTGTGTGCCTCTTTTCTATGGTTGTACATCTACAGTAGATGTGAGCGTGTGGTAAAATCAATGGCAATGCAGACAGGAATTTTAATGTTTTGAAAGCAAATTGATATCGGTCCTGAAATGCTGTAGTCAGGAATGTTTTAAAAAACAAAAAGTACTAAAGGCCCGTATTCCCGAGCAGATCTATGGAGAGATGTGTGCTGAGTGTGCGAGGGGGGGGGGGGGGAGCTCATTTCACCCAGCGGGTGAAATGAGCGACCTGCTAGATTCAGGCCAATCTAGCACCAGCGATAGCGATGCGCATCGCTATCGCTGTAGGGGGTACACACGGAGCGATCATGCTTAAAAATCTAAGCAATCTGGTCAGATTGCTTAGATTATCGCTCCGTGAGTACCCCCATTTAGAGGTAAATCACTGCAATGTCCATGTTATGCAGATTGTAAGTGTTTGGTTAGATAACTCACGATAGTTTGATGATTGCAGTCTTTAGGAGCAAAGATGTCAGATTAAGTGTTCTCCATCTGTTTAACTCCAGTCTAACTCCAATGTTGATATAAAAATCTCATAACACTTTAAAACTAAACACTTCAAAGGCCAAAATGGCTTATCAACCTATACTGATTGAATAAAGCTCAGGCATGCATGGACTCTGATAATGGCCTAATTCAGACCTGATCGCAAAAGCAAAATCTTTCTCTAATGGGCAAAACCATGCGCACTGCAGGAGGGGGAGATATAACATGTGCAGAGAGAGTTAGATCTGGGTGGGTTATTTTGTTTCTGTGCAGGGTAAATATTGGATGTCTTTATTTTACACTGCAATTTAGATTTCAGTTTGACCACACCCCACCCAAATCTAACTCTCTCTGCACATGTTATATCGGCCCCACCTGCAGTGCACATGGTTTTGCCCATTAGAGAAAAAAATTGCTGTTGTGATCAGGTCTGAATTAGGCCCTAAATCCCCAAACTTTCTGCCACAACAAAAGGTGCTAATCAATTCTAAATCATTGAGACACAGGGCCTAATTCAAACCTGATCGCTGGGCAGCGATTTTTGCAGCCCTGCGATCAGGTAGTCGGCGCCCACTGGGGGAGTGTATTTTAGCTGTGCAAGTGTGCGATTGCATGTGTAGCAGAGCTGTACAAACTGATTGTGTGCAGTCTCTGCGCAGCCCAGGACTTACTCAGCCGCTGCAATCGCATCAGCCTGCTCGGAACCAGAATTGATGTCAGGAACCCTCCCTGCAAACGTTTGGACAAGCCTGTGTTTTTCCAGAAACTCCCTAAAAACGGTCAGTTGCCACCACAAACGCCCTCCACATTGCGATCGCCGGTGCAAACGCTTTTTTCGCACCATCCCGTCGCTATGCATCGATCCCCGTTGCTGCGGTCCATCGCGCCTGCGCATTGCGGTGCATACGCATGCGCAGTTCAGACCTGATCGCAGGCTGTGAGAAAACGCAGCCTATCGATCAGGTCTGAATTACCCTCACTGATTCACCATAATTTCCTGTCTTAATACAGATTTTTAACTACTTACATAAACTATTGAGATTTGACCTGGACAATATGTTCACAGGTGTAGTATGGAGTCACAAAGCAGTTGCATCCGATGGTAGTAGGAGGGATGTGCAATAAATTTCCAGGTGTACAGTGCAGTGGTAGATTATAATAATAATAATAATAATAATAATAATAATAATTTTATTTATATAGCGCTCTTTCTCCAATAGGACTCAAGGCGCTTAACAGATACATAGCATAATATAGTACAGAAAATAATGAAGTACATTTTCATAACATACAGAAGCATGAAGATACTAAAAGGGACATTATGGAAAATGCTTGAGTAAACAGAAAAGTCTTGAGTCTACTTTTGAAGGATTCTATAGTTGGGGCCTCTCGCACTGTGCAGGGAAGTGTGTTCCATAGAGTCGGAGCCGCATGACTAAATGCTCGACCCCCAGATGAATTACGGTAGATTCTAGGTACTGCTAAAAGTCCTTCATCTACAGATCGCAGTAATCGAGTGGGGCAGTATGGGGTCAGAAGCTGCTTCAGGTACATTGGGCCTTGGTCATGTAATGCTTTGAAACTCAGTAAGCCAATCTTGAAGATGATTCGCCATCGTACAGGCAGCCAGTGAAGGGAGTAGAGTATGGGTGTTATGTGGCTAGAACGGGGCTGGTTGGTTAATAGCCTGGCAGCTGTGTTTTGCACCAGCTGTAAGCGCTGCAATTCTTTTGCTGGTAGACCAAGGTAGAGGGCATTACAGTAGTATAAACGAGATGATACAAATGCATGTATGACTTTTGGCATATCATCTGAGGCAATTAAGTGCTTGATTCTGGCTATGTTCCTCAGGTGAAAGAATGAGGATTTGATTGTGGCTGATATCTGATGTTTAAGTGTCAAGCCACCATCCAGGACAACGCCAAGATTCCGCACACGATCACTGGTCTGTAATTCTGAATCCCCGAGTGTAAGTCCAGTTGGTTGGCTATGCTGCAGTCTTGTCCTTTGATGTTGCGGTCGTATCATAAGGACCTCTGTTTTATCCGGGTTCAGTCGCAGCCAACTGGCGCTCATCCACTCCTGTAGTTCAGCTAGACAGCCATTTAGGGTTGCTATTGGGTTATCAGTGACCCGGAGCAAAGGACAAGTACAGTTGTGTATCATCTGCATAGCAGTGGTAGACCTGGCCATGGCGCCTGATTATTTCGCCCAATGGGAGCATGTATACTGCAAAAAGCATGGGGGATAGTATAGAACCTTGTGGGACACCACATGGCAATGGTGGTGATGAGTATAATCCAGATGATACTTTCTGTGACCTGCCTGTGAGAAATGATTTGAACCAGCTTAGGACTGTGCCATCCAGACCACAGAAATGTATCAGTCGCTCAATCAGAAGCCCATGGTCCACGGTATCAAATGCTGCCGAGAGATCCAGAAGGATTAATATTGAAGTCACCTCTGTCTTTTGCCATCAGAAGATCATTTAACACACACACCAGGGCTGTTTCAGTGCTATGTCTTCTCCTGAATCCTGATTGAAATGGATCATGGGTTGTCAGGCGGGTTTCCAGTTGATTTGCAACGACTTTCTCAATAACCTTTCCTAGGAAAGGAAGGTTTGATACCGGTCTGTAGTTGGTCATGCAGTCGGGATCTAAATTAGGTTTTTTAAGAAGCGGTCTAACAATTGCTTCCTTTAGGGGTCCAGGAAAAATGCCTGTCTGCAAAGAGCATTGAACAATTTTTGTAAAGACAGGACCAATTATATCCATACAACCTATTAGAAGCTTGGTTGAGGCTGGGTCCAGATCACAGGTGGTGGGACGCAAAATCTGAGCAATTTCAGCAGTGTCCTTTACATCCACTGGATCAAAGCTGGTCCATGAAGGCAGGTAGCTTATATTGGCAGGCTTTGTAGTTTGGCACTCCTTTGATGGCACTGTGGAGATTCCAGCCCGGATGGTGGATATTTTATCTGCAAAGAAGTTTGCAAACTCGTTGCATCTTGCCTGGGAGAGGGTCTCATCAGTCTGCAGGCATGCTGGCTTGCAAAGCATCTCCACTGTGCGGAAAAGTTGAGCTGGTCTGTTGTTTGCTGCTGTGATCTCATTTGACAGGAACTGTGCTTTCTTACGAGTGATTGTCGATTGATATTCTACGTTATACTTTATTAGTTTTATTTTGTCATCCACTAGGTTAGTCTTCCTCCATCGTCTTTCCAGTCTACGCCCCCTTTTCTTGAGCTCACTAACACTGTTGTCGAACCATGGAGCTTGACGTTGTGGTTTACGAGGTCTTAAACGCACAGGGGCGATAATATCAATTGCAGCCATAACATCTCTATTATAATAACGGACTAGGGAACAGGGATCTTCACAGGCACCCAGTATAGCAGAGAAATCCAGATTTGCTGCAAGAGCCTGGGGAGTCATATCCCTCCTTGGACGATACCAGGTCAACTCCACGGGCAGAGATCTTAATTGAGGGGTTGCAACTGAGAACCAGACGGAGTAGTGGTCTGACCAGATGACTGGGTTTATTTTTAAGTCAGTGACTTCTAATCCAATCTGAAAGATAAGGTCCAGAGTGTGACCACTTTTATGTGTGGCAGAGGGAATGACCTGTGTGAAGCCCAGACCATTCATTGTGCACAGGAGGTCTTGGCCAAAGCGTGACAGCTCATCATCCACCCATGCATTGAAATCCCCGAGGATGAGCCATCTTTGATGTTCCAGAACCAGGCCAGCAACAGTGTCTGCAATTTCTTGCAGAAATATCTTTCCATCTCCAGGTGGCCAGTAAATGAGAAGTACTCTGAAACCTAATCCTGTCGAACTCCGGGCAGCAATGCACTCAAATGAGCGAGTAGTTTCAATAGGGTAGACCCTAAGTTTAAGTTCTTTATTGAAGCAGATAGCCACCCCGCCACCCCTGCGGTCCAGTCTTGGGTTGTGGATGACAGAGTAGTTTGTTGGTACTGCAGCCTCCAATATAGGTGCTGCATTTTCATCTAGCCAGGTCTCTGTAATACAGGCTAGATCTGCAGATTCAATTAGACACAATCTGGTTGTAAACTGTAATCTCTGATTACAGTTCTTGTGACATGACAAGGCACATAACCATATAGTAGCATCACTGCACAGTGAAGAAGTCAGCATGTTCACTTCCTTCATGAACTTATTATGGAGCTCAACAGAGGCCACTGGAGAGTCATGATCTTGTAAGTCTGCAATAGTGGTCTGCGACAGCAGGACACTTTTGACCGACTGCAAGCTGCTTTTCTGGAGGAAGCACCACCCCCAAACCACTGTATTTGAGTGGTTTGCAGAATTTTGGAAACGGGGATGGTACCTGTAAGATGAGGAGTGCTGCTGAAGACCTGTGTCCGTCATCACCAAGCACAACATTGATGCCTTATGGGCCATAGTTGATGTGGACGCTAGAATGACTGTGGCCAAGTTAGAGAAGGAGCTAGGCATTTCATCGGGATCCACTTGATACTCCACAAAAAACTTGGTCTCTGCATGCTGGGTGCCACATTAGCTGACTCAAGAGCAGAAGGAGGCTCGTGTGACTTGATGTCGCAACAGGCAGGCCGCCCAAACTCTGTCTGGGAGATCATCAATTGCGAAGAATCCTGGATCTACATTTTTGACCCCGAGACCAAACAACAGTCGGTCCAGTGGATCCCAGTTGGAGGTGCTCTGCCACAGAGGCTACGTCATAAGTGCAGCATGGCCAAGCAGATGGTGGCTGTTTTTGTGGCCAAGACTGGTCATGTAGCTGCCATACCATTCGTGCAGCAGCGCACCATCAGTAGGGACTGGTACACCAACCAATGCCTTTCAGAGTTGCTGGAAGCTATTTCCAGGTGCCTTCCAAAAAGTCTTGTCCATCACAACAATGCACCTACCCACAAGCCCAGGAAGGTAGTGTGTTTTCTGGCCCATGTATGCATCCAGGAGCATAGTCATTTGCCATACATTCCAGATCTGGCCCATTACGACTTTTTCTTGTTCTCACAAATCAAGTGCAAGACGCGTGGGATTCATTTTGAGACACTGGCAGCTGCAGTCACTGTAGACTTTCATCCAACATGTCGAAGACATACAGATGTGTACTCTTGCATCTAGCTTCAATACGCCATGCACTGCGAGATGGCTGGAGATCCCAGGCAGCTCTGCTAACGTCGGGAGTCTTTTTTTTGCCAAAATTGTATCATATTTGCATTGCTATGCAATTAAGACACACAAGCAGACTATGCTGATTATAATTATATGCATTCTGTGTGCGACTGTGGCAGTATCTGAATACAAAATGCTGTGTTACAGTGTGTTCCAGGAAAACACTGTAACATAGAATTTAGTATGCAGATACAGCCACAGAATATAGGCATGCAGCATATCATTTTAATTGGCAGAGTCTGCTTATGCGTCTTATTCGCATCACATTTTTGGGGGAAAACGAGCTCACTACTAGGCATGGCTAGAAGGGCAGTTTAATGTGAATGCAGCAATGATGGAGAAGTGCACATCTAGATCTGCTTTGGCCTGGTCCAGCTGCTTCACGAAGTGGTTTGAGCGCATGCAACTTTGCAAAGACTCATCTGGCAAATACTTTGAAAAAATGTAATATTCACTTTGTAAATATAATACTTTTTACACATTCGGAAACTTATTGCACACCCCTTACAGTTGTAAATCAGTTTCCTAGTGGGTGATAAGAAGGGAGGAATCACTTCACAGATAATAAGATGTCCAATGTTGGTATAAAAATCTTATAACACTGTAAAACTAAACCCATTAAAACCTTAACACTATAGCAGCCAAAATGGCAAAGCAGCCTAACCAGACACTATTACAGTGTTGCTGAATATGTCTCCTCCCCTCACTCGCAATAAGGGGAACAGAACAAGAAGAAGGGGATGGGGCAGATTTAGGAAAGTGTAGTGTAAAATGATATCACATGGACGTCCACATTTACTTTACATTAAGTGGGTTATATTTCTGACAGTGCACCTACCTCATCGTTGCCTACCCTCCTGCATTCTGCAGGAGACTCCCTGAAATAGTAACAATCTCCCTGACTCCCTGAATAGACCAGCAATCTCCCTGATTGCACCTTACCCCTATTGAGTAGCTGTTACATTCTTGAGGGAAAAAATAAATCAGAGATACATACATTTAAATGGGATCATCAGTGATATTTCCCTGCATTGGTTATAAGGCACAATGATCCCTACGGCTACATGCATTTTAAATAAGGTTTCTCATGGCCACTTACAGTATATGGGACCTCTAGAAAAACACAATATACGAACAAATCCTGCAAAATATCAGTCTTTTCTTCAACAAGTAGATCTTACAAACTTTGGGGCTGACTTACATTTGGATGCAAGTCATTTTTATGACACGCCTCTTAGATGTAGCGGTACACGTCCGCGCTGATAGGTGCTACTTTCACAATATCCCTGAAATGCTTTTTCAAAAGTAGGCAAGTATGACCTACCTATACATGTAAGCAGTGCCTGGCGGTCACCCTGCCCTATCAGTCTGATCATCAGCCCCAGCACTGTGAGATGTAATAGCGTTGGGGTTGTAGTTACACCGATGTCAGCAGTATGACGCAGCACTGAATTATACTATTCCGGGACATGACTCCACTGCAAAACCAAGAGAGCCTCTTCCAACAGCGCCAATGTGACTCAATAGCCATAGGTGATTCTTTTATTTATTTATTTTATTAACCATTACATAGTCTTATTGTGTATATGAGAGGCAGTTTATTTACCGAAACCGGTGTGAACCCTCACGTTTCAAAAGATGTGAGCTGTGGCCGCACTGGGAACACACGGACAGCCTCTCTCATCCGGTGTGGATGCGCTGGTGTTTTACAAGGTTGGAACTTTGAGTGAAACACTTCCCACATTCTGCGCAACTAAAGGGTTTCTCTCCAGAGTGAATCCTCTGATGTGTAATAAGAGTAAAACTTCTGGCAAAACATCTGCCGCACTCCCGGCAGGAAAATGGTCTCTCCCCGGTGTGAGTCCTCTTATGACAAAGGAAATTTGACCTCTTATGAAAGGATTTCCCACAGTAAGAGCAGTGAAACAGTTTGTCCTCGGTGTGACATCGCTGGTGGGCGGTAAGAGCCAAGTTGGAGCTGAATTGCACTCCGCAAACTGAGCATCTATACAGATTACTGGCGCTATGCGTTTGCTGATGGGTGACGAGGGCTGAATGATTAGGGAAATATTGCTGACACTCCGAGCACTGATGCGTCTTCTCAGGATAGTGTGAGGAGGCGTGCGGACCTGTTGGGGACAAAAGTACTAAGATAAACCCTCTGTACAACAGCAGATGCGTCACGTCATCATGTGTGAGACATTCCGTGTAGTTATACATATGTTCCATATAGATTTTACATATATACAGTATCATATACACTACAGTGGATCCATAAATGTTAGCCATGTCCTTACCATATAACACTGGAATTTGTCTCTAATTCTTGTTTAATACGTATTATGTAAAAAGACTGCTGCTCTGACATTTTCATTTCGTTCATACCAGTAAAATGGAAGCAGCCATATTTATTTTTATACTACCATAATTATGCTGAATCCGTCTCCTCCCATCACTGGCAATAAGGGGGAAATAACAGGAAGAAGGGGATGGGCAGATTTAGGAAGGTGTAGTGTAAAATTTATATATGGACATCCACATTTACTTTACAAGTCTGTCAATGCACCCACCTATACTGTATATGTAAGGAGTGCCTGTCAGTCATCCTGCCCTATCTTGCTTCCCCAGCACTGTGAGATGTAATAGCATTGGGGCTGTGACGAACAGTGATGTCAGCAGTATGACGCAGCGCAGGATTACACTATTCCAGGAGGTGGGGCTAGCAGATTAATTATGAGTGAGTAATACATCATTTTTTTATTCTAGGATAATTATGGAATCTTGTATGATTTTTAAAAAAAAAGTTGTTTCATTTTTATTATTACATTGTTGCATTTAAATAGATTTATGTATAATATTTTATTTATTTTGTTTTTTAAATTACTGATTAGTATGAATATGTTTTTCTTTCTTTGTATAATTTCTTTAACGGCTAATTGAGCAAATGACAGTTTGTAGTGTGCTATAGCAAATGCCCACATGTCCTAATATGTTTCACGGTGTGTGGTTTCTTCAGAGGACTGTGGGTAAATAACAGTATATCCGGGTTAAATAGTAACTAATGGGATAGGTCTAAAACCAAGTTGGGGAAGGGACCTCTGACATCACCAGGGGGAGGAGCCATGCCCGAACAGGGTACCTGAAATGTATGCTCGCCACGCTTCGGGCTCGCTCTGCTCCGTTTTGCTCGCCACCGGGTTACTAAAGTGAGTACTTGGTGGCGTGGATAGTAGAATAACTATCCTGCTGGCCTAGCTCTTCCCCCTGGTGTCATGGCTCCTCCCCCTGATGTCAGAGGTCCTTTCTCCAACTTGATTCTAGCATCTACCCTGCATAATGGCTTGTTGAATGCAGCTGAGATAACTTCTCGTTACATTGTAGCGGTATAGCTATCCAAAGGCCCGTACACACTGGTCGATATATCGGCCGTTCTATTGTTAGGGCAATAAGAATTTGGAATTCCCTGCCAGAGAAGGTGGTAATGGCGGGCTCTGTAAATGCATTTAAAAACGGATTGGATACATTTCTGACTGAAAAAGATATCCAAGGTTATAACATTTAAAATATTGACAATGATAATCTGGGAGGAACATGATTTATAGTTGTTAACTAGACATAAAACATTACTTCAGCAGGGACATTATAATGAACTCAGCTTAATACAGAATACAGGTTGAACCCGATGGCCACTTTGCCTCCTTTCAACCTCATTAACTATGTTACTATGTTAAGTTACTGGTACTTTGTAAAAACATAATCAGCATTGCAGTTGAGCAGATCTATGTAGTGTGCAGCCACACATCCAGTCTCTTGTAGCCACACACTACATACTGTAGATCTGCCCAGCCGCAATGCTGATCATTTTTTCACAAAGTACAAGGTAAGCTTCAAATAGAATTCTCCAGCTCAGAATTTTCTACCTTTCTATACAATGGCTGATAGCTCAATGAATAGATTATCTGACTGCAATGCCACAGGCAATGGGTTTGAATCCCAGGTATGTCAGCATCTTGAAATGTAATAAAGGACAGTGTGACTGAACAACAAAGAAATCTCAGGTTGAGTTCATGAATGTAGTATAGGTATTAGCAACAGAAGCGGTGAGGGTAGGAGACAGGGGCGGTCAGGTGATGCTGGGCTTCAAAAAGAGGGGAAGCTGCAAGTGAAAGTAATTAAAACATATAATTGACAAGTGCCACCAACAGTGCCCCCTACATTGCAGGGCTATGTGCGGTGCCCCCTCCACACACACACCTAGTTACGGCCCTGCACTTGTCAGTGTGATTACAGTGGACAGCACTGTCAACAAGGATCCTGTGCTACAAATCGGGATATAAAATGCATAGAGAAGAGCTGGATATGGAGTTTGCTACTTACTTCTGCTTTCAGCCGGGGATGTGAGTAATAGATACTGACACCTGAGAATGCTGTGCCCGGGTGCCCTCTCTTTCCACCAGGTACCAGACTGCTCATACCCATTCCCAGCATTGGTAATACATACAATGCTTAATGTATATTAAGCATTGTATGTATTTGCTCTAATACCCCTTTCAGACATACGACCCGGGAATTACCCTGCTCAAGTCCCGGGATTTTCTCTCCAGCAAAAACCCGGGTTTTTCTTCAGACCCCCTTTCACACTACACCACAGACGCGGGAAATTCCCGGTTTGGCCCCTTTCAGGCATAAGCTGGATTTTCCAGTTTTGAAGGCAGTGTCATCATTTTAAGGGGATGGTTTGCAGGCACACAATAATGAGGTCATGCAAAGAGGAGGGCAGGCTATAAATGGACTGGGTGTGGTGCCCATAATGCATTGCTGGATTCATGGCTGACAAGCATTTGGGTAGCATGGAGAGTTTGTTTGCTGTATTTGAGTAAATTTAAATTCCATGATCCTATATATATATATATATATATATATATATATATATATACACACACCAATAAATAGAAGACCAGTTTTTCTTTTCCAAAATTGTTTATTTTAGAAAGAATAAAAGTTTTTTTTCAAGTTGTAAAACGTGTGTGCACATCTTTTACATCTTTAATGAGATCCTCCCAATTATGAGGACATATATGGTATAGTACAAAAACTTTTTAGGAATGACAGGCGCATTACACCCACTTTAGCCATAACATAACATAACATAAGTGCTGCGGTATTGCAGTGCAAAAAAGTAGTTTTGCCGAAGGGCATGGTGTATCACAAGGGTCTTGAACCTTTGCCCTGCAGCTGTTATGGAACTTCAATTCCCAGCATGCCCATCCACATTTTAGATTTTAGCCCATGCTAAACGGTGGCAGAAAATGCTGGGAAGTGTAGTTCCATAACAGCTGCAGGGCAAAGGTTGAAGACCCCTGTTCTACATAAAAAAAAAGTGCTGCGGTATTGCAGTGCAAAATACAAACAAGATAATCATAAGACCAAGGTGTATGATGTACTCATAATTATGAGCGTATGCGCAATACCTGTTTTTTTTTTAAAGACAAACATACACATTTTAAACATACGCATTTCACAAACAAAACGTTAACCAAAAATAAAGTTATGGGCCCAATACCCAACCAATAAACATAGAATAAACATTTACTGTATGTGCACAGTATAAATGAGAGAATTTGGTACTGTGGTTTATTGCTGGGAGTAGATTCCTCTGGAGTTGTACTAGATAATGAATCTCCAAATTCTGGACCTCTCGGTCTATACTTCAGTGTATTCGAGGTCGAATTAAAGGATGTTGGAGACTGGGCTTGCTGCGCAAACTGGTGAGTATCCCCAAAAGTGGTGGGAGACTGGGCTTGCTGCATATACGGGGATCTAGGCCCAAAAGATGGGGAGACTGGGCTTGCTGCATATACTGGGATATAGACCCAAAAGATGGGGGGAGACTGGGCTTGCTGGGCATACCGTGTTTTTGGACCAAATGCAGTGTGAGAATGCGATTGTAGGTCAGAATGAGGGTTTGTAACTTGTGATGTAGAGGTCATTTTGGAAACAAGCTGACCTAGGAATTCACGGTTTTCGCTACTGATCCTATCCTGCATAGCTACCATTTGCGTTAGCAAATTCCTCTGCAGTTCACGTCATTAATTTTTGCAATTCTGCATCCTCTCGACTCTGCCAATCTGAATCCATCTCGCGTAGTTGCTCGCACAGGATATTTGTCGTGGCTTTTGTAGCTACCTCCATTTTGGTCTTCTTTTTCCTACGAGGCGGGACTGTGTAAACTGAAAAACAAAACAAAAATTATTTTGAGCATCTCAAAGGTAACAATGGGATATGGCACAGAAGTGTAAGTTGCACAAATAGATTTATTAAAAATGTTGATACATCTGTGCTTGCGGTTACTATGCGCTAGCACAATTTGAACGCAGCAACAGGTAAGTTTAATAATAACACCCTATTATGTCACAATATCATAGTCATTACTGTTGGTATACTACATAAAACTATTGTCATTTACTATATGTTAAATATGTCTCTGACAATGATAATACCGGAAACTTACTGTTTGAGCGTAGGGTAGGCTTGTCTCCCTGGGTCTGTGGTAGGGAATCGTCCCCCTTGCTCAGCGACTATGCTGTCACATCTGTGGCCTTGTTTGGATCGATGATGATGGTGACATCCGAATCAACGTCTGGCTCATCATCAAATAGGCTCTGCGATGATGCCGGGCTCTGCTGGCTGTACTCTGTAGGCGATATAGCCGCGGCTGATGGTATAGCAGACAGCATGCCAGCATCACTAGATGAGGATAGGGCAACGGGATTGATAAGTGCTGTATGGCCAAACACGTTGCTGCACAGTTCATATAAGGGCCACTCCATCCTTCCCATACCACTGCCATTTCCATTGTGGTCATGGACCTTGGTATATTGTTTCTTAAGGGACTTTAGTTTGTTAAGAACTTGCTGTTGTGTCTTCACAATACCTCTGCTGGACAGGATCTTTGCAATGTTGCCATAGATCATGCCATCCTTAACAGTGCCGGTTATTTGTGATTTAATTTCCTCCTCACCCCTCACATGTAGTAGCTCCTGGACCTCCTCCTCCTTCCAGTGAGTCATTATGAACAAAATGGAAGTCTCTTCACTGGCACACTCTGGCACACTTCTGCAGACTTCTCCACACAGCTCTGTGTTACTCTGGCACCCTCTGGCACTGGCACACATACATGCACAGCTCTGTGTACCTTCTGCACTCCACAATTCACTGCAAAGCTCTCTGCTTCCTCCCATGCTGCTGTGGCTTCTGTTCCCCTCCGTCTGCCACTGATGAGGTCATCAGCAGGCATTAGATGGGCCTTCCTGACCAATAAAAACCTTTTTCATGCAGCCAGAGAGCAAATTCCCGGGTCGCGCATTTCAGACTTAACCTGGGAAGCCAACCCGGGAAGAAAGACGGGTCGGAGCCTTTCAGGCATACCAAATTCCCTGGTTGATGCGCATTCATGTGCAAAATCCCGGGAATTTAGAGCATGCCTGAAAGGGGTATAAGAAACCAATGGTGTAAGTGAGGTTATCACAGACTTGCAGTGAGTTAATGTGGATCCTATCTACTCACATTACGTCATTTAAGCGATCTATTGCAGCCCTAATAAGCAGTGGCGAATTTCCCATTAGGCATGTGCCTAGGGGGCGCTTGGATGCTTGTGTCACCCCAAAAAGTACTAGCAACTGCAAAATATTTCCACTGTACTGTACCATATGCCATCTGAATGGATTGTAAACGGGTAGGACATGCACATACTGCCCCTGTAGGCTGTCATACTTAGTAAATATGTTACTTTTTTTTATTATTTTATTCAATTGGCTATCATCAAATGAGAGCCTATGACCAATCAATTAAAGTAATAAAATTAGGCAGGCGGGGGGGCGTTACGGTTGTGCCTAGCCTATCTTTCTGTAAGTGAGCTGCTCCCAAGTACCAGCCTCCTGTGCTATTACCCTTGTCAGTGTTGTCTTATCCAGTCCTGGTCCCACTGTGTGTTTCTACTCCTGCTACTCACCAGTAGCTGCCAGTCCAGTTTAATTCCATCCAGTCCTGGTCCCACTGTGTGTTTCTACTCCTGCTACTCACCAGTACCTGCCAGTCCAGTTTAATCCCATCCAGTCCTGGTCCCACTGTGTGTTCATACTTCTGTTATTTACCAGTACCTGCCCAGTCCAGTTTAATCCCATCCAGTCCTGGTCCCACTGTGTGTTCATACTTCTGTTATTCACCAGTACCTGCCAGTCCAGTTTTGTCTAGTCCTTGTCCGGTGTGTGCCCGTCTGTCTAGCCTCAACCCACTCCGTACCAGGTGTGTGCCTACTCCAGCATATTTTCCTTGCACTTGCCCAGCCTCCATTAGTTTCCTTGTCCACATTAAGACCTGGGGGCATCCGAGTACTGGGTGGGCCTAATCCACCTAGGACAGGCGGCTGCTAAAGGTGAAGCTTTAGCGCACAGGAGACTAGAGGATTGCTGGGCTTGCGTAACAATTATCCTAGTCAACACAACAGTGTCATTAGATACAGTTAAGTTTGGAAGCTGAAGACACCCCATGTGTCCACCTCTGAAGAGCACCGCGTGCTGGAACCACAGTCTCTTATTCCTCCAAACAAACTGACTATAGTGTGCAGGTCCTGCAACCGGGATATTGGGATAAGGATAGGTATAGTTTGCAGCAAAAATAAGACCCAACGAAGGAAATTAATTCTGACTATTCTATTTCTAAAGAACCAAGAGAACCATCTCAGTATTCTCTGAGATCTGAACGAAGTCTAAGAAGCATGGGTTAAAGGCAGAGGTTCCCAAACGCGATCCTCAAGGCACCCCGATGGTCCTGGTTTTAAATGTTATCCATGCTTGGCCACAGGTGACTTAATTAGCACCTTAGTCAATTTGATTTAACCATCTGTGCTGAGCCATGGATATACCTAAAACCTGGACTGTTGGGGTGCCTTGAGGACCGTGTTTGGGAACCTCTGATTTAAGGTTAACGTCATTGAGGTGGAAGAGGTCACTATGTAGTGTAACTCTAAGATACTTGTGACTGGTAGCATGCCAAGTAAAGGGAAAGGACGGTTTAAGCCTGTCAAGAGGGTG
Source organism: Pseudophryne corroboree (assembly GCF_028390025.1). Taxonomy (NCBI): domain Eukaryota; kingdom Metazoa; phylum Chordata; class Amphibia; order Anura; family Myobatrachidae; genus Pseudophryne; species Pseudophryne corroboree. The sequence continues at coordinate 36,758,707 of NC_086445.1, read as the reverse complement.
GGGAGAAGCTGACACATTCACTGTTACTAGAGTAATTCACCTTGAAATAAGATAAAGAGCCAAACTTCTGGAACTCAGCCATCAGATTAGGGATTGAAGCAACTGGTTTGGATAAGGTAGCCAACAGGTCATCTACAAACAGTGCTAATTTGTACTCACGAGCACCTATTTTAAGTAAAGTGATGTTAGGATTGTGTCTAATGGTGCACGCAAGGGCCTCCATGCATAATATAAAAATAAGAGGGGATACCCCTGTCTAGTACCATTATTCATCCTGACCAGATCCAAAAGAGCACCATATATTCTAATCTGTGCCGCGGGAAAGCGATAAAGTGCCAGAATCCGACGAAGGCTGACAGGACCTAGACCCAGGTGCCTCAGAACCTTCTCCATCAATACCCAGCTTATCCTATTAAAAGACTTTTCGGCATCAGTTGAGACAGCACCACTGGAAAGGAGCCATCACAAACTAAATGTATCAAGTCAATAGCTTTTGTGGTATTGTCACGTGCCTCCCTCCCAGGCACATACCCCAACTGATTCGAATGTATCAATGCAGGAAGCAACAGTTTAAGGCTGTTTGCAATAAGTTTTGCAAACAGTTTAATATCTGTGTTGAGAAGAGATATAGGGTGGTAACTGAAGCATTGAGCCAGGTCCTTACCTGCCTTATGGATAACTGTAATGTGGACCTCCAAAGACTGAGGAGAAAACCCACACTCATCCGTAAATGCGTTAAAGGCTGCAAGCAGTTTAGGTAATAATGGGTCCTTAGGGGGGTCATTCCGAGTTGTTCGCTCGTTATTTTTTTTCGCTACGGAGCGATTAGTCGCAAACTGCGCATGCGCAATGTTCGCAGTGCGCCTGCGCCAAGTAAATTTGCACAAAAGTTTGGTATTTTACTCACGGCCTAACAAGGTTTTTTCATCGTTCTGCTGATCGTAGTGTGATTGACAGGAAGTGGGTGTTTCTGGGCGGAAACTGGCCGTTTTCTGGGAGTGTGCGGAAAAACGCAGGTGTGTCAGGGAAAAACGCGGGAGTGTCTGGAGAAACGGGGGAGTGGCTGGGCGAACGCAGGGCGTGTTTGTGACGTCAAACCAGGAACGAAACGGACTGAACTGATCGCAGTGTAGGAGTAAGTCTCGAGCTACTCAGAAACTGCTAAGAAATTTCTATTCGCAATTCTGCTAATCTTTCGTTCGCAATTCTGCTAAGCTAATATACACTCCCAGAAGGCGGCGGCTTAGCGTGTGCAATGCTGCTAAAAGCAGCTAGCGAGCGAACAACTCGGAATGAGGGCCTTAAAGCAGGCATGTCCAAAGTCCGGCCCGGGAGCCAATTGCGGCCCGTGTTTACATTTCCACCGGCCTGCAGCCTCTGTGCAGCCCTCAGCTCTCAGACACACTGCCTTTGCAGACCGCTGCACCCCGCCGCACTGACACTACCCACCCGTTGCTGTTAACCATACTACACGGTGACTGACAGCTATCTTCCCCTCCTCTGCACACAGACTATAGGCTGGTCTGCTGATGATCTGGTGAGACAGGAGGGTTGGGGTTGCTTCTGCCACAGAGAAAAACCTCCTGTGTGTATGAATCTATGAAAGGAGACACCAGGGAGGATAATCACGGTGGCCATCTTTACTGCAGCTCCGCAGCAGTGTGCAGTGAGCAGTGGTCTCAATAAGTTCCGTGCTTCACCCCCTCATAGGTGTTCTGGGCTAAAGCATTTTCACTTGTAAGTAGTTCTCCAATGTGTATCTGGCAGCACTGTTGGGGGCATATAATGTGTATCTGGCAGCACTGTTGGGGGCATATGTGTATCTGGCAGCACTGTGGGGGCATATAATGTGCATCTGGCAGCACTGTGGGGGCATTTGTGTATCTGGCAACACTGCTGGGGACAGATCATGTGTATCTGGTAGCACTGCTGGGGGCATATAATGTGTATCTGGCAGCACTGTGGGGCATTTGTGTATCTGGCAGCACTGCTGGGGGCATATAATGTATATCTGGCAGCACTGTGGGGGGCATATAATGTGTATCTGGCACTGGAGGCATTTGTGTATCTGGCAGCACTGGGGGCATTTATGTATCTGGCAGTACTGCTGGGGGCATTTGTGTATCTGGTCGGACCCCACACATTTTCACCTCACGAAATCTGGCCCTCCTTGCAAAAAGTTTGGACACCCCTGCCTTAAAGAGTTTATACTATGCTATGGTAAAACCATGTGGACCTGGGCTTTTTCCCAAAGGCATATCCTTTAGAGCTGCCTTGACTTCTGAGAGGGAGAAAGATGAGTCCATAAAAGGGTGATCCTCATCTGATATTGTGGGAAAACTAGCTTTGCAGAGATACTGGGCCATGAGTTATTGAGAAGAAGTCAGTTGGTTCTCAGAGGTTTTATAAATTCTTCTAATATTGTAGGAGTGGAATACTTTGGCTATCTCTCGGGTAAGGTTATGCTGCACCCCCCAAGAATCCTTCACCATTTGGCTATATAGGGTGGATCTCTAGGCACGTTGGGCCCTCACCAACAACCTGCCAGTTTAGTTCCCCATCGCTAAAAACGGCCCCTGCAAAGGCGGCAGTCATCATCAAATTGCAAGATATTGAGGGCTGACATTGTTGCGATAAGGTCGGAGAGGACCTGAGCAGAGGGGGAAGCCTTGTGCACCATCTCCAAAGTTTTTAGCTGCTGCAACAAGATGAGTTTCCTCTATGCCTTCTCTTGCTTCAGCATGAAACCTACAGTAGCTGAATACATTCACCGTGGAGTACACATCATGGGAACTCAGGCATGATGAGTACGGCAGAGGCCAAGAAAAACTCAGATGGTGGGGGGGTAACCAGGGAGTTGGTGACAACAACCACCTTAGTAACAGGACCAAAATATAGACTATATTAGAAACACATATCTAAAAGAACAATTAGGAACAAAGTAAAAAAATTACCTAATGCTACAAAAAAAGGCAGGTAGATAGACTAACAAAGGTGCCAAGAAAGAAGAAAGTAACAAACTCCAACTCAATTGTGTTAGACCCCTAGCTTTGGAGGCTTAGTCAATTGGCTGAAGACCGCAGGATTATTTGCAGAAGTAGTAACTGCAGGTAGACGCAGACTGGCAGGGAGACAACTGGAGACTTGGCTGTGGAATAACAGAGAGAGCCTGACCTGTATACGGTAGGGACTCCACACTTTTCCTGGATTCTGTGTCGGCTTCCCATTGACGTAGCCACAGTCCTCGACGCGCTGAGACCGATATGGAAGAAATTCCTGCAGCCACGGAACCCAGATCTTTCATGGATTCCACCAGAAATCCCGCTGAATCCTGAATGTTGCGCAAAAAATAAGCCAACATCATCCTTATCCATAGTATCCAAATCTTCAAGTAAGGTGCCAGACCACTTTACTAAAGCTTTGGCAATCCAAGCACTGGCAATAGTGGGACGCAGTATAACCCCTGAAGCCGCGTACATGGATTTGAGCATACTATCAATCTTACGATCAGCCGGCTCTTTCAAGGCGGTAGATCCCGGACCAGGCAACACCACCTTTTTTTAAAGTCTGGATACCGACGCGTCAACAATAGGCGGGTTTTCCCAATTTTTCCTCTCCTCAACAGGGAAAGGAAATGCCACCTGAACCCTCTTAGGGATCTGGAATTTTTTCTTAGGGTTTTCCCAAGCCTTTTCAAAAATAGTATTTAATTCTTTTGACGCAGGGAGGGTTAGCGAGGCTTTCTTATTCTCAGTGAAGTAAGCCTCCTCAACCTGCTCAGGTGGTGTATCATTAATATTCAACACATCCCTAATAGCCTCTATCATCAACTGCACCCCTTTAGCAAGAGATGCTGTCCCCCGTACCCCATCATCACCGTCAGAATCTGTATCGGTGTCATCCTGCATAATTTGTGCTAAAGGACGCTTATGGGAGTACGCAGCGGGGGGGACCTGAGGTACCAGAACTGGGCCAGACTGCCGTATTCTTCAGCACCTGGGTAGCAGATTCATTTTGTGCAACCCTCTGTGAAATCTGAGAAATCATATTTTTGATAGAGCATAATCATTCCGGCTCCCTTGCTGGAATCTGTGCTAAATCAGTGCAATCCTGATTACATGGAATGGGATCATCTTGAGAGGACAAATCCTCTGCAGCATATGACAAGAGTCCCTGGACATTGCTATTGGTGACCACAAACACTCCACACACACACAGGGGATACAGACAGAGTTTCTCCCCAAGAATGGCAAGAGAGACACAGAGATTGGAGCCAACCCACACACAGCGCTTTTATACACATAAGAGAGACCCCTTATGAGCGTTGACTGTGTACCTTAATACGTTACACAGCCATTTTGCAGCCCCCCCCCCTTCTACAACCCCCTGGTACAGTGAGATAGCTGGAGATTGCTGTGGAGGGACTTGCTTCTTTCCTGGACAGCGCTGTGCAGGCAGGAAAATGGTGCTGAACGCTGCAGGGTCCGCTCTGAGGAGAAGCGCCGCCCCCAAAATGGTGCTGTCTTCCCGCTCTTCATAGGATTATACTGGCCTGAGGATTGATGCTGGCTGAGATCCGGGGACCCTGACAGGCTGAGTGACCAGTGTAGGGTGCAGGCGCTGGCTCAGGGCGCCCCTCACAGCGCCGCACAATGTACCGCTGAGCCTCCCGGAGCGCAGTTAATACTGCGCTCCTACCCTGATGCCGCCATCTTAACACTGGCCCCCCGCTTGCTAGGGGGGTCGGTGTCTCACTCGCCACAATCTTCAGCTCTGCAAAGGGGTGGCATGCTGCTGGGGTGAGCAATCACCTGTGGCGGGGAACGATCTATCCCCTCTGGAGCTCAGTGTCCAGTCAGCGGAGACAGTGGCTCAGACCCCGCAGGGCGGACAGTGCTCCCCCCCGCTCAGTCCCTCGCTGCAGGGAGGCTGTTGCCAGCAGCCTCCCTGTAAAACAATAAGCTCTAAAATATTACTTTTAGTAAGTAAACTCTGGAGAGCTCCCCTAGCTGTGACCAGCTCCTCTGGGCACATTTTCTAAACTGAGTTTGGTAGGAGGGGCATAGAGGGAGGAGCCAGCGCACACTATCAAACTCTTACAGTGCCAATAGCTCCTGGTGGACCCATCTATACCCCGTGGTACTAATGTGGACCCCAGCATCCTTTAGGACGTAAGAGAAAAGAAGTTTATTGAGTGCCAGGCTGGGACACCACTATTTCAACAAAGGCAATTTTAGAGCGAACAATGTCCTGAAACCTATGTTCTAACTGCTCGAAAGCTTGCTTTGACGGCATGGAACGTAGTAGCTGCGGGATCTTAGAAATACCTCCAGGCTCCAATGTAAGGTGCAAATAGAATCAGAGAAAATAGCAGCGCTAATTCAATTAGTAACAAAATGAGATGGATTGAGTGAAAAAAGGTTCAAACATTTATTTAAAACTCTAAAAATACCAATTAAAAGTCAGTGGGATCACCGGCAGAAAAATAACTGAATGAGCAATAGTGTCCGTTCCTTTTAAATTTTAGCTAAAATTTTCTCTGATTCTATCTGTATATGGTTCTAGGTTTCAGGATTGACTAGTCCTGTCTTATAGCAGCAGCATTAGAAAAGTAGACCCCAGCTGCGCCCGAGCACCTACCTTGGTTAATGTAAGGTGCAAGCCTGGAGATTGCGCCCTCATTCGGGAGGAAGAATCAGAGGACAGGGAAAGTCTGGGGCAGGAGGGGGTGTAGATCACTTAAGCTGGTGCAGGCCACTGGGATTGTAGAAACTGCTGTATATTGGATGAAGATGGGGTTTTTGCAGAGCATGCAGAGTCCTTCCCTTGGGAGCCTTTCCTGTTTCTCACCATGGGACAGGTTGTAAGTAACAACTGAGAGCCAGACAAATAGGCATCAATGAGACTGAGTATGATGAGCAAATATATGTCGTGCTCAAGGTTGTTGTTGTTCCATTCATCCTAGAAAGTGGCTAGGCCAGCATGAGAACAGAGGAGGCATTCAATGGCAATGGAGGAAGTCTCCACAGGGCATCTCATGCTCCAAAAACACACAAACGAGGGGAAACAGCACACACAATACACACAATGCATACAATACATGCAGGTCCTAACACTTGGAGCACCAAGGAGACAGTCTTGAGACTCTTAGTGGCAAGAGGTGGAACAATACAACAATGAGAAAGACAAGGAGGCTGTTGTACTGTGAATAAATGTAAATAATTGTAAATGATTTCGACAATACCCAGAATTGCCACTGGCACTCCATACAGGTGTTAGCAAATAGGAACTCAACAGGAACTGTTTAAGGGCAAAAAGAAGAAGACGACCAAAAAGAATCAACAGCCAGGGACTTCCTTATCACAGGGAAACAAATGTCCAGTAAGAAGAGAAGGCTAGGGACAGATGGTAAGGGGGCACTCAGCTAGGTCCTGATGGGCGAAAGTAGTCCCTGAAAGCACTGTAGACCTCATACTGCTTGCCCATTGCAGATAACGCTTAGTCCCATTTAGCTGAAGTTCAGGGAGTGCTGGAGAGATCAAGAGCAGGGGAGAGGCTGCTGGAAGCCAAGCACTCCACTCCGGGGAGGTGCAGCAGCACCAAGCCACAAGGAGTGGCTTTTGCATCAGGCAAGTGGGGTCTCAAGCCAGTGTTTATCCGAAAGGGTGTCCAGGGTTGGAGCGCTAGCTGGAGTTCAGCAGGTGTCTGAGTGGCAGCAAGTCACAGCAGGAGGCCATGAAGAGAGAGAGAGAGAGGAATCCAGCTGGGAGCGCCGGAGCACAGCAGCCCCACCACAGACAGAGGAATGCTGGGGAGTGACCAGGGGCCAGTACGGAAGAGCTCCTGCTGGGGGAGGCGGGGAGCGAAACAATGGGCACTCAGGAACCTGGGACCACCCCGCCAGCTCGCTATGGTAATAGAGCCCAAGGTTACAGTACAGCCAATAGGCAGCCACCCGAAAGGACACAGAAGTTGTTCTGCGGACCTAATCTCCCAGCAGCTCAAGATGATAGCCACAGGGCAGGGGGGAGCCTCCAGAGCTGGAAATGTAATTTATAGCAGAAACCAGACAGGAGCACATGTAAGGCACCTCTAATCCAGATGCCTGCCCAATATTATTTTTAACATATTTTCATATCTCACCAATGCCTAGTGTGAATCCTTAGATTTACAAGTCTATAAAACAATTAATTAAAATGAGTACTCCCAATAATATAGTAAAGTGATAAAAACAGTAATAATAATTATTAAATTGTTATCTACATCAGCTGCACAGACCTAAGACAGAAAAAGAAAAAATGAACTAAAAAAAAAATAAGGTTTGATGGCGCCATTCAAGACATATATAAACTAATGTATATAGGTATTGAATAAAATCAGAGATGGGTCTGTGGCATTCTCAGATGGAGGTATCTGTATGTAAATAAACACAAACAAATGGGTTGCGCTGACCAATGTCTATTAATAATAAATTATACTGTAAATACTGTATACCAGACTCCGCTATAATTATTATTTATACAGACATACTGTAGGTCGGCACAACTCGTTTGTAACTTGCGGTAAGTCTAGTCCCCATCACAGTTCCTGTTTTTCAAGAAATATTCTCGGTCAAAGAAGAACAAAAATAGTTTTCAAGGATAAATCAAATAGTTTGCTAGTATTGAACAAAATGGCATTTAATCCTACATTTTTGTTGCTTAATACTTGTACAGGTTGAGTATCCCATATCCAAATATTCCGAAATACGGAATATTCCGAAATACGGAATTTTTTCAGTGAGAGTGAGATAGTGAAACCTTTGTTTTCTGATGGCTCAATGTACACAAACTTTGTTTAATTCACAAAGTTATTAAAAATATTGTATTAAATGACCTGGGTGTATAAGGTGTATATGAAACATAAATGAATTGTGTGAATGTACACACACTTTGTTTAATGCACAAAGTTATTAAAAATATTGGCTAAAATTACCTTGAGGCTGTGTGTATAAGGTGTGTATGATACATAAATAAATTCTGTGCTTAGACTTAGGTCCCATCGCCATGATATCTCATTATGGTATGCAATTATTCCAAAATACAGAAAAATCCGATATCCAAAATACTGCTGGTCCCAAGCATTTTGGATAAGGGATACTCAACCTGTATATGTAGTTTGTCTGACACAAAGACAGGACTGGAAAGTGATGCTAGAGTATCTGTTGTTTAACTGAACATCTTGTTTTTGCCCCATTGCTACTGCACCTGCTTTAAGATTGTGTTTGAAAGTGCATATGATGTCTGTAACCATTGCTTTGCCAATAGTGTTTTAGATAATGTTTATATCCTTATATGTAAGTGGTATCCAGGCATTGTTCTCTATGCTATATAAGCTGAGGGACTGTGCTACAGCTTCAGCCTAATACCTAGTCTGAACTGTAGCAGGGTCATTAACCTGTAAACTGAGTGATTGATCCGGCTCAAGAATGGGGCTCCTGGATTCCATTGTTGACTGAACTTATCGCCAGGAAACTGGAAGCTAAGTGAACTTAAAGTATACTCCTTGTTATGTTTGACTACTGCTTTAACTCCATGCACCCAAAGAACCTGGTTCCACCGGAAACAAATGGCTTCAACATTTACTGCTTCTATTCCTTTATCATGTCACCTGTCTTTAAGATAGGAGGCATTTTGGATTACATTGGGCAGGTGGAGGTCTACAATGTACAGTGTGAGGAAAGGTTGGATGTCAGGCAATGATTGGTTTGCATGGGAGGGATGTAGTACTTTTATGCACTTTTTTTTTTTTTTTAATGTATTTATTAAGAATTTTTTTCACATACAGAAAAAGAAGAAAAATACTTTACAATAAAACATTAATCCAAGATATCACAAATGCAATCACCAATGTATATCCACACATTGTTACTGTTATATACCAGTGTATAGTGATACAGGGATACTTATATAGAAATAAAAATTCACAAATAAAGGGGGGACAAAGACAAAGTCAAGGGAGGGAGGTAAGGAAAGAGGGGAATAGGAAAGACAAATCAGATGATATTCGTCAACTATCTTAACACAGTATCTTACTTATTAAAATAAAATAAACAAAAAAGCATGAAACAAATGTCTCTCAGAGTACACCTATTTTAAAAGTCACATAGTAGAGGATACCGTATGCATATCAATAGTAAAATTTTCAAAAGAGTTATATATATGTAATCGAGTTTCTCTATCCAGAGTACTAACAAATGGAGCCCATTTACAATAAAACCTTTGAGCCCCCAAGAGTAGATCAACATCCGCATATTTCCGCTCATAATATAATATCTGAAGTAGCTTTTGTTTGACTTCCATAAGACTAGGTACTGACTTCTTGATCCAATGGCATAATATACATTTTTTACATACCACAAGCGTTGTAATCAATAATGGAAAAATATGTCTTTTTTTCCCTGCTAAATTCCAGTTTTTAAAACTGAACCCTAAACAAGCCATAGGGTCAAGTTGTAAATCAAGATCAAACATTTTGTTAATAAAATTCATTATCTTGTACCAAAACTTGCGCAGTTTGAAACAGTCCCAGATACAATGGTAAAAATCTGCAACTACAGTTCTACATTTTATACAATGTCCCAGCTCGTTTTTAACCATATACCTTCTTTGATATGGAGTAATGTACGCCCTATGAAGTGTTCGGATATGGACTTCTTGTAAATAGGCTGATTGTAATACCTTAAGTGAGTAAGAATACAACTCAGTTAAATCTTGAAAATCCACTAACAACGGAATATCCCGTGTCCATTTCCGGACTAACTCCTGCCAGTGTACATGCTCCACAGAACTGATTATAACATTGTATAAGTATTTCACTCTGTAGTCTTTTTCAAAAAGAAAATATAACATTGTGTCAATAGATTTAATCTGAGCCACAGTGACCTTTCGGGTCCCACTAAGAGGTTTAGGTGCCTTAATAGACAATAAGAAATGCCGCATTTGGAAGTACATAAACCTATGTGAGCTCGGTAGAGAAAATTTAAGACATAACTCTTGGAAGGTAAGTAAAGAGCCACCCGGGTCAAAAACTTTGCACGATAAATCCAATCCTTTTGTTTTCCAAACATCAAACAATGAATTCGAAAGCGATGGGGGAAATGATGGGTTACCCCACAAAGGGATAAAAGGAGTAACAAAAGGATTGGACCCACATCTTTTATTTAGCCCAATCCAGGCTTTATATGTATCTGCGAACAAAATATGGTTTCTAATATTAAGTGGGATAGAAAGCCATTTAGTTTGTAATAGGGCACTAGGAGAATAAGGGGAAAAAACTGCTAAATCTAATGCTAAATCTATATATTAGTCTTTATTAAGTATCCAAGCACTTATATAACGGAAGAACACTGCTTGGGAATATGCTTCCAAATCCGGGTATCCCAATCCGCCTTTGCTTTTAGAAGTAATAAGTTTTGCTCGTGATATTCTCGGGCGTTTATGCTGCCAAATAAAATTAGAAAATAATGTATCCAATCTCTTAATATCTGATTTACGTATGGCAATCGGTAATTGTTGCATATAATAAAAAATTTTTGGAAAAATAATAGACCGAATTATAGCTAACCGTCCCAAAAGAGAGAGAGGTAAGTCTCTCCATGACTCAAGTTTGGTAGCAATTTTGGTAATTGTTGTAGAGAAATTTGCCGAATATAATTGGGTCAAATCTGGACATATATGGACCCCTAAATATTTAAACCCAGATGGAGCTATAGAAAATGGCATTTGTATAGATTTCAGGAACTCTGGACTAGAACTTCCCAGCAATAATACCTCCGACTTGGATCTATTGATTTTATATCCAGAAACCACCCCGAATGAATCAAGTAAATAAAGTAAAGAAGGTAAAGATTGTTTAGGTTCAGAGAGAAATAAAAGCGTATCATCCGCGAACAATCCTATCTTCAATTCCTCCCCCCTAATTTTAATCCCATGAATCAAAGGAGAAGTACGTACAGCTACAGCAAGGGGTTCTATAGCAATAGCGAAAAGGAGAGGGGATAAAGGGCATCCTTGACGAGTCCCTCTCTCTAGTGTAAAAGCAGATGATAAAAGCCCATTACATGCTATTTGTGACTGTGGGGAAGAATATAAAGTACGAAGGATATTAATAAAATAGGAAGGAAAACCAAATTTTTCTAACATACGAAATAAATGGGGCCATAATACTAAATCGAACGCCTTTTCTGCATCTAATGTTACTATCATATGTGGGGCAGATCTCAAGGTGGGATTAGATGTTACATGAAACATAGATGTGAGAACCCTCCGCACATTCACCACCGAATGCCTTCCTGTTATAAAACCGGTTTGATCCTTATGGATCAAAACCGGAAGAATAGGTTTCAATCTTTCCGCTAACAATTTGGTAAAAATTTTATAATCAGTATTTAGTAGCGAAATTGGTCTATAGGACCCTGGCAAATTAAGATCACGTCCCTCTTTCGGTAAAACTTTAATGATGGCATCCGAGAAGTGAGCAGGGAGGGCTCCCCCATCCATAATCCCATTAAACAACGCAGCCAATGGATCAGCAATATGTTTAGATAAAATACGAAAAAATTCATTAGAAAACCCATCGGGGCCTGGTGTCTTAAACAATTTCAACCGTTTGATGACCCCTATAACCTCTAAAGGGGTTACAGGAGCCATCAAAACAGGAAAAAAGGAATCCGGTAGATGAGGAAGTTGAAGCAATTCCCAATAAGTAGAGGAAGGAAAGGAAGTAGAAGAAAGAGAAGCAGAAGTAGAGGGGGTGGTTTCCGAAATGTTAGGAACAGTAGAAACACTTATAGGGCATATAGGTACTGAATAAAGATCTTTATAAAACGCTTTCATTACATCAATTATGTGAGAATCAGAATCAGTAAAAGTACCGTCTGATTTCAATAAGGGCCTAATCACCGTTCGCTTCCGAGATCCATGTAATAGATTTGTAAGAAGCCTACCGTTCTTATTACCAAACTTGTAATATTTAGAGTTTACATTAAAGTAATATTTATCGCCACTTGTTTGTAAAAGCTCTAAAAAATGGGTCTTAGCTACATTATAGCGATTCTTATTCTCCAAGGATGGGGCCTGTTTAAATAATTGAAAAGCATTAGTAAGTTTATCCTGTAGATCCAAGTAGGAAGCACTCCGCCGCCTATTAATTCGGGAAGAATATTCTATTAATTCACAACGTAACACAGCTTTTGCTGCCATCCAAAAATTTGAAGGATTGGATATAGCACAGTCAGAATTATGTGATTGATATTCTTTCCATATAGTTTCTAAAAATACCTTAAAACCCCTAGCCTTAACAAGATGCACTGGGAATTTCCACAGAGTTTTATTATCAGCAGGTTTCCCCAAATCCAAGGTAATCCATACCATACCATGATCTGACAATATAGGAGGCTCGATAGTTACAGAAGAAATTTTTGTAAATAAAGGTTCCGCAGTCAAAACATAATCAATCCTAGAGCAGGTATTATGAGTCATGGAGAGACATGTAAACTCCCTCTCAATCGGGTAAACTGCCCGCCATGTATCAACTAGGTTGAGAGTTTTAACAAAAAATGGGACCCCTATTTTTGGAAGGACAATCGGAGACTTTGGTGCTGGGGAACGGTCGAGAAAAGAGGATGAAATTAAATTAAAATCTCCACAAACAATTAAAGAAGCTAGATCATAGGTATGAAGTTTAGCTAATAATGAAGTAAAAAAAGATTTACTATATTGATTTGGGGCATACACATTACATATAGAGAATATAATTCCCTGTATTTCTACAGTGAGCACCACAAATCTGCCTTCCGGATCAGGATAGACAGATAAAACTTGGCTATTCAGTGATTTTTTCCCTAAAACAATTACACCTCGTGATTTAGTATTATAAGAGGCTATAGCTAATAGATCCCAACCTAACATTTTTAATTTATTCGCTTCCGGGTTTTTTAAATGGGTTTCCTGAAGGCATATCAAATCAATAGATAACTTATTGAGATATATAAGAAGTCTACGTCTTTTTGCAGGTGTGTGGATACCTCTAATGTTGAGTGAACCTATCCTAAGAGACATTATCACATACAAGTCCGAAAGTAATCTGATACTGTTTAAATCGGCAAGAATAGGATAAAGGGGGAAGGAAAACACATAAGGGAAAAATAAATATAAAATAGACAAACATATACAACCGAATACTATGAGCAGTACTAAGCTTAACTAAACTGGACTTCCAGCAAGTTTCTACCATCTGTGACACTAAGGTCACAAACAGTAAGCATAATAACATATTAATTCAACAAAGAAATACAAAACGGCACAGCTCCGTTCCCTCATTATACCGTAAACAAATGGTATTAATTACGAATAGCCTAAAATCTATAATTTTAATAAAAAGCAGGGATGCAAAAATACTATGGCCGAATTCCGTTAAAGGTGTCATAACTATGTAGTATATAATACAGCACCCTTTAACCAAAAAAAAAAAAAAAAAAAAGTTTATACCACTTATATATGTGTATCAACATAGGTACTCCGGGTAGTCCCGATATCAGTCAACCACATCATCAGCGATATCACCATCTTCTTTCGCAGAGGATTCCTCCTTTAAAAATGCAGCCGCATCTTCTGGGGTTGTAAAATCAGAATATGATGTGCCTGTAAATATATGGAGACGCGCGGGGAAAAACATGATGAATTTCCTATTTGCCCGAACTAGGGTAGTGCAAACATCAGAAAAGGAACGTCTCAGTCTGGAGAGTTCCACCGAAAAGTCTTGATAAATCCGAATGTTATGTCCTTCCCATTGAATAGGGTGAAGTTTACGAGACGCTTTCCATATAACTTGTTTATGCAGAAAATTTAGGGTCTTGAAAACAACTACTCTCGGTTTCTGTGATGTAGCTTTCGCAATATCTCCAATTCTATGAGCACGTTCTATGGAAATATCAGCGCATGCTGTTTCCACGTGCAACAACTTAGGAAGAGTAGTATGGATAAATTGCTCCAAAGGGACTCCCTTAAGTGATTCAGGGAGACCTGTAATTCTGAGGTTTTTTCTTCTGGCTCTGTTTTCAAAACTATCAAGCTTCTCTGCCAAGCGTTTATTATCAATTTCCAGAGCCCTAACAGATTTCTGCAAAATAGTAACATCATCCATAGTTTCACCTAAATGCCTTTCTGTGTCTGAAACACGGCTGGATAAATCTTGCAGCTGTGACGTAATATCTGTAACTGCCTCTTTTATGCACTTTAGGTAAAACAGATTATAGGTGTCAGAGGATTTTCAATGTAAATAAAATTGTATTCATCCTGCGTGACAGATTCTTAGTCCAAATACTTTAAAAAAATATGTTTTGGAAAATTGTTCTTCAGCCAGACCGTAGTATCATTTTCTAATTTCTGGTATTTGTTTTGGTCAGAAAGTTGAGTACAAATTTCAGATTTATAGTCTTTGTTCAGGATATCTACTCCCTCCCTCCTCCTTTGTCACAAGTTTGAATATTGATATTCCCATTGTTTTGAAGATTATGGCTGTTCTTTCATTTTTGGTTAGGTTGAAGATAGTTCTGTTTCTTTTTTTATTTTTTCTAGATTTTCTGATACCAGTTTTCCAAAAAAAAAGTTTCACTTCATGTGCATTTGATAAAGGTTAGATCTTTGAAGAAAAAAATAAGATTTTACTCACCGGTAAATCTATTTCTCGTAGTCCGTAGTGGATGCTGGGAACTCCGTAAGGACCATGGGGAATAGACGGGCTCCGCAGGAGACTGGGCACTCTAAAAGAAAGATTAGGTACTATCTGGTGTGCACTGGCTCCTCCCACTATGACCCTCCTCCAGACCTCAGTTAGGATACTGTGCCCGGAAGAGCTGACACAATAAGGAAGGATTTTGAATCCCGGGTAAGACTCATACCAGCCACAGCAATCACACCGTATAACTCGTGATACTATACCCAGTTAACAGTATGAAATATAACTGAGCCTCTCAACAGATGGCTCAACAATAACCCTTTAGTTAGGCAATAACTATATACAAGTATTGCAGACAATCCGCACTTGGGATGGGCGCCCAGCATCCACTACGGACTACGAGAAATAGATTTACCGGTGAGTAAAATCTTATTTTCTCTGACGTCCTAGTGGATGCTGGGAACTCCGTAAGGACCATGGGGATTATACCAAAGCTCCCAAACGGGCGGGAGAGTGCGGATGACTCTGCAGCACCGAATGAGAGAACTCAAGGTCCTCCTCAGCCAGGGTATCAAATTTGTAGAATTTAGCAAACGTGTTTGCCCCTGACCAAGTAGCAGCTCGGCAAAGTTGTAAAGCCGAGACCCCTCGGGCAGCCGCCCAAGATGAGCCCACTTTCCTCGTGGAATGGGCTTTTACTGATTTAGGATGCGGCAATCCAGCCGCAGAATGCTCCAGCTGAATTGTGCTACAAATTCAGCGAGCAATAGTCTGCTTAGAAGCAGGAGCACCTAATTTGTTGGGTGCCTACAGGATTAAAAGCGAGTCAGTTTTCCTGACTCCAGCCGTCCTGGAAATATAAATTTTTAAGGCCCTGACTACGTCCAGTAACTTGGAATCTTCCAAGGCCCTAGTAGCCGCAGGCACTACAATAGGTTGGTTCAAGTGAAAAGCTGATACCACCTTAGGGAGAAACTGGGGACGAGTCCTCAATTCTGCCCTATCCATATGGAAAATCAGATAAGGGCTTTTACACGACAAAGCCGCCAATTCTGACACACGCCTGGCCGAAGCCAAGGCCAATAACATGACCACTTTCCACGTGAGATATTTCAACTCCACAGTTTTAAGTGGCTCAAACCAATGTGATTTTAAGAAACTTAACACCATGTTGAGATCCCAAGGTGCCACAGGAGGCACAAAAGGGGCTGAATATGTAGCACTCCCTTTACAATGTCTGAACTCCAGGCAGTGAAGCCAGTTCTTTCTGGAAGAAAATCGACAGAGCCGAAATCTGGACCTTAATGGAACCCAAGTTTAGGCCCATAGTCACTCCTGACTGTAGGAAGTGCAGAAAACGACCCAGCTGAAATTCCTCTGTTGGGGCCTTCCTGGCCTCACACCACGCAACATATGGTTTGCGGTTACTTCTTTCCTGGCTTTTATCAGCGTAGAAATGACTTCCTCCGGAATGCCCTTTTCCTTTAGGATCCGGAATTCAACCGCCATGCCGTCAAACGCAGCCGCGGTAAGTCTTGGAACAGACAGGGCCCCTGCTGTAGCAGATCCTGTCTGAGCGGTAGAGGCCATGGGTCCTCTGATATAATTTCTTGAAGTTCTGGGTACCAAGCTCTTCTTGGCCCATCCGGAACCACGAGTATCGTTCTTACTCCTCGTTTTCTTATTATTCTCAGTACCTTTGGTATGAGAGGCAGAGGAGGGAATACATAAACCGACTGGTACACCCACGGTGTCACTAGAGCGTCCACAGCTATTGCCTGAGGGTCCCTTGACCTGGCGCAATATCTAGTTTTTTGTTTAGGCGGGACGCCATCATGTCCACCTGCGGCCTTTCCCAACGGTTTACCAACAGTTGGAAGACTTCTGGATGAAGTCCCCACTCTCCCGGGTGTAGGTCGTGTCTGCTGAGGAAGTCTGCTTCCCAGTTGTCCACTCCCGGAATGAACACTGCTGACAGTGCTAAGACATGATTTTCCGCCCATCGGAGAATCCTTGTGGCTTCTGCCATCGCCATCCTGCTTCTTGTGCCGCCCTGTCGGTTTACATGGGCGACTGCTGTGATGTTGTCTGATTGGATCAGTACCGGCTGGTTTTGAAGCAGAGGCCTTGCCAGACTTAGGGCATTGTAAACGGCCCTCAGTTCCAGAATATTTATGTGTAGGGACGACTCCTGACTTGACCAAAGTCCTTGGAAATTTCTTCCCTGTGTGACTGCCCCCCAGCCTCGAAGGCTGGCATCCGTGGTTACCAGGACCCAGTCCTGTATGCCGAATCTGCGACCCTCTTGAAGATGAGCACTCTGCAGCCACCACAGTAGAGATACCCTGGTCCTTGGAGACAGGGTTATCAGCCGATGCATCTGAAGATGCGATCCCGACCACTTGTCCAAGAGGTCCCACTAAAAGGTTCTTGCATGGAACCTGCCGAATGGAATTTTGCTTCGTAAGAAGCTACCATTTTTCCCAGGACTCGTGTGCAGTGATGCACCGATACCTGTTTTGGTTTCAGGAGGTCTCTGACTAGAGATGACAGCTCCTTGGCTTTCTCCTGCGGGAGAACACTTTTTTCTGTTCTGTGTCCAGAACCATCCCCAGGAACAGTAGGCGTGTGGTAGGAACCAGCTGTGACTTTGGAATGTATAGAATCCATCCGTGCTGTTGTAGCACTTCCCGAGATAGTGCTACTCCGACCAACAACTGCTCCTTGGACCTCGCCTTTATAAGGAGATCGTCCAAGTACGGGATAATTAAAAACTCCCTTTTTTCGAAGGAGTATCATCATTTCTGCCATTACCTTGGTAAAGACCCTCGGTGCCGTGGACAGTCCAAACGGCAGTGTTTGGAATTGGTAATGGCAATCCTGTACCACAAATCTGAGGTACTCCTGGTGTGGATGGTAAATGGGGACATGTAGGTAAGCATCCTTGATGTCCAGGGATACCATGTAATCCCCCTCCTCCAGGCTTGCAATAACCGCCCTGAGCGATTCCATCTTGAACTTGAATTTTTTTATGTATGTGTTCAAGGATTTCAAATTTAAAATGGGTCTCACCGAACCGTCCGGTTTCGGTACCACAAACAGTGTGGAATAGTAACCCCGTCCTTGTTGAAGTAGGGGCACCTTGACTATCACCTGCTGGGAATACAGCTTGTGAATTGCCTCTAGCACAGCCTCCCTGCCTGAGGGAGTTGTCGGCAAGGCAGATTTGAGGAAACGGCGGGGGGGAGACGTCTCGAATTCCAGCTTGTACCCCTGAGATACTACTTGAAGGATCCAGGGATCCACTTGTGAGCGAGCCCACTGATCGCTGAAATTTTTGAGGCGGCCCCCCACCGTACCTGGCTACGCCTGTGGAGCCCCCGCGTCATGTGGTGGACTCAGAGGAAGCGGGGGAAGAATTTTGATTCTGGGAACTGGCTGACTGGTGCAGCTTTTTCCCTCTTCCCTCGTCTCTGTGCAGAAAGGAAGCGCCTTTGACCCGCTTGCTTTTCTGAAGCCGAAAGGACTGTACCTGATAATACAGTGCTTTCTTAGGCTGTGAGGAAACCTGAGGTAAAAAATTTTCTTCCCAGCTGTTGCTGTGGATACGAGGTCCCAGAGACCATCCCCAAACAATTCCTCACCCTTATAAGGCTCTATGTGCCTTTTAAAGTCAGCATCACCTGTCCAGTGTCGGGTCTCTAATACCCTCCTGACAGAATGGACATTGCATTAATTCTGGATGCCAGCCGGCAAAATATCCCTCTATGCATCCCTCATATATCGTCTTATGTTCGCAAAATAGTATCCCTGTTTGACAGGGTTACAGACCACGCTGCAGCAGCACTATCTGCAGGTCTCAGTCTAGTACCTGAGAGTGTAAATACAGACTTCAGGATAGCCTCCTGCTATTTATCAGCAGGTACCTTCAAAGTGGCCGTATCCTAAGACGGCAGTGCCACCTTTTTTGACAAACGTGTGAGCGCCTTATCCACCCTAGGGGATATCTCCCAGCGTAACTTATCCTCTGGCGGGAAAGGGTACGCCATCAGTAACTTTTTAGAAATTACCAGTTTCTTATCGGGGGAACCCACGCTTTTTCACACTTCATTCACTCATTTGATGGGGGAACAAAACACTGCCTGCTTTTTCTCCCCAAACATAAAACCCATTTTTAGTGGTACTTGGGTTAATGTCAGAAATGTGTAACACATTTTTTATTGCCGGGATCATGTAACGGATGTTCCTAGTGGATTGTGTATATGTCTCAACCTCGTCGACACTGGAGTCAGACTCCGTGTCGACATCTGTGTCTGCCATCTGAGGGATGGGGTTTTTTTTTGAGCCCCTGATGTCCTTTGAGACGCCTGGGCAGGCGCGGGCTGAGAAGCCGGCTGTCCCACAGCTGTTACGTCATCCAGCCTTTTATGTAAGGAGTTGACACTGTCGGTTAATACCTTCCACCTATCCATCCACTCTGGTGTCGGCCACACAAGGGGCGACATCACATTTATCGGCATCTGCTCTGCCATCACATAAGCCTCCTCATTAAACGTGTCGACACAGCCGTACCGACACACCGCACACACACAGGGAATGCTCTGACTGAGGACAGGACCCCACACAGCCCTTTGGGGAGACAGAGAGAGAGTATGCCAGCACACACCAGAGCGCTATATAATTTAGGGATTAACACTATATTGAGTGAATTTTTCCCAATAACTGCTTGTATATACAATATTGCGCCTAAATTTAGTGCCCCCCCTCTCTTTTTAACCCTTTGAGCCTGCAAACTACAGGGGAGAGCCTGGGGAGCTGTCTTCCAGCTGCACTGTGAAGAGAAAATGGCGCCAGTGTGCTGAGGGAGATGGCTCCGCCCCTTTTTCGGCTGACTTTTCTCCCGCTTTTTTATGGATTCTGGCAGGGGTAATTACCACATATATAGCCTCTGGGGCTATATATTGTGATTATTTTGCCAGCCAAGGTGTTTTTATTGCTGCTCAGGGCGCCCCCCCCCCCAGCGCCCTGCACCCTCAGTGACCGGAGTGTGAAGTGTGTATGAGGAGCAATGGCGCACAGCTGCAGTGCTGTACGCTACCTTGGTGAAGACTGAAGTCTTCTGCTGCCGATTTTCCGGACCATCTTCATGCTTCTGGCTCTGTAAAGGGGACGGCGGCGCGGCTCCGGGAACGAACACCAAGGACGGGTCCTGCGGTCGATCCCTCTGGAGCTAATGGTGTCCAGTAGCCTAAGAAGCCCAAGCTAGCTGCAAGCAGGTAGGTTCGCTTCTTCTCCCCTTAGTCCCTCGTTGCAGTGAGCCTGTTGCCAGCAGGTCTCACTGTAAAATAAAAAACCTAACATATACTTTCTTTCTAGGAGCTCAGGAGAGCCCCTAGTGTGCATCCAGCTCGGCTGGGCACAGAAATCTAACTGAGGTCTGGAGGAGGGTCATAGTGGGAGGAGCCAGTGCACACCAGATAGTACCTAATCTTTCTTTTAGAGTGCCCAGTCTCCTGCGGAGCCCGTCTATTCCCCATGGTCCTTACGGAGTTCCCAGCATCCACTAGGACGTCAGAGAAAAATATTTGTGGTTAGGGCTCAATGATGTTGGTATTTTTGCATTATTCTTCAAGCAAATAATTTTTCAGTGATTTTTCTATATACACATTACTAAGCATGTAACAATTTATCAAAATCATCAAGGAAGGCTGTAGGAGCAAATTTGAGTCCTTTTCTCAGGACTTTTACGTCTACGTTGGTGAGCACCTTAGAACTAAGGTTGAAAATGGTCTTGTTCTGACCCTTTGGATATGGAGATATCACTCACACTTGGGCTAGGCCTGGACTTCTTCATCTTCCATCCTTCATTTTCTTCCCTGCTCTTGGCCTTGTTTTTTGTGTGTTTTTTTGCAAATGTGTGTCTTGATTCCAATTTTATCCTTTGGCCTTTCTTCTAAAAAATTAGATTTTTGGAATGATGGTAATACAGTAGGTGGTTTGATGTTGGTTTTCCTCCGATAAATAGCTGGAATCTCTGTTGTTTGTAGAAGCGGTATCTCTAGGTGTCTTGAGGGGGGGCTAATAAACTTCCTTGTATTATAGGTGAATAGTGACATGGCTCTTCTAATGGGGGAAAACTTCTGTGGTTCATTCTCTAAGTAAAGTGGGGTTTATGGCGAAAACCAGTAGATGTTGGATGTTTTTGATTCTAGTTGGCTTCCTTTTGTGGGGCTGTATGCTGTTTAGAGACACGGAGGAAATGCATACCACCCAAAATTTCACGACTAAAAAAAGATACATACCAAAGAGGTGTGTATTCACCACCCTGGGGCACGTCATCTAAAGAAGGCCTGTCTTGCTGTGAAATTGGTAAAATCCTTGTCTTTCAAGCAGAGAGGGCATGGATTCCTGGCATATTACTAAGCAATCAAGTCATCAATAGACTGCAAGAGTTTGCCACTGATAGTCAATGATGTATCGTGAGCACCATTTTGTCTGTAGTGACCAGGGAACCAATCTACAGCAGCATACAACAGAATGATGATTGTTAGAGAAGTGGAGATGGATGAAGAATGGATCTATGAGTTACAGTGCAATACATTTATCTCTTAGTGTTGCTGGAGCTTAGGTGCGCTGAGTTTTCCTTAACTTAGTTCCTTCTCTATTACACTGTTGATGTCCGGCACTGGTTTTTCTCTTCATATACTGTTACTATACTGTACACCTCCTCCTATGCACTGGTGTCATGATGTCAGAGTCACTCAGATTAGATTGCAGAGATCCACGGGTTGGAGCCACCTGTCACTTAGCAGTGCAGCGGGAGTCGATATAGCAACCTACAGCTGTGCTATAGAAAGCTGGGAGATTGTACCGACTAGGTATAAATGGTACAACCCCTGTTTGCCGGTAATTACCATAACATTTTTTACTGTACCGGCTAAAACGGTATAGTTGAAGAGTACGGAAATGTATCCTGTCCACAGCTCCCTGATACAGGGTTATACAGATTCCCGTGGAAACAGGGCAAACAAATTGTACATAACACCTGGTCACAGAGAGGTAAGAGGTATTATATATGGAAGAGGGTGTACGGTGAGCGAAAAATATATATATATATATATATATATATATAAAAAAAATTACACTACTCTGAAAGTTTTGCTGTTCAGAGTTAATTCTACTGGGGTGACTCCTAAAATTCCACGTAAAGGATGAATTGTAACTCCTCACCCATCACTGCAGAATATAGTCTGCACCTTTATACTGTGTCCAATCTACAACTGTAGATAATAAGAGTTTAGATAATCCATAATCAGACCACACAGGCAGAACACTTTGACCTTGCAGGGACACAAACAGGTTTATTTTCAGTGAGCACAGCATGTACATTATATACAGTAAGTTAAGTACTAGTGTGATAATCACTTATTACTATAACAATACTTATTTTAAATGCTGTTTAAAGCCAGGATAACCAAATTACACCATGACATAAGTAACTGAATCTGACATTATAACAGTGACATAAGGAGGATCCTGATTGGTTTAAAATGTAACCTTCCTTATTTCACTCTCACATCTTCAGCTTAAAAAACACTGCAGTGTTTATTGTATGTGGGTAATTTCTTAAAACTATTTTTTTCTTCTTGAGCTATAACGACCACAGGGTAATCCTACGTAGTGCGCCCAAGAGAGGCGTTCACCTAGCACCTAATATCTTGCGTGGGTGGAATACATAACCCATGGAAGTTGTACCCAAAATGTCTATATGCTTATTGTGTGCTCTAGGTTCTGTTTGTGTTTTAATTCTATCTTTCTGCTGCAGAAAAGCACTTTAAAAATTAAATTATTATTATGTGTCTGAGTTGCTGATGTTTGGTAGTGAAGCAAGATATCAAGTCACAATAAGCCACAGAAAAATAAAAATAAGAGTTGGATAACGTTTACAGTTACATACAATCCAAACATGTCACCCTGAGCGCTATTATTCTGTGCATATTTAATCAAAGCATTTCTTTGAGAAGCTTTCAGCAAACTGAATATATATATATATATATATATATATATATATATATATATATATATAGGATGCTGTTGGACAAGCAATCCAGAGATGAGTTTCCTGGGCCTAGGTGCAGTCAACGCACGCCACTCCAGGACTTATTTCAAGTTAGTGCAGTTTATTGTGCAATGTTTCGGAAAATTAATCCCCGTGAAACAGGTCACCAGAGCCAGTCCACTCAAATACAGAGTCAGTGTAAATAGGAGCACTCACCAGTTTTCTTCATGCAGTTCTTATTGATCAGACCATCAGTGTTACCATAGCGGTATCAACGTTTCGGTCCGAGCTGGGACCTTTATCAAGATCACAGAACAGTGCACATAACCCACACACATACTCAAGTAACCCTCCCACATAATTAACAAAAGACACCCCCCCCCCCTGTCCCCCAACATCATTAAAATCAGCAATGGTGTCATCACTGTACACATATTGTGTAAAACATACCTCTACATAATATTATTCAAGATAAACAAATCAATTTCCACAGCAGAATCCCATGGTTAAAGTTACAGATTCGGCGTGCATTCCACTGCGCGCCCACTTACGGTAGTTGAAACGCAACATCCAGTCAGGTGGTGGTCAGGTGAATGGAACTGCCCTCCATATTACAGCATTTTAAAATATCACTAGCCACTGAAACCGTCTAGTGATTGGGGGAGGGTTCTTTTGTTAATTATGTGGGCGGGTTACTTGGGTATATATTTGTGGGTTATGTAAACTGTTCTGTGATCTTGAAACATTGATACCACTATTGTAACACTTATGGTCTGATCGACAAAAACTGTGGAAAGAAGACTGGTGAACGCTCCTTTTTAGAGTGAATCTCTCTCTCTCTCTCTCTCTCTCTCTCTCTCTCTCTATATATATATATATATATATATATATATATAATTGCCCACATTCCTGTGAGATCAGCTCCCTCCAAAGGAGAGGAAAGCAAAGCCTGTGCACTCTGCAACAGCAGTGGTGGGTTAGAACTCCAGGTTTTCAAGGTTGCCCAGAGTCAGCTGGGAATCATCACCAGAGACAGGAAGAGTTTAAAACTTTCATTTCCCAATGCCCTAAACACTGATGCTGTATAGCAGCCAGTGGGTAGGCCAGAGTGTTATTAGTACCAGGGACTAACCGAATAGCCATGCTAGGAAACATGGCAGGAGATGGCTGCACTCCAGGACAGCAGAACAAACTCTAGAGACTTTGGTGCTTGGTTATTTGAGTACACCTGTTTATTTAATTACTAGGCCTGTTTTTCCAGGCAACTGTCTGTATATGCTAAACTGCAGTGTCTGTCTCCAGTAAAAAACGCTGATACACTGGAAACTGTTGTGTGTTATTTCAACCCTGTTACTATATATATATATATATATGAAGAAAATGAAGAATAGCGCCTAGGACGATCCTGATATAAACAACGGCGTATATTAAATATATAACTCTAATCATAAAACACCCCCCAGCTGTTAGTGGGTGGCAGCTCCTGCCCAGAAGTGGGTTAAAGATATACAAAAATGAAGTGCAAAAGAGCGCCTAATGGTGTTTAAATTTAAACTAAAAAAATTTGATAATTCACCCTGTGAGACGTGAGAGAGTGTAGAATTTCAGAGTATGACTTATCTCTTTACACGTCTTCAATTCTGATGACACAAAAAAGTTGGAAGAACATAAAGGAATAGATAATACAATAATGCTGAGTTCGGTATAAGCCACAATTTCGTTTTCGTGGATAATCTACTGAGTTGGCATATTCTATTCAAATCTTGCTGTGGAATCAGCGCACTTTTTATTACATCTGTTATTGCAAATCCTGTTTTACTGATGTGGGACTAATACGATCACTAATTGGTCATCTATTCCTTTATGTTCTTCCGATTTTTTTGCACTTCATTTTTGTATATCTTTAACCCACTTCTGGGCAGGAGTTGCCACCCACTAACAGCTGGGGGGTGTTTTATGATTAGAGTTATATATTTAATATACGCCGTTGTTTATATCAGGATCGTCCTAGGCGCTATTCTTCATTTTCTTCACATTTACCTAACCACTGTATAGCTGCCGGCTTTCCCATAAACAAAAATAATGTTCAGACATAGAGGTCTGGACAAAAGGAATGACCTTTGTCAAAAGGTCTTTAATGAGGACAACCCATCCACATCACAGACCATTCCACAGACTGATGACCTAGATACACTTTTTTGGGAAACAGAAAGACTCCTAACAAAAGAAATAAAAGCCTGGTGGGAAATTAAAGGATTAGAACACTACCTGACCGCCAACAGAATTCCCAGAGGGCTACGTATCCTAAAAAACCCCACGTTTGGGATAGATGACCAGGAATTCATCGCCAGCTGGGACAAGATCTTGCACGAGTGTTCAGTAAATTTAATGAAATTGATTATCACCGAGAAAACTAAAACGCTCCAGAAATTAGAAGAAGATCTTAAAATTAAGGAAACTTTATTGTTACCCCACCAGGACAGAGAGATTTTTAAAGCAAATGACTTAACACTGACCAGGAAGATTGAACGGATCGAAGAGGAAGTTATCAAAGGGAAAGAAAAGAAGTTCCAAAGAGACAAGCAGAACTACCTTACCAACAAAATAAAAAACTGGAGTAGATTCCAAACATGCCAAACCACCAACATTCCGGTGTATCAAGACCCTAGGAGCAGAGGGTGGAAAAATACACCACGTCAACCACATTATAAGAAAAATCGCATGACATCACAGCCCAATACCTACACACTGCGTGCAGGTAAATTCATTACAAACAATAGATTTTCCGCTTTACAGAGATTAGAATCCAGCAGTGATTCTGATTTTTTTTTATCTCCGGACCCCTACAAAGAACAGCTGCAATCACAGAGAAAAACATTCTTCAGGGAACGGTTCAAGACATCACCTGCAAAAAGAACATTCCAAGAAGAAGAGGAACACGGGGCAGCGGGCGGAAACAACGCGAAAAGAAGGTACCAGCCATTATAGATGCAAGATCAAATGGAATATTCAATCTTTCACAACATCAACTCACCCAGTCAGAGATGACTCTCTTGAGCAAAGGCCTAAAGTTCGCACCTACGAATCAGATGAATAAATTCAATACCTTTATTGATCTCAGTAAATTCACAAGAACACTCACATTGAAAAGACACTTCGCAAAAAGAAATACAGAGACCACAGTCTGCATAGAATCCAAATCAGGACTAAAAAATAAATCTAATTACTATCCACTTGAATCGAAAGGACACCATATAACGGTCTTCCATGATCTAGTAAAAAAAGATCTCTGTGATCAGGACTTACCACCCATAAAACAAAATAACCTTGGAAATAAGGAAAAGCAAGCACTCAAAAAACTACAAAGCAATATAGGAATCGTCATCAAACAAGCCGACAAGGGAGGTGGAGTGGTAATTATGGATAGACCAGCCTATGAAAAAGAAGCACTACGTCTTCTAAATGACACCAACTCCTATAAAAAACTCCAACAAGATCCTACCACACACTACATCGATGAACTAAGAATCCTATTGGTACATTACTTACGCTGTCAGATACTGGATAAGGATGAATATCAATTCCTCATGACATCCTCCCCAGTTATTCCTATATTTTTTTTTCTGCCGAAAATACATAAAAATTTGCAAAAGCCCCCAGGAAGACCCATCATCGCAGGGATTGATTCCCTCACATCACATCTGTCGGAATATATTGACATCTTTCTAAGTAAATATGTGGTAAAATTACCCTCATATCTCAAAGACACCAAAAGTGTGTTAAACATCCTCAAAAATGGCTCTTGGAAAGAAACCTACTGGTGGGTCACAATTGACGTAGAAAGTCTGTACACCTGCATCATCCATGAGACTGGAATCACAGCATGCAAAAAATTCCTAGACAGAGATATGGAACTGACGCCAACACATAGAGAAGCTATTTGTGACTTCATCCGGTTAATCTTAAGTCACAACTATTTCAAATTCAAAGACTTCTTCTTCTTACAGACGTGCGGCACCGCGATGGGGACAATCTTCGCACCAAGCTTTGCGAATTTACTGATGGGGAGCTGGGAAGAGGAACACATCCATTCGAACAATCCATTTACCAGTCAATTGATACTGTACAAAAGGTATATTGACGACATCATCATCATTTGGGATGGAACAGAATCATCTTTTCTGGAATTTTTTCAAAACATCTCTTCCAACCAGTTTAACCTAAAGTTCACCGAGAAGCATAACCAGGATTCAATAGAATTTCTGGACCTGACACTCTCCTCAAAAGACCTAAAGATTACAACCTGCAACCACATCAAAAAAGTGGACACTAATAGCTATCTTCACTTCAAAAGCTGTCACCAACAGAGTTGGAAAACTAATATACCATATTCCCAATTTCACCGGATACAGAGAAACTGCAGCTCCATTGAGGACCAAGATAAACAACTTAGAATCTACGCCGATAGATTTAAAGAAAGAGAGTACCCAGTGGATGTCATTGAAAAAGCCTTAACAAAAACACGTACCAATCCAGAACTTAACAACTTGACAGATACTAATCTGATGGAGAGTAAGTTCACAGCCCCATTTATCACAACTTACAACTGCCATGAAAAAATCATCCGCCAATCTCTCAATAAACATTGGAATATCTTAATGATGGATCCGGTTCTAAGAGATATACTGCATCCTCAACCCCAAATAGTATACAGGAAAACAAGGAACCTAAAAGAGATCCTGGCACCAAGCCTACTTAAACCTGTCATAACCCACCAGACAAAAAAATGCCAGGGCTGTTACAAATGCGGAAGCTGCAATATATGTAAACTGGTCCATCGGGACCGGAAAAAGTTCTCAAACAGTAAAAACTCTCGGGAGTATACAATCAAGCATTTCATAAACTGTAACTCCACAATGGTTATCTATCTCCTGGAATGCCCATGTGGCTTAAAGTATATTGGGAAAACCAAAAGAGTACTTAAATTGCGTATTCAGGAGCATGTAAGAAACATCAAAAACAAGATAACCACACATGCAATTTTACAGGCATTTTCATGAAGCACATAGGTCAAAACCTAAGGAAATGACTTTCAAAGGTATCGAAATTGTCGAACTGGGAGAAAGAGGTGGTGATATTCTGAACAAGTTATCCAAGAGAAAAATGTTTTGGATCTTTGAACTACAGACACTTGCACCCCTTGGCTTTAACGAAGGTTTCGAAATCACCCCTTTCCTATGAACACTATCTCTCCAATATTATTGGATTTCACAATATTATATCACAATCACCTCCTGTACACTCTATTTTTCACTTGCTATTCATCCTAGATTCATATATCCACCTCTATACACACTTATCTTTTATTTCTGTATAAATTACCACTATACTATGTGACTCACATCACAATGATTATTATTATATGTGCATTAATAAAAAATCTCTGAATAATATACTTCATTATTATTTCTCTGTCTAAAAATGGCTGTGCGTTTCAGTATATTTTAAAGTATGAAGTGGCCTGAAAAAAACCTTAGAAAAATGGCCGTGCGTTTCACAATATCCCGGAAGTGACTCTAAGACTGCTCAAGCTTTTACACTAAAGCCGGACCGGAAGTGACGTTCCGTCGCCGCAATTCATAGTGGAAGTGACGAACTGCGGCTCACAGTGCGTTCCAGCACTGTCTCCCATGACTTCCGCCCCCGTTCTCGAAATCAGCATCCGGCGGAAGTGACGTGGCGCGACTCACCCTGCGCCTCAAAGCCACGAGAGAGGACTCCCGGCTTCCTGGTTTACACGTTTCCGGCGGAAGTGATGTCATCGCGGCTTATTGCCGCGCTTTTAGGACATTCTAAGTACTCGTTTTTATACTACTTTATCCCCTTTACAATACTGTGCCTTACACCATCTGGACCTTTATTTTAGATTGCTTTTGTTGGTCCCCTTTATCTTTATATAAACTCGGTTCTCAATTTCTTGACAGGAAGTGATGTCACACTTCCTGTCCCATGTGACCCTTGTATGTTTGCTATTTAACTCCTGCTCTGCTCTCATTATGCATCCCCTTTATGAAGTCCGTTGCCATAGGACGAAACGCGTTGGGACTGGGACCTGCTGCTTAACCCTGAACTTCCCAGAGTGGACAGATAAGCTGTTTTTATTCAATTATCCTGTACGTTTGCTACCTGCATTTGCTTAAGGAATATTTATTTATTCACCATAATTTTATGAAACTGGGATTTGCTGCTTAAACCATGAATTGTCCCAGAGTGGACAGATAAGCTGATTTTATTTGTTTATCCTTTACGTTTGTTACCTACATTTGCTTCAGAACTGTTTATTAAATTGTTATATCTTTTCATGTTACCATGCTCTCATTCGGTTATTGGGACCAGCTAGGTTCCTAATTAAGAGCAATTGGTTTATACAGTACACACTATGTTTCTCTTTCTGTTTTAATTTACATGCACCAAAGTGTCATCAGAATTGAAGACGTGTAAAGAGATAAGTCATACTCTGAAATTCTACACTCTCTCACGTCTCACAGGGTGAATTATCACATTTTTTTAGTTTAAATTTAAACACCATTAGGCGCTCTTTTGCACTTCATTTTGTATATCTTTAACCCACTTCTGGGCAGGAGCTGCCACCCACTAACAGCTGTGGGGTGTTTTATGATTAGAGTTATATATTTAATATACGCAGTTGTTTATATCAGGATCGTCCTAGGCGCTATTCTTCATTTTCTTCATATATATATATATATATATATATATATACACACACACACACACACGCATACATACACACACACACACACACACATATACATACATATACATACATCTATCTATGTTGGATGGAAAGGAGGATGTGGGAGACACAGATTATCCATAGTAGTGCACCCACATGCAAATATAAGATTTAATTTCATGGGATGGGTTTAAATAAATAATATGAAGGGGAGTAAAAAGCATATTTACAGTGTCAGTCCCGGCATTGGGAGGGAGCAGAGTCTTTTCTGCTCAGCAAGAGGACTTGATTCTTCTAGCTGTTCTGAGATGGTTGAGCATGTTGCACCTTTCAGTTGCACTTTTGAAAAAAGGGAAAATCTAGGGGATGATGTACCACAATAATCCGGACTGCCATTAGAAATTGCGGGACCCAGTATAAACTGGAGCAAAGAGGCTTCCTCTCTTCAATGGCCAGGTATATGCAGAGATGTACCATGGAGATAATACATGATATGTTGACCTTTCACAATGATGAAGTGTGCCACATGCCCACCAAACACCTGCACATGTCCACCAGACCCACCCACATGCCCCCTCCGACACCCACACATGTCCGCCAAACCTGTCCCATGTGCCCCCGATACCCGCACATGTCCGCCTGACCCGTCCCACATGGGTCATTCCATGTCAGTTCACCCAGGCATGTGACCCACTGACTCAGATTTTCGGGATACTTTGTACACTTGATACTACCACATAGCTACTAACCCATATCAGATGTTTCTTCTCTAGGCCTCACAGTTTTTGGGATATAGGTGCTCAAAGTTTAAAAAAATTGCTGGGAAATGCCACTCCTGATGCTCCATTTTTTGTGAGCTGTATCTGGAAACAAAATTCACATCTCAGTGTCTAATCCACGTATCACTTCGAAATTTTGACCCTTTGTCAACCAAAATATGGAGATTCTAGAAAAAAATGTTTCGTCAATCTTGTCCGACTCCGAGACTACATTCCTTTACTTCAAACTTAATACTTTTTTGGTGCAAAAAAAAAAAAGTGTGTTCAATTAGCATTATTAACCTAAGGCAGGTGAGTTTTCATGTCCCTTTTTTGTTTAAATTGAACCTTAAAGTGTACTTTAAAAAGCTTTGAATGCAAAATAATGGGATTTTTATTGCCTGTATGAGTATTGTATGTAAAATGTGTAAAAATTAAAATTACCATTAAGTATAATTTTGCCCGCCAGGCAATGTATATGTGTAAATTCTAATTACACACAGGGGAGTATTCAATTAGCTGCAATAACCTATTTTTCGCAAAAACTGCGATTTTACTGCAAATTGTGAAAGAGCTCTATTTAATTGCCGCAATAATTTATTGTCGATAATTTTACCGTGAATTTCACTTTATCTACTCTGAGCAGTTGCAAAGTAGGGAAAAACCTCTATTTTAAGCTAAAAATGTCAGGATTTGGTTCAGATCATGAAAATTAAATTTTTGGGGTAAAAAAGCGCTGTAATTCTGGGTTCAAGGTATGGGACAGGTATATTGAGGTGCTTTATGAGTGGGCCAAATGTTTTTTGGGCTTCCAGGTGGGAGTAGTTAGTCTTTTTCTACTTTTTTTACATCTCCTAAAATGGACCAAATATATTTTTATACACATTTTTATGTATCCTAAATTTAATGAAAGCACTTATTTTGCTAAAAAAAAAAATAGCTTTTATCATTTTTTTATGTAAAAAAAAATGCATATAACAGCCATTTCACTCAATTTATGTACCCCAAATCTGTTTAATATGACCTCCTATACACTTCTATACTATTATCCTATGTTACTTTGCCATTTTTGGGGGTACAGGCTGATCTCCCCATTTTCACAATTTTTGAAATCGCACCTATTTAATTCCAAAATTGCAAAAAAAGGATTTGTGTAGGTGAAAATGGGGGGAGGGGGGGGGGATTAGAGTGTACCCCGAAAATGCTTTTTTTGGCATAAAAAAAAGTCAAACTAACATAGGAAAACAGTATAGAAGTGTATTAGAGGTCATATAAAATAGATTTGGGGTACTTAATTTGAGTTAAATGGATGTTACATGCATTTAAGACATTTTTTTTTAAATTATAAAAACTATTTTTTTCTGCAAAATAAGGTCTCTCATTAAATACGGGGTACATAAAAATGTGTATAAATATATATTTTGGTCATTTTAGGAGACTTACAAAAAGTGGAAAAAGACTGACTACTCCCACCTGCAAGCCTAAAAACATTTGTCAACTCATAAAGCACCCCAATATACCTGTCCCATACCTTGAACCCCAAATTCTGTCACTTCGCACTTTTTCACCCCCCAAATGATGTAATTATTGGCCAGTTAAAATAATTCCAATTTTCAAAGTGCCTACTTACTGTAGTCACGGGAGGGGGGGGTGGGGGGGGGGGGGGGGGAGAAGTCACAGGGCTTCTGGAATAAATCCCGACATCTTTACATTAAAATAGAAATTTTCCCTAACTTTGCACCTGCTCAGAGTAGGTGAAGTGAAATTCATGGTAGAATAATTGAGGATAAAATATTGCAGCCAATTGAATAGGGGTCTTTCACGATTTGCAGTAAAATCAGTTTTTCGTGCATAAACAGGTTATTTCAGTTAACTGAATACTCCCCTTCATGTAATTAGCAATTTACACATATTCATAGAAATATACAAATGAAAATACTCCCCTGTTGGGAAAAATAATACCAAAATGGAAATTGTTAGTTTTTAAAGAGATCATTTAAATTAAACATGAAAATGCTCATACAGGCAATCAAAATCCCATTATTTTTCTTTCACAGCCTTTTAAAGTACACTTTAAGGTTCAATTTAAACAAAAAAGCGACATGATAATTCATCTGCCTTAGGTTTATAATGCTAATTGAACCCACTGGGTTTTTTTGCACCTAAAATTATTAAGTTTGAAGTAAAGGAATGTAGTCTCGGAGTCAGACAATATTGATTAAACATTTGTTTCTGGAATCTTCATATTTTGTTTGACAAAGGGTCAAAATTTCAAAGTGATACGTGGATTAGGCACCGAGATGTGAATTTTTTTCCAGATACTCCTCAGAAAAAAATGGAGCACCAGGAGTGGCATTTCCCAGCAATCTTTTTAAACTTTGACCCCCAATATCTTAAAAACTGGGAGGCCTAGAGAAGAAAAATTTGGCATGGGTTAGTAGTTACGTGGTAGTATCAAATGCACAAAGTATCATGAGTCGGAGCGTGTCATGCAGTGGCGGAGCCAGGGGGGGGGCACCAAGGCACGTGCCCCCCCTGTCGTTTAGAAGATTTTTTTTTTTAATTGATAGTGCACGACACTGTAAGGGAAAATGGGACGCTCCAATCTCCGCGGCGGCGGCCCCTGCAGTACGGGGGGAGATGGTGCAGTCCTGTTGCTAGACTGCACTGAAGTCCCCCTCTGTCCGGTCCGCGTCCTGCTGCTGAGTGCCGTCCTGACACCCGTGCTGCTGCCAGCTGCTGTGCGGCGCTGGCAGCATGAAAAGCCCACTCCCCCCTTCCCTCACCTGTGTGTCAGTGGCTCGGTACATATCAAAGGAGGGGGCGGAGCTACACGGACCGGAATGGGCGGAGCTAAACGGGACAGAAGGGGCGGAGCTACACGGACCAGGCTGCTGCAGTGCTGTACTGAGGGAGACAGTGGCTTAGGTAAGTGGTGGGTGACAGAGAAATGTGTGTGTGTGTGTGTATATGGTG
Organism: Pseudophryne corroboree; assembly: GCF_028390025.1. Taxonomy (NCBI): domain Eukaryota; kingdom Metazoa; phylum Chordata; class Amphibia; order Anura; family Myobatrachidae; genus Pseudophryne; species Pseudophryne corroboree. The sequence continues at coordinate 36,725,442 of NC_086445.1, read as the reverse complement.
GGTGTGTATGTGTGTGTCTGTGTGTGTGAATTGTGTGTGTGCGCACACGTTTTATGGACGCTACTACTGGGGGGGTGCATTACGTGTAAGGACGCAACTACAGGGGGGGCATTACATATAATGACGCTACTACTACTGGGGGGGCCATTACGTGTAAGGATGCTACTACTACTGGAAGGGGCATTATGTATAAGGACACTACTACTACTTGGAGTGCACTACGTATAAGGACACTACTACTACTGGGGGGGCATTATGTATAAGGACGCTACTACTACTGGGGAGGCATTATGTATAAGGACGCTAATACTACTGGGGGGGCATTATGTATAAGGACGCTACTACTACTTGGAGTGCACTACGTATAAGGACACTACTACAACTGGGGGAGGCATTACGTATAAGGACGCTAATACTACTGGGGGGGGCATTATGCATAAGGACGCTACTACTACGGGTGGGGCATTACGTATAAGATAAATAAGAATGTGCTACATTTTGGCGTAAATTTAAATGGGGGTACTATTGTGTTGCCATGCCCCTTACTTGTGAGACCACACCCCTTTTCCCGGCGCGTGCCAAAGGATTATGGGAGGGCGCAAATTTATAGTTTGCAGGGGGGCGCCGAACACCCTAGCACCGGCCCTGCTGCAGCCAGATCCCCATATCTGACATCAGGTAAAGGTCCGCTCCCCATCCTACCCCTGGTACCTTCCGTCCACTCTTCTCAATGCCAGTACCAGGGAACAGTTTCCATAGCAGGGGGCCATCAACAGTGTTAGTGTGGGGGTACAGGGGTGGTATATCAGTGGGTAGGGGTAATTCTTTGTGTGCCCCCCACCAGCCCAATGCGCCCATCGATGTCATTGCCCCCCCACCTAGAACCTACCTGCCAGTTCAGTCACAGGGATCCCCCTGCCCCCTTCCCATCCTGCCTAGCGTCCCCCACCATCTCACTGGCCCCCCTCCCATCCCAATGTCTCCCACCCTACCAGCCCTGGGTATTCCCTTCCTTATTAAGCCCAGTGTACCCCCTTCTCCAACATAGTGCCACCCCTTCCCACCATGTCAGTGCCTATTTCCCATTCAGCCCAGTGCCCCCCTATATATCATCCACTGCCTCTCCCCATCAACCTCTATCTGGTGTCATCCATTGTCTCTCCCTGTCACCCTTTTAATGTCACCCACTACCTTTCCCTGTCTCCTACTGCCTCTGCCGTCACCTTCTTCCTCTCATCATCCACTTCCTCTCCCTGTCACCCTCTCCTTTCACACACTGCCTTTCCCCTGGCATCACTATCTCGACATCGGCTTCTCTCTCCTGTTACCCTCTTCAAAGCATCACCCTCTCTCTCTCCATGTCAACTTTTCCCTGTCACCCACTGTGTCTCCGTGTCTACCATTCCTGTCACCCACTAGCTCATGGATACAGCATTCCCTTTGAAGCCACGCTTATTATTGTGGGCCACACCCACTTTCCCAGGAGCGTGCTTGCCTTTGGCGCACAAAGTACCCCCCAAGTCATGGTGCCCACCCTGTCATTTTTTTCTGGATCTGCCCATGGTGTCATGCCTGGGTGAACTGACATGGAATGGCCCACATGCTACCACACTTACATATCGTTGACAGATGGAGACTCACCAGCCTCGGTCAATGATAATACTGCTGTGATGAGTGGGAGAATGTGAGGGTGGCAGCACATCACCACATAATGGGACAGGGATAAACCATTCATCTGTGACATGGCCCCATGTGTGACATTTACCACCCCGAGAGGGACCATGGGAACATGCCCCCTATATTTCTCCGTGCTCTGGCTCTACCGATAGTGATTATCTTAGCCGAAATACAATTCCGATTCAAAGAATCAGTTTGCAGCGCTGATTATCTGCGGCAGCTGATCCATCTTAATCCATGCTGTCTACAGTTTGTTACAAGTCTTGTTATGCGTGTGACGGGCAGTTTAATCATCTAGATTGGTGTGAACCCTCCTATGTCGCAAAAGGTTTGAGCTGTCAGAAAAGCTGCGGCCACACTGATAACACATGAACGGCTTCTCCCCGGTGTGAGTGCGCTGATGTTTCACAAGGTCGCCTTTCTGGACAAAACTTTTGTCACATTCCGTGCACTGAAACGGCTTCTCGCCGGAGTGAATCCGCTGGTGCTTAGTAAGGCTGAACCTCCAGGCAAAGCATCTCCCACACTCCTGGCATGAAAATGGCCTCTCCCCGGTGTGAATCCTCTTATGGTACAGGAGACGTGACCTCTGATGAAAGGATTTTCCACAGTAAGAGCAGTGGAACAGTCTGTCCTCGGCGAGACATCGCTGGTGGTCGGTAAGAGCCAATTTGGAGCTGAAACACACTCCGGTAACCGGGCATCTATACAGATTACTGGCGCTATGCGTTTGCTGATGGGTGACGAGGGCTGAATGATTAGGGAAACATTGCTGACACTCCGAGCACTGATGCATCTTCTCAGGATAGTGTGAGGAGGCGTGCGGACCTGTTGGGGACAAATGTACTAAGATAAACCCTCTATACAGTACATCAGTGGATGGGTCACGTCATCATGTATGATAAACTATACATACTTATACATATGTACAACTCAGACATTAGGTTTTAGAAAATATTATGTTGGAAGGTTTATATTAAAAATGGAAGAGAGTCTTACACCAAGAGCAATACATAAAAAAAATTGGGTCTAAGGGAGTCCAGAAATGTGTAAAACAGAGGGGTAAATATATATTCACTTAGATGTGAACAAAACTAAAGAGACGTACTATAGCCTTGAGAAAGCTGTAAATAGTCAAATGTGCACTGGCGTTGCTGTATTCTGAGCTATGTTCCCACTGATAATACTCTCTGTTATCAGTCTGGATGAATGTGCGGGTCTGTCTATAATCCCCTCAAGCACATACATTATAAGAATATATATATATATATATATATATATTTATTTAAAACAAGGCTGCGCACTGTGGTTATTCATAAATTACATTTATGAACAAAAACAGGCACGGCCTTGTTTTTAATATATAGTTGTTCACATCAATTATTATCTTCTATCACGTTATTCTTTATTATTTTTTATATTTCGCTTGGAACAGCTTAAAGGTTTTAATATATGAGCAATGAATAGCATTTACTGTGCATCATTATGGTTTTGATACCTTTTTAAAGCATACCTAATAAAATCTGGGTTTATAATTTCTACTAAGGGACTGAGTGCACCCAATTGCAAACTGTAATTCGCACATATCATTGGAGTCTAGTTTAGGACGTATTAAAAACATAAAAGGAGTATAGTATTCACCCCAGCAGGAAACACGCAGCCATCTTTCTGATTAGATTACTTTCTCTGACGTCCTAGTGGATGCTGGGAACTCCGTAAGGACCATGGGGAATAGACGGGCTCCGCAGGAGACTGGACACTCTTAAAAGAAAGATTAGGTACTATATCTGGTGTGCACTGGCTCCTCCCTCTATGCCCCTCCTCCAGACCTCAGTTAGAATCTGTGCCCGGCCAGAGCTGGATGCACTTAGTGGGCTCTCCTGAGCTCACTAGAAAAGAAAGAATTTGTTAGGTTTTTTATTTTCAGTGAGATCTGCTGGCAACAGACTCACTGCTACGAGGGACTGAGGGGAGAGAAGCAAACGTACCTGCTTGCAGCTAGCTTGTGCTTCTAAGGCTACTGGACACCATTAGCTCCAGAGGGATCGAACACAGGGCCCGACCTCGATCGTCCGTTCCCGGAGCCGCGCCGCCGTCGCCCTTGCAGAGCCAGAAGACGGAAGATGAAAAACGGCGGCTGAAGACTCCTGTCTTCATTAGGGTAGCGCACAGCACTGCAGCTGTGCGCCATTGCTCCCATAGCACACCACACACTCCGGTCACTGTTGGGTGCAGGGCGCTGGGCGCCCTGGGCAGCAATTAGCTTACCTTTTGGCACAAATAGCACATAATACAGTGTATAACACTGTATATGTGCAAAAACCCCCGCCATTAACATTATAAAAAGCGGGAGAAGCCCGCCGCTGAAGGGGCGGGGCTATCTTCCTCAGCACAGCCAGCGCCATTTTCTCTTCACAGCTCCGCTGGAAGGACGCTCCCCATGCTCTCCCCTGCAGTATCCAGTACAACAAGGGTAAAAAAGAGAGGGGGGGCACATAAATTTAGGCGCAAATTGGTCTTAATAAGCAGCTATTGGGAAAAATCACTCAGTATAGTGAAAATCCTTGTGTTATATAGCGCTGTGGTGTGTGCTGGCATACTCTCTCTCTGTCTCCCCAAAGGACTTTGTGGGGTCCTGTCCTCTGTCAGAGCATTCCCTGTGTGTGTGCGGTGTGTGGGTACGGCTGTGTCGACATGTTTGATGTGGAGGGCTACGTGGAGGCGGAGCAGGAGCCGATAAGTGTGATGTCGCCCCCTACGGGGCCGGCACCGGAGTGGATGGATATGTGGAAGGTATTAACCGACAGTGTCAACTCTTTACATAAAAGGTTTGATGACGTAACAGCCTTGGGACAACCAGCATCTCAGCCCGCGCCTGCCCAGGCGTCTCAGAGGCCATCAGGGGCTCAAAAACGCCCGCTAGCTCAGATGGCAGACACAGATGTCGACACGGAGTCTGACTCCAGTGTAGACGAGGATGAGACAAATGTACAGTCCACAAGGGCCATCCGATGCATGATTACGGCAATGAAAAATGTGTTGCACATTTCTGACATTTACCCGGTTACCACTAAAAAGGGTATTATGTTTGGGGAGAAAAAGCAGCCAGTGACTTTTCCCCCATCTGATGAATTAAATTAATTGTGTGAAGAAGCGTGGTGTTTCCCTGATAAGAAACTAGTGATTTCTAAGAGGTTACTGATGGCGTACCCTTTCCCGCCAACAGATAGGTTACGCTGGGAGACATCCCCTAGGGTGGACAAGGCGCTCACACGATTATCTAAAAGGGTGGCACTGCCGTCTCAGGATACGGCCGCCCTAAAGGAGCCTGCAGATAGAAAGCAGGAGGCTATCCTGAAGTCTGTATATACACATTCAGGTACTATACTGAGACCTGCTATTGCTTCAGCATGGATGTGTAGTGCCGCAGCAGCATGGTCTGATACCCTGTCAGACAACATTGATACCCTCGACAGGGATGCTATTTTGCTAACCATAGAGCATATAAAGGACGTTGTCTTGTATATGAGGGATGCACAGAGGGACATTTGCCGGCTGGCATCTAGAATTAATGCAATGTCCATTTCTGCCAGGAGAGTATTATGGACTCGGCAGTGGACAGGGGATGCTGATTCTAAAAGGCACATGGAGGTTTTTCCTTATAAGGGTGAGGAATTGTTTGGGGACGGTCTCTCGGACCTCGTATCCACAGCAACAGCTGGGAAGTCGACTTTTTTACCTCAGGTTTCCTTACAGCCTAAGAAAGCACCGTATTATCAAGTACAGTCCTTTCGGCCTCAGAAAGGCAAGCGGGTCAGAGGCGCATCCTTTATGCCCAGAGGCAGGGGTAGAGGGTAAAAGCTGCACCAGACAGCCAGTTCCCAGGAACAAAAATCCTCCCCTGCTTCCACTAAGTCCACCGCATGACGCTGGGGCTCCACAGGTGGAGCCAGGTGCGGTGGGGGCGCATCTCCGGAACTTCAGCGACCAGTGGGTTCGCTCACAGGTGGATCTCTGGGTTCTACAAGTGGTATCTCAGGGATACATGCTGGAGTTCGAGGCGACTCCCCCTCGCCGTTACCTCAAATCAGCCTTGCCAGCGGCTCCCAGGGAAAGGGAGGTAGTGCTGGCGGCTATTCACAAGCTGTACCTTCAGCAGGTGATAATCAAGGTTCCCCTCCTTCAACAGGGACGGGGTTACTATTCCACAATGTTTGTGGTACCGAAACCAGACGGTTCGGTGAGACCCATTCTAAATTTGAAATCCTTGAACACTTATGTAAGGAAGTTCAAGTTCAAAATGGAATCGCTCAGGGCAGTTATTGCAAGCCTGGAAGAGGGGGATTTTATGGTGTCGCTGGACATCAAGGACGCTTATCTGCATGTCCCCATTTACCCACCTCACCAGGAGTACCTCAGGTTTGTGGTACAGGACTGTCATCACCAATTCCAGACGTTGCCGTTTGGTCTGTCCACGGCACCGAGGGTATTTACCAAGGTAATGGCCGAAATGATGATACTCCTTCGGAAGAAGGGAGGTATAATTATCCCGTACTTGGACGATCTCCTTATAAAGGCGAGGTCCAAGGAGCAGTTGTTAGTCAACGTAGCACTATCTCGGGAAGTGCTGCAACAGCACGGCTGGATTCTGAATATCCCAAAGTCGCAGCTGATTCCTGCGACGCGTCTGCTCTTCCTGGGCATGATTCTGGACACAGAACAGAAGAAGGTGTTTCTCCCGGTGGAGAAGGCCCAGGAATTGTCATCTCTGGTCAGGGACCTCCTGAAACCAAAACAGGTGTCGGTGCATCACTGCACGCGAGTCCTGGGAAAGATGGTAGCTTCTTACGAAGCGATTCCCTTCGGCAGGTTCCATGCAAGGATCTTTCAGTGGGATCTGTTAGACAAGTGGTCCGGATCGCATCTTCAGATGCATCGGCTTATCACCCTGTCCCCGAGGGCCAGGGTGTCTCTGCTGTGGTGGCTGCAGAAGGCTCATCTTCTCGAGGGCCGCAGATTCGGCATACAGGACTGGGTTCTGGTGACCACGGATGCAAGCCTCCGAGGTTGGGGGGCAGTCACTCAGGGAAGGAACTTCCAAGGACTGTGGTCAAGTCAGGAGACTTCCCTTCACATAAATATTCTGGAACTAAGGGCCATTACAACGCCCTGAGTCAAGCAGAACCCCTGCTTCAAAACCAACCGGTGCTGATTCAGTCAGACAACATCACGGCAGTCGCCCATGTAAACCGACAGGGCGGCACAAGAAGCAGGATGGCGATGGCAGAAGCCACAAGGATTCTCCGATGGCCGGAGAATCACGTACTAGCACTGTCAGCAGTGTTCATTCCGGGAGTGGACAACTGGGAAGCAAACTTCCTCAGCAGGCACGACCTCCACCCGGGAGAGTGGGGACTTCATCCAGAAGTCTTCACGCTGATTGTAAATCGTTGGGAACGGCCACAGGTAGACATAATGGCGTCCCGTCTCAATAAAAAGCTAAAAAAAAAATATTGCGCCAGGTCAAGGGACCCTCAGGCGATAGCTGTGGACGCACTAGTGACACCGTGGGTGTACCAGTCGGTTTATGTGTTCCCTCCTCTTCCTCTCATACCCAAGGTACTGAGGATTGTAAGAAAGAGAGGAGTAAGAACTATACTCATCGTTCCGGATTGGCCAAGAAGAACTTGGTACCCAGAACTACAAGAAATGATCTCAGATGACCCATGGCCTCTGCCTCTCAGACAGGACCTGTTACAGCAGGGGCCCTGTCTGTTCCAAGACTTACCGCGGCTACGTTTGACGGCATGGCGGTTGAACGCCGGATCCTAACGGAAAAGGGCATTCCGGATGAAGTGATTCCTACGCTGATAAAGGCTAGGAAAGACGTGACAGCACAACATTATCACCGTATATGGCGAAAATATGTTGCTTGGTGTGAGGCCAGGAAGGCCCCTACAGAAGAATTCCAGCTGGGTCGATTCCTGCACTTCCTACAGTCAGGAGTGACTATGGGCCTAAAATTAGGATCCATAAAGGTCCAGATTTCGGCCCTATCTATTTTCTTTCAAAAAGAACTGGCTATTCAGCCCCCTTTTGTGCCTCCAGTGGCACCTTGGGATCTTAACGTTGTGTTGGATTTCCTGAAATCCCACTGGTTTGAGCCACTTAAGACCGTGAAGCTAAAATATCTCACGTGGAAAGTGGTCATGCTATTGGCCTTAGCTTCGGCTAGGCGTGTGTCAGAATTGGCGGCTTTGTCATGTAAAAGCCCTTATCTGATCTTCCATATGGACAGGGCAGAATTGAGGACTCGTCCCCAATTTCTCCCTAAGGTGGTATCAGCGTTTCATTTGAACCAACCTATTGTGGTGCCTGCGGCTACTAGGGACTTGGAGGACTCCAAGTTACTAGATGTAGTCAGGGCTTTGAAAATATATATAGCAAGGACGGCTGGAGTCAGGAAAACTGACTCGCTGTTTATCCTGCATGCGCCCAACAAGCTGGGTGCTCCTGCTTCAAAGCAAACTATTGCGCGCTGGATCTGTAGCACGATTCAGCAAGCTCATTCTGCGGCAGGATTGCCGCATCCTAAATCAGTAAAAGCCCATTCCACAAGGAAGGTGGGCTCTTCTTGGGCGGCTGCCCGAGGGGTCTCGGCTTTACAGCTTTGCCGAGCTGCTACTTGGTCGGGTTCAAACACATTTGCTAAGTTCTACAAGTTTGATACCCTGGCTGAGGAGGACCTTGCCTTTGCTCATTCGGTGCTGCAGAGTCATCCGCACTCTCCCGCCCATTTGGGAGCTTTGGTATAATCCCCATGGTCCTTACGGAGTTCCCAGCATCCACTTGGACGTCAGAGAAAATAAGAATTTACTCACCGGTAATTCTATTTCTCGTAGTCCGTAGTGGATGCTGGGCGCCCGTCCCAAGTGCGGACTCTCTGCAATACAGGGAGGAGCCAGTGCACACCAGATATAGTACCTAATCTTTCTTTTAAGAGTGCCCAGTCTCCTGCGGAGCCCGTCTATTCCCCATGGTCCTTACGGAGTTCCCAGCATCCACTACGGACTACGAGAAATAGAATTACCGGTGAGTAAATTCTTATTATAATGCTGCTGAATCTGTCTCCTCCTCTCATTAAAAGGAAAACACCAAGAAGGGGGCCAGGACAGTATTGAGAAATTTAGAATCAAATGGAAATTATAGAGGGACAGAAGAGATGTTAGACTGTATTCAATATTTACTATATATTTTTATATGTAACCTGTCCAGGGAACACCTCAGATATCACACTCAGCTCTATATTACATTACCACCTGACTGGGGATTGGTTTGACCCAGGCAATGGTAAATGGAAACTGTTTCTTCTCCTGTCCTATATTAGGGATTACCACGTCATAGCAATTGGACTGTGAATCAGGGTGAGGTGGCAGTGTGATGCAGTGCTGGATTATGGTGGTCTGTGTGCTGCTCAGAGGCATCCCGACTGCTTGAAATCCTGACAGGGTCAGTGGAGGTAAGTATATTAAATCCTAAACCTCCCTCCCGCAGCCTAACCCTACCTCCCCGCAGCCTAATCCTAACTCTCCCTCCCTGCAGCCTAATCCTAACTCTCCCTCCCCGCACTCTAACCCTAACCTCCCGCAACCTAACCCTCCCTCCGCGCAGCCTAACCCTAACCTCCCGCAACCTAACCCTCCCTCCGTGCAGCCTAATCCTAACTTTCCCTCCCTGCAGCCTAATCCTAACTCTCCCTCCCCACAGCCTAACCCTAATCTCCCGCAACCTAACCCTCCCTCCCCGCAGCCTAACCCTAACCTCCCGCAACCTAACCCTCCCTCCGCGCAGCCTAACCCTAACCTCCCGCAACCTAACCCTCCCTCCGTGCAGCCTAATCCTAACTCTCCCTCCCCACAGCCTAACCCTAACCTCCCGCAACCTAACCCTCCCTCCCCGCAGCCTAACCCTAACCTCCCGCAACCTAACCCTCCCTCTGCGCAGCCTAACCCTAACCTCCCGCAACCTAACCCTCCATCCGCGCAGCCTAAACCCAGCCCCCCCTTCACCAGCGCCAGCAGCCTCACCTTAACCCTCCTCCCGCAGCCTAATCCTAACTCTACCTCCCTGCAGCCTGATCCTGACCCCAAGCTGTGCAGGATAGCATTCAGTTTACATGCTGGAGAATCCAGCCAATCCGTGCGTCTGGCTGTGGGAATGGGGAGGCAGGCCAGAGACTCAGGATACTAGCTGAAGTTCTGTGTTCTCAGTTTGAGTACAGATTCTGACATGGAATAACCTGGGGGGGATGTGATTCCTGCCAGGGGACACAACATGCCCATGCGTCTATTATCTGCAACTCCCCCTCCCCAGTGGCCAGGATTCAGAGAAGCGGTTTTCCTGAGAGTTTAGACATTGACCAGCGGCATCTCTCTCAGTGGGACCCAGCTCAGCAGCCTCCCGTCCCAGCGGTGCTTCCCCCAATCCAGATGGGTAAGCATGACTCCACTAACAGAGGTGGATTTAGACCTCACTAGACCTTAAGCAAGATATTGATTTAGGGCCCCCCTCCCTAAAACAATCCATAGCAATATATTTTCATTCCTGATTTATGCCCAGGGCCGGATTAAGGCAGGGGTGATATGCATGGTCGTCCCGGGGCCCCCACACATTAGGGGTTCCCACAGAGTGTGTTTGAATCAGAGGAGTCTCCCTCTGGTGGCTCAGCTGCTTATCAACCGTGCCAGTCTTGTGGGATAGTGAGACAGTGACCGTGAGCCGTCTGCTGCTCCGGCGCTGTGTTCTGTGACAACCAAGTACTATGTACTGTGTTACGGGGATGGGGGGTGGGTGGTTTCTACAGCAACTTCAGTTGTGGGGTGCCTCACACTTTCATTGTTCTGGGCATCCACCATACTTGATCCATTCCTGTTTTTGCCCCTTACATTATTTATTGTTTTTCCCCTTATATTCTATTACAGTAGACTACTTTCCCCTTCACTGATTGCAGGAGGATCCTGGCAGTTGCAATCCCGACAGCCATTGAAATGCGGCCGGTCGGAATCCCGACCGCCGGCCAGAAACCCCACTTGGGTGGTGGTCCACGCCATCACCCGACAGGGAATAGAAGCGTGGCGAGCGGACACGCTGCGCTCGAGGTCGGGATCCCGCCAGTCAAGATTTCATACTGATCCCTCACCTCTAATTTCCATTATTACACCACTTCCCTCACTGAATGTAGCAGGTCCCCATACCACATTATTATTACACCCTCACTCACTCAGCATTGTATATGAGTGACCCAGTCTTACAGATTGTAGCAAGCCCCACTACCTAAATACTCATTATTATCCCCCCTCACTCACTGACCGCATTATGTGGGTCATTCCGAGTTGTTCGCTCATTGCCGTTTTTCGCAACGGAGCGATCAGGTAGAAAATGCGCATGCGCTTAGTTATTTAACACAAAACTTAGTAGATTTACACAGGCTCGAGCAACGTTTTTTCAACGCTTGAGTGATCGTAGTGTGATTCACAGGAAGTGGGTGTTTCTGGGCGGCAACATGGCATTTTCAGGGAGTGTGCTAAAAAACGCAGGATTGCCAGGTAAAAACGCAGGAGTGGCTGGAGAAACGGGGGAATGGCTGGCCGAACGCAGGGCGTGTTTGCGACGTCAAACCAGGAACTAAACGGACTGAGGTGATCGCAGTGTAGGAGTAGTTCTGGAGCTACTCAGAAACTGCAAGAAATTATTTAGTAGCAGTTCTGCTAATCTTTCGTTTGCTATTCTACTAAGCTAAGATACACTCCCAGAGGGCGGCGGCCTAGCGTGTGCTAGCGAGCGAACAACTCGGAATGAGGGCCTATATAACAGCATTTTATAATACCCATTATTACACCCCTCAGCCAATGACTGTATTGATTATTTAGTTAATCAGTGCCCCCCCCCTCCTCCTCACTGCTTGTAGTGCCTAAAGGCACTGATACATAACCAATACAGTCACTGACTGAGGGGTGCAAAAATGGCTATTATAAGGTATGGGGGACCTGCTAATAGGGGATGGGGTATGTGATACAATTGGTGTGGTGAGGTAGTGATATATAATGCAGGCACCCATGCCATATAATACTTATTATTACAACCAATGAGATTAGTGTTGACTGCGTTATATATAAGTGTCTCCCCCTTACTGATTGTAGCAGATCCTGCATCCCTTATAATACCCATTATCACACCCCTCAGTCAGTGTGACTTGTATTGATTATATATCAGTGTCTCACTGTTTGTAGCAGACATCTCCTATACACGGTAGTACTTAAAAGAGAGTATTATAGCATATTGATATATCACCAGTCAGTGTGTGCCTGCCCCAGCCAAGATTGTAGCAGGCGGATGTTATACACTACTTATAACGACACTGTACGCTGCCTGACTGGAATTTGATGTAGGTGGATGTTATACTGTAATAAAGTACACTGGAAGACCTCGTGTTTTCTCTGTGCACCCTGGCTCCTCTCTGTGCACGTCTGACCTTATGCACATTTATCTAGTACATTCTAGAAGATAATACCTGGAATCTGACCGATTGGTTACTATGGGCAACATCACATCTTAGTAAATTTACCCCAAAATGTCGATCACGTTCAACCTGTAATGTAATCCTTACGCTAAACTGAATGTAACTATAGTTTACTATAATGACCAGGATGAAATTATGTTTATTAGTCTAATATTAACTATAATTCATGCTTTTTCTAACATAAACTATCTTAAATGCTGTGCCCTTGGATATTGCTTTCAGTTAGGAATTTATCTAGTCCGTTTTTAAACTTATCGACTGAGTCCACCATTACTACCTTCTCTGGCAGAGAATTCCAAAACCTTACTGCCCTTACTGTGAAGAACCCTTTCCTTCATATGGTATTAAATTTCCTTTCCTCTAGTCTTGCCTGAGAGGGTGTCCGCGCTTTCTGAGCAGAGATTTTTTAATAAACAAATCGCCTGAAAGGTCCTTGTATCGACCTTTTTATATGTTTGTAAATATGAATAATGTCCCCTCTCAACCGCCTCTTTTTGAGACATATCTAGCCTAGTAAGCCTTTCTTCATAGTCCAGTGCCTCTAGACCCGTAATAATCCCGGTATCCCCACAACCACGATTCGTTTTAGTGAAGCAAGTTACATTTACTCGGCTGACCCATCTGAACCCTTGAAGATAATGAATTGTGACGCCTCATCCATCACTGATGGAACTTAAGGGCCTCATACACAAGAACGATAATGCCCGATTTCATCCGATTTTGACCTTTCGGGTCGATAAATCGGATGGAAAGTGGCAAATCTGATGTGTTTTACATCCGATCCGATGCGTGCTCTCGTGAACATTGGATCGGAGCCCCTAGGTCATTAGTGATGCACTCGTGATATGTCGGTTCCCGCAGGCATGGCTGGGATCGCATAAGATCTATTAACAAGGCTATTAACCAAACTGCACCATCATACATCTCCTCACTCATCTCAAAATATCTCCCTACCAGACCTCTCCGCTCTGCACAAGATCTGCGTCTCTCATCCACATGTATTACCTGTTCCCACTCAAAATAACAGGATTTTACCCGGGCTTTACCCACTCTGTGGAATGCACTCCCACACACAATAAGACTCTCCTTTAAGTCTCCAAACCTTTAAACGTTCTCTGAAAACTCATCTCTTCAGACAAGCCTACCAAATTTCAGACCCACACACATAACCTTAACAGCTTCCCTATCAAGTTACATCCCCTCTGTACAGTCCACATAAACTCACATTTTGTCTTCCAACATTGCTGGGTGATCATATCATATACAACCCACTAAGAACCTAGCAACCTGGGGAACCATTATGTAACAGGTAGCATCTATCCTTGTGTATCAATGCCTATTTCCCTATAGATTGTAAGCTTGCGAGCAGGGCCTTCCTACCTCTATGTCTGTCTTTGCCCTGTTTTGTTCTATAACTGTTGTTCTAATTGTAAAGCGCAACGGAATATGCTGCTCTATATAAGAAACTGCTAATAAATAAATAAATAAATAAGATACATTGTATGCAAAAGGACCACATATAATGTATCCTATGCAATCCTGCCGCCCGGGAGGCTGCCAGGCGGTTCAAGGGAAATCGTATGCGACATGAGGGTCCGACATGTCGCTGTAGTGTATGGGGCCCTTTAGTCTGCACCTTTATACTGTGTCTGATCTACAACTGTAGATGATGAGTTTAGATAATCCATAATCAGACCACACACAGAACACAATAACCCTGCAGGAACACAGACAGATGTATTGTCACTAAGCACGGCCTGTACATGATATACAGTGATCACTATCAGAGGGACATTATTGGGAAATCACTAATCACTATAACAATGCATGCTCCAAATGTCTCCCCCTGCTGTGTGATCTCCTGGCCGCAGGGTACGATACCATTGCTGGTGATATTACCGGTCCCGCACAGCCATGCTGAGAAATAACCTGTCCCTATGTACTATCATTTATACCATGGTATAGAGAGGTGAGTGTGTGTAATGGGACAGACGTCCTCTGTGCCCTATAGTGGGTGGGTAACAGGAAACCTGTACAGCAGGCACCAGACGTGCAGATGCCAGCCGCGGGTATGACAGGGTCACAACTCTCTGGCACGTCTACACATCAGGGTGCAATTACCTCATAGTCAGTGACTGATGTAATAACAGAGATGGAGTCGTAGATGGAGTTTACCTAGATATTAGTAATTATACAAAAGACAGCACTTAAAAACTGAATATGGTAAAGATAAAAATGTTGCATTTATTATGCTGATACAATTAAAATATATACCGTTGCAACGGAGTAGACAAAAAAAAAAGAACACAATATGCATGAATACAAGAAACATCTTAGGTGCACATTAGTACTAATTAACAAAAAAACAATGATTCTTTAGCTGGGATGTTTTAAGTTTTATGTGGGATTAACTATCCCTTTAACGGCTGCTCTTAGTGAAATCAACTCGTTTCAAGCGCCGAATATTTTTACCTTGGTAAAAAATGTATTAGTAATGCCTGATCCCACACCGAAGACTAGGAAATCAGCTATAACGCTAGGTCATGAATACAATGGCGGCTAAATAGATACAATGCTGGAAGGAGGATTGACTACACTTGTATTACATGGGTTACAAACAGAGGAGGAGAGGAGGGGGGGATGGGGGGGGCTTCCAGTGCCAGGTCACAGGTCACACAGTACCTCTATGGCCAAACTCACTTTGGTGTAAAAGAGAAAACTGTTCATCAGTGCAGAATAAATAGTAATCTGGAAGCAGAACACAAAAACCAACAACATCAGGTTATCTGCGGAGTTATATGGAATAGTACAGCACATTGCATGCTATCGGATCAGGGAAACATAGACAGTGATGGGTATATCTTATGTTTATCCACTTTAGAATGTTACTAGGAAGTGTGTCTGGTCACAGCCTATCCCTCTACATGGGCAGTAATAGCAACAGTGACACCTGCAGGTTATAGAGGAAAATGACACATATAGGGAAAGTTGAATCCACGTTCCTGGAGATGTCCCTTATTGCATCACTAGGAACAAGGGACATCATTGCACCATAGTGAACAAGCTACATTCTTGCGTCTACTGATTGGGACCACAAGACAAGTGTCATGGCCCAGTGATGTCAGCAAAGTCACAGGTTTTTTTCCACCCACAAAATGGCTGCACCACGCCTTGTAAGGGGCCTTAAAAAAGTCAGAGATCATCTAGCATCCTGCAACTCGGGATATTGGACTCCATTACATCCATATCTTCCAGCTAATCTTTTCTAGGGAGGTAATAAACTAAAGAAATCACTACATTCATACACACAAAAATCACAGAACAGATAGACAGTTCAATATCCCATCACTCTCACACCCAATATAACACAAACCAGGAAGTAATTCAAGTTATGTTTTCACTGTATCCACTATGCACATTTTTAAATGCATCTATAACTGGACCAAAAAACTTAGTCCTGCACCTTGAAACCTATTTGGCGGGTAAAGAGGTCCACTTTTTTTTTCTAGTTTGTAAACAAGCTTTGTCATGAATGTGACTGATAGGTTATTCCCCGAGACCGGTGTGTACTCTCTGATGTCGATCAAGATGTGAGCTGTCAGAAAAGCAGCGGCCGCACAGAGAACACATGAACGGCTTCTCCCCGGTGTGAGTGCGCTGATGCTTGACAAGGCTGGATCTCTGGACAAAGCACTTGCCACATTCTGTACATAAAAAAGGCCTCTCACCGGTGTGAGTGCGCTGATGTGTGACAAGGTTGTTTTTCCGGATAAAACATTTTCCGCATTCTGTACACTGAAACGGTTTCTCGCCAGAGTGAATCTGCTGATGCAGATAAAGGGTAGACTGGCTGGTAAAACATCTCCCGCACTCCAGGCAGGAGAACGGCCTCTCTTCGGAGTGAGTGTGCTGATGTTTGACAAGGCTGGATTTTGCAAAAAAGCATTTGCCGCATTCTGTGCACTGATGAGACTTCACGCCAGAGTGAGTCCGCTGGTGCCTAGTAAGGGTAAAACTTTTGGTAAAACATCTCCCGCACTCTGGGCATGAAAATGGCCTCTCCATGGTGTGAGTCCTCTTATGTGACAGGAGACGTGACCTCTGATGAAAGGAATTTTTACCACTGCAATAATGAAACAATTTGTCTTCGGTGTGGCATCGCTGGTGGGCGGTAAGAGCCAAAATGGAACTGAAGCGTACTCCGCAAACCGAGCATCTATACAGATTACTGGCGCTATGCGTTTGCTGATGGGTGACGAGGGCTGAATGATTAGGGAAACATTGCTGACACTCCGAGCACTGATACATCTTCTCAGGATAGTGTGAGGAGGCGTGCGGACCTGTTGGGGAAAAAAGTACTAAGATAAACCCTCTATACATCAGCGGATGGGTCGCTTCATCATGTGTGACATTCTGTGTAGTTATACAAATGTACCATATAGATATCAGATATTATTGAATGTATTATGTGCCATACAGAATTGTTACTTATAAAATAGCCATGTCATTTGCACATAGCCTTGGAGTTTGTCTAGAAATGTCTAGATTACTGTGTATTAAAAACATAAATGACTGTTATACGGACATCGTCACTTCACCACAATGGAAGCAGCCATCTTTCTTTAAATACTACTAGAATGTTGCTGAATCTGTCTACTCCTTTCACTGGCAATAAGGGGTAAATAACAGGAAGAATGGGAAGAGACAAAGTTAAAAACGTATAGAGCAGAGGTTCTCAAACACGGTCCTCAAGGCCCCTCAACAGTCCAGGTTTTAAGTATGTCCATTGCTCGGCCACAGGTGACTTAATTAGTACCTAGGTCAATTTAATTTAATCATCTGTGCGGAGCCTTGGATATACAAAAAACCTGGACCATTAGAATGCCTTGAGGTCCAGGTTTGATGAACCTCTGGTATAGAGTAAATCTGGAACAGAATAGATGTTAGACGGATGTCCACATTTTAATGACATTTTTATGTGGCACCCCAACCTGTCAAGGGAATATTTTTGTAAATATTCCTTTAACTACAGGTGAGCATCCTGCCCTATCTACTGGACAAGCATGTAAGAGGCCTACTGTACAAAGAACCCAAACTCAGGGAATTACCCCTGGCAAAAGGGAAAACTAATCCAGTGGAAATTATCACTATAACAATACATATTTAAAGAGGATTTTTCAGCTATTGGCAAAATGCAGCTGCGCACATCACCGATACAGTACCCCTAACATAGCTGACTTTCCCGTGCATCTCTATGGAGGTGAGAGGACAATTCTTTGATCTTGGTGGCAGTAAGGTACCATAGAAAGCAGCACCTTGCAATATTGGCTGATAATTGAATACCATGGCCGCAGGGTATTATTACATTGCTGGTGATATTACAGGTCCCACACAGCCATGCTGAGAAATAGCATGTCCCTGTCATGATCCAGGCTATTTCAAGTAGGAATAGGACTGTTAATAAGTAGTGGGATATCACTGTAGGTGATATCGAGATATCTGAGTGATGTATCAATGGATGTGATGCAAATGCATCTGGGTTATATCGAAATGGGCATGACTGAAATTTGTATTATTCTGATTGATGTATCAATGTATCATTGTATTATTGCATGTCAAATGGTAGGAAACATAATTGATCTGCTGGTATTTCATTATAGCCACAGAACGTCAGCGACACACTGGCCCGAAAGGTGTTAAGCCAGTTTGTAAAGGATATTTATACAGGTCTGTATATTGCGGCAATTTACATTGCAAGGAACATACCTTCAGAGGAAGTTAATTACCCTAGGATCGGGTGGTCTTCAGTATGCTGACTGTCGGGATCCCGGCACACAGTATACCGGCGCCGGAATCCCGACAGCTGGCATACCGACACTTTTTCTCCCTCGTGGGGGGGGGGGGGGGGGGGAGAAGGGGGGGGGGGTCGTATGGGACAATTATCAGAGCCTGGAATCTGTGCAGAAAAACAACCTGGGGTCAGGCCTGTAATTCAGGAAGATCTGCTAACATTTTCTTTCCCTGGTCTGTGTCTCTCGGAACAGGCCATTTATTTACAAAAGAATCATGGCCAGAGCTTCAAAGGCTATTAGAAGATAAGGCCATTCGCCCCTAACAGAGTGGCTGGGAAGCCCCGTATGAGCTGACACTCAATACCTTCCCTGCTTGGAAGAGTTAAAACGAATCCTAAAGAGGGGGGCTGAAGGGGGATTGCAGCCTGAGTTTTAAATAGGAGAAACACAGGCTGTTCAGAGTTCATTCTGCATGAGGCTATCAAAGGATACAGGTGTTCCAAAAGCCAACGGGAAGGCCTCATCCCATAACTATTGAATCCAAAGAGACTGGATTGGATTGTTTTGTTTATTTCCCTATTTCTTTATTTTATTTGAAATTGTATTTACGTGTGTGACTATTTGACTTTTCAACTATTATATTCTAGTAACTTCTTTTTTTCTGTAACAATAAGCTTTGAAGTTTATACTTGGTTTAAAAATTCTAAAACTTATTTCTGTTACCTAAGTTTTACAAACCCAAAGCCTCGACAGAGGTCAGGTTACCTACATTCTTACGTATTAATAACTTTGTGTGCGGGTAAGAGCAGAATCTCGCCCTGGGCGTGGTCCCTCAAAGTCGCTTAGCGTGGCAGACGCAGCGACTGGTAATTCTGCTGGTGGCAGTTTACCGTGTGGATTTACCAGACGCTGAGGTAATCAGTAAAGGTGTCACGGGGCAGCGTTCTCACATTGGTGTATCTGGAGAATCACTACACCAGGATGGGCAGATACCAGTCGCAGCTATGACAAGGCCACAACTCTCTGGCACATCTACACATCAGGGTGCGATTACCTCGTAGTCAGGTGACAGATGTAACAGAGATGGAGCTTACCTAGATATTAATAAGACCTGATCCCACATTGAAGACTAGGAAATCCATTATAAGCTCCTAATGCAAGGCCATGAATACAATGGCAGCTGAATAGATATAACATTGGTAGATGGACAATCAGAAAATGGTCAGTACATGGAAAACATGCAGAGGGAGAGGAGACCAGTGCAGGACCCGAGGACATGCATTTGGACCAGTGTTATTCAATATCTGGTGACATAACTATTGGGGTAGAAGGTAATGTCTGCCTCCTGCAGGTAACACGGAGATATGTAACAGTGTAGATGCTCGGGGGGCTTTAGTTCAGAGTAAAGTTATTGTTAAATGTGGAAATTAAAGTTTAATTCAAGATTGATGCTAGATTACTTGCTTTTCAAAAACCCAAAAGCTGAATATAGCGCTAAACGAAAATATTAATTACTGAGGAGGGATGGGATCTAGAAGCCACTATCACTGGAGACATAAAGCAAGCAGAAAATTTAACAAGACAATGAGGAAGGTCGGCCGGATGCTAGGGTGCACAAAGAAAGGAATTCGTAGGAAAAAGACAGATGGTGATGCCTCTCTATAGTTCACTGCTGAGATCACACGTAGAATACTGTGCTCAGGTCTGGGTGCTGTATCTTCAAAAGGATATAAATGAGAAAATCCCCAAAGGGCGACTTGCTCGAAATCACACAGGTTACCAGGAAAGACTACCGCATATAACCATGTATTGCTGGTACTTTATCTCCGTCCACATTCTCTCTCTAGAAGGCTTAGCAAATAGAATAAGCCAACAAGCAGGCCACAGTAAAACCCATACCTGATAATTTGATACTGGTGGCCATAACACTAGAGACATTGGACCTGGACCTACTTTAAAAGCTGCAGGCATGGGCTCCACAGATGGTAGACATTTGTAAAACACTAGATGCACTAGCTCAGGATGATAGATGGATGGTTGAGCACCGCCTATGCCTACCACGTGCACTGTTACCAGTCTTCCCAGAAGATACTTTATGGAAATACTGACCAGTTACGAGATGCAATGGTGAGGGTGCTAAATCAACATTGGATAGCACCATGCTTCACTCAGGCCTATGTAGAAGGATGTGTAATCTAAGCCCTGCACAATCCAGGAAAAGTAAAGATACAAGCACTGACTACCCCACAGACGCTTTACCCTTTCAGAGACTTCAAATTGACTTTATCCAGTTACCAAAGTGTTCCTCGCTATGAGTACAACTTGGTGTGTACAGACCTATTTTCAAATTGACCAAAAGCGTGGCCTTGCCGGGCAGAAAACACAAAGACAGTTGCTAAGAAGTTACTACAGGAAGTAGTACGCAGATATGGAGTTCCAGAAGTCATTGAAAGTGACAGAGGGACACACTTCACAGGAGAAGTCCTAGAATGTAAATTATCAAACCTAGGGATCGCACAAGCCTTTCACGCTCCCTATCACCCGCAAAGTAGTGGGTGTGTAGAGAGACTTAATTATATGTTAAAATTAAAGTAAAAAAAATGAATGTCAGCAACAAATATGTCATGGCTACACTGTCTACCCATAGCCTTATTATCAGTTAGAAACACTCCCAGTGGCAAACACAAATTGACACCTTATAAAATATTGTTTGGTACAGCTGCTAGGAAAGGATGTTACGTCCCACAACAGTAAGCATGGTCATTTGACTCAATGGGGGGAATTCAAATGTTTGAAGAGTCGGTTGTGTGTCCTGTCTATTAGATAGCAAAAGCAGACAACCAACTGCCTTTTCAAACAATTGAATTCCACCCAATATGTAATGCATATACAACAAGAAATAACCAAAATGCACCACAAAGTATTTGCTTCTATTCCAGATCCCAACAGCACTGGAGGATCTCATGAACTGCAACCTGGGGACTAGGTAGTTGTAAAGAAGCATGATAGGCAGTCCCTTGACACCAGATTTTAAGGTCCTTACCAAGTCCTGTTGACCACAGCGACCTCTGTGAAACTGGCTGGCAAGGATACCTGGATTCACGCTTCCCATTGCAAGAAAGAGACAAGGGAATTATTACCCTGTAACCATCTGACATCATGCAAAAATACAATCTCCTAGGCCCCAGGCCCAACAGGGGCCTATGGGCATGCATAATGTGTTCTGCTACATTTGTTGTTATCACTTTGATTCTGATTTGGTCACTAATACTTAACCAACAACCCAAATTAAACTCCCATAATAACTACACTACTAACGGCAATGACTTAATCAATTTGAATGTAACTCAGTCAGTAAATATTATAAGACATAAAAGTATTGATGAGAAATGTACAGCACTGACAGGAGTGGCACAGTGCATGTGTGAACACTGGGGGTCATTACGAGTTGTTCGCTCGTTATTTTTTTTGCTATGGAGCGATTAGTCGCAAACTGCGCATGCGCAATGTTCGCAGTGCGCCTGCGCCAAGTATATTTGCACAAAAGTTTGGTATTTTACTCACGGCCTAACAAGGTTTTTTCATCGTTCTGCTGATCTTAGTATGATTGACAGGAAGTAAGTGTTTCTGGGCGGAAACTGACCGTTTTCTGGGAGTGTGCGGAAAAACGCAGGCGTGTCAGGGAAAAACGCGGGAGTGTCTGGAGAAACGGGGGGAGTGGCTGGGCGAACGCTGGGTGTGTGTGTGACGTCAAACCAGGAACGAAAAGGACTGAACTGATCGCAGTGTAGGAGTAAGTCTCGAGCTACTCAGAAACTGCTAAGAAATTTCTATTCGCCATTCTGCTAATCTTTCGTTCGCAATTCTGCAAAGCTAAGATTCACTTCGAGAGGGCGGCGGCTTAGCGTGTGCAATGCTGCTAAAAGCAGCTAACGAGCGAACAACTCGGAATGAGGGCCACTGTTCCAACTCCAGTGAGAGACTTGTGCTAGGATGTGTGAGCATCCCACACAAAGATAGCCCAATTCTCTATTGCTACTGCATAATTAGATAGGAACAGACCAGGGGCAAATATAACAAATAGTTAGATATGTACCAAGGAGCCCCATAGTTCTGTCACCTTTTCTAGGGTAGCTGTTCCACTATAGTTAACAGAAGTCAAGGAACTTTGGTCATTGAACCGGCAAAGAAACAACAGCATATGGAATAAAATGGGATGGAGAAAAACTACAGGAAGTACAAAGGTCACCGGCACTAGGTAAAGTCTGCATGACGTACGGTGTAACAATGCTACAGTATGGTACTCCCTGACTACCCTTTTTCCACACTTATTAAACACCTCCACCAAAATTGACAATTGTAATGAAGCTTGCTGACATTATTGTACAAAGGGGTACCTTAGTACTTTTACAAATCTGCCCCAGCAATACCTAGAACAAAATTACATTAAAATGTTAGTTTACCTATCTCCTGCCTTCCCAAAATGACTGAATCCATATATATCATGACTCAAAACATTTATACATGAATGACCATTATTTCCCCAAGGGAATGTTAACATTATGGGGAGTATGGGCATATAAGTGGCTACCATATGGAGCCACCGGAAGTTGTACACTGATGTAGTTAATACCAGATACTCATTTTGTACCACATGAAATGAAAATGTTGATTATGTGCAATATGCTCCCCCTGTATCACACACATAAGAGGGAGGTGGCGCCATCTGTCCCTAAGACCTTAATGCCACAATGGAGATGTGACACTAAGTATGGTAGCAACCTAATAAGAGGAGATAATAACTACCACTTCATTAGTGACTTCGGAAATCTGTTGTATAATATTACTACATAGCAGGGACATGCAGTCAGGGGAGGCAGTGCCTCCCCTGTCATTAGTGGTTGAAATAATACAAAGGAGGTACTTATGACACAGATTCTGTGTCATAAGTATCTGCTTTGTATTATAATAACCAATTCTACATTAAAAAAAGGTATGGGAGGCACTGATAGCGGTGCCTCCCGTTGATAATAGGAAAACTGCTGGAGCAGGGGGCGGGCAGGGGCAGGGCCAAGCCATGGGCATTAAAAGACCATTGGAAATAGCATGAGTAGCGGCACTTGTATAAGTGCCTCGGTGACAGGGTTGTGCTTTCACTGCACATGAAAGCATGCCCCTGTCAATCATGCAGAAGTGAATGGACAGCGAATCTGTCACTGGATACAGCTGTCCAGTGATGGATCCTTTGTCATCACTTGTTAGACAGCGGAATGTGCTGCGTTAGCGGCGGTGGCGGGACCCGGTTGGCAAGATGGCAGGCCTGGATCCAGCCCTGCCTGTCATTTTTGCAGTTCGGCAGCGGATCGGAGCATAGTGGTTCCAATTACCAAAATGGCAATTAGCGTCATTTTTTAAATCATGGCTCGCAGCGTCATTGCTCCGCCCCTCGGGGCTGGCTTATAGAAGCCAGCGCGAGGCAGCGGCTGTCAGTCCATCGGCGGAGTGGGAGCACATAAGAGCTCCTGAAGACAGAAGACACCTGGAAGTCCTGGGAGGTGGCGGCCATACAAAAGAGTTGCCCAAAGGCCGCTGCCCCCAGGTGAAGACAGTAGACACCGGGAAGTCCTGGGAAGCGGCGGCCATGCAAAAGAGCTGCCCAAAGGCCGTCGCCCACCCACGTGAAGATGCTGCAAAATAAACTTTTTTAAATAAATTGTGTTGTGCATTTATTTTATAATTTTCTTTACAGGCGGACTACAGGTGCCAGCGGGCCCTTAATGTTCGGGCATGCTGGCACTTGTGGTTCTCCAAGTGCTGACATGCTTGGGCAGACTTGGTGGGACCTGTAGGCCGCCTGTAAAGAACAATAATACTATGTCATGAACCCCCGCAACCACCGCCACCAGGGGTGCGGGGCATAGCACTGGGCTTTCAGCCCAGTGCTGTTTGTTGCTCAGGAGTGTCCCCCCTGCTATGGCATTACTCCCCCTGGCTGGTTCAGCCAGGTGCTGGTTTTATTTAGGTATGGGGAACCCCAATCGTTTTTTTTTTTTTTTCTCCATGTTGGGTGTGAATCATCCAGAGCCTCACCAGGCACTTACCCCACCGCACGTTACTGCTACATAGTAACATAGTTAATGAGGTTGAAAAAAGACAAAATGTCCATCGAGTTCAACCTGTATTATAAAATGTACTTCATTTAAATGCTGTACCCTTGGATATTTCCTTCAGATAGGAATTTATCTAATCCATTTTTAAACATGTTGACTGAGTCCACCATTACTACCTTCTCTGGCAGAGAAATCCAAATCCTTACTGCCCTTACTATGAAGAACCCTTTCCTTTGTTGTGTATGAAATTTTCTCTCTTCACTTTAGCGGGTGTCCACATGTCCTGTGTAGTATTTTTTCGATAAACAAATCACCTGATAGATCCTTGTATTGTCCCTTTATGTATTTGTAAATATTAATAATGAACCCTCTCAGCTGCCTCTTTTCCAGTGTAAACGTATCTAACCTTTTAAGTTTTTCCTCAAAATCCAGTGCCTCTAACCCCTTAATCAGTTTGGTGGCTCGCCTCTGAACGCTTTTGAGTTCCAAGATATCTTTTTTTATAGTGTGGTGCCCAGAACTGAACACAATATTCCAGGTGTGGCTGTACCAATGATTTGCGATCGCTTGTGCAGCCCTGCTATGCAAAAAAGGTTTTGCGTAAAACAAGACCAGGGTAAGACTTACTTACCCTGTGTGATGAATCCAGTGTTGCAGGTCCGGGAATTGACGTCAAACATCTGCCCTCCAAACGCCTCGACACACCTGCGTTCGGATTTTTCACGCCAAGAAAATGATGAGTTGACACCCTGGAACGCCTTCCTCCTGTCAATCTTCTTGCGGTCGCCGCTACGACCGCTTTCTTCGCTATCAGTTGTGTGTCCTGTCTATTAGATAGCAAAAGCAGACACCCAACTGCCTTTTCAAACAATTGAATTCCACCCAATATGTAATCAGGGCCGGCGCCACCATTAGGCAGCTTTAGGCAGCTGCCTATGGGCGGCGGCCACTGGAGGGCGGCACTACACACTGGCAATGAGTGGCTGCTGTCTTATACAGTGACTCTAGCCTCAGCTCAGTCAGCCAAGCTCCACCTTTTTTTAAAAAGACGAGGAGCAGTCATGGATGTCATCGCCGCCAAGCTGCCACTGGGTCTGTGAAATGCGAGTGAAAAAGTCAGGTGAAAGCATTGCGAACACTGACTCTATCCTCTTTCTGCCATCCTGCCGCGGCCGCCCACCTCCGCGATAGCACTTGGCTGTCTCGGCATATTGCCGCCCCGCGCTTTGACTGCATCTGCTCCCGAATGTGCATCACCCCACGATTGGGCTCCTGGCCTCCCATATATAACCCCTCCTGCCCTCCGTTATTGTGCTCCCGCACGGCGCATCAATATGTCACCCCCCCCCCCCCCCCGCGATTGAGCTCCCGGTCTCCTGCATGCCGCTTCTAGTCACACGCATCTTGAAAATCCGCTCTCTTCTCTCTCTCCCCCCCGTGACTCTGCTCCCGCTGCCTGTTAGGCTGTTACCCGCACCCGCAATATCTTGTAACTCTCCACTCCCCCCCCCCCCGCAACTCTGCTCCCCCCGCTGCTTGTTACCCGCAACCACTGGGCTCCTAATCTTGAAAACCACACTCATCTCTCCCCCCCCCCCCACCCACCCCGATCTTGAAAACCACACTCATCTCTCCCCCCCCCCCACCCCGCGACTCTGCTCCTGCTTACCTGCACCCACTGGCTCCTTCATCTCATAACCCGCACCGCACCGCACCGACCGCCCCCCCGCTACTCTGCTCCCCCCGCTGCTTGTTACCCGCACCCACTGGGCTCCTAATCTTGTAAGCCACACTCATCTCTCCCCCCCCCCCCCCCCACCCCACCCCGCGACTCTGCTCCTGCTTACCTGCACCCACTGGCTCCTTCATCTCATAACCCGCACTCCCCCCATCCCGCGACTCTGCTCCCGCTGCCTGTTGCGCTGTAGTAAGTTTAGCAGCCTGCAGCTCCATGTCTTCAGGGAAGAAGGGACAGAGGAAAGTGTGCAGTCTCTCTCTGTCCTGTGCATGGGTCATTACAGCCTGTCTTTCCCATCAACAAAGCAAGAGACAGGCTGTATTATTTTTTTGTTCTCCAGTCACCAATTCAATTTGAATATTAGGCTCTGGTTTTATATATATATATATAATATATAATTATATATACACATACATACATACATATACACACACACACACACATATATACAGTGCTCGAAGTGGTCCGGTATACTCCGGTATGGCATACCGGCACTTCTTCGAGCACTGAGGGCGGTATGTACTAGGCGACGCTACTTTTACAAATCTGCCGTGGAGCGGCCATGCTGGGAGTTCGGGGGGGGGGGGGGGATGATCCAGTTACCCAGCTGCCCAGCTGTGGCACAATGTACGTCCCGTGTACTCGGGGTGGCGGGGGCGATCTGACTGTACCAGAGCTGGGCGCCTGTATCTGGGTGCAGAGTGAAGCCGTGCTTGTAATACGCCGGACACTGCCCAGCTACCTCTACACTGCTGCCCCTGCCTGGGTGAGAGTAGCATAAGGGCTCCTGGCAGGGTGCTGCTGATTTTATGTAGTGTGTGTCATTTACTGTGCATCTTTCTGTGTCATATTTTATAGTGTGTGTGTCACTGCATAGGTTACTTTGTGTGGGTGTCACTGTATAGGCTACTGTATAGGTTACTGTGTGTGTCACTGCATAGGTTACTGTGTGTGTGTCACTATAGGCTACTGTATAGGTTACTGTGTGTGTCACTGCATAGGTTACTGTGTGTGTGTCACTATAGGCTACTGTATAGGTTACTGTGTGTGTCACTGCATAGGTTACGGTGTGTGTCACTATAGGCTACTGTATAGGTTACTGTGTGTGTCACTGCATAGGTTACGGTGTGTGTCACTATAGGCTACTGTATAGGTTACTGTGTGTGTCACTGTATAGGTTACTCTGTGTGCTATAATGTGAATTTTGGCTCATACCATGTGCTATAATGTGAATTTCGGCTCATTCTGTGTGCTATAATGTGAATTTTGGCTCATACCGTGTGCTATAATGTGAATTTCGGCACATACCCTGTGCTATAATGTGAATTTCGGCTCATACCGTGTGCTATAATATGAATTTCGGCTCATTCAGTGTGCTATAATATGAATTTCGGCTCATTCAGTGTGCTATAATGTGAAAGGGTCACCAGTACTAGATAGTATAATGGGTCCTACTATTGTGGTACATAATGTGTATAAGGGGTATATGGTGTGGTAAACTACACTGAAGGACACGCCCCATTTTGAGTGGCCACGTCCCCTTTCTGGAGCACACGCGCGCTAAATTACAACCTTCACTTTTCCATACCCCCACTTCAAAATTTCCACTTTGACCACTGTGTGTATATGAGTATACATACTGTGTAGACAGACAGACAGACAGACAGACAGACAGACAGACAGATAGATAGATAGATAGATAGATAGATAGGTATTACGTGTGTCTAGTTTTTTATATATATATATATACTCATCTACACTGTAGCTGGGAGCAGGGCCGGATTATAAGAAGGGCAACAGGGGTGGTAGCGGTGGGGGAGGGGGGGTTATGGCTGAAGTTTTGCCTAGGGTGCCAAAAAACCTTGCACCGGCCCTGTATGTAATGCATATACAACAAGAAATAACCAAAATGCACCACAAAGTATTTGCTTCTATTCCAGATCCCAACAGCACGGAAGGATCTCATGAACTGCAACCTGGGGACTAGGTAGTTGTAAAGATGCATGATAGGCAGTCCCTTGACACCAGATTTTAAGGTCCTTACCAAGTCCTGTTGACCACAGCGACCTCTGTGAAACTGGCTGGCAAGGATACCTGGATTCACGCTTCCCATTGCAAGAAAGAGACAAGGGAATTATTACCCTGTAACCATCTGACATCATGCAAAAATACAATCTCCTAGGCCCCAAGCCCAACAGGGGCCTATGGGCTTGCATAATGTGTTCTGCTACATTTGTTGTTATCACTTTGATTCTGATTTGGTCACTAATACTTAACCAACAACCCAAATTAAACTCCCATAATAACTACACTACTAACGGCAATGACTTAATCAATTTGAATGTAACTCAGTCAGCAAATATTATAAGACATAAAAGTATTGATGAGAAATGTACAGCACTGACAGGAGTGGCACAGTGCATGTGTAAACACTGGGGGTCATTACGAGTTGTTCGCTCTTTATTTTTTTTTGCTACGAAGCGATTAGTCGCAAACTGCGCATGCGCAATGTTCGCAGTGCGCCTGCGCCAAGTAAATTTGCACAAAAGTTTGGTATTTTACTCACGGCCTAACAAGGTTTTTTCATCGTTCTGCTGATCTTAGTGTGATTGGCTCGGAATGAGGGCCACTGTTCCAACTCCAGTGAGAGACTTGTGCTAGGATGTGTGAACATCCCACACAAAGAGAGCCCAATTCTCTATTGCTACTGCATAATTAGATAGGAACAGACCAGGAGCAAATATAAAAAATTGTTAGATATGTACCAAGGAGCCCCATAGTTCTGCACCTTTTCTAGGGTAGCTGTTCCACTATAGTTAGCAGAAGTCAAGGAACTTTGGTCATTGAACCGGCAAAGAAACAACAGCATATGGAATAAAATGGGATGGAGAAAAACTACAGGAAGTACAGAGGTCACCGGCACTAGGTAAAGTCTGGGTGACGTATGGTGTAACAATGCTACAGTATGGTACTCCCTGACTACCCTTTTTCCACACTTATTAAACACCTCCACAAAATTGACATTTGTAATGAAACTTGCTGACATTATTGTACAAAGGGGTACCTTAGTACTTTTACAAATCTGCCCCAGCAATACCTAGAACAGAATTACATTGCAAATGTTAGTTTACCTATCTCCTGCCTTCCCAAAATGGCTGAATCCATATATATCATGACTCAAAACATTTATAAATGGATGACCATTATTTCCCCAAGGGAATGTTAACATTATGTGGAGTATGGGCATATAAGTGGCTACCATATGGAGCCACCGGAAGTTGTACACTGATGTAGTTAATACCAGATACTCATTTTGTACCACATGAAATTAAAATGTTGATTATGTGCAATATGCTCCCCCTGTATCACACACATAAGAGGGAGGTGGCGCCATCTGTCCCTAAGACCTTAATGCCACAATGGAGATGTGACACTAAGTATGGTAGCAACCTAATAAGAGGAGATAATAACTACCACTTCATTAGTGACTTCGGAAATCTGTTGTATAATATTACTACATAGCAGGGACATGCAGTCAGGGGAGGCAGTGCCTCCCCTGTCATTAGTGGTTGAAATAATACAAAGGAGGTACTTATGACACAGATTCTGTGTCATAAGTATCTGCTTTGTATTATAATAACCAATTCTACATTAAAAAAAGGTATGGGAGGCACTGATAGCGGTGCCTCCCGTTGATAACAGGAAAACTGCTGGAGCAAGGGGCGGGCAGGGGCAGGGCCAAACCATGGGCATTAAAAGAACATTGGAAATAGCATGAGTAGCGGCACTTGTATAAGTGCCTCGGTGACAGGGTTGTGCTTTCACTGCACATGAAAGCATGCCTCTGTCAATCATGCAGAAGTGAATGGACAGCGAATCTGTCACTGGATACAGCTGTCCAGTGATGGATCCTTTGTCATCACTTGTTAGGCAGCGGAATGTGCTGCGTTAGCGGCGGTGGCGGGACCCGGTTGGCAAGATGGCAGGCCTGGATCCAAGAGGATCCAGTCCCTGCCTGTCATTTTTGCAGTTCGGCAGCGGATTGGAGCATAGTGGTTCCAATTACCAATATGGCAATTAGCATCATTTTTTAAATCATGGCTCGCAGCGTCATTGCTCCGCCCCTCAGGGCTGGCTTATAAAAGCCAGCGCGAGGCAGCGGCTGTCAGTCCACCGGCGGAGTGGGAGCACATAAGAGCTCCTGAAGACAGAAGACAACTGGAAGTCCTGGGAGGCGGCGGCCATACAAAAGAGTTGCCCAAAGGCAGCTGCCCCCAGGTGAACACAGTAGACACCGGGAAGTCCTGGGAAGCGGCGACCATACAAAAGAGCTGCCCAAAGGCCGTCGCCCACCCACGTGAAGATGCTGCAAAATAAACTTTTTTAAATAAATTGTGTAGTGCATTTATTTTATAATTTTCTTTACAGGCGGACTACAGGTGCCAGCGGGCCCTTAATGTTCGGGCATGCTGGCACTTGTGGTTCTCCAAGTGCTGACATGCTTGGGCAGACTTGGTGGGACCTGTAGGCCGCCTGTAAAGAGCAATAATACTATGTCATGAACCCCCGCCCCCACCGCCACCAGGGGTGCGGGGCATAGCACTGGGCTTTCAGCCCAGTGCTGGTTGTTGTTCAGGAGTGTCCCCCCTGCTATGGCATTACTCCCCCTGGCTGGTTCACCCAGGTGATGGTTTTATTTAGGTATGGGGAACCCCAATCGTTTTTTTTTTTCTCTCCATGTTGCGTGTGAATCATCCAGAGCCTCACCAGGCACTTACCCCACCGCACGTTACTGCTACATAGTAACATAGGTGGTCATTCCGAGTTGTTCGCTCGCAAGCTGCTTTTAGCAGCTTTGCACACGCTAAGCCGCCGCCTACTGGGAGTGAATCTTAGCTTATCAAAATTGCGAACGAAAGATTAGCAGAATTGCGAATAGACACTTCTTAGCAGTTTCTGAGTAGCTCGAGACTTACTCCTACACTGCGATCAGTTCAGTCAGTTTCGTTCCTGGTTTGACGTCACAAACACACCCAGCGTTCGCCCAGACACTCCTCCGTTTCTCCAGCCACTCCCGCTTTTTCCCAGAAACGGTAGCGTTTTTTCACACACACCCATAAAACGGCCAGTTTCCGCCCAGAAACACCCACTTCCTGTCAATCACATTACGATCACCAGAACGAAGAAAAAACCTCGTAATGCCATGAGTAAAAAACCTAACTGCATAGCAAATTTACTTGGTGCAGTCGCACTGCGGACATTGCGCATCCGCATTAGCGACTAATCGCTCCGTTGCGAGAAAAAAATAACGAGCGAACAACTCGGAATGACCCCCATAGTTAATGAGGTTGAAAAAAGACAAAATGTCCATTGAGTTTAACCTGTATTATAAAATGTACTTCATTTAAATGCTGTACCCTTGGATATTTCCTTCAGATAGGAATTTATCTAATCCATTTTTAAACATGTTGACTGAGTCCACCATTACTACCTTCTCTGGCAGAGAAACCCAAATCCTTACTGCCCTTACTGTGAAGAACCCTTTCCTTTGTTGTGTATGAAATTTTCTCTTTTCTCCTCAGAGAGTGTCCACATGTCCTGTGTAGTATTTTTTCGATAAACAAATCGCCTGATAAATCCTTGTATTGTCCCTTTATGTATTTGTAAATATTAATAATGAACCCTCTTAGCCGCCTCTTTTCCAGTGTAAACGTATCTAACCTTTTAAGTTTTTCCTCAAAATCCAGTGCCTCTAACCCCTTAATCAGTTTGGTGGCTCGCCTCTGAACGCTTTTGAGTTCCAAGATATCTTTTTTTATAGTGTGGTGCCCAGAACTGAACACAATATTCCAGGTGTGGCTGTACCAATGATTTGCGATCGCTTGTGCAGCCCTGCTATGCAAAAAAGGTTTTGTGTAAAACAAGACCAGGGTAAGACTTACTTACCCTGTGTGATGAATCCAGTGTTGCAGGTCCGGGAATTGACGTCAGACATTCGCCCTCCAAACGCCTCGACACACCTGCGTTCGGATTTTTCACGCCAAGAAAATGATGAGTTGACACCCTGGAACGCCTTCCTCCTGTCAATCTTCTTGCGGTCGCCGCTACGACCGCTTTCTTCGCTAGCGGCGTCACTACGCGGTGACGCCGGTCACCGGGCAACGACGCGCCTGCGCAATTCTGACCCGACGAAGCGCAGCATGCGATTGGGTCAGAATGACCCCCTTAGGGGGACTTCCGGGGGCGGAGCATCGTGTATGGCCGCTTCTTATCCCAGCTCCTGCAGGTCAAGGAGAATCTACCTCCATCCAGCCTCTAAATCTGCTTTAAAGTGACGCTATCTTGTCTCTATATATTCTTAGAGGCTTGGGGTAGCAGACAAACTTTGAACGGAGCTTTCTTACACCCCGGAATCCAGCCGTTACAGTGGCGTTGATGACCGCCGAACAATTTGGCGCGACTACCAGGCTTAGCTTCTCTTGCAAGCCTGAGCAACTTTAGACTTATTTAATGTCTCTCCTGACCCGCCCTAACCCTCCCTAAAACCCTTTTTTTGTGACCCGCTGTCTATCGGAGCGGCTGGGCTCCGGCGTTTGCAGTCGGGTGGAGTTTGGCGTTACACGTGGAGACCTTGCTGGGGAACTACAGAGGAGCCGCGGGAGACCGCCGAACGCTTCAGCTTACCTTTCTGTAGCCTGCTGGGACATCGTCTTTGACCCGGTCGTCACCATCTGTTGAGCCAGTGCGGTTTACTCTCCGTCTGGATTGTAATCTTCTGCAGCTGCACCCTTGCTGACGGGGGTGGAGGAGCGAAGCAGACCCTGGAGAACGGTGGCAGGAAGGCGGCTGGACAGGTATTGCTGGAGCCTAGCCTGCTAGCAGAGTGCAGCTCTGAGACCTATTTGCCCCTTCTGACTTTTCTGCCCATCAGCAGAGCCTCTTGGCCGCACCTTGACTGGTGCCTCCCCGTTAATACCAGTGCTGGGGCTTGGGGATACATACACTACTACTTTGCTGGATTTCCTGTCGGTGGTTCCCGGAGGTGGCCTTTCTGCTTGAAACGGCTGCAAATCGTTGGTAGAGCTGAATGAAGTGTCTGCTCCTTGGCTGCACCTGTTGAATCTGCAGCTGTCCCCTGTGTGCAATTTGGCAACTCATTTCAGCGGAGAGTTCACGTCACCCTATAACCCGGTATCTAAAGCTGTCTGAACCGAACTGCTATCTGCTTATACAGATTTCTATTAGAGTCAAAAACTGAGATAACTGAGACCGGATATACAGTACTGACTGAATTCATCACTTGTCTTTCTATTAGCAATAGTAGATAACTTAACACACTGTTAGATATTCTGAAGAGGATAATTTACCAGTATATTGTATTACCAGAAGTCACCTCTTGTGCTTATTCAGTCACTCTTGGAACGTTTCATATCTGCTACCTACTTACTATTCGTGCTTATTACAGAAAAAAATTTACCGTTGCAAAGTTATTCATGTCTTTATTGAGACACTGATTGAATTTGCTACCTTGATTATATTAGCAGTAGTTGATAATTTCACATGCGGTTGAACATTGTATAAAATACAGCTTGCTATATTCACCTTTAACTCATAATAAACAACTGCCATGTCTTTGTTAGATAGAAAGCTAGTTAGCATCTGGATGTCTTTACAAATCGCATTGTCACGCCTTGATTCGTTTACTTCTCCAGTTGCTAGTTTCCAATACAGCCTCACTGATTGCACTAGCGTACCATTTACAATGTTGCCTACAACTCAAACTTCTCAGGTCATTGCTTCTCCGCCCACCGTTTTGGCTAACTCGACTACTACTGATATTGGTCTCAAAGTTTCCTCTTTTGATCTACCTGAGAGGTATGGGGAATTTCATTTGTCCAAACCATCTTATTTTGGCCATATGCCTGTGCTTAATGAAGTACCTTTGACCGCCTTGATTACGCACAAGGGTTGGGTATCTGCACACTCACTGTATGTTTTCAATAGTGTGGGTGTATGTGAGTCATCACCATACAATCACAGTATAGATCCCCTTTCAAAATTATCTTGAATAATATTCAGTAACGTAAGGGGGTGCTGTCAATTACAGTGTATATGTACTAGGGTTGGGGGGAAAAAGAATGAGAAGAAACTGTATAGTTGACGCACTAGAAAGAATTAATTAGTCATAAAAAATAACCTTTATTAAATTATTATTAAGAATATGAATGGAATTTCATAAACCCAATTTGCAGTGAAACATAAGAGTTAAAATCAGAAACGAACTAACATATATGTGAACCTACAAGATAGGAATTGGTGAATAAAGAGATTAAAAAGGCGTGTCCTGCGTGTATTTCATATATATCCACTATAAAATTATTATATTCAGGGAATCACCAATATTTAATCCCTTATAGGTGTGATTCTGTTTTAATGTGATGGCTGTTACAACATTTATTAACAGTAAACACTCTCCCGGTGAGTGATTCCAGGGAGTCAGTATCTTGTGTGTATCGTCATTCACTCCACAAGAGTAATCCCTAGGAATTTCTCCCAAATATAGGGACTGTGAGTGTCAGAGGATATAAATATGATAGAGAGTTATTTAGATAGTGTATGAGCCTCACTTCTGGCAAAAAGGCATTAGTATGTGATATACTGTTAAATTGGGGTCAACTCAAAAAGTAGGTGTCAAGATCTATAATATAATGCACAGCATGAGGATATATGTACTATCCCACATTAATTATAACACACATGTTTATCTGGGTATATATATGGGGGGAATTCTTCATACGGGGGATACGTGGGGACTGCCATATCCCCCGTATGAAGAATTCCCCCCATATATATACCCAGATAAACATGTGTGTTATAATTAATGTGGGATAGTACATATATCCTCATGCTGTGCATTATATTATAGATCTTGACACCTACTTTTTGAGTTGACCCCAATTTAACAGTATATCACATACTAATGCCTTTTTGCCAGAAGTGAGGCTCATACACTATCTAAATAACTCTCTATCATATTTATATCCTCTGACACTCAGTCCCTATATTTGGGAGAAATTCCTAGGGATTACTCTTGTGGAGTGAATGACGATACACACAAGATACTGACTCCCTGGAATCACTCACCGGGAGAGTGTTTACTGTTAATAAATGTTGTAACAGCCATCACATTAAAACAGAATCACACCTATAAGGGATTAAATATTGGTGATTCCCTGAATATAATAATTTTATAGTGGATATATATGAAATACACGCAGGACACGCCTTTTTAATCTCTTTATTCACCAATTCCTATCTTGTAGGTTCACATATATGTTAGTTCGTTTCTGATTTTAACTCTTATGTTTCACTGCAAATTGGGTTTATGAAATTCCATTCATATTCTTAATAATAATTTAATAAAGGTTATTTTTTATGACTAATTAATTCTTTCTAGTGCGTCAACTATACAGTTTCTTCTCATTCTTTTTCCCCCCAACCGCCTTGATTACACCTGGTCTTTGTCGTAAAGTTACCCTTATTGACATAACCAAGACAATTGGGGAATCTCATTTGCCAGCATTGACCAATGAAAGCCAATTTTTTTTACTCTCTCATTCTGATCATTTGCCCATACTTTTTGATACACAGAACCCATTAGGACTAGTTATGTGTCAGACAAGACTTGTGCTTGCTGATGTAAAGAACCTCATGGTAGTCATCATGTGGAACACAAACCCCCTAGACAGGGAGAAGGTTGATGCATAAATCGTCTCGCTTACTTATCGATATCCGGCTAGAAAAATTTTCTTTGGAAATGTTATTGATTTTCCTTAGACTGTTCCTATACACACAACTGAAGCCTTTCTCTTTAATGATTCAATGTATAAATATTTCTCTAGTTTCATACATAACTATTACATACCATGTGACACTTACTATCCAGTTCAGATACGTGTAGCTTTGTGTTATCCGGTTACCTATATGGTGTACTGTTCCTTATATACACAATAATTCCTTATTATTACTGAAATCATAGTGTTATCCTTTCATACTGGTTGGAAAAAGAGAAAATGGATGTCAAAATCTTTGCTTTGATATCGTAAGATAGACATTTGTGCTTGTGTATTTGATGATACCTAAAGACCGTGAAGATGGACATCATTATAGTTTTTCTCACCTCTCATCATTGTATGTCACAAAATAATTGTGTAACCTGACTTATATGTTGATGTTCTCTGTTTATTGTACTGTCACTTGCACTCGATTATGGCATGTCTATAATACCTTGTACTATCTTTTGCTTGACTTTAATAAAAACATTATTGAAAAAAAAAAGAATGACCCCCTTAGTCCCAAAGTGCATAACTTTAAATTTTTCTATATTGAACCTCATTCTCCATTTGTCTGCCCAAACCTCCAGTTTAGATAAGTCGTTCCGTAGAGACTCAATAACCTTGTCTGAATTAATTACTCTACACAGTTTAATATAGTCTGCGAGAATTGACACTGTTTTCCAGGCCCACTTCTATCATTAATAAATACGTTAAACAGCAGTGGCCCGAGTACTGAACCCTGCGGTATTCCACTAAGCACTGAGGCCCATTCAGAGAACATCCCATTTACCACCACTCGCAGTTCCCTGTTATACAGCCAATTACTCATCCATGCAAAACCAAAAAGACCACATCCACTGCTTTACCCTGATCAATATTATCACTCACTTTCTCGTAGAAGCTAATTAAGTTAGTTTGACATGACCTGTCCCTCACAAAACCATGCTGATTCATATTAATAACCTTGGTGGTATCCAAGTACTCTTGTATGCTATCCCTTATGATACCTTCCAGTATTTTCCCCATTATAGATGTCAAACTTACCGGTCTATAGTTACCGGGAAAAGTTTTAATTTCCTTTTTAAATATTGGGACTACCTCTGCTCTACGCCAGTCCTTCGGTATCATTCCTGATGTAACTGACTCAGAGAAAATCAAATGGGCCTTGACAGCTCTGAGTTAAGCTCTATAAGAACCCTGGGGTGAAGTCCATCCGACCCAGGAGATTTATTTATCTATGACAAAACCATCAAATATGTGGGAACAGTGCTAAAAACGATAGAGGAAACCAACACAGAATGATTCTTGATTATCTGACTGCCCAGTCAGGAGGGTAATGTGGTAATGCCAGAGGTGATAGTAAAAGCATTGATGACGAGTGGTTCACCGGATGGTTCTCTTGGCTAAATCCAGCCAACTGGTTTAAAAGTAGAGGTGGATAGTTTGCAGGGATCTTGCAATTGATACTCAAGGGTGTATTGTTACTAGTAGTTATTTACGTTGTCATAAAAGTAATAATATGTCCGATTAAGAAAATACTTACAATGAAATGTTGTTCTTTTAAGGATAAAGAGAAGTCTGGCCCTGAATCTTACTGCTCCGCTATACCAAACAAAGGCTTATTACTATGATTACTGTGAAAAATGCCATACAAGACAACCAAAGGGAATATTTTCATGTCCTGATTGTGACTAATCAGTATTGGTCTTTTAACATAAACTTACAAAATTCCTTTTGCTTTATTATGATTTATGTCTTATATACATTGTTTTTCATCATATACAGTATATATGATTTTTTATATAGTAATAGGGAAGGTTTGCCTAAATAAAAGTAATAAAAGGTAACCACAGTCTCCTTTAAAGTATTTAGTTCTTTAAGGTGCATCAAATGCACTCTAGCTGTAGGAACCAGAGAAAGGTAACATTGGTTTCTGTATAGAGGTATGAATGAATCACAGAATTCTATGCATTGGGACTCTTATAGTAGTAATATGGGACATAGTACCGTTTTGGGAATCAACGACAAGGTAAAGGAAGGAAATAGGATGTAAAATTGTACAATAGGATGTAAAATTGAACAAGAGGGGGGATTGACATAGTGGAAGACGCGTCTTAAGTAACATGACTCTATTTCATGTTCAATTGAATCAGCACAATTAACCCGCTTTAAACAATCTTGTGTTTAAAGCGGGTTCAATTCCAGTCAGGAATGTATCCATGAGACAAAAATTATTTTTAAATATCATGTTTTATTTTAACTAGTAAGTACTACATGAAATATTTTTACATTAGAGATAAGGTTGTGAAAGAATGTTCACCAATTATTTTTGTAGTTGTTCACTGTCAAATATATA
This sequence comes from Pseudophryne corroboree, assembly GCF_028390025.1. Classification (NCBI taxonomy): domain Eukaryota; kingdom Metazoa; phylum Chordata; class Amphibia; order Anura; family Myobatrachidae; genus Pseudophryne; species Pseudophryne corroboree. The sequence continues at coordinate 36,687,354 of NC_086445.1, read as the reverse complement.
TCTTAATTCAAGGTCAATTAATATCTTCTGTAGACTATATATAATGACTCCCTGTCAATTAGCATGAGTTATGCTTTTTAGAAAAAAATTATTTATTCCGCTAATTAAAGAATTTATCCAATATTAATAAGTTAGCCAATACTGCCCTCTACTGCTGTGATTTTTCTAATGTATAGGACTCTCCACCGCTCTACAAAACTTCAAAACGGGCTCTTAAGACCCACTTCTTTACCAAACCCACCCGAATCTCATCCTAACCCTCTGTTCCACGCTCTCTATGTACCCCATCTGCGTCACCCCTGTCTGTCTACCCCTCCCCTTAGAATGTAAGCTCTCACGAGCAGGGCCCTCTTCCCTCATGTGCTTATCCTTTTCTTACTTTAATAATCCTCAACTGCCCAAATCCCGCAGTTTTTTGGCCACCGTGGAACTTATCTCTATGTCGTTTACTGATGTAGTTATGCTTAGTTACCCTGTACTTGTCCTATATTGTCTTCAACTGTAAGTCACTGTTTTCCTGTTTTGGTTATGTGCATATGTACTGTGTAATTGGGCGCTGCGGAACCCTTGTGGTGCCATATAAATAAACGATAATAATAATAATGTAATGTTTGGAACTTGTTGGCGCATGAGCAATTTTAAATCAGATAAGAAACAAGAACATATATAACCCTTTGCACACAATTAGAGAGGCCAATCCCGGGCCGTTTTTTCAATCCCGGGATTCGGGATTGAAAAACGCTCAATCCCGGGATTGCAGTAGGGATCAGTGAAAAAGGGTGTAGGGAGCAGCGCTGGAGGGTAGGGAGCGGTGCGGGAGGGTGTAGGTAGCGGCGCGGAAGGGAGGGAGGGTGTAGGTAGCGGTGCAGGAGGGTGTAGGTAGCTGGGCGGGAGAATGTAGGTAGCGGTGCGGGAGGGTGTAGGTAGCTGGGCGGTTGCATGTAGGTAGCGGTGCGGGAGGATGTAGGTAGCTGGGCAGGAGGATGTAGGTAGCGGTGCGGGTGGGTGTAGGTAGCAGGGAGGGTTGGCGTAGGTAGCGGAGCGGGAGGGAGCCTGTTAGCACTGCACGGAGAGAAGGTGGGTGAAAGTAATACTACTTACTATTAGGCGGGCGGCAGCCATAGATAAACGCTGAACGCGGCGGCATTTCAAATGAAGCGCCGGCCGCCAGCCAACCAGAGCTGGCGGACCGGCAGCCAATCAGGGAAGCGGCCGCAGCAGTGGCTCCTGATTGGCTGCCACTGCTACGGCAGCTTCCCCGATTGGCTGCCGGTCCGCCAGCGCTGATTGGCTGGCGGCCGACGCTACATTTGAAGTGCCGCCGCGTTCAGTGTTTCTCTATGGCTGCCGCCCGCCTAATAATACGTAGTATTACTTACACACCGACCCTCCCGCGCATGCGCACTATAATCCCGGCATTTTTGGGCCCAAATCCCGGGATCCCGCCGATCCCGAACCCGGGATTGGCCTCCCTACACACAATAAAGCACACCAGAGTGAATGTGAAAACACACAAAGCTTGTTGTGTTGAATTCACCCTCTGTGGCCACATTTCTATGCTGAGCTGAATGACTAACATTGCTTTCTATACTTTGGTGAAATAAAGGGTGACTTACACACCTATCAACTCCACACTCACTGCCACCCGGTGTACAAAGGATAGCCCCAGGCTTCAGCTCAGGCCTAGGGTATACTCATGCGGGGGGGGACCTTTATTAGGAGGGTCCCCACCTTCCGAGGAATCCCCAGTTTGGGCTAACTAGCTGGGGGTTAGTTACTGCTTTGGACCCCATGATGTGTGTCTCTCAGTTGTGGTATTATCCCCCCATTAGTTGAGCCCAGTGTGGAAACTAAGGGACCCATGCAAAAATAAGAATTTACTTACCGATAATTCTATTTCTCGTAGTCCGTAGTGGATGCTGGGAACTCCGTAAGGACCATGGGGGGATAGCGGCTCCGCAGGAGACTGGGCACAAAAGTAAAGCTTTAGGACTACCTGGTGTGCACTGGCTCCTCCCCCTATGACCCTCCTCCAAGCCTCAGTTAGGATACTGTGCCCGGACGAGCGTACACAATAAGGAAGGATTTTGAATCCCGGGTAAGACTCATACCAGCCACACCAATCACACTGTACAACTTGTGATCTGAACCCAGTTAACAGCATGATAACAGAGGAGCCTCTAGAAAAGATGGCTCACTACAGCAATAACCCGAATTTTTTGGTAACAATAACTATGTACAAGTATTGCAGACAATCCGCACTTGGGATGGGCGCCCAGCATCCACTACGGACTACGAGAAATAGAATTATCGGTAAGTAAATTCTTATTTTCTCTGACGTCCTAGTGGATGCTGGGAACTCCGTAAGGACCATGGGGATTATACCAAAGCTCCCAAACGGGCGGGAGAGTGCGGATGACTCTGCAGCACCGAATAAGAGAACTCCAGGTCCTCCTCAGCCAGGGTATCAAATTTGTAGAATTTAGCAAACGTATTTGCCCCTGACCAAATAGCTGCTCGGCAAAGTTGTAAAGCCGAGACCCCTCGGGCAGCCGCCCAAGATGAGCCCCCTTCCTTGTGGAATGGGCTTTTACAGATTTTGGCTGTGGCAGGCCTGCCACAGAATGTGCAAGCTGAATTGTATTACAAATCCAACGAGCAATAGTCTGCTTAGAAGCAGGAGCACCCAGCTTGTTGGGTGCATACAGGATAAACAGCGAGTCAGATTTTCTGACTCCAGCCGTCCTGGAAACATATATTTTCAGGGCCCTGACTATGTCCAACAACTTGGAGTCCTCCAAGTCACTAGTAGCCGCAGGTACCACAATAGGTTGGTCCAGATGAAACGCTGAAACCACCTTAGGGAGAAAATGAGGACGAGTCCTCAATTCCGCCTTGTCTGAATGGAAGATCAGATAAGGGCTTTTACAGGATAAAGCCGCCAATTCTGACACGCGCCTGGCCTAGGCCAGGGCCAACAGCATGACCACTTTCCATGTGAGATATTTTAACTCCACAGATTCAAGTGGTTCAAACCATTGTGACTTTAGGAACCCCAAAACTACCTTGAGATCCCAAGGTGCCACTGGAGGCACAAAAGGAGGCTGTATATGCAGTATCCCTTTTACAAACGTCTGAACTTCAGGAACTGAAGCTAGTTCTTTCTGGAAGAAAATCGACAGGGCCGAAATGTGAACCTTAATGGACCCCAATTTTAGGCCCATAGACACTCCTGTTTGCAGGAAATGCAGGAATCGACCTAGTTGAAATTCCCCCATCGGGGCCTTACTGGCCTCGCACCACGCAACATATTTTCGCCTAATGCGGTGATAATGCTTTGCGGTTACATCCTTCCTGGCTTTGATCAGGGTAGGGATGACTTCATCCGGAATGCCTTTTTCCTTCAGGATCCGGCGTTCAACCGCCCTGCCGTCAAACGCAGCCGTGGTAAGTCTTGGAATAGATAGGGTCCTTGATGGAGCAGGTCCCTTCTTAGAGGTAGAGGCTACGGGTCCTCCGTGAGCATCTCTTGAAGTTCCGGGTACCAAGTTCTTCTTGGCCAATCCGGAGCCACGAGTATAGTTCTTACTCCCCTCCGTCTTATAATTCTCAATACTTTTGGTAAGAGAGGAAGAGGAGGGAACCCATACACTGACTGGTACACCCACGGTGTTACCAGAGCGTCCACAGCTATTGCCTGAGGGTCCCTTGACCTGGCGCAATACCTGTCCAATTTTTTGTTTAGGCGGGACGCCATCATGTCCACCTTTGGTTTTTCCCAACGGTTTACAATCATGTGGAAGACTTCTGCTGAGGAAGTCTGTTTCCCAGTTGTCCACTCCCGGAATGAACACTGCTGACAATGCTATCACATGATTTTCCGCCCAGCGAAAAATCCTTGCAGCTTCTCTACGTGGGCGACTGCCGTGATGTTGTCCGACTGGATCAGCACCGGCTGACCTTGAAGCAGAGGTCTTGCTTGGCTTAGGGCATTGTAAATGGCCCTTAGCTCCAAGATATTTATGTGAAGTGATGTCTCCAGGCTTGACCACAAGCCCTGGAAATTTCTTCCCTGTGTGACTGCTCCCCAGCCTCGCAGGCTGGCATCCGTGGTCACCAGGACCCAGTCCTGAATGCCGAATCTGCGCCCTCTAGAAGATGAGCACTCTGCAACCACACAGGAGAGACACCCTTGTCTTTGGTGACAGGGTTATCCGCTGATGCATCTGAAGATGCGAACCGGACCACTTTTCCAGCAGGTCCCACTGGAAAGTTCTTGCGTGGAATCTGCCGAATGGAATTGCTTCGTAGGAAGCCACCATTTTTCCCAGGACCCTTGTGCACTGCTGCACTGACACTTGGCCTGGTTTTAGGAGGTTTCTGACTAGTTCGGATAACTCCCTGGCTTTCTCCTCCTGGAGAAACACCTTTTTCTGGACTGTGTCCAGGATCATCCTTAGGAATAGAAGACGTGTCGTCGGGATCAGCTGCGATTTTGGAATATTAAGAATCCAACCGTGCTGCCGCAACACTACTTGAGAAAGTGCTACCCCGACTACCAACCGTTCCCTGGATCTTGCCCTTATCCGGAGATCGTCCAAGTAAGGGATAATTAAAACTCCCTTCCTTCGAAGGAGTATCATCATTTCGGCCATTACTTTGGTAAAGACCCGGGGTGCCGTGGACAAACCAAACGGCAGCGTCTGAAACTGATAGTGACAGTTCTGTACCACAAACCTGAGGTACCCTTGGTGAGAAGGGTAAATTGGGACATGGAGATAAGCATCCTTGATGTCCAGAGACACCATATAATCCCCTTCTTCCAGGTTTGCCATCACCGCTCTGAGTGACTCCATCTTGAATTTGAACCTTTGTATGTAAGTGTTCAAGGATTTCAGATTTAAATTAGGTCTCACCGAGCCGTCCGGCTTCGGTACCACAAACAGCGTGGAATAATACCCCTTTCCCTGTTGTAGGAGGGGTACCTTGATTATCACCTGCTGGGAATACAGCTTGTGAATGGCTTCCCATACCGCCTCCCTGTCGGAGGGAGACGTCGGTAAAGCAGACTTTAGGAAAACGGCGAAGGGGAGACGTCTCGAATTCCAATTTATACCCCTGAGATACCACCTGAAGGATCCAGGGGTCCCCTGTGAGTGAGCCCACTGCACGCTGAAATTTTTGAGACGAGCCCCCACTGTGCCTGAGTCCGCTTGTAAAGCCCCAGCGTCATGCTGAGGACTTGGCAGAAAACGGGAGAGGGCTTCTGCTTATGGGGCCCAAAGGACTGCGCCTGATAATACGGTGTCTTCTTATGTTGAGAGGCTACCTGGGGTAAAAATGTGGATTTTCCAGCCGTTGCCGTGGCCACCAGGTCTGTTAGACCTACCCCAAATAACTCCTCCCTTTTATAAGGCGATACTTCCATATGCCTTTTTGGAACCAGCATCACCTGACCACTGTCTTGTCCATAACCCTCTTCTGGCAGAAATGGACAGCGCACTTACTCTTGATGCCAGTCGGCAAATATCCCTCTGTGCATCACGCATATATAGAAATGCATCTTTTAAATGCTCTATAGTCAGTAATATACTGTCCTTATCTAGGGTATCAATATTGTCAGTCAGGGAATCCGACCAAGCCACCCCAGCACTGTACATCCAGGCTGAGGCGATTGCTGGTCGCAGTATCACACCCGTGTGAGTGTATATACATTGTAGGATATTTTACTGCTTTCTGTCAGCAGGTTCCTTAAGGGCGGCCGTATCCGGGGACGGTAGTGCCACCTGTTTAGACAAGCGTGCGAGCGCTTTATTCACCCTAGGGGGTGTTTCCCAACGTGCCCTATCCTCTGGCGGGAAGGGGTATGATGCTAATAACTTTTAAGGAATTAACAGTTTTTATCGGGGGAAACCCACGCATCATCACACACTTCATTTAATTCCTCAGATGCAGGAAAAACTACAGGCAGTTTTTTCTCACCCAACATAATACCCTTTTTAGTGGTACTGGTATTATCAGAAATGTGTAAAAACATTTTCCATAGCCTCAATCATGTAACGTGTGGCCCTACTGGAAGTCACATTCGTCTCTTAATCGTCGACACTGGAGTCAGTATCCGTGTCGGCGTCTGTATCTGCCATCTGCGGTAACGGGCGTTTTAGAGCCCCTGATGGCTTTTGAGACACCTGGACAGGCACAGGCTGAGTCGCCGGCTGTCTCATGTCATCAATCTTTTGTAAAGAGCTGACTCACATAATTCCTTCCATAAGCTCATCCACTCAGATGTCGACTCCCTAGGGGGTGACATCTCTGTTACAGGCAATTGCTCTGCCTCCACCTCATTTTCCTCCTCATACATGTCGACACAACGTACCGACACACAGCACACACACAGGGAATGCTCTGATAGAGGACAGGACCCCACTAGCCCTTTGGGGAGACAGAGGGAGAGTATGCCAGCACACACCAGAGCGCTATATATATATATACAGGGATAACCTTATATAAGTGTTTTTCCCCTTATAGCTGCTGTATTGTTATACTGCGCCTAATTAGTGCCTCCCTCTCTTTTTTAACCCCTTTCTGTAGTGTAGTAACTGCAGGGGAGAGCCAGGGAGCTTCCCTCCAACGGAGCTGTGAGAGAAAATGGCGCCAGTGTGCTGAGGAGATAGGCTCCGCCCCCTTCTCGGCGGCCTTTTCTCCCGTTTTTCTGTGGAATCTGGCAGGGGTTAAAATTCATCCATATAGCCCTGGGGGCTATATGTGATGTATTTTCGCCAGCCAAGGTGTTTTTATTGCTGCTCAGGGCGCCCCCCCCCCAGCGCCCTGCACCCTCAGTGACCGAAGTGTGAAGTGTGCTGAGGAGCAATGGCGCACAGCTGCAGTGCTGTGCGCTACCTTGGTGAAGACAGGATGTCTTCTGCCGCCGATTTTCCGGACCTCTTCTTGCTTCTGGCTCTGTAAGGGGGCCGGCGGCGCGGCTCTAGGACCGAGCTCCGAGGCTGGGCCTGTGTTCGGTCCCTCTGGAGCTAATGGTGTCCAGTAGCCTAAGAAGCCCAATCCACTCTGCACGCAGGTGAGTTCGCTTCTTCTCCCCTTAGTCCCTCGATGCAGTGAGCCTGTTGCCAGCAGGTCTCACTGAAAATAAAAAACCTAAAACTAAACTTTCACTAAGAAGCTCAGGAGAGCCCCTAGTGTGCACCCTTCTCGGCCGGGCACAAAAATCTAACTGAGGCTTGGAGGAGGGTCATAGGGGGAGGAGCCAGTGCACACCAGGTAGTCCTAAAGCTTTACTTTTGTGCCCAGTCTCCTGCGGAGCCGCTATCCCCCCCATGGTCCTTACGGAGTTCCCAGCATCCACTAGGACGTCAGAGAAAAGATAAATAAAAAAATACTGTATTTTCACAACCAGAGAGCCCTGTGCTGGTTATACGGTTTTTTGTTGTTGTTTTTTTTTTTGGGGGGGGGGGGGGGGGGCTCTCACAATTTTTATTCTGGTTTCTTTAACACTCTCTTTACATTGTCACACACAGAAACAGTGTGATATGTGCAGGCTTCTGCAAAAACACGCAGCTGAGGAAGTCCTGATTTTTAGTTTGAGTTGCTCTATGTTTGCAAGTGTAATTCCTAGTAAATTTCTGCATTTTGTTCATCTGTACGGAAAATACTTGCGAGTTGGTTCAATGGTGTATTGACTTCTATTTGTGGTTTTGGTGTATTTTGCAGTTGAAATAATGTTTGTATGCCCGTGTTTTACTTTAGTGAAACTCCATGTTTGAAAAAGTGGCCAAACCCGCATGAGAATGCAAACTCAAACCAATATAATTGTTAGTAAATTTACCCCTAAGAGTTAAGGTAATTCAGAATCAGTCTGCACAGTCAGAACACATTAACCTTGTAGGAACACAAACAGGTTTATTATCACTAAGTACAGCATGTACATGATATACAAGGGGAGATATACTAAGTCTTAGAGAGAGAAAAAATGGAGAAAGATAACCAGCTCCTGTCATGTTGAATGCAGTGTTTGAAAAATGACAGGAGCTGATTGGTTGTTACAGATATGTCAACTGACATCTAGTCTCCCTGCATGTTAAACAACCCTTTTAGTCATGCCATGGCAGCGCTGAGCGTCTTTACGTCCCACTTGTTCATTAATATGCGTCTTATTAGCAAAACATAGTGAATAGGATGCACAAGCGGCTTTTGCTGATTACAATATGTGGCATGCCTACTGTATATTATGTGTGCGACCGCGGCTATATCTGCATAAGAAATGTTACATTAGTGTTATCCTAGAAAGCACTGTAACGTGGCATCTCATATGCGATATAGGTGAGATCACACACAGAATATAAGAATGTTGCATATCATTTTAATCAGCATAGTCTGCTTGTGCGTCTTATGTGAGCGGCCACACTAGTACGTACAGTTTCAGCAATAATTTTTTTTTTAAAAAAGCCCTAAGCTAACGGAGCTGTACAGGACCTGTCAGCTCACTCACGCCAGGCGTGTCTCGCTGTGTGGCGTATTGAGACAAGATGTATGAGGACACATCTATAGTTTATCTTTCTACACATTAACACTCTCCAAGGCTTAGTACATTTGACTTACAGTGAGTACTATTAGAGGGACATTAATGGGAAAATCACTAATATAACAATGCATGCTCCAAATGTCTCCTCCTGCTGTGTGATATCCTGACTGTAGAGTACGGTAACATTGCTGGTGATATTACAGGCCCCACACATCCATGCTGAGAAATAGCCTGTCCCTATATACTATCATTTATACCATAGAGAGGTGAGTGTGTGTAATGGGACAGACATCTCCACAGTGAGTGGATTACAGGAAACCTGTACAGCAGGCACCAGGACGGGCAGATGCCAGCCGCGGCTATGACAGGGCCACACCTCTCTGGCACGTCTACACATCAGGGTGCGATTACCTTGTAGTCAGGTGACTGATGTAATAATAGAGATGGAGGCATAGACAGAGCATACCTAGATATTAGTAATGCCTGATCCCACACTGTAAACTCGGATCAGTTATAACGCTAGGGCATGAATACAATGGCGGCTGAATAGATACAATGCTGGAAGGAGGATTGCCTTCACTTGTACCAGATGGGTTACATGCAGAGAAGGGGGTCTTTCAGTGCCAGGACACGTTACACGGTACCTCTGTGGCCAAACTCACTTTGGAGTAAAAGGGAAAACTGTTCATCAGTGCAGAATAATTTGGAAGCAGTACATAAAAACCATCAACATAATCAGGATACATGTTGAGTCATATGGAACAGAACAGCACAATGCATGCTATCTGATCAGGGAAACATACACAGTGATGGGTATATCTTATGTTTATCCTCTTTAGTATGTTCCTATGAAGCGTGTCTGGTCATGGGCCAAACCTCTACATGGGCAGTAATAGCAACAGTGACACCTGCAGGTTATAGAGGAAATGACACACACACAGGGAAAGCTGATCCCATGTTCCTGGAGATGCCTTATTGTATCACTAGGAATGAGGGACATCATTGCCACCTAGTGACTGATGAGCTACACTCTTCTGTTTACTGATTCAGACCACAAGATGGGTGTCCTGCCCCAGTGATGTCACCATTTCCTAGTGAGCCGATAGGCTGCATTGTCCTGGATATTGCTTCCACCCACAAAATGGCTGCCATCACTACGTGATGTCAGTGGACATTTTAAAGAAGGGAAGCACTGTAATGTAATAATATATTATTTTTTACTCTCCAGTTTAATTATATTGAATGTCCCACAACAGAATTAGTGCAAATGCTGTTGTGTGACATCACCCATTTTCTTTTTGCATAAATGTTCCAGTGTTGCCAATTAGCACTGAATTTATGTGTGTGTGCGTGTGTGTGGGGGGAAGGGCTGCTGCAAAATCTGATGGTGGGCGCAAGGGGGAGTAGATTACGGTTTTACAGGGATTAAATAATAGGGGGAGGGAATGGAACACGTACAGCAACATTCCCTGTGTTGGGAAGGAGCAGACTTTTCCGCTCCTTTGAAATAGTGGAAATCCGACTTCATCCTCTGATGTGTGCGCATATAACACAAACCAAGAATTCATTCAAGTGATGTTTTTACTGTATCCACTATGCACATTATTTAGATGGAACAATAACTGGCCACAGTGCCTCAAAAATGTGCAGGACTGAGGACCAAAAAATGTAGCCCTGAACCTTAAAATTCATTTGGTGGGAAAAGACGTCCACGTTTATATTTCCAGTTTGCAAACAAACCTGGTTATGTATGCGATGGGCAGTTTATTCATCTAGACCGGTGTGAAACTCTCTGATGTCGACCAAGATGCGAGCCGTTAGAATAGCAGCGGCCGCACTGGGAACACACAAATGGCTTCTCCCCGGTGTGGATGCGCTGATGCCTGATAAGATCAGATCTCTGGACAAAGCACTTCCCGCAAATTGTGCATGAAAACGGCCGATCCCCGGTGTGAGTGCGCTGGTGCATGACAAGGGTGCCTTTCCGGACAAAAAATTTGCCACATTCCATGCACTGAAATGGCTTCTCGCCGGAGTGAGTCTGCTGATGCACAGTAAGGGCAGATCTTCTGGGAAAACATCTCCCACAATCCAGGCAGGAAAATGGACTCTCCCCGGTGTGCGTCCTCTTGTATGACAGACCTGACCTCTGATGAAAGGATTTCCCACTGTAACAGGGAAACAGTCTGTCCTCGGTGTGACATCCCTGGTGGGCAGTAAGAGACAATTTGGAGCTGAAACACATTTTGCAGACCGAGCATCTATACAGACTACTGGCGCTATGAGTCTGCTGATGGGTGACGAGGGCTGAATGATTAGGGAAACATTGCTGACACTCCGAGCACTGATACGTCATCTCAGGATAGTGTGAGGAGGCGTGTGGACCTGTTGGGGACAAAAGTACTAAGATAAACCCTCTGTACATCAGCAGATGCGTCACGTCATCATGTGTGAGACATTCTGTGCAGTTATACATATGTACTATATAAATATCAGATAGTATTGAATGTATTTAGTACCATATACTACTGTCACATAAGTTAACCCTGCCATTCACACATAACCTTGTAGTTTGCCTGGAACAGTCTAGTAGGTTGTATTTAAAACAAATGGACTGTTGTACTGATATTGCCATTCTATGCACAACAATACAATGGAAGCAGCCATCTTTCTTTTACACTACTAGAATATTGCTGAATATGTATCTTCCCCTCAATGGCAATAAGGGGAAAACACCAGGTAGAATGGGATGGAACAGAGTTATAAAATGGGATATTAATACCTACCGGTAAATCCCTTTTTCGTAGTCCGTAAGGGATATTGGGGAATTAGTACGATAAGTTATAGATAAGGTCTAAAGGAGCCGGTGCACTTTAAATTTCTTCAGCTGGGTGTGTTGGCTCCTCCCCTCTGTGCCCCCTCCCACAGCCAGTCTAGGTAAAACTGTGCCTGAAGCAAAATGGACATACTTGAGAGAAGGAACATAACAACGAGTGGTGAGATTCACACACCAGCACACCAAGAACATAAAACGACCAGCAACAGCTGGTAACAAAACAGCAACAGCCGAACAGGTAACAATATAAGAGAAAACCTGCAGAAAAGTAAACGCACTGAGGCGGGCGCCCAATATCCCTTGTGGACTACGAGAAAAGGATTTACCGGTAGGTATTAAAATCCCATTTTCTCTAACATCCATAAGGGATATTGGGGAATTAGTACGATGGGGACGTCCCAAAGCTTCCAGAACAGGCGGGAATGTGCGGAGACGTCTGCAGCACCGACTGCCCCAACTGGACATCCTCTTTGGCCAGGGTATCAAACCTGTAGAACTTCACAAAGGTGTTCTTCCTCGACCAGGTAGTAGTTCGGCATAGTTGTAAGGCCGAGACTCCACGGGCAGACGCCCAAGAAGACCCCACCTTTCTTGTACCGTGGGCCTTCAGAAACTGTGGAACAGGTAAGGCTGTCGACACATAGGCCTTTTGTATAGTCAACTAAAGCCAATGAACAATGGACTGCTTGGAAGCAGGGTAATCCTTTTTCTACGCATCATAGAGCACAAACAAGGAATCCGTATTTCTTATTCGAGCCCTCCTCTTGCTATAGATCTTCAAGGCTCGCACAGCATCCAATGACTCCGGAGGGGCAGAAGTGCCAGAACTGGATGGGACTACAATCGGTTGATTCAAGTGGAATGCAGAGACAACCTTCAGCAAGAACTGCTGTCTAGTCCTGAGCTCCGCTCCGTCCTTGTAAAAGACCAAGTAGGGACTTTTACACGATAAGGCCCCCAATTCTGAGACACATCTAGCAGAAGCCAGGGCCAGTAACATCACCGTCTTCCACGTGAGGTACTTGTCTTCTACAATCATCAGAGGTTCAAACCAGGAGTACTGTAGAAATTCCAACACTACATTCAAATCCCAGGGTGCCGTGGGCGGCACAAAAGGAGGTTGTATGTGAAGTACCCCTTGCAAGAAGGTCTGAACTTCTGGCAGCACTGTCAACTTCTTGTGGAAGAAAATTGAGAGAGCTGAAATCTGGACCTTAAGAGAACCCAGACGTAAGCCTATATCCACACCAGCATGCAGGAAACATAAGAAACGTCCAAAGTGGAACTCCGCAGGCGAATACTTGCGTTCCTCACACCAAGATACATATCTCCTCCAGATATGATGGTAGTGCTTTGACGTCACAGGTTTTCTGGTCTGAACCATGGTTGTAATAACCTTCTTGGAAAGGCCCTTTCAAGCTAGGATGTTCTGCTCAACCGGCATGCCGTCAAACGAAGTCGCCTGAAGTCCGGGTAGACGAACGGTCCTTGTTGAAGAAGATCTCTTCTCATTGGCAGAGGCCAAGGGTCTTCAACAGACATGTCCATAAGATTCACGTACCACGCCCGCCGAGGCCAGTCTGGGGCAATCAGAATTGCCTGGACTCTTTGATGCCGGATTCTCTATAGCAGCCTTGGGAGAAATGGAATCGGAGGAAACAGGTAGACCAGCCGGTAAGGCCAAGGCGCCGTTAGAGTATCTACTGTTATCGCCTGAGGGTCCCTGGTTCTTGAACAATACCAACAAAACTTCTTGTTGAGTCGAAATGCCATCATGTCTATCTGCGGGCAGCCCCACAGTTTGGTGATCTGTCGATACACCTGATGGTGGAGGTCCCACTCTTCTGGGTGGAGATCTTGATGACTCAGGAAGTCTGCTTCCCAGTTGTCAACCCCCGGAATGAAGATGGCGGACATTTCTCTTCCATTTCTTTCTGCCCAGAGGAGTATCCTTGACACTTCTCGTATGCAGGCTCTGCTTTTTGTCCCTCCTTGTTGATTGATGTATGTCACAGCTGTGGTGTTGTCCGACTGAACTTGAACAGCTTGATCCCGGAGCAGAGGAGAGGCCTGAAGCAGAGCATTGTAGATCGCTCGAAGTTCCAGAATGTTGATCGGAAGAAGGGCTTCGTGGGCTGACCACCTGCCTTGGAACTGAGCCCCTTGGGTGACAGCTCATCATCCTCTCAGACTCGCATCTGTCGTGAGGAGGATTCAATCCTGAATCCCGAAACTTTGACCTTCCAGCAGGCTTGAGGACTGTAGCCACCACAGGAGGGAAATCCTGGCCTGAGGGGAGAGACGTATGATCCGGTGCATCTGAAGATGTGATCCGGACCACTTGCTCAGGAGATCCAATTGAAATGTTCTGGCATGGAACCTTCCATACTGGATTGCCTCGTATGAGGCCCCCATCTTTCCTATAAATCGAATGCAAAGATGAATGGAGACCCGGGTCAGCCGTAGAACCGCTCGGACCATCTCCTGGACAGTCCTCGCCTTGTCCTCTGGAACACCTTCTGGGCCTCTGTATCCAGAACCATACCCAGGAACAGGAGTTGCTGAGTGGGTTCCAGGTGAGACTTCCGCAAATTGAGAATCCACACATGGTGTGACAGAAGCTGAATAGTGCGGTTGATATTGAGCAATAAAAGCTCCCTGGATTTCGCCTTTATTAGATCGTCGAGGTAAGGGACAACAGTGACCCCCTGGACTCGGAGCTGAAACATCATTTCTGCCATCATATTCATGAAGACCCATGGAGTTGTGGACAGGCCGAAGGGCAATGCCTGGAACTGGCAGTGATCGTTCAACAGGGCAAACCGCAGGAAAGCCTGGTGAGGTGGACAAATTGGGATATGGAGATAAGCATCCTTGATATAAAGCGAAGCCATGAACTCCTGTTCTTCCAGGCCCAAAGTCACTGCTCGCAAGGATTCCATCTTGAGCCTGAAAACCTTTAGGTAAGGGTTCAAGGATTTTAGGTTCAGAATAGGACTTACTGAACCATCTGGTTTTGGTACCACAAACAGGTTGGAATAGTAACTCTTTCCCTTTTGTTGCAGTGGCACTGGAACAATGACTTGGGACTGGACCAACTTCAGGATGGCCTGTTGTAGCGTAATTCGCGTATCCTCCAAAACTGGTAAGCTTGATTTGAAAAATCGTTGGGGAGGAGCACCGTCGAACTCCAGCTTGTAGCCCTGAGAAATTAGGTTTTTTACCCAGGCATCCTGGCAGGAGCTTTCCCAGATGCGGCTGAAGTGACGCAGTCGGGCTCGGGGTGGGGGGAAGCACCGTCATGCTGAGGCCTTAGTGGAAGCTGAGCTTTGTTCCTGGGAACCTGCACGGCTGGTTTTCTTGTCTTACCTCTGGTGCCTTTTGCAGCGTTTGAGGCACCTATGGATCTTGATCTGAACCTGGTGGTCCGAAAGGACTGGGTAGATGGCCCTGGGTAGGAACACCTAGCCGGCGGGGCCCCAGAGAAGAGAAATGTGGATTTCCCTGCAGTAACCTTTGAAATCCACGTATCCAACTCAACCTCGAATAGCCACTCCCGAGAAAGGAAGAGACTCCACACTGCGCTTGGAATCTGCGTCCGCTATCCACTGACACAGCCACAAAGCTCTGCGCGCCAACACTGCCATGGCAGTAGTCCTAGCATTAAGAGCGCCTATCTCCTTGAGAGAATCACACAGGACACGTGCAGTGTCCTGAATGTGTTTTACGAGAGTCACCATAGTTACCAGGGACATATCCCCCGCAAGGCCTTCGTGATCTTGACCCGCCCATGTATGAATGGCATGTGTCACCCAGCAACCCACTATCACAGGTCTTTGTGATACACCAGCTGCTGTGTAAATATACTGTAGTGTAGTCTCTATTTTCCTATCCCCAGGGTGCTGTGGGCGGCACAAAAGAAGGTTGTATGTGGAGGAGCCAGGCACTGGTAATAGCCAGCCAATGCAGAGGAGCAAGGCACTGGTAATCCAAGTTTTTTTGATAGGCGAGAGACTGATACGTCTATGGCCGGGGTTTCTTTCTAGTTTTTCCTGCCTTTTGGAGCTAATCGGAAAGTGTGGAAAAAACGTTTTGTCACCTGGTATTTTTTATCAGGATTTTTCCAGGTTAACTTAAACATGTCATCTACTTCCTCAGAGTCAGAGAAAGTGACACTAACTTTTTTCTGTAATAAGAAAAACGACTGCTGTACTGCAGCGTCTTCCAAAGGGATTTTTAACACATCCCTGATAGCAAGTATGAGGGGCTCAATCCTTTATGCAGAAGATGAATCCACCGTAAAAGAATCCAATTCCTCCACCTCCTCCTGTACCACTTCGTCAGATTCTGAGAGAAAATCAGGCAGCCCACACTTATGTGGCCTTGAAGTAGGGAGAGGGGTCTGTCTGTCATCTGCCTTTACAGCTAGGTCTGCTACAGCCTGCTGCAGTTGCTGTGTCTGTTGACTATTAGCAGTGAGCTGAGATGACACGTCCGCCATCATGGATTTTATGGCACCAAGCCAGGATGGCTCCTGGCCCTCCCCCCCCAGCTTCCTCAGTAAATTGGGAGGACTGGCTGCACTGTTCACATGAGAGGGAACCATGCGCAGAGGGAGAGAATCTGGTATGACATACACTGTATAATTGCTGTTTTACCATATTTACAGTAGATAAAACACACACACACACACACACACACACACACACACACACACACAGAGAAAAGTATATTAAATAGCAAGCCTGCCCACACTGTATGTGAGAAGGAGACACACAGAGAGAAACAGCACACCCAAGCCTAGCAGACTCAGTAAGGCTGCAGGCTGTTTATATCATGGTGTAACACACCCTCTTTTGCTACAGCATGGGAGAGAGACTTGGGTGTCTCCTTATCAACTCGGGATTGGGAAAAGATCTTTCTTAAAACGCATAAGAGTTCTGTCTGTGTTCAGATTAGAGAAACTCAATACAAAATTATCACGAGGTGGTATAGGCATCCCTCTCTCCTCCATGCAATGTATCACACTATATCAGCTAACTGTCCGCGTTGTTCCTCATCGACTGGCACACTTTTTCACATTTGGTCGGTATGCCCCCTCCTCTAACCCTTTTGGCAGGATGTAATAAACATTTCACAAGTCATCCTCAAAACACAAATCCCAACTGATCCTGCCTTCTGGCTTATAAATCATTCCACTATAACAGTATCCCAATATAAGAAATCCTTGTTGCGACATTTGAGTAATGCAGCCAGAGCTGTAATCCCGGCTCTATGGAGATCTCAACACCCCCACACCCGTCGTTCCTGGTTCACAAAACTCGATTACTTTATGCATACTGAGGACTTGTTTCCCTCGTCAATAGGCAGATCACATGAATTTGAGATCACCTGGTCCCCATGGCTAGACTATAAATCCTCTCAAGCATATTTAGCTACTCCTTTGGATAGTTGTTAACATCCTCCCCCCTCTATGTTACCATCTCATAATAAAGTGGTTCCACCAGACTTCCTTCTCCTTTCCTCTCTTGGCCTTCATTCTCACTTTTCTCTCTCTTCCTACTTTACCCTATCCTGATTTCTCTGTTTTTCTTCTTTATTTGAAGATACTGTCTACTTTTGTTAAGTTACAAGGTTTAATTACTGACAAGGATTGGAAATTTTTGATATCTAACTGTGACATCTTTTGATTTAATGGAGGCGCAACTTTATTACCTACAATGTTTATTCTGAACTCTTTATGCCTCCCTTTGAACTACTGATTCTATATGATTATTTCTTTACGTATTTATAATATGTAGATTATTGTCAAATGTCACCTTACAAGGTATACTTGCTCTTACAGGTATCTTTTGTACCCCTCTTTGTCAAAGTTTCTTAAAATCTTTAATAAAAAATGATTATACAAAAAAAATATCACGGTGTAACACCGGAGTCTTGTCCTTTTCAGGACACTAAAGCGTGTACAATAGTGGCTCTCCCCCTTATTTATACCCCTGTACCAGTTTCCTGTGTATCCTGAGTGTCTGGAGGAGCTGTGTGTCCTTGCTGCTGCAGCTGTAAGCAGAGAAAGGCGCCAAAATGCCGCTGGTCCCGCACTGAGGAAGCTCCGCCCCCAGCAATGGCGCCGGAGCTATAGTTATTTATACTGGCAATGGTCTTCTAAATGGTGTAAAACATAACATGAATGCCTGTTTCCACCACCGCTGACCAGTGTACACAGGGGGGCTATATTGGATCCCTCTGTGGAGCATCCATATGCCACCCCTGCGATCGCGCCGCACCAAGAACCGGGGCCCCCGGTTTGTACTCACCACTCTTTTCACTTTCAGGCATTGTTAGGGGTGTGCGGCGTGCTGCGATTACGTTCGCCAAGGCGCAATGCCCTGCGGTACCAACAACCTCTCATCAGGACAGTGGTCCTGCAGCAGGGAAGCGGCTCTGACACCTGAAGAGACCGGTAACCACCATCTCCCCCCACCTAACTCCCACGGTGCAGGTATGCTGTTGCCCAAATAGCATACCAAAAATAACACAGTTTAAAATAAACTGAAGAAAAAAATCCTCTGGAGATCCACAGTGTGCATCCTCTCCTGAGGGCACATTTTTCTAAACTGGCTGTGGGAAGGGGCATAGAGGGGAGGAGCCAGCACACCCAGTTGAAGAAATGTAAAGTGCACCGGCTCCTTTGGACCCCATCTATACCCCATTGCACTAATGTGTCCCCAATATCCCTTATGGATGTTAAAGTATAGAGTAATTCTGGGACAAAATAGATGTTAGACAAATAGCCACATTTACTTCACATTTTTATATGACACCCCGACCTGTCCAGACATGGGGTAATGTGAGAGGCTGCTATCCAGAGATCCCCAACTCAGGGATAGACCCCTGATAAGAGGAGAGACTGCTCCAACATGAAGCCGGGTCAGACAGCAGCAGCAGGCACTATATATGCAGAAGGCAACCAGTAGGCTGAGTGGAAGTTACTATAACAATACATATTGAAGGAGGGGAGGTCAATCATCGGCAATGTCCAGCTGTCCACAGACACAGTATCCCAACATCTCTGACTTTCCTGTGCATCTTTATAGGGATGAAGCCTAGCATGCAGCTCACATCACTAATGCAAGCATGAGACATCTACTTCATGGAGAATGGAAGTTGCAGGATTATTTGTAGTGTTACACTTGGTTTACATTGTTAGCGATATTCTAACTTACAGTTATTACTGCAATGCAAATGCAACAACTTGCTCTGGATAACACCATAAGAGAAGCATAATACATAATATCATATAGAAATAATTAGGATAAATATTTGATAAACTGAGGGACGATAATAATAAAACCACAAAGCAGACGGCTGGCGTATTAGTGTACGCGAACTCCAAGCAAAGACGCGATCCAGGGTACTTTAGTTTTCAGCCAAAATAAATTCCTAATATTTGGTTACGTCACATCACAGACGTCCTTCTCAGTGGCCACACGTCACATCACAGACGTCCTTCTCAGTGGTCACGTCACATCACAGACATCCTTCTCAGTGGTCACGTCACATCACAGACGTCCTTCTCAGTGGTCACACGTCACATCACAGACGTCCTTCTCAGTGGTCACACGTCACATCACAGACGTCCTTCTCAGTGGTCACATCACAGACGTCCTTCTCAGTGGTCACACGTCACATCACAGACGTCCTTCTCAGTGGTCACACGTCACATCACAGACGTCCTTCTCAGTGGCCACACGTCACATCACAGACGCACTTCTCAGTGGTCACGTCACATCACAGACGTCCTTCTCAGTGGTCACACGTCACATCACAGACGTCCTTCTCAGTGGTCACACGTCACATCACAGACGTCCTTCTCAGTGGTCACGTCACATCACAGACATCCTTCTCAGTGGTCACACGTCACATCACAGACGTCCTTCTCAGTGGTCACACGTCACATCACAGACGTCCTTCTCAGCGGCCACACGTCACATCACAGACGTCCTTCTCAGCAGCCACACGTCACATCACAGACGTCCTTCTCAGCGGCCACACGTCACATCACAGGCGTCCTTCTCAGTGGCCACACGTCACATCACAGGCGTCCTTCTCAGTGGCCACACGTCACATCACAGGCGTCCTTCTCAGTGGCCACACGTCACATCACAGACGTCCTTCTCAGAGGTCACACGTCACATGACAGATGTCCTTCTCAGTGGCCACACGTCACATGACAGATGTCCTTCTCAGTGGCCAGATGTCACATCACATAGGTCTTTCTCAGTGGTCACACGTCACATGACAGACGTCCTTCTCAGTGGTCACGTCACATCACAGACATCCAACTCATTGGTCACACGTCACATCACAGACGCCCTTCTCAGTGGTCACGTCACTTCACAGACGTCCTTCTCAGTGGTCACACGTCACATCACAGACATCCTTCTCAGTGGCCACACGTCACATCACAGACGCCCTTCTCAGTGGTCACGTCACATCACAGACATCCTTCTCAGTGGTCACACGTCACATCACAGACGTCCTTCTCAGTGGC
Organism: Pseudophryne corroboree; assembly: GCF_028390025.1. Lineage (NCBI taxonomy): Eukaryota > Metazoa > Chordata > Amphibia > Anura > Myobatrachidae > Pseudophryne > Pseudophryne corroboree. The sequence continues at coordinate 36,667,428 of NC_086445.1, read as the reverse complement.
CACACGTCACATGACAGACGTCCTTCTCAGTGGTCACACGTCACATGACAGACGTCCTTCTCAGTGGTCACGTCACATCACAGACATCCTTCTCATCGGTCACACGTCACATCACAGACGCCCCTCTCAGTGGTCACGTCACATCACAGATGTCCTTCTCAGTGGTCACACGTCAAATCAGACGTCCTTCTCAGTGGCCACACGTCACATCACAGACGTCCTTCTCAGTGGCCACACGTCACACATAGGTCTTTCTCAGTGGCCACACGTCACATCACAGACGTCCTTCTCAGTGGTCACACGTCCCATCACAGATGTCCTTCTCAGTGGTCACGTCACATCACAGATGTCCTTCTCAGTGGTCACACGTCACATCACAGATGTCCTTCTCGGTGGTCACACGTCACATCACAGACGTCCTTCTCAGTGGTCACACGTCACATCACAGACGCCCTTCTCAGTGGTCACGTCACTTCACAGACGTCCTCAGTGGTCACACGTCACATCACAGACTCCCTTCTCAGTGGTCACGTCACTTCACAGACGTCCTTCTCAGTGGTCACACGTCACATCACAGACTCCCTTCTCAGTGGTCACGTCACATCACAGACGTCCTTCTCAGTGGTCACACGTCACATCACAAACGTCCTTCTCGGTGGTCACACGTCACATCACAGACGTCCTTCTCAGTGGTCACACGTCACATCACAGACGTCCTTCTCAGTAGCCACACGTCACATCACAGACGTCCTTCTCAGTGGCCACACTTCACATCACAGACGTCCTTCTCAGTGGTCACACGTCACATGACAGATGTCCTTCTCAGTGGCCAGATGTCACATCACATAGGTCTTTCTCAGTGGTCACACGTCACATGACAGATGTCCTTCTCAGTGGTCACGTCACATCACAGACATCCTTCTCATTGGTCACATCACAGACGTCCTTCTCAGTGGTCACACATCACATCTCAGACGTCCTTCTCAGTGGTCACGCGTCACATCACAGACGTCCTTCTCAGTGGTCACGCGTCACATCACAGGCGTCCTTCTCAGTGGTCACACGTCACATCTCAGACGTCCTTCTCAGTGGTCACGCGTCACATCACAGACGTCCTTCTCAGTGGTCACATAAATGTCTTTACTTCCCCTTATAACATCCCAGATCTGCGACAGCCTCAGCCTGAGAGACGTAACGGCACTTTGAATTATATTTGTCACACTGGTAAATGTAGATAATGTAAATGTCCCAGTTTCTACATTCTAACAAGATGGAATCCGACCATCACGGTTATTGCTTATTGTGGAAGGACTGACGGATGAAGCTGTAATTTGCACGGTGCTGGTATACACGTACATTATGCGCCATTGTAAACTCCGGGATGCTCCTCTATGGATGAGCAGAAAGCTTCCTGTACGGTCAATATCATGAATGTCTTCTGAACCAATGTGCGTTTACCAGTAGAAGTCTCTATACCGGTTTTGTATCTCATACTGCTGGCGGCTAACGTCATCACAGATGTTAACTGTTCTACTGTCACAACTGAGGGCTGGTGACCGTGACTGGGAGCCTCAGTTGTAGGGGCTGACGGGTACTTGAATTTAGGAGGAGCTATGTGGCTCCTGGACATGCGTAATGACAGCAGCAATGAATGCCCGAGGGCGTGACCACGACAACTGGAAATGCCTTAAGTGCTTTTATTAAATAAAAAGTCAAATAACGTGCAAAAGAATAATAGAAAGTCACAAGTGATAATTAGGTGCACAATTGGTAAAGACCAGTAACCTGGAATATGGAGGAAAGTTCTATAAACAATAAATGAAGCTGGGGTTCGCTGGAAGATGAGAAATGAAGCTGGGGTTCGTAGGTAAATGAGGAATGAAGCTGGAGTGCGCTGGTAATTGAGAAACGAATGATGGTTACTGAAAAGCCAGAGTTCAAACACAGGAATCAGAGTAGACTTGTAAAGGGTTAATCTCTGGAGAGTCGGGTTACACTGCAGAGTGTAATCACTAGGGAGTCAGGCTGAACTGCAGAATGGAATTGCAGGAGAAAGTCTGTAGTGAAGCTTGCAGGCTGGAATCACTGATGACAATGAAAGCACTGACGACCTTCTGGGTGTGGATACAGGATCTTTATACCCACAGATCAGCAGGGATTGGTGGGCAATTAGGCCCCAGCACTGTCAGCACTGCGGATAGGAGGAACAATGTCATGTGACTGAAGTCCAACATGGCTGCGCCCATGAACACACACAGAAGGGGAATAAACTACTATAGGAAAGGTGTAACAATGGCGATGAAGGCCGCAGTAGCAGAATCACATGCGCCCAGCGGCGCGCGGCGGTCAGCGAGACAGGAGCGGCAGCAGAGGCCCATGGAGGACGTGCATCTAGAAGGGAAAATGGTGTCTCAGTACCCGGATCGTGACATCTACTTTCCAACTTATTTTATGCAACCTCTGTGGTATTGGTTTAATGTTTTTTTTTTTTTAAATTTCATTTGATGGTTGGATGTCATCGATCAACTTGTGCCACCACCGGTGACTTCTTGCTGGGAATGGTCTGTGTTTCTTCACTTCTTGTTTTCTCCACGTCTTCCAGCTTTCTCGCTCGCCTTCTCCTGATTCACTCGGGAATTTCCATGCACTTCAATTGTAACTTGTGAGGTTCCGCCAACAAGTTTTTCTTTCCTGCCTCTCTGCGTTTCCTCCGTTTCGCAATTGAATTGGTTTATGGTCATTACAACATTAAAAAATGCATATGTGAAATTACCATGCAATGCACTCACGACTCCAGTAAATATTTAAAATACAACAAAGTTAAAAATTTCAACTAACGATTACTGAAGGAAAGAAACTGTTCTGCAACCTGCTGGTAGGGCATCCAAGACACATGTAACGTTTCTTGGAGGGCAACAAGGAGAAAATCGAGTAACATGGATGACTAGGATCAAAAATATCAGAAAATTTTTTTCATCCAGCTTAGGCAGAGACTGGCCGATAATTCTTTTTGCAGCTTTAACTACTCTGTCTAAAGAGCCACGACCGGAACACTTAGACTTCCCATACCACACCATAAATGCATAAGTCAAAAGATTATCAATATGCAGTAGTACAAATTCACAAGCGTGGGCTTTGGCAAACCTGCTTCTCAAAGTCTTCGCAAGAAGAAAAGGCATTGCTGAGCCTTCTCAACCATAACTGAAACGTGAGAAGACAATGATAAAGCCTCAGTAAAATTAATTCCTTCTTTACCCCCTCGCAGTTCAAAAACAATGGCTGGCGAGGACGTAGAGGCGGTCAGTGGTATTAAATTTTTAGGAAATCATTTTATGGAGGATTTATCATTGTCTTCTCACATTTCAGATGTGGTTGGGAAGGCTGACCAACGCCTTCTCTTCTTGGGAAGACTGAGTAGTTTCTCTAGGTAAGTTTTCCCCATGTCTTAATTATACTATAGCCTCTTTCTCCACTCTCTAACCATGAAAATATAAAGGCTATAGCTTTCAGGGGTCTGCATATATAACTGGAACCAAATACAGGTCTGATGGGGATATATCTTGCACAGCAGTAGAGCATTCTGTAGGGTCCCATCTTAAAATTATTTTATAACTGCAGTACTGTAAAAGTAACGCAATAATTTACCACGTCATTTTTGGCAACACTAAAATAAATAGTTTCATTCCTTTTTTTTTTTAACATAAACTTATGTATGTATTGTTATGTATCTTACACTGTAAAAGCAACAACTTAAGTTTATGGACATACTGAATTAAGCGCCATAGGGGCTGGAACGGGTCCCAGGGTCTGACATAAGGGCGTAGCTACCATAGATGCAGGGAGATGCTATGGGCCCCAGAGGTGAGAGGGGCCACCTTCCCTGTCACAGTTACATGTGTTATATACATCTTTCACCATTGGGTGACATATAGGATCCCTTACAAACTTTTGCCCCTGGGCAATTGTAATGTGGTATAAAATTAACAGGAGGGCATTATAATGTTACATAATATGAACTGGAGCACTGTAATATAGCACAATATGAAGTGCAGGCTCTATAATGTGGAATATAATGAACTTGGGGCACTGTAATGTGACATGAACTGGGGACACTGGATGTCATAATATGAATTGCTGGTACTGTGCGGCATAATGTGTACTGGTAGCCCTACAATGTGACATAGGGGGTAATTCATAAGGATCGTAAAAAAGTACAAATTAGCAAAAACTACAACCAATTGCAAAATTGCGAAAGCATGTTAGCTGGCATGTTGACTGGATGTCTGCGGTGGCTGTCTTGAAAAAGACCTTATAGGTCGAAACGTCGACTATTTATTGATGACTGCGATGAACTAATAAAAGCCTTTTAATTTATTGGACTGGCGAGTGCCCTCTTTTGAGATCTCTTTGGTCACGGATACCTGGTATATATATCTATATATATATCTATATATATATATATATATATATATATATATATATATCTATATATATATCTATATATATATATATATATATATATAAATATAAAAGTGGTGCATAATTAAAATGTACACAAAATCACAATTATTGTGGTGATGTTATTGAACATGTTTCTTTCTCAAGGGGAAAAAAAAACAAAAAACCTTACACATGCATTTGGCTATGATTTTTGAAGATAATAATTGTTTGTTGCTTTAAATCATTAATAAACTAATCTTTTAAACAAAAAGCCATTAACCAAACCAAAAAAAACAACAACAACTTGCTTGTAAATGTTATTGTACATGTTTGTAGGAAAACAAGTGTGTTCTTGACAAACCTGCATTGTTATTAACTTATAAAATTATTAGGTTACTACTAACATATATTTTAGAGTAATACATGTGTTGAAATCAGGCATGTCCAAACTGCGGCCCTCCAGCTGTTGAGAAACTACACATCCCAGCATGCCCTGACACAGTTTTAGCTTTCTCTGACAGCAAAACTGTGTCAGGGCATGCTGGGATATGTAGTTTCACAACAGCTGGAGGGCCGCAGTTTGGACATGCCTGTGTTAAATAGTTTAAAGCTCCCTTACATTTCAATGCAGCTGAATAAACGGAATAGTGGTCGGCAGTGTAATCTGCTTCAGCTGGGTGTAATGAAGCAATGATTGCAGTATGCATCGAACATTCTACAACTGAGGTCAGCTTGTGCAGATTTTAAGGTTGACCTGAGTCACTCAGAAACTGCACACCATAAATATGTGTTCAGTTGCAAAAAATGTGTATGCTCCACCTATCTAAAATCTGCATATGCCCACAACACGCCCCTGCTCGTGGTTTTTGTGAGTCCAGCCATTTAGTATGCCCCTACACGCCTAGTTTTCGTAGTGCATACAGTTTTTGCTATTTCCCAGAAGTTGTATTTTTTGTCTCAGAAATTTTATTTTTGTCTCAGATTTAACGTATTTTCGCAATTTTTGTGTTCCTTGTTCAATTAGCCCAATAATGCGAACTAGGGCACTAGTATGGTTCATAAAATAAAGCACTATTATGGGGCGTAGCATTATCAACTGCGATGGAGAGGTGCGTCTAGAAGCTTTGGGACTTCAAAATGTTGCTGTGGGGCCAACAAAGTTCCAGCTACGACCCCGGTCTGGTGGTTATGTGCGGTTACTCACAGTAGCTGGAGGTACCAGCAGAACTCAGATACCGTAACTGCTCCTTAATTTAATATTCCCCTTAATGTGACTTATCGGGTGGTTTACGTTTATGCAACAATCTATAGGTCGTGAAAGAAGCTTCAGGAGACTAGACATGTCGATACTTGTTCTAGAAGTACAGTAATACTGTCCCATACATACCAGTTAGCACAATGGGGCAGATGTAGTAACCTGGAGAAGGCATAAGGAAGATATAAACCAGTGATAAGAGCAAGGTGATACATGCACCAGCCAATCAGCTACAATATGTAAATTGACAGTTAGGAGTTGATTGGCTGGCTGGTGTGTTTATCACCTTGCATTTATCAGTGGTTTATCACTTTCTTATGCCTTCTCCAGGTTAATACATCTGCCCCAATATAACATAAGTGACCTTCAGCTTGGCTTTTCTAGTAAATGGCAAGTTTATTAGGGTTACAGTCCTGTGCTAGAGATTATGTTTTTTAAGTAGAATATTAAGAACTACCACTCAAGCTCACTTTGTCATAGATTGTGGGAAAAGCAAATTGTGCGACATCACCCGGCTACTTTTGCGCAATGCCTCAGTTAATTCGACTGGGCCATGGGATTGTTGGCAAAACCGCAGGATAATCTGATGGGAACACAATCTGCTAGAACACTACAGATTTCCCCTAGTGTGAATTCTCCAATGACGAACAAGAGCTGAGCTAAAGGAAAAGCAGCGGCCGCACTGAGAACATGCAAATGGCCTCTCTCCGGAGTGAGTGCGCTGATGTTTCACAAGGCTTGATCTCAGGGCAAAACATTTGCTGCACTCCTTGCAGTTAAATGGCTTCTCGCCAGAGTGAATCCGGTGATGCGTAGTAAGGGAAGACTTTCTGGTAAAACATCTCCCGCACTCCTGGCATGAAAATGGCCTCTCCCCGGTGTGAGTCCTCTTATGTGACAGGAGATGTGACCTCAAATGAAAGGATTTCCCACAATAAGTACAATAAAACAGTCTGTCCTCGGTGTGACATCGCTGGTGGGCGATAAAAGTCATTTTGGAGCTGAAACGCTCTCCGCAAACCGAGCACCTATACAGATTACTGGTGCTATGCGTTTGCTGATGGGTGACGAGGGCTGAATGATTAGGGAAACATTGCTGACACTCCGAGCACTGATACGTCATCTCAGGATAGTGTGAGGAGGCGTGCGGACCTGTTGGGGACAAAAGTACTAAGATAAACCCTCTATATTCAGTGAATGGATTGCTTCATTGTGTGCTAAAATTATGTGGATTTATACATATGCACAACTTGGACCTCAGGTCTTAATATCACAAATTGAGTTTGGAATCTAACTGTTTGAACAAGAGTAAAAAGAGGAAAAGAGGCGTATACAGCACAGTGGGGGAAACGGTACCCCCCTGCAGGAAGCCTGAAATGGGGACTAGTGGCAAAGGACAAGAGGTCTGTCCAAAGACAACTAGATTCCATCAGACAGGAGCTCAGGGCAGTCCTGTGTGAAAGGAAGAGAGATCACATTCTGTAATTTTGGGGTAAAAATATTTTTATCTCATTATCTTTCACTTCTGTAATAGAGGTGGAACAGAATCACACAAATGGGGTGCACCTTCATAAAGTGTCCAATCTAAAGCTGTAGAGTCACAAAGAGATTAGATACACCACACAGAAGCCAGAGAGCCCATGCACATTACTGTAGAAATCTCACCATGGAAGCAATGAAGACTCATCTACTCACTGGTCATACCTAGATTGGACTACTGCAACCTCTTCTTATTTGGCCTCCCCGTCTCCAACCTCTCCACTCCACTTTGTCCTCAATATTGCTGCCCGGCTCATCTTCCTCTCCAAATGCACTACATCTACCTGTCCCCTCCTACAGCTCTACACTGGCTCCCCTTCTCCTTCAGGCCTAAATTCAGTCTACTTTCACTCACCTATAGTCATCACCCAATTCTCTCCACTCTACATTTTCGACCTTGGGGTATAATTACTAAAGGTCGAATCCAAATTGATGTTCTCTTTTAGGGGTTAACACACACATTTACTAACATTTCAAAAACAATATCAAAATAGAGAAGTGCGCTAACGCCCGTGTTTTAGTTCTGGATCTGTATTCATTTTGCGTTTTGGCTCTAATGTTGTTAAATCCCCTGAACGTGTGTTTTGGGTTTGGTTCCGTTTTTAAAAAATTCTAAAAACCGCTAAAATCATGTAATTTGGGATGGTTTTTGTTCCTTCAGTATTATTAACCTCAATAACATTAATTTCCAGTCAATTTTAACCACCTAACAGCTTATAATATCGTTGTCACCAATGTTGGCTAAAGGCTGGTTACTAAGCAACAGAGCAGTGGCACCCAGCAATCTATAGCATATCTATGAAACATGGTACAAGATGGAATTGTCCTTGGGTCCTGCTACCCACCCTTATGTTGGATATTAAAAAGGACATTCACAGTTAAACAAACCAAGCACTTCAGTGACAGGGACTACCATGTGTGGCTGAAGTACTTGGTTTGTTTGGGCCCACACAAAACAAGCTACCAATGGGTTTAAGGCAGCTAACACTGTTTTGTTAATGATCTCTTTTCTACAGTAGGAAAATGCTGTCAATCATCCTCATCAAAGTTATCATTAATCATACAATATTAACTCATCCCCGCTGGAATCCACCATTTCAGCAGTCTCTATAATTTGACGGAATTGGCGAGAAAGGTCTTCCTCGTGGAATTTGTAGTTCATTTTTATTTTCCACATTTTGAGGAAGTTCCACCGCTGATCAGTCACAGGGTTCCCAGATGTGTTGAAAACTCTGGAGGGTGGACAGCTTACGTAAAGCATAGAAAGTTTGTACAAGGGGCTCCAAATTGTCTTTTTTTCCCCTCCCAGTACTCAAAAGGAACTGTCTGACATGCTCATTTGTACACTGTCATTTAAATAGTCCTCCACTGTTATATGGTTGGGTTACCATATCAGATTGAGTCACGGTAGAGGTGTCACTAATGTTGTCCAATTCTTTGAGACCTGACCATATGTCAAAATGTTGTGTTACTCTGGTGCGCTGAGTGGACTCATCCTCCTCACCAGTGGGTCTCTGGGAAAAGGTTAGTTTCTTAATAACAGCAGCCGCAGCATTAGTACTTGGTTGCTGCTCCTGCTCTTCTATTGACTGATCATGATCCATATTGAACTTTTAGCGCTTATATTACTAACATGGCGGCATGGCACCTACTGAGCATTATTGTAATGCAATCGCACTGCCAGGCCCTGAACATACCCATGTTAAAAAATATTTTTACAAAACGCAAACTTTTATTCTGTTTTTTAACATATGACAACTTCACACTGCGCTTATATTAGAGTAATGGTGGGACACACCAGAAACTTTTGTGGGCACCAGTGCGCACTAATAAAGGGTTAATGTTGCCCTCCTTCTAATTACTATTGGGAGCTCTGGCCTGCACTGCGGGCTTACAGCACCAGTGTGACTACCTGTGCATTAATAAAATATAGGGTTAACGCTATGGTTAAAAAAAACAATGGCACTAAAATAAAAATAAATAATGTTGCCCTTAGGGGGAGGTCTGGGCTGTGTGCAGTGCTCCAGTAAGGGTAAATATTGATATTAATGCCCTGGCACTCTGATAGCCGTGCTCTCTTTCCAGAATCCACTGTGAAATGGCAGCTGAATCACTGCTAGAGGGACTTATATCAAATACAAAACATGCGAGATTCAACGCTGGGAAGATGATGTTTTGCCTTGTTTTGGAATCCGAGCCTGGTGGGAAAATGCGAACCAGCGCTCAGATTCTCTCGGAAACCGAGGTTTGGGCGGGCTCAGTTTCTAGAAAACCGAGCCTTCACATCCCTAATCAAACACCAACCTTTAGTAAATATACCTTCTCATCTCTCTATACATTTTCACCTGTCAACTTCACTTTTCCAAAGGCTGCTGCCTCTCCTCCCACTCCCACCTTTAGGACTTCTCCTACACTTCCCCACGCACCTGGACCTCACTCCCTTCCCCTGTCAGACTTTTCAGCACTCGCCATATCTTCAAACGTGCTCCGAAAACCATCCCAAAAAACAAAATACTGAGTGGTGAGAATAATGGTATGTTCTAATTCCCTTGTGTGCTGCCGTAAGGCACTGTGTATGTGTCTTTAATTACAGAACAAGGAAAACAAAATAAGGCTGTGCTCATGGGAGTGAGAATAACCAAAATTAGGAGAGCTGACGTGAAAATGGCTTTAAAATTTATTTATTAATACCACATTAAACAATCCAAAATGAATAATAAAAATTAAAATGTGCACTTTCACTGGGTCGCCGTGAGTGCACTGACAGTATTATCCATTAACATAGTGTTCCTCAGGTAAAAATGTTACTGATATGGCTCTGGTACCAGCAGAGGTAGAGTGTTCTAAATAGCAGAAACAAATGTTGCCGCTGTGGCTATAATACCAACAACGTGTCACAGAGGAAACTTGCCGTGTATTGGTAGTGGCTGAATACACGGGGAAAATCCTCTCACTGATTGGATATGCAAGTGACATACACAAGTCCGTTGGTAGCGGAAATACAGGTGTTCGGACGGTGAAAACAAGAATGGTGGATTTTGTTCTCACTCCCATGAGCGCAGCCTTACTTTGTTTTGCTTGTGCTCCGAAATCCCACTTCTTTATTCTAACCTTCCAGTTCTCATCCTAGCCCACTGTCCCATACTCCTCACTCACTTGCGCTCTGCCCACAGGGTCCTCTTCTTTCATGGGCTTTCCCCTCTCTCAGTTATACCATCATCTCCTACCCACTGCAAACAGCGGCACCAAGTCTGCTGTGGGTACTATGACTGCATCTGTAGCCATAGCTATATAGCCTGTATCCCATGCCATGCACTGTTATGTACTGTAAGCCTTTTGCACTTTTTTTCTTGTGTTATTTGCACTGCCTCTGTTTAGGTACTGTGGTGCAGACCCACCGTGTACAATATAAAAAAAAGTATAATCATCATCACCGCACCTAGAATAACTACAAAATAATAAAAATGATCTAAGTCACAAACTTACTAGTTTGATTTAAACATATATAGCATGGAAAAATAGGCAATAGAGAATACAAGCGCCCACGAGTGTGATAGCTAAGTAATAAAAGGAATTTTTAGGTGGGTGTATTGTATCACGTCCTGGTTCTGACATCACTTCCTGGTTCTGACATCACTTCCTGTGTTTGTATCAATGTCAGTAATAAGAAGACAAACCAGATAAGTGTTTTGGGCCATAAAAACACCCACCTAAAAATTCCTTTTATTACTTAGCTATCACACTCGTGGGCGCTTGTATTCTATATTGCCTATTTTTGTTCATTTGTACACCAAACACAAAATTTGTATTACAAGCTGCCACTCATGCAAGGGATGAGGAGTGTTTTCTAATCACTTTATATCATTGCACGTCTGCACAAAGTGCCTAGGTCTCTGCTATCTCATATATAGCATGGAGCAGTGTAGGGCGGAAGATAAGGGACAGCCTGCATCACACCTCTCTCCATTCCTGGATGGACTCGGTACCTGCTCTCTCCAGACTCATAGGGGTAAATTTACTAAGGTGGGAGATTTTTAGAACTGGTGATGTTGCCCATAGCAACCAATCAGATTATATCTATTATCTGCTAGAAGCAGCTAGATAAATGGTAAGTAGAATCTGATTGGTTGCCATGGGCAACATCACCAGTTCTAAAAATCTCCCACCTTAGTAAATTTACCCCATAATCTACTTACCTTAGAATCCTCTAAAATACCATCATTCATAACATGTCTACTGCTGAGTCTTTTAAATGAATGTCTGGAAGAAGAGACCTTGCTGCAACCACTGCTCCCTGCTTTTTTTGTTTACTGGGAAAACCTCCTTTGCATTCTACTCCCTTTTGCCACCTTATCTCACCCCTATATTGTGCTTTCAAGTATTGCACTTATGGCTCCTAAGAAATCCAAGATAAAACGGTCCCCACATTAGTTTTTTAAGGCTCCCTGCTGTCTAACACAGAGTGGCAATAACTCCCTTGTTTGGGCCGCTCACAGGTGGAAAAAACTCAGAACCCCAATCAAAAAAAATCTCCACCCGACGTATCTAGTGGCCATGGAGGTCGCGAAGAAACCATCACACGTCATAAAATGCTCCAGCTATTAACAGACCTCAGGAATAATATTTCTGCTGATGTTAAGGCATCAGGGGAACTCAAGGCCTGGGTGAGCATACGGACTACTTAGAAAATACACTGGAGATGTTGTGAGCTCTCATAAAAAAACGGATATTCTCCCATGACTCCTCTGAAGCGGATATCGCTGCTCTATGAGATAAAATCGCAGATTTGGAGGACAGATCTCGCATGAATAATGAAAAAAAGGGTATTGTCCCCGAAACAGTTAACTACTGTGCCTTGGGCTTAATCAGTTTGCCACAGAGCTGATCCAGAAATTGCATTTGGGCATGCCGTGTTTATTGATCAAATTTACAGTATCCCTAAAGCTAAAGCTGCCCATGACTGTGCCTCTCAGGATGTCCTCATGAACATGCATTACTTTCATGTAAAGGAGGAAAAGGAGCTGCTCATCCATCTGACTCCCCCACCTTGTCCTGGGGACCTTCAAGTACTTGGAGAGGATTCAGTGGCCACTCTAGCTATACAGCACTCCTGTGACTAAAACTTTGAGACTGGCTAATGTCCCTTACTGCTAGGGCTTTCCTACTAAACTCATAGTAACACATGATGGCGCTACTTCTGCTTTCCTTTCTCCAGAAGATGGTGTCCAGATATTGCCCGAGACCCCTTGTTGAGACAGTCACCCGCAGATTCATAAAGACTGGACCCAAGGGTTTGGAATTGAACCTTATTTCTTTGCAACTACTGATGGTTCTTCCAAGTTCGGACGTACTAAAGTTCTCGGATATTCATCTGCAATTATCTGCTGACCGTCCATTGTTTGTTTCATCTTGTTATCTATTAAAGACAAGTGCTTGACCTCTTCTAACAAACAGAGAATGACTCTGCTTCCGTGTCAGACACCATGTCAACATAGCTGCCATATAAACAACACATTTTCTAGCTCTAAGTCCCAACAAGAAAAGCCAAAGAATGGAATAGCATTTTGCACTATTCTGTTGGTCACAGGATACAGATGCAGTCGTCTAAAAGGCAAGATGTTTATTGCTCAATGTCTTGAAAAATACATTAATCCTTACAAATGGTGCTTGGGGATATCACCGCATACAGATGTTACAGAAGTATTCCCCAATCAGAGTCAGAGGATCTCTACACATTCAGTGCTCACATGCCCTATTTCGATCCCATCCTGACACACAATACAATAGGGGTAAACCTGCCCCGAGTTCCATTATCCAAATCAAACTATCTCACAAAATATAAATAAAGCATACATTTCAAAGGAGCTAACTTCCTTTCATATAACCACCACCCAAAACCGGTGTCATATATAATTAGGGAGATCAGATATACTTAGCATCCCACGCATTTGGGCATATTGGAAGGTGCTTCAGGATTTCTTAACATACTTGGTGCCACAAGGTCTTTCAAATTCTGTGACTTTCTAAATACCACTTGTGGTTCTTTCAGAAAATAGCCCTTTAGAATAGGGTCCATTAATAATATGTTCCAATGTTTCTCTAAAGTTTTTTTTAATAAGATTATCATGCCTACTATAGGTAGTAATGAACCTAACTGTATCCTCTTTCTTTTCTCTAGGTTTATATCTTAGAAGTTGTTTACTCTCCAATGTCTTTGTCTTTTGATTTGCTTCTTCTAATAGATGGTGCGGGTAGCCTTTCTCCTTACATTTTTCAGTATAGACTTGCAGCTGTTGATCTCGGTCTTCGTTGTTCTTACAGTTCCGGGCTATTCTGTTGAACTGTGAGAAGTGGATGTTATTTTTCCATTGTTGACAATGATTAC